>NC_050579.1:235741694-236343361 GCF_011100635.1 Trichosurus vulpecula | reverse complement strand
GATTTTGCATACCAAACAGAAGAATTGATGTTTGACCTTGGAGGTGACAGGGAGCCACAGGAGTTCTTTGGGTAAAGGGTTAGACCTGTGCTTTAGGAAGATTAATTTTACAGCTGAGTGAAAGTAGGACTGGACTGGGGAGAGATGATTCAGGGAGGCCAACCTGAAGGCTGTTGTAATGGTGCTGGTGTGAGGGGATGAGGGCCTGCACCAGAGTGGTGGCAGGGTGGAGAACTAGAGTGGCGGCAGTGTTCTATTTCATAATCTCCCCATTTCTGTAATCAGAGGAGTAGCATGAACAAGAACACCAACCCATTAAACTGAGACAATAGAACTAAGTGATATCTCTAAGGTTCCTGCCAAGTGTAACAACCATTGTAGGATTCCGTGATTCTATGATTCTGATATAGGCATCCCTCGTTCTGAGAACTGAAAATATCTAAAGCACCTTTGTGTGCTTGCAATTTAAATGAGGAACTTGTCAATTATCAACTGAGAGAATAGACTGGTTTCCCAGGCTTGGTATATGTTGTTATTATAGAATATTGATCGAAACAGCTGCAGTTGGCAAGGTGCTGTTTACAGTGGACATGAAATATGCGGTCTCTGCTCTCACAAAGCTTAGACTCAGAAAAAACTCAAAGGCCAGGAAGCAAAATGTTTTGTATGCATTTAATTATATTTGGGGTTTGATTTAATACAAAAACTAATGTTTATACAATACAGCAGTCCTCAAGATATAATAATCTACAGCCTCCTGGGAATCCCCTTGAGGTCAAAACTATTTTCATAATTATACTAAGGTGACTAAAATACTCCTGGCTTTTCCAACTACATATCTACATGAGGCCAGATTTTCTTCATATATTTCACCCAAAACAACACATCACAACAAGTTGAATGCAGAAGCAGATAGAAGCCAGCTGTCTCCAGTTAAGCTGGACATTACAGAGATTTGCAAAAAAAATAGGTAAACATTCTTCTCACTTTTTTTTTGTTTTGGAAAATAGTTATTTTTTATAAAAATATATTGTTTATATAAACACAAGATAGGCTTATTATTTTAAATGAATGAACATTTTAAAGTGATCAGTTTTAATTTCTAATATGATAAATATCCATAAATATAAACAACATTCCAGTAAATATAAACCACATGGGATCTTTGGTAATTTTTAAGAACATAAAGGGATTTTGAGACCAAAAACTTGGAAAACTTTTCATATGGTATTTTAAGACTTGCAAAGCTTTTTACCTACATCACCCCATTTGATGCACATGGGAGCTCTATGAGGTTAGGGTTATTATTCCCTGTTTATATATAGGGAAACCAAGGTTTGGAGAGAATAAGTGACTTTGTGAAGGGTCACAGAATTATTATGTGCCTGAGGCAGAATTCAAAGTTGGAACCTTTTCATTCCTAGGTCTGTTCTCTTGCCACAGACACACTGCTGCCTTCATAAGTAATGGGTAAGGAGATAGGAAGTAGTGTGCGGTGGCTGCAGGTACAGAAATATACGGTAAGAATAAATAAAGTAATAAAGTGAGAGAGAGGGGATGAGTTAACAGATTAGGAGGGCAGAAAAGAGGAAATGGGAGAGGAAAGGGATGAGGAGCAGCAGAAAGAATCTGGGAGGAGCAGGGCAAGGACAGGAAGCCATGGGGCGGAAAGAAGGCAGGAAACCTTTTAAGGGCCTGTCAATAGTTTATCTGGTGCCATGGGCTGTGCCAGATACAGCCTGGACCTCTTGGTCCTATGCATGCAACTTTCCTAGGCTAGCTTAAGGACACTGGTTTTGAAAGTTAATATGTATGATTTAATATTAAATATGATATATGAATATTACACATTTGTATATGTACTTATATAACCCAACTCCCATCCCAAAGCTGGGGTGATTTTCTGATGACAGCTCCATGGTATTGCTGCATTGAGGGAATGTGGGGGGGGGGAGAAAAATGACTCTTGATTGGCTGAGGAGCCTCTGAGATTGTGATGCTATGTGCTTGCATGAGTGGAGAAGAGACTTCTTCAGATTCAGAGAGACTGCTGGGAGAAAAGAATTCAAGAAAGACAGGCAAGAGACAAACAAAGGGGAGATACGTCTGGAGTTGCAGATATGTGGCCAGCTCCCAACACATCACTACATTTGTAGTGTCTATATCTCCAGGGACTGCAAACAGCAGGCTTTCCTGGTGAGATTGTTTCTCTCTTTTTGGTGACCTGAGATCTTTCCTGTATTTTCTATTGAAGAGCTCATTTATTCTTGTGGACTCTAATTTACTTTTATCTATGTTAATCCATACAACTTCTCCAATTTTTTGTATACTGTATATTTTGATAAAGACATTTACTGGCTATTTGAGATGGATTTTTTTTTTGGTGTATCCAGTTTTTGGTGAGAGGGAGCTAACCGGTGAGAATAAGTTAAGTGTTCCTCTCTCCTTAAGAATGACAAAGGGAAATTTGCTTGTATTTTGAAAAGAAGAATATCCCTCGACTTCAAATCTTTGATGTTTGATAGATGGATATAATTCTCTCCTGACACCCCTGTTGGAGATAGACTGATATAATTTTAGCCTGATATCCCTCTTGGAAATAGGAAAAAGAAGGTGAAATTGATCTCTCAGCCATGGTGGTCCTGGATACTGCCTGCCTTTCTCCTGGTCAACTACTGGTGGGTGCCAGACATAACGGTCCTCCTCTTACTCACTGTCCACAAAGGTGAAAATCATACACTCCCTTGGAGATGTCGTAGATCAAATATCTGTCCATGCCCTAAATAGGCTACTCATTTTATGATAGATGAATCCACAACTATATCACATATGGATTGGGGGAATAAGTATGGAGTTTAAATATATGCAATAGTTTTTCATCTCCTACATCTACTACTAGTTCTAAGTAATATGATGTCTCAGTTTTTAGCACCCTCTCCCTGTTGAAATCACCTTTTATTCATTCATTCATTTATTCATTTGTTTGTTTATTCATTTATCTAATCCTTCATTCATTCATTTATTCATTCATGCATTCATTTGTTTGTTTATTTATGTGTGTACATATATTTCTCTGGGAGAAAGTAAGGTCCTTGGAGGCAGAGATTGCTTGGTTTTTGCTTCTGATATGCTTAACACAGTGCATTGTATATACTAGGCATTTCAGAAACATTTGTGAATTTTGGCTATGTGTATAGCACTATACTAGGAACCTGGAGGGTTCTAATTGTCCAGTGGATCTGTGAGCTCTTGAATGGAGCCATTCCTTCCAATGATGCAGATCCCAACCTAGCCTTGTCTTCTCATCCTGTGTGGCTTGTGTCCACATGCTTTCATAATTTGCTCTTTCACCCATTGCACTGGGGTCCTTCCTCATGTTCTCTTAATACATTGAAGATGCCATAGAATATGCAAGCTTTCTACTGGGTTATCCCTTGTTCTCGTATGACCATCCCCTCTCTTTTTTTGGTCTTATGATTATTTGATGTCCTTTACATCGCTTCTCCTGCATAGCTCTTTGTTTATAATGTGTTACAGTCTATTCGTCTCTGCCCTATACATCTCCATTTCCCTTTGGGTGATCATGAACTATAGTTCTTTGGAGACTGCAGCCACAGAAACAGTTATGATACAAAGACAAACATGAAACAGTTTCTGCCCTCAAGGAATTTACACTCCAAAAGGAAAGAAACATGTAAACTGATTAGTCAATGCAAAGTAATTTTAAGACAGAGAGCATGTGATCAGCTCCAGGAATGAAGTAAAGATTGGCAGAGATAGGGGCAACTAAAGTGAACTCATTTTATTTGTTCATTCATTCACCTCCCGTGAAAGACAAGTATTATTGAAATTAGAAAAAGAAAGAAAATGAATTCCACAGGGAATAATTTTTGCAGGTTTAGGAAGGTTGAAGGTGGAATTTCGACTTCTAGGATCAGCTAATCTTCCAGTGTGTGAAAATGCACACTAGAATGCAAGTGTGAGATCGTGAGATCTATATGAATGAAAACGTTTAAATGAGATCAATGATCAATAATATCTTTATTGTAGATTAGAGACAGAGAGTTAGGAGGCTTTAAAAACCAGACAGAGGGATTTGTATTTTATTCAAAATACAAAGGAAAGCTACTGATGGCTCCTTCAAGAAAACCTGGGTTCAAGAGTCAGCTCATTACCTTAGTAACTATAGGATCTTATGTCTCTGAGCCTCGGATTTGTCTTCTGTAAAATGAAAAGGAACACTTATTAAAAGCCTACTATGTGCTGAGCACCATGCTAATTGCTTTACAAATATTACCTCATTTGATTTTCACAATAACGCTGGGTTGTAGGTGTTTATTATCACCATTTACAGATGAAGAAACTGAGGCTGATAGAAGTTAAGTGACTTGCCCGAGGTCATGCAGCTAGTAAGTGTCTGAAGATAGATTTTAACTCAGATCTTCTTACCTCCAAGCCTAGCCCTCTAATCTACTGTGCCACCTATCTGGAGATAGTAATATTGACTTTATTTTCATGAATTCCCAATGAGGTAGGGAGGCACTTTGGATAGGGGTAACTCTAATCCCATTTAGAGCTACTTCTTGAGGGGGAGATTGGTACTTTGTTCCAGAGCATCAAAGCTTAGAGGTTTCTAACAGTACATCTGCTCCTGAAGTCGTGAAAATAAACCTACTTAGCAAAAATAACTAGTTAAAGCAAGAAGCTCCCAAATAATGGGGGGCCCAGCACAGGGGATGGGGTGCTGGGCCTAGAGTCAAGAAGATTCATCTTTCTGAGTTCAAATCTGATCACAACACTTCCTAGCTGTGTGACCCTGGGCAGGTCATTTAATCCTATTTGCTTCAGTTTCTTTATCTAGAAAATGAGCTGGAGAAGAAAATGGCAAACAACTCCAGTACTTTTGCTGAGAAAACCCCAAATAGAGTCACAAAGAGCTGGACATGACTGAAGAATGACTGAACAAAACCAAGTGATGGAATTCTTTAGGGTAGGGACAAAGGGAGGGAAGTATTACTTCAGTAGGAGTGAAGATGAATTACTTAGCCCAATGCCACCTTGCTCTCTCTCCCAAGTAGCAGCTTCCCAAGTAGCATCCTGCAATGTCCCAGGGTCTTCATGCATGGGGACACGGCTCTAATACTCTGTCCCTTCATTGGGTAGTGTCCTTAGAATCTCCCTCCACCATAGAATCCAGAGGTCCTAGGTCTTTTCTTCCACTTGAACTGAATTTTTCTTTAAAAAAAAAAAAGAGTTGGCAGATTTTATAGCGTTGGCTCCATGCATATTTTATAGTCTTCCATACAACGGAATTTTGTGATACTTGTCCATACTAAAAGTACTAGTTACCAACTCTGGAACTCTGGACCCACTTCTGTTTTTACTCTAGCTGCCAAGTCCAGTCTATGCAGTGTACCGTATTTCACCACATAATCGTCATACCCTGTTTTTTCAGTCCAAAAATTGGCTTATAACCTTTCATCGTATAATCACCACATGGTTTAATTCTGTTCATCATCCCGCTTAAAAGGTAGACAGAGCAGCAATGTATTCACCAGTGGCATATGGATACGCATTTGTCTCTTGCACATTGTGAGCTTAAAATTCTTAGTGCACACACGTTGTCAGTATATTTTCAAAAGCCAACTTGCAGTAGTTTCTTCAGAGTGCTACAGTAATAACAGTATTGTTGCTGAACCCAACAAACAGCCATAGGCACAAGGGGAGTGGGTGGGCAGGTGAAGTTGCCATGAGTAAGCCATGTGATAAGGTAAGACTTTCATCTTCCCAATTTTAATGTATATTCACAAGTATTCTGTGCATCCTGTTCTTGCACCAAAGACAGTTTAGTAATAAATGGTTGTTAAGCAATACCAGCAATTTTTTTTAAAGCTTCACATAATGGTCGCACACCACTTTTTTTGCACAAATTTGGCATAAAATCTGCAATGATTATCTGGTAAAATTTTCAGGGGCATCTTCTCATTCTCAATTTCTTTACCAAAAATATATTCAAGCTGATCCCTGAAATTTCGTAATTGGAGATTAATTTTCTTGGCTTGGAGCTTTTGACATTCAGTAAATATATCTAGAAGACTTATTTATGCCTTAATGTGGATGAGTTGATAAGAGGCTTTTCTAAGAGAATATTTCCTGAGTTTTGCATTTACCCTAATAATATATTAATCCTTCCAATTACTCAGACTCAAAACCTCAGTCATTTTTTTACTCCTTCCTCATCCCGCTCCCATGTAAAATCAGTCACTTAATCGTGTCAATTATTGCTTATTATTGTCAGTAATCCAGTTCTGGCCCTGACTACCACCCATATGACATTTTGTGATGGTGTCCTAACTGGTGTTCCTGACTTTAGGCTTCCCTCCCACTGGTCATCCTGCACCAAAGTTTTTTAAACGGAGGTGATAACCCAAATCCTCATGGTTGTTTTAAGGGCCAAGTGAGACAATGCATTGGATTTTGCTGTGATGATGGAAGACTATGAGTAGTATCACGTCATAAATCAGAGAGTATCAGTGGAGAACAAACCAGTTTAAAGACACATCATGCCACAATTAAGCAAAATTATCCTGAGGGCATTTAAAGAAGAAAATAAAAGAAAACTAACAAATAAGGAAAAATATGCATGTATGTGAGTATATGTGTGTGTGCATACAGTTTTTGTTCATCCTTCATTCTTGAAAAGGACCAACAACATCACAAGGGTGTTGTCTTTACTTGCTCTTAAATTGAATTTGAGTGAGTCTGAGCTGCACAAAGTCCCCAGCCTCACTCTCTCTTCCAGAATTGTTAGAATTGAATGGCAGGACAAAGGTCAAAATGAGTGGCCAATGGCCCAGGATGCAATGAGTGACCTTGGTCTTTCTAAATTAAGGTCTTTCCCAGGTCTGTTAGTCTGAGGCCACACCCATTCAATGACTAAAGACTAAGTAAGAATTGAGACAAAAGATGAGCCAATTTACCATCCCAAAGATATCAATCAGGAAGGGGAAGAATGTGTGTGGTGTGTGTGTGTGTGTGTGTGTGTGTGTGTGTAGCATTCCAAAAGTCTTAGTGCAGATTTGAGCTTTAATAGCAGAGCCATCGTAACTTGAACTCTGACATCAGAATCCTAGAAATGCTTAAAGGGGAGGGGAAAATGGTTCTAAAAGAATTCATGATGGGAAAAACAGACAGGATGAATCAATCTATATGGTAGAGATTCATTCTGGAAGCAACCCAATTGCAAAGGCATTATGTCATTGATTCCTTGAGGCATCTCTCACTCAAATCCAATTCACTTGCAAATCGTGGCATCACCTTCTCAACATCATGGTCCTCTTCGAGAATGAGGTATCTTAAGGAGAGGAAGATACCAAAGGTGTGAATGAAATATCAAAGCCCATTAATATAGAAAACAAAAGGTGACAGAGAACATTGGCAGGTACCAGTCTTTATGCTTTCTTTTTATTTATACATAATTTTTTGAGAATCATCTACATATATATCAAAGACATTTTCACTACAGGTAGCAGGAAATAGGCAGGCATTTGAAAGTGGTATTTCATAGTAGATTTCATCTCTGTCTTCACATAAGTGACTGGAAATATAGAGAATACAAAAACTCACTCTGATTACTACTCTGATTATGATGAAGTATGTTATTTGGTTGGGCAAAAAGCTGGTTTAAAGGTTTCTCTAATCCAGGAGTTTACTGGAGGCAGTCAAAATCTATTTGTGAGAACCAGTCATTAAAATGTCCATCATGAGCTTTGGGACGCCTTCAAATCACTAAATAAACCTGTGGCCATTGTATTCTCAACAGCTTGTTGTACTCCGCTTCTGACTTTGGCCAGGGTCATCTCAGTTTGGTCCCTGAGTGAGTGAACACAACTGCTCTGCCCAAAGTCGGGTGACTTCTTCATAAGGCAGGAATGCTTATTTATATAGGCAGTCTGGTTCTCATCTTAAGGTCTCTTGGTTTCTAGGGAGTTGGGTGATGCAGTAGATAGAACATTGGACCTGGGTCAGTTGGTCCAAGTTCAAATCCAGACTCAGACTCTAGCTATGTGACACTGGGCAAGACATTTAACCCCTACCTCAGTTTCCTCATCTGTAAAATGGGAATACTAGCAAAAGCACCTGCCTCCCAGGATTATTGTGAAGATAAAAATGAGAAAATATTTGTAAAGCACTTTGCAAACCCTAAAGCGCTATAGAAATCATTCATATTTTGACATTTTGATGTATCCTGATAGACTGAGGCTCCCTCGAGGGCAGAAATTATTTTCATTTTAGCTTTTATATCCCCTGTATGTAGCCTGGTGCCAGACCCATAGTAAGTGCTTGTTGAATTAATTTGAATTTATTTCATCATCCCTCTATTGACACAGATCCCAACTTGTCCATGCCTTCTGAGCCTGTGTGATTCCTGTTTGTGTTCTTCCATATGCTCTCTGCCCCCAAAGATCTATCCAATGTGTTAGACGCCTTTCTCCTCTTGGAAGCCTTCAATTCAATGATTATTTATTAGGCACCTACCACATGGAAGGCACTGAGCTAGTCTAGAAGGTTACAAAGACAAATAAATCAAAACAATCCTTTTCTCTGAGAAGCTTGCATTGTACTGAAAGTAATACTGCATACATACAGAGGGCAATTAATTAATAGATGGGGAGGGCAACAAAAATGTCACATGGGAGGTGGCATTTGAGGGGACCCTTGAGGCAAGCTAAGAATTTGAAGAGCCAGAGGTGAGGTACACATAAATGACAGCTGGTACAAAGACAGACTCCAGCTTCCTTTCCCTTTTCCATGCTCTTGCCATGGCTGGTACCCCATGCCTAGTGCCTGGAGTGCACTCCCTCCTCACCTTCACCCCTGAGAACCTCTGACTTCCTTTACAATCCATCTCAAATACTACCTGCTTTAAGAGGCTTCCACTCTGCCCCACCCCCAACTGCTAGAATTTTCCTCTCTCAGTTTATCTTCTATGTGTTCTGTAGGTATCTTTTATAAACCTATTTACATGTTTTCTCCTCTATTGGAATGTAAACTTCCCGAGGGCAGGAACTATTTTTTGGCTTTCTTTGTTTGCCTAGCCTATAGCATGATTCCAGGAAAATAGTAAGCACTTGATAAATGCTTGTCGAATGACTGACTAGTACAGAGTTGGGAAATGGAATAATGAGTTGTTTTATTCTTTTAGCATCACTGTTGAGTATTCCGTTAAATCATTCCAACTTCCAACTTGTTGGCTCTCATTACATGAGCACCCTCACTATCCTTCACATGATGACAACATACTTCAGATTGGTTTTGTTTGCCCTTCAGTTTTCACTATCCTTCAGGTTATGAGTAGTTTAATTCTTGATGGTTCGGAGTGATTATAAGTAACAATTGTTTATGTTTTGGTCAGAATCTCTGAGGGTCTTCCCCTCCCAGATTGATGTTTTAAAATTTTTTCTAGGTAAAAGAGGCTATTTCTTTGGCCTCATTTCTTACCTAGCCTTAATCATTAAATCGGCATTGCCTCAAACAAACTGAGACCTGGGAAAGGCTTTAGCTTAATAAGCCCAAGGTTCCCCACTGCATCCAGGGCCATCTCCAATTGTCCTGATCTATATCTTGCCACTGGACCCAGATGATTCTGGAGGAGGAAGTGAGGCTGGTAACTGCACAGGCTTCCCTCACTTAAATCCAATTCACTTGCAAATCATGACATCACCTTCTTGATGTCATGGTCTTCTTCAAGAAGGAAGGACAAACAACAAGTTCAATTATTCAAGGATCATGATGTTATGTGATTTGAAGCCATAGCCCATCTCAAGTAGATTTTTTTTAAAACTAGAATTCCAATTTCATTTGCATCTGAGGGAAATAACTCTCACTGCAGATCTTTACCTATTCTACATGTAATCCTAGGGAGTTGTCTGGGATCCCAAGAAATTAAATAATTTGCCCAAGGTCCCAGTCTGCATGTAGCAGAGGTAAGACAAACCCAGATCTTCTTGACTCTGAGTCTGAGTCTCTATCTACCACCCAGGCTGCCTCTCCAGTAGGGAAATACAGTATTCAAGAGATGAGTTTTTAGAGCAGAAATTAGGGTCATTGAAAATATTGTAACTTTCCAAATATGTACTTAACCCTATTTTCTCCTACTTCTCAAATCCTGCTTACTGACCTTCTGTGGTATTTGTCCAAGAGATCTATGTGGATGAACTAACTCAACAGGCTGCTCTGCTAGCTATTTAAATTAACATAGTACTTTCAATTTCCCAAAATGGTCACTGGATTCCTACAAAAACCCTATAAAATTGGCAAGATAAATCCCATCTTCTTCTTACAGATGAGGGAATCTGAGCCACAGTGACTTTACATCAGCTCACATAACTAGTGAAACTCTGGCACAGACCTAGAAGTATTAGGGTACTGTATACATTCAGTAAACATTAAACAGCAAGCAGTCTTTGTCCTTGGAATCCTGATGATGCAATATAAATATAAATGTAAATGATGATACAATATAAATGGGGCGGGGAGTAGAAGGGAGGAGGAATTCGCTGTATTAGGAAATAATGCTTAGGAAATAAATGAAAAATCAGTTTTTACTTAATTCCCAGTGGACTTGACTTTGTGGTTTATAACTGAAATCATTTCCTCTGGTTTGGTGTGTTGACATTTGTCATAAAGTCTTAGATACACACAACTCATTGCTCTAAAGTATCCTTTTGTTGCCTGTTTTATTACAATGATGAAGCTACTATACATCTTAGCCAGTTATCAGTTCTTCTAATCAAATAAAATTGTTTGTTTTCCATTAAAAAATCAACAGTTCTCTTCTTTTTATACTGTAAGAAACAAGCGTCTTGCCAAGTACTCCACAAAGCCTCTGGTGGGTTAGGAAGCACTTTTATTTAACATTTTTGCAAGTGCCACACCTAACAAGCAGGTGCTGCCGTTGAGACTAATACATTGCTTTTTATTCCCTATTCCCAATTTTATTCCCGCCCCCCCCCACCCCTTGTTTCCCCATTGGTTGGGTACCGCAAGTTTTACAGCCTATCTGGAATGCCTAAATTCCCCACATGATTCTCCAGCCTATTTACATCTCCAATTATCTTGTCCCCTTCCCCTCATTTTCTTAACACTTTCCAGCTGCCTTGTAAGCGCCTGCGTTTTGTGTAGCAAGTTGGCTTTTATGCAAAAGCAACAATCTCCTTTTCCCCACAATACTTACAATTAGAAAGTAACTCTTTCTCCTCCTAATATGGTATGTTCATAGGCAATCTTAGCTCTCAGGAACTCTGTTGTCTTCTACAACTCTTTAGAGAGAAGTTCTGCCAATAATAGCAAGAATACCACTGCTCTTTAGGGACAATTCTTCCCATAGTTGAGCGAACCATTCCCCAAAAGTCACAGCATTAGCCAACTCTCCTTGATCTCTAGGTTAGATGGAATCTAGGCTCAGAGTCATCTTCTCTCTCGCTCACTCCACATATTAGCTTACATGGCTACCCAAATCCCTTCCATTATCTCAAATTTGGTGATTCTAAGATATCCGATGAGCTGCCAAGGCTTGTTGATTCAGCCTTCACAGCATCTCTTGCAGCCCTCCCCTCAACATAGTCACTAACATAATTCAGGCTTTTATCACTTCTTGCCGGCTCTTGTAACTTTTTGCCCCCGCTTCCAGTCCCTCTTCTCTCCATTCTATCCTGCACAGGACCACCAAAGTGGTGTCATTCCCCTTCCCTAAATCTTCAATGACTCCTTATCATACGAAATGCAAAATCATCAACCTGACATATAAAACCTTCCACAATTTGTGTTTATCTATCTTTCCATGCTTGTTTCCTATTAATCCCTTTTAAACATTCTCTGTACTAGTCCATGGAGCTTACTAGCTATTCTTTGCATACAGTATTTCTACCCGGCCTTTGCACAAACTTCTCCTGTTGCCCCCATCCCTATGCAGGAATGCTCTCAGTAGAGAGTTATAACAAGAATCTGGGCAAGGGCAACACCATTAGAAAGATGAAAGGTTGTTCAGGGTTCTAAGGACAAAGAGCCCAAGTAGAAATACCGACATTTGTGCTGTCTCCTTCTAGATCAGTCCTCCATCATCCCAGTTGTGGGTATTCTCTTTGTCCTTGATGCACTTTGTAGGTACGTGCAGCACCTCTTCTGATTCTGCTCCCACAACTTATTCAAGGTTGAGTCCCCAGAAAATGATTACTGACTAACTCATGGTCCAAGAATCCAGAGAGTGAATTGAATTGGGAGTGCAGTCAACATGTCTGGGTTCCTCAAAGAATGACGATCTGGGATAGGGAGCCAACAATCAGAGAGTGGATCTTAGGATAAAGGTTTCTCTACAGTGGGAAGGTAGTTGGCACAGGGGAGTCATCGCCAATCATCTTATGTCTTGCCACTGGACTTCTAATGATTCTGGAGGAGAGGCTGATGACTTTAGACAGCTCTCTCACTTAACTCCAATTCACTTTCAAGTTAAGACATCATCCTGTTGATGTCATTGGTCCTTTTTGAGAATGAAGGACAAGCAACAATCTGTGAGTAGTAGCAACTGCCTCAGTTCAAGTTCTTCTTCTGGTTCTTCTTCTTCTTCTGGTTCTTCTTCTTTGTCTGGTTCTTCTTCTTCTTCTTCGTCTGGTTCTTCTTCTTCTGGTTCTTCTACTTCTTCTTCTTCTGGTTCTTCTGGTTCTTCTTCTTCTTCTTCTTCTTCTTCTTCTTCTTCTTCTTCTTCTGGTTCTTCTACTTCTTCTTCTTCTGGTTCTTCTTCTTCTTCTGGTTTGTCTTCTTCTTCTTCTTCTTCTTCTTTTTCCTCCTCTTCTTCTTCCTCCTCTTTCTGTCCCTTTGTCCATGTGAGGAGTCATACCCTTACATGTGGGTTCTTTGTCCAAACGAATATAATTTTTGATCACCTATACTTTGCAAGGTATCTTAGGATTTGTAGGTTAGATTTTTTCTTCACTATTTATTTATTCTATCACTATTTTTTCAAAAAGCTGGGACAATTAACTCCTTTGTCTGGTGTAGTCTCATTTATGATTTCTTGAAATATAGCTCTGAAAAAGAAAGGCTTTAAAAAGTCCCACTGTGATTCAAATGGAGCTACTTGACTATGCCTTTTAACCCAAATCATTCTGACTTTCACTGATTGGCCAACCCAAGCCTCACTTTCTCATTGTTTGGGTTTTGATGGCTCAGACTTTAGCAGGAGTGGGGAAGCTGTGGCCTCTTGGCCACAGGTGGCCTTTGAGATCCTTGGGTGCGGCCTTTTGACTAAGTCCAAGTTTTACAGAACAAATTCTTTTATTAAGGGGACTTGTTCTTTAAAGTTTGGACTCAGTCAAAGAGCCATACTTGAGGATATAGAGGGCTATTTGTGGCCTCAAGGTTGCAGGTTCCCCACCCCTGGCTCAGAGTGAGTGCAAAATAGCAACTGTTTTCTGTTCTGGCCAGAAACTCTGAGAGTATTCCTGATTGAAGTTGCCTGATTGAAGGCAAACTAGGCCATCTTTCGTTTCAATTCTAACCTAGCATTCAATCATTGAATGGGCATTGCCTCGGACAAACTAAGACATGGGAAAGGCCTTAATTTAAAAAAAGCCAAGGTCTCCCACTGCATCTAGGTCATCCTGACCTATGTCTTGCCACTGGACTCAAATCACTTTAGACAAGAGTGTGAGGCTGATGACATTGCATATCTCTGGCTCCCTTAAATCCAACTCACTTGCAAATGAAGACATCACCCTTCTGATATCTTGCTCCTGTCCCTGAAGGACAAACAACAAACAAACAGATTCTAGTGGATTATCTCTTCCAGATTCCATACTTTATAGGGCAGATAGTCTGATGTACTCTAGGACCTTTTGAGCCTTTGCCTTAGCCCTGAAACTGATACCTCTTACATAATAATAATGATATTTTATAGCATATGATACATGCCAGATACTATGCTAAGCACTTTATAATTATATTTTACTTAATACAACAACCTTGGGAGGCAGGTGCTATAATTATCCCCATTTTACAGATAAAGATACTGAGGCAAACAGAGGTTAAGTGACTCGCCGAGAATCACATAGTTAATAAATGTCTAAGTGTCTAAGGCCAGATTGACTCCGGGCCTGACTCCAGGCCCAGAGCTCCACCTACTTCTTAAGAGCAGAGTCTTCTTTTTACATTTTCCATATTTGTTCTGTAGCCTCAGTGTTTAGTATATAGTAAGCACATAATAAATGCTTTTTCATGCATTCTTTTTTCTTTTCATTCAAGAAGACAAGAGTAGAATAGGTGGTTCAGCAGTAAATAGCCAGGAGATATGCACTAGTTGAAGGCAAAAGGCAGTTCTTCAAAAGTAGAACAATAAACAACCGGACTGCTTCTCTCTCAACACCTACTGCACATTAGGGGCTGGATAAATGTTTGCAGGATTTATTTGAATTGAGATTAATCAACAAGGAAGATACCTGAACACCCTTGGTATTCTTCTTTGTTATTCAATCGTTCAGTCGTGTCTGACTCTTCATGACCCCATGGACCATATCATTCCGATACTGTCTATGGGGTTTTCTTGGCAAAGATACTGGAATGGTTTGCCATTTCCTTCTTACCTTAGCTCTATTTGTTTCTCCTCTCACTCTGATAAGAGCTAAACCCAGTTAACACCAACACCATTCTGGAGGTTTGCGGATGATAGTAATTGAAAAGGAATATCTGAGAAATGAACAAGATCTGAACAGAGGTATTTCTGTGATGCAAGGAGCAATAGCAAGAAAGTGTGGGGACAAAGAGAGAGAAATAGTCATCTGGACTCTGGAGTAATTGGATGTGGATGAATATAACCCATTTTGAGTGATTTGATCTTAGCTACCATGATGCATGGATACTATGGCTTAACTAACCTGGAGAACAGGCATCTGTCTCTCCCATTTAACTGAGATACAGTTAGATTTAAATTTCCTGGTTCTTGGCCTCTCATTCCTTATTAGGCAATTCAGAGAACATTCACATTTCAGTGGTCCAGACTGCCTCATTGGTGCAAGGGTAGTCTCCTATTTATACCATATTAACTCTGTCTAAAAAGTCTGTAAGACTGAGCTCCAAGTGACTCTGGACTTGGGATTGGGGTGCCAGTATCAGAGTGTGTATCCTGCTGTACATGTAAACCACTAACACCATGATGTCTGAGTAGCTAGGAACTATGGTGCTCCATACATCTATGCTGCTCCAAGTTGGTATCTGTTCTCCCAACGGATTGTGAGCTGCTTGGGACCAAGGACTGTCTTTTGCCTTTCTTTGTATCCCCAGCACTTAAAACTGCACCTGGCATCATCATAAGCACTTAATAAATGTTAATTGATTGACTGACAATAAACTGCCATCTCTATGCGGCAGGGTCACTCTCTGGGAACAGCTCCCTCCCCTTCTACCCTACACTAGGCAAAAATTGGTATTAAAAAGGATTCCATACCCACGAGAAAGAGATGCCTGACTGAATGATGACGAGGGAGAAAGACAGGAGATTGTTATGCTCACAATTTCATGTTGAGGAAGAAAAGAGGCAATAGGGAAGAGACAAGCTCAGTTATATTTGGAAGTGATTTGTGCACGAGTGTGTTGTGGGCAGGGAGGTGGGGGTGGAGGGGGTGGAGAGAGGGAGAGTGGGATATTGATGTATTTGGTATTTAAAGTCCTTCAAAGTCTAACTCTAACTCATCTTTCCAGACTGATTTCATGTTATTCCCTTACATGTCCTTGATTTTCCTAATGAACTGAGCTCCTTGGGGCAACCCCATACACAATATTCCATTTTCTATCTTTACCCCATTGTATAGGCTGTTTACCATACCCGGGTTGTCCTGGCTCTTTATTTACGCCTCTTAGAATCCTCAAATTGACTCAAGGATCACTCCATGCTACATGAAACCTTTCCTGATCCTCTGAGTTGTTAACAGTTCTCTCCTCAAAATGACTTTGTATAAATTTTGTAATTACTTATCTACATACATGTTGGGTTTTTTTCCCTCGTAGAATGTAAGCTCCCAGGGGACAAGGACTTTTTTTGTTTCTGTTTTTGAATTCCCTAGTGTCTTGAATGGTGCCTGGTTAGGTGGTGTAATGGATAGAGTGCTGGGCTTGGAGTCAGGAAGACTCATCTTTGTGAGTTCAAATCCAGCCTTAGAGACTTACTAGTTGTGTGACCTTGAAAAAGTCACTCGGCCCTGTTTGCCTCAGTTTCCTTATCTGTAAAATGAGCTGGAAAAGGAAATAGCAAACCGCTCCAGTGTCTCTGCCAAGAAAATCCCAAGTGGGGTCACAAAGAATCAGACATGACTGAAATGACTGAACAACAACAAAAATAAAGGTCTGTTCAACTGAATTGAATTGAGGAATTACAGAGTGGAGAGAGGAGCAGCAACTGCTTTTCCTAAATGTATAATATTGATAAGTCAATTTATCCTGATAAATAAACTCAGGGAATTCTTGTATTTTGCCAGGCAAGGATGACAAAAACTACGAAGACAGTACTGTATATTATATGGGAAGATTTTTGGATTGGATTTCCCTTTCTCTATGCTATAGCAGAAGTTTCTTGTTATTTCCTGTAATATTCTTTACTGTCTATAGCCAATTTCACAATGTTGACCTAATTTGTATTTGAAGCATTTCTTATTCTCTTATCATTCTTATTTTCCCATCCTTAGTGAGTCCATTCAGAAGCTATTGTCTCCAAACAGTTTTTCTTCTGTAGGTAAATTTTGTCAGCACCTCGGAAAATAAAATTCCTCTGAAAGCAAATGTGCCATTCAGATCTTCTTCCAGTCAACCTTTCTCTTGTATCTAGTGAATATCTTTCTTCTCCTCAACAGCCACATGCAGAATTTCTTGAAGTCAAATGGTATGCCTGTTGTGCCTTGCTTTGATCCTCCTCACCTTGTTTTCCAATATAATTATCTTTAATTTCTTATCTCCCAAGACTCTACTGCTTCATCCCTCACCTTTCAGAGCTTTCTTCCATTGCTTTGTACTTTCTCTGAGGACCTGTTAACAAGTCCAAAATCTTTTTTAGATGTGTAGCTTTTGTTTTTCCCACCTCTCCCTACTCTTCCCTCAATGGAAAAAAAAGAAAAAATTAAATCGAATCCAGTCAAATCAACAAGTGTTCATTAAACACTTACTAGGGCCAGGCAAAGTGCTAAGAACTGGAAACATAAAGAAAAGCTAAAAAGTCCCTGCCTTTCAAGAACTCACATTCTAATGGGAGAAATGATATAGGAAAAAAAACTATGTACATATGAGTTATACATGGGGTAAACTGGAGATAATATCAAAGGGAAGACATTAGAACTGAGGAAGATCTGGTGTCTTGAGAAAGTAGAATTTAAGATGAGACTTGATGGAAGCCAAAGAAGCCAGGAGGTGAAGAAGAGAAGAGTAATCTAAACATGGGGGACAACTAGTGAAAAGGTATAGAGATGGAAGATGGGGTGCTGTGTTTGTGTGTAGAAAGCAAGATGGTCAGTGTCACTGAATCATATACTGGGAAGAAGAGTGAAATGTCAGGAGACAGTAAAAGTAGGAAAGGGGCAGGAGGTAAAGAAGCCAAATAGAAAAGTAAAAAGTCTTGTAACAAATGTTCACGGTCAAGTAAAACAAATTTCTAATCGGTTCGTGTCCAAAAATATGTCTCATTCTGAATCTTGAATCCATCACCTCTCTGTGAAGAGTTTATCTTTGATTTAGGGAATCAAAGAACCTCAGGGCTGGGATGGGGTGGGGGTGTTCTTAACCTCTCAGTGCCCCCCAGGCAATTTTCTAAGATCATAAATTAGAGAGGAATTACCAATCTGTATCAGAAGAGGGAGTTTCTACAATGGGAGTTTCTTGTATTGATGAAATTATAAATTTGGATTGGTGGGCCTGGGGGAGGATGGGGGAAGAAAGTAAGGAAGGAAGGAAGGGAGAGAAGAAGAAGAAGAAGAAGAAGAAGAAGAAGAAGAAGAAGAAGAAGAAGAAGAAGGAGAAGAAGGAGAAGAAGGAGAAGAAGGAGAAGAAGAAAGAGAGGGGGAGAGAGAGAGAGAGAGTGAGAGAGAGAGAGAGAGAGAGAGAGAGAGAGAGAGAGATCGAGATCACTGTAAGGTAATGGTCATTCTCTAAGAAAACAAAAAGGGAAACACCTATTGCCCTTCACTGAGAGCTTTGTGAAATTCTCACTGGTCTTGAAACCACCAGTGGAAAAAGCATGGTTCATCTTTGGCGGGGGCGGGGAATAAAAAACAAACAGAGACAGCTGTGGTACTGAATGATATGGAACACCACAAATTTTGGTTGCAAACCACAACTATTTCCATGACCAACAAAAGAAACTCAGTCTAAGCATGTTTCTTACTCTTCATTCAACCAGCCTGTCTCTCTGTGCTCGGCACCATGCTAGGCACTGGAGATGCAAAAGCCAAAAATAATCAGTCACTGCCCTCTAGGAACCTAAATTCTATTGAGGGGAAACAAAAATATGTAAGTAAAAGAAAATGCAAAAGTATTTACAGAAGCCAATATAAAATGCATCCATGGTAGATGGCTGAAGGCTCTAACAACTGAGGGTGTCAAGATAAGCTCCCTTCAGTTGGAACATTCTAAGATACTCAGTCTGTGTCTGTCTTGAAGAGGATGGAAAGGAAAAAGAACAGGGTATAACCCTGGGAAATGTGGAAGTAATCGCTTTCCCTAAAGCTAATCTGCCTAGGGGACCCATAAATATGACATATTATCCAGGAGTGGGAATTGTTTCTTCTCTTCCATAAATAATAGCTGAGTATCTTTCTTCTGGACCTTTCAAATAAGTGTCTGAACTCTTTTATAATGCACTCACATCTAAATGAAGGGCTCACCTTTGAAAGGAACACAGTTTCACCCCAACGGAGCAAAATCATTGAGCATTACTAAGAGGATTAGTTTTTAAATAGAAGGCAAAAAACCTCATTGAGTTCTACACCTCCTTCATATCTCTCAGAAGCATGAGGTCAAATATTTACTCTGCCTATTGAGAAATAAGGCTAGGATTAGCACAAAAATCAATTTTTTAAAAAAATCTGATTTTATATCATATGAGAAAGTATTAGTTATAAAACTATTGGGTTAAAAGAAATACATCATTGCTTGGAAGAATGGGAAATGGGAAACATACCTTGCTTAGCAACTTAAAAAAACCCGCCCTTGCCCAATTGAGCAACATGAGGACTAATTGCAAAATGCCATTTCTGACTGTGAGAGACCAGGGTCTGGGCTCCCCTATCCTTATGTAATTTACATGTGACTCAATACGGACTGGTAGTATAACACCAAATATTTACAGAGAAAACAGTGAAACACACCTGGGAAGATTTAGAGAGCAAAGTGCAGACCTCCTAATCTTGATCTGTACCACTATTTCGTATCATCATTTGGGAAGGAGCAGGGGGAGATGGAAAACTTGGTCTCCTGGGAGTCCAGAGTCCTGAGTGCAAGCCCTGGCTCTGTCATTCATCAGTCATGTGACTTTAGGAAAGTCATATCTTTCTGAGCCTCAGTTTACTCATCTGTTACATGAAGAGATGGATTGATGTTAATAAAATTATACATGCAAAGCAGTTCACAAACCTTAAAGCATTTTATTTGTTAAAATTAATTATATCAATTATTTTATGGCAATTAGTATAAATATAAAATTAATAATGCCTATTATTATTTCAAAGTACAAAAAGGATACAGAATTTGAAATCAGAAAGCAAAGTCCAAATTCTGTTACTCCCTTTGTGACCCCAGACAAATCAATTCACCTTTCCGAGGGACTTCAATTTCCTTACCTGTCAAGTGAAGAGTTAAATAGTCTTTAAGATCCCTTCCAGATATAACCAGCCTCTCTTCTCTGTGTCTTTTCTTCTTCTTTAGTTAGAAACATCTTTTTATCTCTTTTTAGTCCAGAGTGCCAACTCTCTTTTTTCCCTTAGTAAAACATATTCTTAGGAAAAGATCTGATATAAAATATATACATACATGTATATATGGTGTATACACTGTACGTATATAAATGCACACACTGTATGTGTGTGTATATATACATATGCTCTGTGTGTTTGTATGTATATGTATATATACATACATACATGCATATATACATATATTCATACACACACATATACAGATCCTATTCTACTTCTGTTTCCAAGTTTGCATTCATCTAACTCTCCCAGTATTAATTATTTTTTAATTCAATAAGGATATATTAAGTGCATACTTCATGCTAGGCAATGTGCTAATCTCTGGGGATATAAATAAGAAAAAGAAAGTCTCTGTCCTCAAGAAGCTTACACTCTAGTGGAGGAAGGCAATATACAAAAGGAAGCTGGAAAGGGGTTGGGGAAGACACTAATGGGTGCGTGGAGTTGAACCCAAGCAGAGCTGTCTATGGAAAGAGGAGAGTGAGTACCGAGATTAGCATTTAAAGCCTTCTAGGAATGGACCATTTTTAGCCCAACCAATTTTCTTTTGATTCACTCAGAAAGTGAACATTTGTATTGTAATGTTTGTACTGTCCCTGCCCTTCAGGATCTCACTTTCCAGTAGAGAAGTCAACATGCAAATAACTATGTACAAATTAGACATAAACAAGCTAAGTCAGAGATCATCTGAGTCAAAGCACCATCTTAAAGGTGCATCTGGAAAGACTTCTTGCAGAGGATGGGATTTTTACCGAGACTTAAAGGAATCTAGGAAAGCCATGATATGAGGAAGGAGAGGATCCAAGCGTGGGGAACATACAATGAAAATGCCTAGAACTGACAGATGGAGTGTCTTATTCCAGAAATGCCAAGGAAGCAGTGCCACTAGATTGTAGAGTATATGAAGGTGAGTAAGGTGTAAAAAGATTGGAAAGCTCAGAAAGTAGGTAAATTCTGAAAGGCTTTAAAAGCCAAACAGATGGTTTTATATTTGACCCAAATAAGAGCTTTCCCTGAGAGAAGGAACTGTGTCATACCCATTTTTTCTGGGTAATTTAATCATTTTATTAATAAGACCAGCAGGTTATTAATAAAAGGATGGTTATTTGGCCATTTCTCTTCGACTAAAGGCCCATACCCGTTTTTATATCCCCAAATGCCTAATAAAGTAACTTGCACATAGTAGGAATAGAGGAAGATTGATTTCAAGCTGGAAATTGTCAATTCCACTCTCCTCATTTTGCAAATTTAGCCTATAGAGGTTAAGTAACTGGATCAAAGTCACATAGGTAGTAAATAATAGAAGACAGTTGGAGCCAAAGTTCAAGACTCAAAATCCAGGACACTTTCCACTATAGTGTGTTGCCACCTTTAAATGCATAATCATTTTTTGTTGAATGAGTTGGCTTAAATGTCATTGTAATGTGGCTGTACAGAAAAAGCTGGGTTAATTGAGAATTCCAACAGATAGAATGCTTTTAAAATCAGATTTTATTCTATATGTAAAAAGTCTGGGAAGAAAGCAGGGACTTGCTTAAGATCTTCCCCAAATCCCTTCAAACACCTGTAAAAAATGGCTCTGAACAAATTCTAGAACTGTGGAACCCACAAAATAGCAGAGGGAAGCAGGTCTCCAGCCCAGGATGGCCTGGATGGTCACTGGGAACGGTCTATCATATGGTACTGAGAGCAGAGCACAGCCTACTGTGGGCCGCACAGGGACAGACCAGGCCGGGAGTTGGCCCAGAGCAGACCTTAGGGCCATGAATCATTGAGCTGTGGTAGTTACCTGACTTTTCAACCCACAAACACCAAAGACCATGGAGCAGGTTAGTGGGAAAACTGCTAGATTGGTTGGAAAACAGTCCAGCCCCAGCACTGGGGGTGGCAGAGGTGGTGCAGCGGTGGTGTCAGGAGCAGCAGGAAGCTCCTGAAGCTGCTTCTAGAGCTCCAGTGTCTGTTCCTTCCGGATTCCCTGACTTACACGGTGGGAGGAATCAAGCAGCAGACCAGAGCGAGAGTGCAGGGCTTGCTTTGCCCTGCTTGGATCTGGGTCACAATCCTGGTTGGCAGTTCTTGGGGGAGAAGGAGTGCAGCTGTGGCAGAGCTTGCAGTGACAGTGGAGTAGAAGTACCTCTGAAAACAGTAGAGCAGCCCCTCAGGCTTGGGACAAATCACTCTCTACTCTACAAGCAGTCATACCCTAACAAAAAGCTCAAAGGTCAAGTAGTTGGCTGGGAGCATGGCCAGGAAGTGAAAAAAGATGCAGAATCAGGCTCAGACTCTAGAATCTTTTTTTGGTGTCAAAGAAGATCAAAACATACAGCCAGAAGAAGTCAACAAAGTCAGAGCCTACATCAAAAGCCTCCAAGAAAAATATGAATTGGTCTCAGGCCATGGAAGAGCTCAAAAAGGATTTGGAAAAGCAAGTAAGAGAAGTAGAGGAAAAATTGGGAAGAGAAATGAGAGAGATGCAAGAAAAACCATGAAAAAGAAGTCAACGACTTGCTAAAAGAGACCCAAAAAATACTGAAGAAAATAACACCTTAAAAATAGACTAACCCAAATGGCAAAAGAGCTCCAAAAAGCCAATGAGAAGAAGGATGCCTTGAAAGTCAGAATTAGCCAAATGGAAAAGGAGGTCCAAAAGACCACTGTACAAAACACCACCTTAAAAATGAGATTGGAGCAAGTGGAAGCTAGTGACTTTATGAGAAATCAAGATAGTATAAAACAGAAACAAAGAAATGACAAAATAGAAGACAATGTGAAATATCTCACTGGAAAAACCACGAACCTGGAGAATAGATCCAGGAGAGATAATTTAAAGAGCCTAGATATCATCTTTCAAGAAATTATCAAGGAAAACTGCCCTGATACTTTAGAACCAGAGGGTAAAATAGAAATTTGAAAGAATCCACTGATCACCTCTTGAAAAAGATCCCCAAAAGAAAACTCCAAGAAATATTGTCTCTAAATTCAGACTTCCCAGGTCAAGGAGAAAATACTGCAAACAGCTAGAAAGAAACAATTTGAGTATTGTGGAAACACAATCAGGATAACATAAAATCTAGCAGCTTCTACTTTAAGGGATCAAAGGGCTTGGAATATGATATTCCAGAGGTCAAAGGAGCTAGGATTAAAACCAAGAATCACCTATCCAGCAAATCTGAGTATAATGCTCCAAGGCAAAATATGGATTTTCAATAAAATATAGGGCTTTCAAGCTTTCTTAGTGAAAAACCAGAGCTGAATAGAAAATTTGACATTCAAACACAAGAATCAAGAGAAGCATGAAAGGTAAACAAGAAAGAGAAATCATAAGGAACTTACTAAAGTTGAACTGTTTTGTTTACATTCCTACATGGAAAGATGATGTGTGTAATTCATGAGACCTTTCTCAGTATTAGGGTAGTTGAAGAGAATATACATATATATGGACAGAGGGTACAGAATGAGTTGAATATGAAGGGATGATATCTAAAAAAATAAAATCAAATTAAGGGATGAGAGGAATATATTGAGAGAGGGAAAAAGGGAGAGAGAATGGGGTAAACTATCTCCCATAAAAGCAGTTCTATTGGAAGGGAAGAGGGTGCAGGTGAAGGAGAATGAGTGAATTTTTCTCTCATCGGATTTGACTTGAGGAGGGAATAACATACATACTCAGTTGGGTATCTTACCCCACAGGAAAGTTGGGGGAAGGGGATAAAAAAGGGGGGATGATAGAAAGGATGGCAGATAGGGGCAGTAGGTAATCAAGAGGAAACACTTTTGAAAAGGGACAGGATCAAGGGAGAAAATTGAATAAAGGGGGACAGGATAGGATGAGGGAAATATAGTTAGTCTTTCACAACATGAGTATTGTGGAAGTGTTTTACATAATGATACACGTATGGCCTATATTGAATTGCTTGCCTTCTTAGGGAAGGCAGGTGGGAAGGGAAGAGGGGAGAGAATTTGGAACTCAAAGTTCTAAAAGCAGATGCTCAAAAGAAAAAGTTATTATTCCATGTAACTAGGAAATAAGATATACAGGCAATGGGGCATAGAAATCTATTCTGCCCTATAAGAAAGTAAGGGGAAAGGGGGGAGGGAAGTGGGGTGACAGAAGGGAGGGCTGACTGGGGAATGGGGCAATCAGAATATAGGCCATCTTGGAGTGGGTGGGAGGGTAGAAATGGGGAGAAAATTTGTAACTCAAAATCTTGTGGAAATCAATGTTGAAAACTAAAATATTAAATAAATAATAAAATAATTTTAAAAGAAGAAATGCCCATGGAAATAAATCTATGAAACTATGGGAATAGGGAGGGATCCAGGGACCTCAGAGCCATCATCATCCAGGTGAGACATAGGTTCAATTAGGTATCAGAGAGTGGAGCATGTCTGAAGTGAGGAGACTGGTTAGAAAAATGGATCTTTGAGTT
Source organism: Trichosurus vulpecula (assembly GCF_011100635.1). Classification (NCBI taxonomy): domain Eukaryota; kingdom Metazoa; phylum Chordata; class Mammalia; order Diprotodontia; family Phalangeridae; genus Trichosurus; species Trichosurus vulpecula. Next base: position 236,318,928 of record NC_050579.1, on the reverse strand, counting down.
CAAGTTAAAAACAGTTCTGCATAATATCAAGGTTCAAAGTGTTGACAGGTAGCTGAAAAAATGTGGAGGGGAAAATCAGAGGAGTTGAAGAAGATCTAGAAATGTTGAGGTCAGGATATTAGAAAGTTTCTTGCTAAACACAGCTAAAGTTAAACAAACAAGGTTTGACACTCATAGGATACTCAACAGCTATCTGGGAAATTTCCTTACTTGGAACATTTCATTCCTTGATTATGCAGAGGAGGCACTCAATAAATTCTTATTGATTGACTGGTGATCCTTTAATGCATGTAGGCAAAAGTACCTTCCAGCCAATGCTTTCTGGTCAGGTGCCCCATATACATACATACATACATACATACATACATATATGTGTGTGTATATGTGTGTGTGTGTGTGTGTGTGTGTGTGTGTGTGTGTGTGAAGTTAAGCAAAACTGAGGTTGGAGGGATGTAAATCTCTTGAAATCCTTCACCGGAAAGGTATGAATGGTTTAAGACTTTTTTTTTCTTACAAAAGGGCCAAGACTTATTAAAAAGTGGCAAGACTGTCCTAGCATTTTCAGATTTATTGTTAAGTTGTTTCAGTCATATCCAACTCTTTGTGACCTCATTTTGGATTTTCTTAGCAAAGATGCTGGAGTGGTTTGCCATTTCCTTCTATGCCTAACTGGTTTGCCATTTCCTTCTCTGGAAACTGAGGCAAATAGGGTTAAGTGACTTACCCAGGGTCACACAGCTAGGAAGTGTTTGAGGCCAGATTTGAATTCAGGTCTTCCTGACTCTAGGGTTGGGGCTCTATCCACTGTGAGACCTAGCTGCTCTGAATTTTCAGATGTCATGTAGCTAATGGTTACAAGTGCTACCCAGAAACTTGGAAAAAGAATCCTGGCAACTCAGCTGGCATGGATAATATGGATTCTAAGGCAATCAGAATGAGGTGAACCTGTTAGAACAGACAGGGTCAGAAGTGAGATAGTCAGCAGTTAGTATGTAGCTAACAGAATAGCAAAAAATAGGTAGAACTATTTAATTCAACAGACATTTATTAAGGGCAGGCTATACATAAGTGGTCTGGTGGATAGAGCTGCCTTCAAAGTCAAGAAGACTTGGGTTTACATCCCTCTTCGGACACTTACTACCTATGTGACCTTGGCCAAATCGTTTAACCTGTCCCAGGAAATTCTCTAAGGCTATAGTAGAGTAGGTTCTGATATGCATGGGTAGAGAGAATTTCATCATTGGGAGTTGTGTACATTGATGAAATCAATGAAATCAAAAAAAGAAAAAGAGAAAGAAGGAAAGAAGGAAGGAAGGAAGACAGAGGGAGAGAGGAAGGGAGGGAGGAAAGGAAGGAGGGGGAGAGAGAGAGAAAAAAGAAAGATAAAGAAAGAAAGAGACAAAGAAAGAAAGAAAGAGAGGGAAGAGAAATAAAGGAAGAGAGAGAGAGAGAGAGAGAGAGAGAGAGAGAGAGAGAGAGAGAGAAGAGGAAATCAAGGTACTCCGTTAGGTTCTACATGTACAAAGATAAAAATCAACACAACTCCTGCCCTCATGGAGTTTACAATGAACCGAGAGAGGCAAAGATGTACACAAATAACTATTAATATACAGTGGAAAAAATGGAATTAGAATTATGAGGTGAGAGAGATCACTTTCAGCTAGAGGAATTCAAGAAAGCTTCACGGAGAGAGTAGCTACAGAACTTTAAAGGAAGAGAAGAACAAATAGAGGTGTATGTGTGTATGTGTGTGTCTGTCTGTCTCTGTGTATCATGGGTGTGTATATGTATGTAGAGGGAGAACATTCCAGGAATGGGAGATGGCTTAGATAAAAGCATGGAAGTAGGAGAAGGCAAATTGAGCTAGAACTGATTATAATATTCCAGATGAGGCATCATGATGGCCTGAACGAGGGTGGTGGCAGTTGAGTGGAAAGGAAGGGAATGGCCCTGAGACAGTATTATGGAGGCTGACTTGGTAATACATGATGACCAATCAGATATTGGGGAAGAGGTAAGGGAGGGAAGGATAAAAATTAAGTATGACTGAAGTTTTGAGCATGGGTAATTGGGAAGATGATGAAGTCACAAAGAGACAGGGGCAGGAGAAAATTTAGGGCTAGAAATGACAAGTTTATAATGTGCTGAGTTTGGGATGCAAGTTGGATATCTGGGTGGAAATGTTCTGTGAAAAAATGGAAATTTGGGACTGGTGTTTGGAGGAGAGATTGGGGCAGAGATAGATTTGCAAGTTATCTGCTTAAAGAGGATAATCAAATCACAGATTTGGATGAGATTGAGAAGGGAGAAAGTATAGAAAGAAGAGAAAAGAGGGCCAAGCACAGAGCTACGGGAAGCATCCATTCTTAGGAAGTTGGAGGAGGAAGATGAATTAGAAAAGAAAAATGAAGATGAATAGTTAGACATGTAGAGGGAAGAGTCAAAAGAAAGCAAAGTCATTAAACACAGAAACTAAAGGAGGAGAGCGTATCAAGAAATAGAGGTCAACCAACTTTGGAAAAAATGGCAGAAATGCTGAGAATGGAGACTGAGAGAAATTGTCAGTGTGTATAATATTCAGGAAAGTTTCAGTAACCAGGCAAAGGACATTTTCAAAAGCATAGTGGAGACATTTACACTGTACTTTAAGATTTGTAAAATGCCCGGAGCTAATCACGGTGCCTGATACATAGCAGGCACTTAATAAATGCTCATTGATTTGATGGGGTGCTTGGGTGCTTGTGCTTGGACCCCAATTCCAAGATCATATTTCTGCCTAGCTTCAAAAACACACTATCCCCCGACAGTTTTCTCCCCAGCCCAAGGACACTATGCCTAGCAATAACTCATGAGTGGGCCCCAGTAAAACAAACTATCTTTCCCCATCTCAAGAACAAGCTGGCCTCTGAAGAAATTCTCTTGTAAAAGCAGGACTATCTTGTAACCACAGAATTATCATGTATTCATTCCCAAAGTTATCATATACAATACATAGGTCAAGCTATAGACATCAATTCTCAAAGCTATCTTGCTACAGACAAAACAGACCAAACATACATTCCTGAGAAACCTCTTCTCCTGTAACCAAGGTTGTAAGTTATCACCTAATTAGCATATCCACCAGATAATCCACTACTTTTCCTATATAAGCTTTAGCATCATTCCTGTTAAGTGGCAAGCTCCTTAGGGAGCTCTGCCCATCATATTGGCTTTGCAATGAATCCTTGCCACTTTGACTTGAAAAATGCTTCAGTTTGTGAATTCATTCCAGATGACCCTGTCCAGTACTCTGGTCTTTGGGCGGGTCCTTGAACACCTTAAACTGCATCAGATTGACTGAATGGATTTCTCTATATTACCTTATTTGGCATGTAGGCATATCATGCATTCCACAAACACTGATTAAGAGTTTACTGTGTACCCAGAAGAAGTGGGGGAAGATGGAACAAGATCAAAGGATGGCTAGTTGTCTAGTTGTGCTGGAACAGACAGAGAAGGGGAATAATGTGAAATAACTCTGAAGAGGTAGGTAGGAGGAAATAAGAAAAAGTCAGGAGAGAGGAAGATTTTGCAGATGAGATTGCATGCAGGAAATGACTAAAGGAACAAGGTCAGCCAGCATCTAATTCAATTCTAGCCAATTATTTCAATTCAATTTAATCAAGGAGCATTTATTAAGCAATTCCCTTGCACTAGGTATTGTGCTAGGTGCTAGGGATACATCAAAAATATAAAGAATAAACTCTTCCTACACCCAAAGAAGTTGTAATCTCTTGGGGAGGCAAAAACATATATACATTTATACAGAATAAATGCAAAAATAAAAAACAGGGTATTTTTAAAGGTAGTTTGGGAGGAAGGCATTAGTGGTTGAGGATGTCGGGAAAAGTTTCATATACAAGTTGGTGTATTTTGAAGGAAGAGATTAGATGAAGCAGAGACAAGGAAGGAGCCCACGTGGGAGGGGACAAAGTCAGTGCAAAGGTACAGATATGGGGGATCAATCCAATCCAAACCAATCAATTCAATTTATTTTAATCTGATCCAATTTAACAAGGATGTATGAGGGTCCTTCTGTATCTAGGAGCTGTGTTGAGTAATAGGGATAAAAGGCAATAAACAGAGCAATTCCTGCTCTCAAGATGTGGGAAATATTTAAGCAGTTGGGCCTGGGCATAGTCAAAACTTCAAGAAGATTCCAAGTAGAGGCAGTCACTCCACCACAGACAGACCTGTCTAAGTGAGCAGACACTTAATTCTTTGTCTATCTATCTATCTATCTATCTATCTATCTATCTATCTATCTATCTATCTATCCATCCATCCATCCATCTCTCTATCTCTGTCTCTCTCTCCTCTCTCTCTCCTTCTCTCTCTCTCTCTCTCTCTCTCTCTCTCTCTCTCTCTCCCCGTTTCTCTCTCTCTCTGCATATATATGGGGAGAAAGAAACAGTGAGAGAAAGAGAGAGAGAAATCCTTTGATCCTTTTATTCTTGAGCAACTTTGCTCTTGTCTCCATCCCCTTTAGAATAAGACTGTCTGTCTGGATATAAAAGAACCCTAAATGGTTAACGCCATCTCTGATTGCTCCGAAGCAAAAGCTCCCTACCAGTTCATGAGCTTTCAGCATTTATTCCAGAAATCAGGGATGTTGCCTGGTCCAGATTTCAATCTCACTAAGGAAACCCCATTCTCAGAAAATCTGACTAGGTCTAATGCCACTGTGAACTGGTCCAAGGAGGATGAAGTCCTGACCTCCTCTCCCTCGAATCTGGGGCTGGGTCCCGATCATTCCTCTACTTAAATTTATTTTAACCAGGCTATCAAAAGAAACTTATTAATAAACCAACACAACTGTAAAGTTAAGATGGTAACTCTCCTGTGTGACCTTGGCATGTCATGTAACTTCCCTGGGCCCCAGTTTCATCAGCTGTAAAATGAAGGGGTTGGATTAGATATCTGCTGATGTTCCTTTGCTCTCCAGATCTGTGATTCTATGATTCTGTTACGTAGAGAGGAAAATCCCAGCAGTTCCCAGTCCCATGATGAACAAGTCCTGTTGTCAATTCCAATCCTGGGGGAATGATTCAAATCATGCAGACCTTAACCTCCAGGCTGATGAAGCTACTACAGAGGCTGGTATGTAGGTAAGTTACTTCAACTCTCTGGGCCTCAGTTTCCTCATTTGTAAAATGAGGGGGTTGGACTAGATGACCTTCAGTTCTAGGTGTATTCTATGTGTGACCTTGGACAAGCAGCTTAAACTCTGAGCCTCAGTTTCTTCACCTGTAAAATGTAGGAATTAGATTAGGTTCCTCCCAGTTCTAAAATTGTGGTGCTGTAACTTAGGAATCCTGCCTCTTGCTAAATGCAACCCTGACTGGTAATCCAGTGATTTCTGAGATGTTGCCATTGCTGCCTTTACATCTCAAGTCCTGAGTCTCTCCACTGATTGGTTCAAGCCTGGTTCAAGCTTTCATCCTCTTCATCGGAAGTCCTGGTGTCTGATCTGCTCTGGTGACATCTGAGGGCTTTCCTGAGTCCCGTGTTGTCCTATGTTGTCGTCCACAGCTTTCCACAGACAGTTGTTGGCCTGTACACGAGGCTGCTTCCTAGTGATTGCTCCCCTTCATTTGACAGCTAGGTGGTTCAGGGGATAGAGCGCTGGGCCTAGAGTCGGGAAGACTTGAATTCAAATGTAACTTACTCAAACACTTACCAGATGTGTGACCTTGGTCAAGTCACTTAACTTCTATCCACCTCACCTGTTAAATGAGGATAATAACAGCACCTACCTGAAAGGGTTGTCGTGAAGACCAATAAGATTTGTAAAGTGCTTAGCACTGTGCCTGGCACATAGTTTTGTTATTGTTGTCCGTCCTTCATTTTTCAAAGAGGACCAAGGACATCATGGGGTGATGTTTTGACTTGCACATGCATTGGATTTAAGTGAGGCAGAACTGTCCAAAGCCATCAGCCTCACTTCCTATTCCAGAGTCATTAAAGTCCAGTGACAAGACAAAAAGCCAAGACATTACTGGCAATGGCCCAGGGTGCATTGGATGACCTCGGTGTCATCAATGTCTGAGCAACCTTGAAGCGGTCCGCAGCTCCTGCTTCAGCCACCTTCATGAACTTTGAAACAAATTGTTCTCATCCGCCCATTCTGCAGGGGGATGTGTTCACACACTTGATTATTTAATATTTTATTTTCTCCTCAATTACATGCAAAAATAATTTTTAACATTTGTTTTTTAAAATTTTGAATTTCAAATTCTCTCTCTTCCTTCCCTCCCTCATTGAGAAGGCAAGCAATTTGATGCAGGTTATATATACATGTGCAGGAGGATTCATTCTTTACCTGTTTTTTCAAGCAGTTTATATAGTATTGGAATTCATTGTTCTTTAAATGTTTGGTAGAATTAGCTTGCAAATCCACCTGGTCCTGGGGATTTTTTTCTTAGGGAACTCATTTAGAGCTCGTTCAATTTATTTTTCTATAAATAGAAAATGCTGTAGCAAGCACAGTGGCCACACCCCAGTAATACTGTTTTGGCAGATGAGCTAAACCGGCTGAGGGTATGGCACAGGCCTCAAACCTTTCTTTGAGGGGGCATATAGTAGGTGTTATATAAACACTTACTTTCTCCCCTTTCCTAATCTAGCTAAAGGTTTCTTCTTGGGGTCAGCTGTCTCCCCTCTTCCCCACCGCGCTTTGCCATCTCTAGATATGTGGACCAGAAAATAGAACAGGAATGGAATCCTTAGATTCCCACATACACTAGTAAAATCCACTCATCTGCGGCATCCTTTACTGCCTTAAGTCTTATCCAGTCCCTTTTACTGGTTATGTCCTCAGGAAGGGTGACCAAAGATTCACCCCAGACTTGGTGTCCTTCCAACATCCCTAGAGTAGGGTTGGATGTCCTTTTCCCAAGGGATCATACGCCACCCCATTCTGCACTCACTAGGCATGAGAACCCCCATAGACAAGCTACTTGATGTGACAATGCTGAGCTCAGAAGGCCATCTCTCCCTCACCTTTGAGACTTCTGACACTGACCTCTTCCCTTTTCCCCACTTTCCCAATGCAGGACCAGTCTCCACACATTTCTAATGACATATCCCAGGGTACATGTCAGTGTTCAGAACATTTCCTCCTATTAAAAGAAGTTACTATTCTAATCCAAAAGGCTGTTTGCTGTTTAATCCATTAAATATTGTAGCAAAAAGAAACAGCCTTGGAGCCACTCTCCCCAGTTTTGTGAGGGCAGTTGTGAGGGCAGGAGGAAGTTATAAATCTAACCAGTAAACAAGCATATATTGAGCCAACAAGAGGGGGTATGGAGAATCTGTTGTTTTTTCAGTCCTGTCTGACTCTTCGTAACTGCATTTGGGGATTTCTTGGAAAAGGTACTGGAGTGGTTTGCCATTTCCTTCTCCAGGTCATTTCACAGATAAGGAAACTGAGGCAAACAAGGTTAAGTGACTTGTTTAGGTTCACATAGCTAGTAAGTGTCTGAGGCTAGATCTGAATTCAGGTCTTCCTGACTCTAGACCCAGTGCTTTATCCACTGCACCACCTCCTGCCCCAAAGAGAATCAAGAATAGAGGTTTTCTGCTCTTAACAGAGTTTATAATCTAAAGAAGGAAAAAAATTATTTAGCACTTGTGTGACATACAGGGGCAGCTAGGTGGAACAGTGGATAGGGCACCTGGCCTAGAATTGGGAAGACTTGAGTCCACAACTGGCCTCAGACACTTCCTAGCTGTGTGACCCTGGGCAAGTCACTTTAACCTGTTTACCTCAGTTTCCTCATCTGTAAAAATGAGTTGGAGAAAGAAATGAAAAAACCACTTCAGTGTCTTTGCCAAAACAAGCAAACAAACAAAAAAACAAACAACCAAATGAGGTCACAGAGTCGGACAGGACTGAGACAACTGAACAACAACAAGAAGTGTATGAAATACAAAGTTTAGATGTGATACCTTGTCTAGCCTCAGGTAGCTCATCATAGATCAAGAGCTAGACGGGGCTTTCAAAGGAATCTAATTCAATTGCACTTATGTTAGAAATAAAGAAACTGAGGCACCGAGAAGAAAAAATGACTTATCCAAGATCACACACATAGTGAGTGTATGGGATGGAATTTGAATCCAGGTCCATTGATTCTGAATCCTAAAGTCATTCCTTTCTTAGTCTAATAGAGGACAGAAAAGATATATTCACACATTGAGTTCTCTAAACCTGTATAAAGTAAGTCACTTAATTTTGTTCAGTTTCAGTTTCCTTATCCGTAAAATGGGAGTAATGCTACCTCACAGGTTATTGTGGGGGTCTTGTAGAAGATGTAGGCAAAATTGTTTGCAAACTTTGAAGTACCATAAAATGGTATTATTGTCGTTGGCGAAGATGACGATAAAATATGGAAACCTAGCAGAAGAAGTCAAAATCATCCCTGTTGTCCTGCTTGCTACTGGAGTCGTACCAAGGATACTTTCAATAGGCTTGTATCCCAATACTTTTTTCAGCTACAAAACACAATTATATTTTTATCTACCTGTGTAACCATACAGTCCATCCATTCTATGTATATCTTGTTCGTATCTGTTTATGTTGTCTCCCCTATTGGAATGTAAGCACCTAGAGGACAGGGACTGATACTGCATTTCTTTGCCTCCCCAGTCATTTGTACATTGCCTGGCTCAGTGTAGGCATTAATGAATGCCTGTTAACTGTCTGATCATAATAAGATTGTGATTTGTCCCTGTGCTGTTTCCAGCTGAATTTTATAGGAGAAGAACTTATTAATAATGATATATTAATTGTATTGTATAAAAGGAGCAAAGTATTTTTTTTGCTGTTTTAGTTGCATCTGACTCTTTGTAACCCCATTTGGGATTTTCTTGGCAAAGACACTGCAGTGGTTTGTCATTTCCTTCTCCTATTCATTTTACAGACGAGAAAACTGAGGCAAACAGGGTTAAGTGACTTGCCCAGAATCATACAGCTATATTTGAACTCAGGAGAAGGAGTCTTCCTTATTCCAGAAGATTAGGACTCGTCTTAATAAACATGGAGGAGGTCCTAAAGACCTTTACAACAAATATAAAGTTAAGCCATTCCTACCTATTCTGTGGCATTTAGCCATATTTTTAGACAACTAGGCAGTGTAGTAGATAAAATTAGACTTATAGTTAGAAGACGTATTTGAATTCTGCCTCAGATGCTTTTTTAACTGTGTGACTTTAATCAAGTCACTTATCTTCTGCCTCAGTTTCCTCATTTATATAATGAGGATAATAATACCTTTACCTCCTAAGGTTCTTGGTAGATAATAACTGTAACACATTTGGTGAACCTTAATGCTTTATAGATGTCATACATATTATAATACTTAGCTATTGATATAATAGTTATTAATATTATGTTGGGAATATACTATAGAAGCAGGGGTGGGGAACCTGCAGCCTCGAGGTCACATGTGGCCTTCTAGGTTCTCAAGTGAGGCCCTTTAGGGACCTAGAGGGCCACATGTGACCTCAAGGCTGCAGGTTCCCCACCCCTGATCTAGAGGGAAAGGGTATTTGGACTTGTGAAGTGCCATAAAGTGGATAGACACAAAAGTGGCTGGTGGTCTAGGAAGTCATCAGGGAGGGGATGAATCTCGAGCTGGAGTTTGGGGGAAGAAAGACATGACTTTAGAGAGAATTAGACATGGTGGTGGGGGGTGCTGTGTGGTGCTATGTATGAGATGCTTTTAAATTGGGGGAAAAAAGAAGAGAACATCCTGGAGCAATTTCCTTGTCGTTTCACGTTTATCTGCATGTGTGAGAGGAGATAGTTGTGGCTTTTGGAAATATGCAATAGTTTTCATTTTACTTTCTATGTATGCCCTTTTAAAATCTGAGGATTTTATAACCAGAATAGATTTTCCAACTTGTTCTTTTTATAGATGAGGAAATAAGACTCAGAGAAATGACACGATTTGCCCAAAGTCATACAGATAGTTGTTGGCAGAACTATGATCAGAACCCAGACCTTCTACTCCCAGTCCAACATTCTTTCCAATCTACCACGCACCTCATACCCAACAAGATCCTAGGATATTTCCCAAAGGCTCTACTGCCCAGACCACCCCAGCACACTGCCCCACCACCATGGGTGCTGTATCCTAGTTGCTGTATGTTGAAGGTCTGGTACCTTCCTTAATTCTAGTGCCTTCCCTCTGTTGATTATTTCCTTTTTATCCTGTATCTAGCTTGCTTTGTATATTTGTTTGTATATGTGTGTGTGTGTGTGTGTGTGTGTGTTGCATGTTGTCCCCCCCCATTAGATTGTAAGCAATTTGAGGGCAGGGATTGCCTTTTGTTATTTTTTTTTGTATCACCAGTGCTTAGCACAGTGCCTGGTGTGTAGTATGTGCTTAATAAATATTTATCGATTCGTTAATTCCTGCTCTATCTGTTACTGTGGTATCTGGGCATTTTGACAGCAGTACCATTAGAATTTATGGTCGAAACAAACAAGAAAAGGAAGCAGGTGGTTTAGGATCCCTTTCATTGGGAAAAACAAAGAAATGGAAGTGTTTTTACAGTTTCCTATTAGATCATTCAAAAGTAAGAGGCATGATCCCAGTGACTGAAAAGAAAATGGGAAAACATCCTGAGCCCCCTCCCCCTCCCATCTTCTCCTCTCATTCAACCCTGGCCTAATTCAAGCATTGATTAGAATACCTGCTTCAGAACCTAGAGGAAGAAGTCCATTCATAAAGGGGAGGAAGGAAAATACAACAAAATGTCAGATTTTGTAAATTCATTGCAAAGATTGAGGCCCCTAGTGTTTCATTGAAAGTAACTGGTGAACATTCTCTCCTGCCCCCCGACCTTAACAGAAACAGGCAGATGGCTTATTGTGTCTTGAATTAGAGTCATGATTAGAAAGAAGGCCGTGGCACTTTGAGATTGAAATTGGTTCATTTGAACTGCTTCAAAGCACCCAGAAGTAGGTCTCCCAGGAGCAAGCAGTAACAGGGAAAGTGGTTTTAAATGAGATATAACAAAACACTTCCACAGTTCATGAGCCAGATGTCCTACGAAATGAGAAAACTTTAAGATTGTTGATGTTTCAAAGACCTAGATCTTTTCTAGAGGAGATGGGATGACAGGAACATTTAAAGAAAAGGAGACCTGTATTTTGGAGTAGTCAAATGCAGGTAAAAATAGACTATGCTGTTTTAGTCTCTAGTATAGACTTAAAGCTAGTTAGTTAAAAGAATTGTCAGTCTGTGAAGGCTAGGTCACTGGAGAGATGTAAAATTAATAGGAAATGAAACAAAAAAAATAAAATAGGCAACAAAGAGAAATGGATATTGGTAATAAAAGCAGCATTTGTGGGGTGAAGGTGTGGGAGATTTGTAGAGGCATGGTCTTTATGGGAAGGAAGCTTATAGACCTAATAACTTTGTGCTGAGAATCATGTTCTGGGCTGGAAGTTGAGCATGACTAGAGCCTTAACTAGCAATTGTGGTGCCTGGGGCAAGCTTCACAAAATGTACCCTTATGGTGGGAGCAATATCTTAACTACTACACTCGTGTAAGTTAGGCTGATTTTTCCTTAAATAACAAACAAACAAACAAAAAACCTTCAACCCCTGATTGGCTCAGGAACCTAAAGCTCAAGCTGTCGGTATCACTTATAGGTCACCTGAGTACAAAACATCCACAAGGACCTCCCATAGCACTTTGTTGTTTGTCCAGTGGAAAATGATGGACAACTCAGGAAAAAGTACTTGAATGAACTTGGGGTATCCTCAGTGCCAATCTTTGTTGAATAGCCTTCTCTCACTATGGCTAAGTAAATCTCCTTTTGTTAACTGTATCTTATTCCCTTCAGTATCTTATTTCATTCTGAACATAAACTACCAGAGGATGGGCCTGATTCAGGCCCAAACCTGAACAACCCTCAAAGCAACGTTTAAGACAAATTCAGTTTGGCAGGGATGGGAGATCCCCAGGACATGAGACTCCTAGGCAAAACAGGAAATTTACCATCTGGTTGAGTCACATTTTAAGTAATGATCTGTTGTCATTCCATCAATTTTCAGTTTTGTCCAACTTATCATGACTCCATTTGGGATTTTCTTGGCAAAGATACTAGAGTGGTTGACCATTTCCTCTTCCAGCTCATTTTACAGGTGAGGAAACTGAGGCAAACAGGGTGAAGTGACTTACCCAAGGTCACACAGATAGGAAGTATCTAAGGCCAGATTTGAACTCAGGAAGCTGAGTCTTCCTGACTTGAGGTTCAGTACTCTATCCACTCCACCACCTACCTGCCCACGTAATGATTATTTCTCATTAAATGATAAGCTCAGTTGTTTTTAGCTTCTGGAAGAATGTGCTATCAGTACCTTCTCAATTTTCTCAACTGTAAAATGGGGATAATAATAGCACCTACCTCATAGGGTTGTTGTGGGGATCAAATGGGATAATAATTGTATGCTTAGATGAATAATGCGCACTTAATCAATCAATAAACATTTATTAAGCTCCTACTATGGCCAATCAGAGTGCTAAGTGCTCAGGATACAAAAAGAGGCAAAAGACAGTTCTTGCTCTCAAGGAGCTTACTTAATACTTAAGAAATGCTTTTTCCTTTCCCCTTTCCTCTTTCCCTTTTCCTCTTCTAAATTTTGGTAACTTTGAGGCAAAGCCCTGGCTGTGTGAGGCTGGTGACCTTGCACAGTCCTCCCTCACTCAGATCAAAGTCAACTGCAAGTCATGTCATCATTTCCATGATGCCATGGTCCTCTTCTAGAACGAAGGACAAACACAATGGCAAGTCAAAATCTCCTAAACCCTTGACTCATCCAAATTATTTTATGAAAAAATATATAATATTGAAAGACAATCAATGAAGAATAAATATTTATTGAGCACTTGCTATATGTTTGGGACTGTGCTGTCAAGTGTGATGGATACAGATAAGTAAGAGATATTGACCTTTAGAAACTTGGGGGAAAAGACCTCCAGAGAGGAAATCATTTGAAAACATCACAGCCCACTTATGAGCAGGAGTCAAACTACATGATCCAGAAAGAGCTGGGCCTGAATGCAATACAGTAACCAAGACAGAGGAATTACTCATCTAGTCTCTTCTAACCCAAATAAATAGCATTTTTTGTTATGGCAAATAGGCTCCCTGCAGTCCAGGAGAGCATATTCAGAACTTCCTCTTGTTCATTAAAATGAAGACTCTTGTTCAGTGTTTACTTTAAGACACTTGTTTCCCATCAGGAATGGGCATCTTATAAAATGTACTTTGCCTCTTCATGACAACCAGCGTGTTACCTGCCCCCTTCTCAAATGGAAGCAGAAGGAGAAAGAACCCCAGGATGAGGAGTTGGTAAAAAGAAAACATACTTTTCAGGCAGAAACTTACAAGGTCATTCTTTCTGATAAATTTGGACCGTGACGCCCTGATCTTTTCCCACACATTTACTACATGGGACTAGGATCTTCCTAAACCAGTGGTTCAGAACCTTTTCAGCTACGAAGATTTGTATTTTTAAATTTCTAATCTCATTTCATCGATATCTTTTGTTTTTATATCATCTTAATTTCTATATGTATCTATCCCTCCTCCTCTACCTATCAACCATCCCTTATGATAAAGACTGAAAAGCAGGAAGAAGAAAAGCAGTTCAACAAAACCAGAGAACCCATCAACCATGTCTGACAGTGTATGTAATATTCCATGTCCGTAGTCTCTGCAAAGAGAGGAGGGATGTGACACAGGCGCTGCCTATCAAGAAGCTGAAATTCTGCTGGAGGAAGCAATACTAACACATACATACATATATATACAGTTCCGTATCTATACATAGATACATACCTGTCTATCTATCTGTCTAACAGGATAAAAACAAGATACTTAAATACAAAGAGGTTAGGAGACTGTTGAATTACAGTAGCTGTACTGTTGTTGTTTAGTCATTTCAGTCATGTCTGACTCTCTGTGACCCCCATTTGGGGTTGTCTTGGCAAAGATACTGGAACGATTTGTCATTTTTTTCTGCAGCTCACTTTATAGATGAGGAAACTGAGGCAAACATGGTGAAGTGACTTGCCCAGGGTCACACAGCTAGGAAGTATATGAGGCTGGATTTGAATTTAGGAAGATGACTCTCCCTGACTCCAGGCTCAGCACTCTATCCACTATGCTAAGTAGCTGCCCTCATCCCTTACTGGGGGGGGGGGGCAGGAATGATTTCAATCACCATTTGGGCAGGTTCACAGAAATTTATAGTTGGAAGTGACTTTAGAGATCTTCTACGTCTTGTCTGACTCTTTATGAGGCTGTGGACCATACTTTCCATGGGGTTTTCTTGCCAAAGATATTGGAGTGGTTTACCATTTCCTTCTTTAAATTATTTTGCAGATGAGGAAACAGAAACAACCAAGGTGAAGTGATTTGCCCAGGGTCAAACAACCAGTGAGTATCTGAGGTTCAATTTGAACTCAGGTCCTCTGACTGCAAACCTAATCCTCTGATTCTCAGGTCACTACTCTTCCACTGCACAATGATGCCTCTTATAAAACTCCTTGAAATTATGCAGGCCAACATCTTCTAGAAAGAAGGAGCTTTTAAATTGGTCAGAAAGAGAGAGATGGAGAGAAAGAGTGATGGAGAGAAAGAGAAGTGATAGATACAGACAAAGACACACAGAGAGAGACAGATACAGAGACAGAGAGATAAAGATGGAGAGAGAGAGAAAGAGAGAGAGAGAGAGAGAGAGAGAGAGAGAGAGAGAGAGAGAGAGAGAGAGAGAGAGAATAGAGGAGAGGAGAAGAGAGGAGAGGAGAGGAGAGGAGAGGAGAGGAGAGGAGAGGAGAGGAGAGGAGAGGAGAGGAGAGGAGAGGAGAGGAGAGGAGAGGAGAGGAGAGAAGAGAGAGACAGAGGGAGGGAGGGAGGAAGAGATACCCAGATAGGAAGACAGAGACCGTCTTTGACATAATGCATTGGTGGGCACATTGAATGGAGCTAACAACAAGCATTGATACAGTCAGATAACTCTTGCTCACTATTCCAATTATTGCAGGAACTCTTCTGACAACTATCGCTCTCTGAGATTCCAAGGAAACTCACTATATGCTTCTTCCTCTGTTTCTATCTCTTCTTAAAAACAGTAGACAGCTGCTCTTAGTTTTATTCTGGTCTTGCAGTCTGTCCATAGATTCTTTTTTCTGTTTAGTATTTTTATTTAGTATTTTATTTTCCCCTCGTTACATGTAAGAAAAACATTTTTGAACATTCATTTTTTAAAACTTTGAGTTCCAAATGCTCTCCCTTCCTCCCTCCCCATCCCACATTGAGAAGGCAAGCAATGTGATACAGGTTATACATACGTAGTCATGCAAAATATATCCATAATAGTTATGTTGTGAAAGAGCACATAAACAAACAAGAAAAAACTCAAGAAAATAAGGAAAGTAAAAAATAAGCATGCTTCAATCTGTATTCAAACACCATCAGCTCTTTCTCTGGTGATAATATAGCATTTTTCACCGTAAGTCCTTCAGAGTTGTCTTGGATTGTTGTATTGCTGAGAATAGCTAAGTCATTTACAGCTGGTCATCTTACAATACTGCTGTTACTTGCATACAGCACCTTTCACTTTGCATCAGCCCATGCAAGACTTTCCAGGTTTTTCTGAGAGCATCCTGCTCATCATTTCTTATAGTATAAAAGTATTCCATCATAATCATATGCAATTTGTTCAGCCATTCCCCAATTGATGGACATCTCCTAAATTTCTAGTTCTTTGCCCCCAGAAAAGAACTGCCATAAATATTTTTGTACATGTAAGTCCGTTGTATTTTATATCTTTTGGGATACAGACCTAGTATGGTCTGTATGGTATTACTAGGTCAAAGGGTATGCATGGTTTTATACCCTTTGGGCCTAGCTTCAAATTGCTCTACAGAATGGTTAAATCAGTTCACAACTTAACTAACAACTCATTAACGTCTCATTTTTTTCTCACACCCCCTCCAACTTTGGTCATTTACCTTTTCTGTCCTATTAGCAAATCTAGTAGGTATGCAATAGTATCCCAGAATTGTCTTAATTTGTATTTCTTCAATCAATAGTGAGAGTATGCTTTCATATGGCTATAGATAGCTTTGACTACTTCATCTGAAAATCAATCATATATTTTGATAATTTATCAATTGGGGAATGGCTCTTATTTTTTATAAATGACTCAGTTCACTATATGTTTGAGAAATGAGACCTTTATCATAAAAACTTGTTGCAAAATTTTTTTCATGATTGCTGTTGCTAACTGCATTTCCCTCCATCTGTTTATTTTTTTTCTCTTTATTTTATTCTCTCTCTCTCCTTTCACCCTGTCTTTCCTCAAAGGTGCTTCTGACTACATCCTCCCCCAATCTGCCCTCCCTTCTATCACGAAGGCCCTTCTCTTAACCCCTTCCCTTCCTGTTTTCCTGTAGGGTAAGATAGATTTCTATACCCAACTGAATGTGTATGTTATTCCCTTTTTGAGACAATTCTGATGAGAATAAGGTTCACTCACTCACCCTCACCTCCCTCCTGTTGCTCTCCATTGTAAAAAGCTTTTTCTCCTTTTATGTGAGGTAATTTACCCCTTTTCTACTTCTCCTTTCCTCTTTCTCCCAAGACATTCCTCTCTCATCCCTTAATTTTATTTTTTTAGATATCATCCCTTCATATTCAACTCACACCTGTGCCCTCTGTCTACCTCCTTCTACCCTAATAATGAGAAAGATCTTATGAGTTACAAATATCATCTTCCCATGTAAAAATGTAAACAATTTAACTTTATTAAGTCCCTTATGATTTCCCTTTCTTGTCTACCTTTTTATGCTTCTCTTGAGTCATATTTGAAAGTCAGATTTTCTATTCAGCTCTGGTCTTTTCATCAGGAATGCTTGAAAGTATGCTATCTTGAGACATGGCACCAAAAGAGTAACAAGAGCCGCAGGAGGGGGTGAAGCAACAGCTCCCAGGCAGCCCCCTGGGAGACCATGGAGCTCTGCAAGTGCCCCAAGAGGAAAGTGACCAACCTGTTCTGCTTCAAGCACCAGGTCAACGTGTGTGAGTACTGCCTGGTGACCAACCACACCAAGTGCATTGTCCAATCCTACTTGCAGTGGCTCCAAGACAGTGACTACAACCTCAACTGCCAACTCTGCAACACCCTCCTGTCCACACAGGAGACCACTTGCCTTGTCTGCTATGATCTGTTCCACTGGCCATGCCTTAATGAATGAGCTGCCCAGCTGCCTCTAAATACAGTGCCTGCTGGCTACCAGTGCCCCAGCTGTAGTGGCCCCATCTTTCCCCCTGCCAATCTTGCAGGCCCTGTGGCTACTGCCTTGCAGGAGAAGCCAGCCACTGTCAACTGGACCCCAGCTGGGCTGGGCCTCCCCCTGATTGATGAAGTGACTTCAGCCCCTGAGACCCTTGAAACTTCTGGCTTCTCTGACGGCCTGCCTTCAATACAAGTAGCCCCTCAGGGCTAGAAGAGAAAACCCCATCCTCAGTCACTCCAGCCTTCTACAGCATACCCTCAAGGCCTCCACCTTCCCCTGGCCAGCCTGAGCTGCATGCCATCATCCACATGGGCAGCCCTGAGCCCCTCCCAGCCTCTGCCCCTTGAAAAGCATATGATACCTGGGAGGGAGGTTGGGGTCCCAGCCCCCATGGTGACTGTGACGGTGACAAGTATCAATGGTGGCCTACCCTGGGCTGGCTAGCTGCTTAGGAGCTGAGCAGGTCATGAAAATGGCCCCTGTCCCTGCTGCAGAGGGCAGGGCTGCTGCTGCTGCTGGGAGCCCTGGCTTTCCTGGCCCTCTTGGTTCTCATGTCCTGCCTGGGCCAGGCTGCAGCTGACAGTGACCCTAACCTCACCCTCTCATGAACCCTCACATCCTCGTGGGCCCAGCCTGAGCCTCATCCCTCTCTTCCTTCCTCACCTCTGTTGGGAATCCCACCTAGCTGGCGGGAGAGTCGTGGCCAGTGTGGGGCAGGGGGTTGCTGGTTCCCCATCCCTCTCCTCCCCACTCCAGTCTCCTGAGACACAAAAGCCCCAGTAACGTGAGGGGACGAGGGCCTTTTGGCTGTTGCTGCTGAGGTCCTGGGACTTACTTGGGGCTGAGTTCTGTCCCCTGACCTGCTTTTCCTTGGGAGTGTCCCCAGAGCACCAGTCCACACCCACCTTTCCCCTCCATACTCCTTCTCCCTCAGGAAGAGCTGTGGTGTTGAAAATAAATGACAGACTTTATTAAAGTTGAAAAAAAAAGTATGCTATTTCATTGAACACATAGTTTTCCCCCTGAAGGATTATACTCAGTTTTGCTGGGTAGGTGATTCTCGATTGTAATCCTAGCTCCTTTGCACTCTGGAATATCATATTCTAATCCCTCTGATCCTTTAATGTAGAAGCTGCTAAATCTTGTGTTATACTGACCGTGGCTCCACCACACTTGAATTGTTTCTTTATGGCTGCTTGCAATATTTTCTCCTTGCCCTGGGAAGTCTGGAATTTGGTTATAATATTCCTTGGAGTTTTCATTTTTGAGTCTCTTTAAGGAGGTGATTGGTGGATTCTCTCTGGTTCTAGAATATCAGGTAGTTTTTCTCGATAATTTCTTGAAAGATGATGTCCAGGTTCTTTTTTTGATCATGGCTTTCAGGTAGTCAAGTAATTTTTAAATTATCTCAGTTGCTTTTCCAATGAGCTATTTTACATTGTCTCCTATTTTTCATTCTTTTGGTTTTGTTTTATGAGTTTTTGATTTCTCATAAAGTCATTTGCTCTATTCTAATTTTTTAGGGAATTATTTTCTTCAGTGATCTTTTGGACTTCCTTTTTCATTTGACCTGCTGTTTGCTTCTATTTGCATCCTGATACGCCCTGATCTGCCATTTAAGACATTCTTCTCCTCATTGGTTTTTTGGACTTCTTTTACCATTTGGTCTAGTCTGTTTTTAGGGTGTTATTTTCTGCAGTATTTTTTGTGTCTCCTTTACCAAGCTGTTGACTTGTTTTTCATGATTTTCTTGCATCACTTTCATTTCTCTTCCCAATTTTTCCTCCACCTCTCTGATGTGATTTTTAAAATCCTTTTTGAGCTCTTCCATGGCCTGAGACCAATTCATATTTTTCTTGGAGGCTTTGGATGTAGGAGCTTTGACTTTGCTGTCTTTTTCTGAGTGTGTGTTTTGATCTTCCTTGTCACCATAGTAACTTTCTATGCTCAGAGTTCTTTTCCCCATGGTTTGCTCATTTTCCCAGTCTATTACTTGATTTTTAACTCTTTGTTAAAGTAGGGCTCTGATTCCAGGTTAGAGGGCACATTGTCCCAAACTTCAGGGGCTTTGTGCAGCTGTTTTCAGAGATAATTCTAGAGATCTATAAGTTTTCAGTTCTTCCGAGGTGGTATGATGAAAAGAGAGGTGTTTACTATTCTCCTAGCCCTAGCTCTGGTTTGTGAGTGACCACAAGTACTCTTTTCTGCCCTAGAACTATGAGGAAGGTCCCCCCTCTACTGTGGCCACAATCTCTGTTATTGCCCTGGGCCTGCCACCCAGGTCTGGTACCTGGATCCAAGTACGGCCAAAGCAATAGAGTCCTGCCCCAGTGCCAGCAAAAAGACCCCTGTAATCTTCTTCTGACTATTTGTTCAACCCCCTTACTACCTGTGGCCTGAGAGCTCTGGAAGCAGTCATTGCTGCTGCTGATTCAGTCACTCCCAAAGCCTGCTCCTAGTTTTCCATGGCCATGCTGGCACAGCCTGCACTGGACTGAGCTCCATTCTCATTCAGGTGCAACAGACCTTTTCTGCTGACCTTTTAAGCCATCTCTGGTGTCTGTGGGCTGAAAGGTCTGAAACCACCACTGCTGCCAGTGATTCAGTCACTCCAATGCCTGCTCTGGGTTTAACGGAGCCAGGTCTGCACTGCAGTGGCCTGTGCTGGACTTTGTTCCCCTCTCACCCTGATAAAACAGACCTTTCTTGCCACCCTCCAAGTTCTCTTGGGCTGGAAATTTGTTTCACTCTGTCTTTTTGTGGGTTCTGCTGCTCTGGAAATTTTTTAGAGTCTTTTTTAAAAAGGTATTTGGAGGGGTTTGGGGGAGAGCTCAGGCAAGTCCCTACCTTTACTCACCATCTTGGCTCTGCCTCCCTGTCCATAACTTCTGACTTAATCTGTGTCTTTGAAAGTATTTTTCCTCAATATAAAATCCATGACTTCTTGATCACGAATGCTGTGTATTGCATACATGTATATATTTAATTCTTGTTTTATTATTTCATATTTTTAGTTTTCAACATTGATTTCCACAAGATTTTGAGTTACAAATTTTCTCCCCATTTCTACCCTCCCACCCACTCCAAGGTGGCATATATTCTGATTGCCCTGTTCCCCATTTAGCCCTCCCTTCTGTCACCCCACTCCCCTCTCTCATCCTCTTTTCCCTTACTTTCTTGTAGGGCAAGATAGATTCCTATACCCCGTTGCCTGTATATCTTATTTCCCAGTTACATGCAACTTTTTTTAGCATCTGCTTTTAGAACTTTGAATTCCAAATTCTCTCCCCTCTTTCCTCCCTACCCACCCTCCCTAAGAAGGCAAGCAGTTCAACATAGGCCACACATGTATCATTATGCAAACACTTCCATAATAGTCATGTTGTGAAAAACTAACTATATTTCCCTCCACCCTATCCTATTCCCCTTTATTCAGTTTTCTCCCTTGGCCCTGTCCGTTTTCAAAAGCATTTGCTTTTGATTACCTCTTCCCCCAATCTGCCCTCCCTTCTATCATCCCCCCTTTTTTATCACCTTCCTCCTACTTTCCTGTGGGAAAAGATACCCAACTGAGTGTGTATGTTATTCCCTCCTCAAGTCAAATCTGATGAGAGCAAGATTCACTCATTCCCCCTCACCTATCCCCTCTTCCCTTCCAACAGAACTGCTTTTTTGCTACTTTTATGTGAGATAATTTACCCCATTCTATCTCTCCCTTTCTCCCTCTCTCAATATATTCCTCTATCCCCTCAATTTTATTTTTTAGATATCATCCCTTCATGTTCAACTCACCCTGTTCCCTCTGTCTATATATATTTATAGTCCCTTCAACTGCCCTAATACTGAGAAAGGTCTCATGAATCACACACATCATCTTTCCATGTAGGAATGTAAACAAAACAGTTCAACTTTAGCAAGTCCCTTATGAATTCTCTTTCTTGTTTACCTTTTCATGCTTCTCTTAATTCTTGTATTTGAAAGTCAAATTTTCTATTCAGCTCTGGTCTTTTCATTGAGAAAGCTTGAAAGCCCTCTATTTTATTGAAAATCCATATTTTGCCTTGGAGCATTATACTCAGTTTTGCTGGGTAGGTGATTCTTGGTTTTAATCCTAGCTCCTTTGACCTCTGCAATATCATATTCTAAGCCCTTCGATTCCTTAATGTAGAAGCTGCTAGATCTTGTGTTATCCTGATTATGTTTCCACAATATTCAAATTATTTCCTTCTGGCTGCTTACAGTATTTTCTCCTTGACCTGGAAACTCTGGAATCTGGTGATAATATTCCTAGGAGTTTTCTTTTTGGGATCTTTTTCAAGAGGTGATCAGTTCATTCTTTCAATTTCTATTTTCCCCTCTGGTTCTAGAATATCAAGGCAGTTTTCCTTGATAATTTCTTGAAAGATGATGCTTAGAAGCTCTTTTTTTGATCATGGCTTTCAGGTAGTCCAATAATTTTTAAATTATCTATCTTGGATCTATTCTCCAGGTCAATGGTTTTCCAATGAGATATTTCACATTATCTTTCATTTTTTCATTCCTTTGGTTCTGTTTTATAATAAATTTCTTGATTTCTCATAAAGTCATTAGCTTCTACTTGCTCCAATCTAATTTTTAAGGTGGCATTTTCTTCAGTGCCTTTTGGACCTCCTTTTCCATTTGGCTAATTCTGACTTTCAAGGCATTCTTCTCCTCATTGGCTTTTTGGAGCTCTTTTGCCATTTGAGTTAGTCTATTTTTAAGGTGTTATTTTCTTCAGTATATTTTTGGGTCTCCTTTAGCAAGTCATTGACTTGTTTTTCATAATTTTCTTGCATCACTCTCATTTGTCTTCCCAATTTTTCCTGTACTTCTCTTACTTGCTTTTCCAAATCCTTTTTGAGCTCTTCCATGGCCTGAGACCAATTCATAATTTTCTTGGAGGCTTTGCATGTAAGCTCTTTGACTTTGTTGACTTCTTCTGGCTATATGTTTTGATCTTCTTTGTCACAAAAAAAGATTCTATAGTCTGAGTCTGAGTCTGAGTATTTTTTTGCTGCCTGGTCATGTTCCCAGCCAACTTTGACCTTTGAGCTTTTTGTCAGGGTATGCCTGCTTGTAGAGTATAGAGTACTTTGTCCCAAGCTTTAGGGGCTGCACTGCTGTTTTCAGAGCTACTTCCACTCCACCATCACTGAAAGCTCTGCCACACCAGTGTTCCTTCTCCTCCAAGAACTGCCAACCAGGACCGCATCCCACATCCAAGCAGGGCAAAGCAAGAGTTCCCTGCCTCTGCAACAGCAAAGCACTTCCTGCCCTCCCACTCTGATCCCCCATTTGATTCCTCCGCTGGGTGGTCCTGGGGCCAGAAGCAATCGCAGCTGGAACTCTGGAAGAAGTCACAGGAGCTTCATGCTGCTGCCTCTGTGCCACCTTTGCTGCCCCTGGGACTGGGGCCGGACTACTCTCTAACCTGATTCAGCAGTTTTCCCACTAACCTGCTCTGTGGTCTTTGGCATTTGTGGGTTGAGAAGTCTGGTAATTGCTACAGCTCAGTGATTCATGGCCCTAAGGCCTGCTCCACCCATCTGACTCCTGGTCTGGTTGGTCCTGGAGAGGCCCACTCTGGGCTGCGCTCTGCTTCCCAGCATCCAGAATGTCCTGGGCTGTAGACCTGCTTTCCTCTGCTATTTCATGGGTTCCGCATCTCTAGAATTTGTTCAGAGTCATTTTTTACAGGTGTTTGGAGGGATTTGTGGGAGAGCTTAAGTGAGTCCCTGCTTTCCAGCCACCATCTTGATTCTGCCCCCCACATATATATTTTTTACATACAAGGAGGTTAACAGAAGACACCAGTGGCTAGTCAGGCAATACTTAGAAATTAAATACACAGGAGATTCTAATATCTCTCTGAATGTCAGGGAACTAGGGACTTGACAAGCTCCATGTATGAGAGAATTTTACAGTGATGATTTTTATTAATAAACTCTATTCTATTGATTTCCTAAAATGACAGGTTTGACGTTTGATTTAGGAAGATATACATTCAAGTCTTTTTTCTAAATACATTCTAGCTTTGTGACTCTGCAAGTAGTTTAAACTCTCAGTGCCCCAGGCAACTCTATAAGACCTATGAAAGTTTGGCCAATTCTGCTTTTTAAGGCATTCTTCTCCTCATTGGCTTTTTGGACCTCTTTTGGCAATTGGATTAGTCTGTTTTTTAAGGTGTTATTTTCTTCAGTATTTTTTTTGGTCTCCTTTAGCAAGCTGTTGACTCATTTATCATGATTTTCTTGCATCTCTCTCATTTTTCTTCCCAATTTTTCCTCTACTTCTCTTACTTGATTTTCCAAATCCTTTTTGAGCTCTTCCATGGCCCAAGACCAATTCATAATATTCTTGGAGGCTTTTGATGTAGGATCTTTGACTTTGTTATCTTCTTCTGGCTATATGTTTTGTCACTAAAGTAAGATTCTATAGTCTGAGTTTTTTTATACTGTCTGCTCATTTTCCCAGTCAATTACTTCACTTTTTAGCTCTTTGCCAAGGCAGAACTCTGCTTCCAGACTGTAGAGTGCTCTGTCCCAAGCTTCAGGGGACTTGTGCTTCTGTTTTCAGAGCTACTTCTAGGCACCTGTAAATTTTCAGTTCTTCTGAGGAGATATGATCCAATGAGAGGTGTTTACTCCTCTCCTGGCCTGTGCTCTGGTCTCTGAGTGACCACAAGCATTCTTTTCTGCTGTGTAACTACCAGGAGGATTCCCTCTCCACAGCCACCACAAGCTCTGTCACACCAGAGCTCCTCCTCCCCCAAGGACCACCACCCAGGACTGCAACCCAGATTCAAGCAGGGCAAAGCAAGAAAACTCTGCCTCAGTGCCAGCAAAGAGATCCCTGAACTCCTGCTGTGATCAGCTGCTTGATTCCCCCCACCATCTGTGAGCCTGGATCTGCAGAAGCAACTGCTGCTGCAGCTGCTATTGCCACCATCGCTGCTGCAACCACTCCCATTACCTGGGGCTGGGGCCAGACCATGCCTTTCTCTCACCCAGGTCCAACAGAGTTTTTCCACTGACCTGCTAAGTTGCTTTTAGTGTTTGCAGGTTGAAAAGTCTGGAAACCACCACAGCTCAGTGATTTAGGGCCTTGAGGCCTGCTCCACCCAGTCTGCTCTGGCCTGGTCTGTCCTAGCATGGCCCATGCTGGGCTGTGCTCCACTTCCTGCACAGTGCAATAGACCCTTCCCAGCAACCATCTAGGACACCTTAGGCTGGAGGCTTGTTTTACTCTGTCATTTCGTAGGCTCTGTGGCTCTAGAATTTGTTTAGAGTCAATTTTTACAGATGTTTGGAGGGATTTGGGGGAGAGCTCAAGGAATTTCCTGTTTTCAGCCGGCCATCTTGCCTCCACCCTGACCTGTGGAAGTTTGGAGAGGTTGGGTTTTCATTCCTGGTGGTAGTTGTTTTTTAATTAGACTTTTGGTTTAATCCATATAGGGAACTCCCAGGGCAACTACATGGTAGAATGCTGGGCTTGGTGTCAGGAAGACTTGAGTTCAAATCCAGCCTTGGAAACTTATTAGCTCTGTGACCTTAGGCAAGTCACTTGACCTTGGTTTGCAAACCACTCCATTATCTTTGCCAAGAAAACTCCATGGACAGTATTGGCATACTATGGTTCACAGGGTCATGAGGAGGCAAACATGATTAAACAATAGCAAAGGAACTCCTCCTGGACCTCATCAGAGCAAGGAGTTCTTATGGCTGGAATTCTCTATATGGATTAAATTAGAGGTCTAGATAAAAAAATAGCAACTATGCGGAACCAAATTCCAACCTCCTTGAAAACAGAGGAGATTTACCAGTGGGATGAATTTCTGACCTCTTCTTGACTTCTACCTTCAGGTGCATGTTAGCCTTCTATGAAGAGTTAGGAAAGGAATGAGAGAATTCATTTGTAGATCCTTCTATGCGCTGGAGAGAGAAGATATAAATGTGTCTGCTCCTTCTCTTGCTACATCCACAATATTTTTGCTGTTCAGTTATTTTCAATCACATCCAACTCTTTGGGACCCCATTTGGGGTTTTTTTGGAAGAGCTACTAGAGTAGTTTGCCATTTTCTTCTCCAGCTCATTTTATAGATGAGGAAACCGTGGCAAACAGGGTTAAGTGACTTGCCCAGGGTCACACAACTAGTAAGTGTCTGAGGCCAGATTTGAATTCAGATCTTCCTGACTCCAGGCCCAGCACTCTATCTACTGTGCCATCTATATTTCCACACAAATAAGATATCTTCCTATATTCTCTAGGAATGTGTCCTTTTGGGATCTCTAGAAAATTGTCTCTAACTCCACCTGCCCTGGCTACCAGATCCAGATCACGAAAAGTCTCTGTTTGGTGGAGATGTGGGCATTTACTTTTGCGCTATTATAAGTCAGCATTGGGACAACTAACTTTAAAAAAATTCTTCATATTTTGTACTCCATCCAGTGGTATGGGTGGAAATTTGACTGTCAGCCAACTAGACCAACCAAACAGCAACTCAGAGAGAAAGGCATTTTGTTTTCCCTGTTCCACAAGAGCAATGCAAACAATGGTTGGAAAAATACTTGAAATGTACTTAAAAGCATTCATCTGGTGTTAAAGAAGAAAAAAAAGATACGTGCAAGGTTCTGGGTAATGGCATATACAAGAAGGTTTTAAAAGCTACACTAAATACATAGACTTGCCTTTCATCTTCTCACACCTCTCTTTTCCCTAGTGCATCCAAGTCTTTCTTTTTCCCCCTCCTCATATTAGATTTTTTTTCAAATTCATTAATAAAATCATAAGTTTGGAAGAATGGTAGTATACCCTGGGAGCCCCCAGGGGACAAAGCCATAACAAAGGTACATCACTGGGGCTTTTCCCCAGGCTGATGAATTTAGAGGTCAATTCTGAAGAAGAACAAGTTGTTTAGTGTCTTCTAAGGAATAGGGTGCAGCTGGGTGGTGCAGTGGATAGAATGCCAGGCCTAGAGTCAAGAAGACCTGAGTTCAAATCTGATCTCAGACACTTACTAGCTAAGTGACCCTGGGGAAGTCATTTAACCTTGTTTGCCTCAACATCTTCATCTATAAAATGATCTGGAGAAGGAAATGGCAGCCCTGTATAGGGTCTTTGCCATGAAAACCCCAATGCGGTCACGAAGAGTTGGACACAACTCAAACAACTAAACAACAATAGGAAACAGCTAGATTCTACATGAGTGGAACCTCCTCCCCCCATCTGTTTCCCTTCTGCCAGACGTTAGTCTCCCTCCCTGTGGACTTTCCTGGTGTGCTCAGATCTGTTTCCCACTTACGGTTGATGGCCCAGCCCAATATTAATGAAACTTTCCCTGGGTGTGGTTTATGAACCTTTCCCCAAGAGAAAAGTTCCTAGCTTTGCCAGGGTAAACTGGGTAAAGTAGACATATCACTTAGAGATGTGAACACATAGGAATTTAGGTTCGTAGGGTGTAGATCAGGAAGGGACTTCAAAATTTATCGATGGGAAAAAATAAGCCAGGAGAAGTCAGTGAAGGTCATTTTAAGAATCAAATGAGATAATGCAAAAAAAAAAAAAAAAGTATTTTGTGAATTTTAAAACCTATGCAAAAGAAGTAGAGTGGGAATAGTTTTGTTTCCTTTCTGGACCTAACAGTGTTTTGCAAACAGTATGCTAAATAAATGTATGTTGAATTATATAACTTTTCCAAAATCAAAAAGGAGAACTGGGATTGGAAGCTGGGTTTTCTGTCTACAGATTCTAAGCTGTTTCCACTACACCATGCTACATTCTTTTATTCATTCGTTCATTCATTCATTCATTTATTTATTCATTCATTCATTTGTTTATTTATCTATCTCTTTGTTCATTCATTTATTCATTCATTTATTTGTTTGCTTATTTAATGTTTTTAGTTTTCAGCATTAATTTTCACAAGATTTTGAATTATAAATTTTCTCCCCATTTCTACCCTCCCCCCCACTCCAAGATGGCATATATTCTGATTGCCCCATTCCCCAGTCAGCCCTCCCTTCTGTCACCCCACTCCCCCCCATCCCCTTTTCCGTTACTTTCTTGTAGGGCAAGATAGATTTCTATGCCCCATTTCCTATATATCCTATTTCCTAATATACTACATTCTTTTAATTTCATTAGAATCTTAATTCTTGGTCCACTGGAATACAAATAGTATAGATAAATGACTACTGGACATACCTGTGACTTTCTCAACCCCAGGAACTCCCTCAGTTAATGAAGATATAATGCCTATGACTTAGCTAAATCTCAGGGAGTGGGTTGAGGCATATAGTAGTTAAGTAACTTGTCCAGGAATTGTTAACGTCTAGTAGGTGGCACAGGGGATAGAGTGCTGGGCCTCCAGTCAGGAAGGCTCATCTTCATGAGTTCAGATTTGGCCTCAGACCAGCTGTGTGACCCTGGGCAAGTCACTTTACCCTGTTTGTCTCAGTTCCTCACCTGTAAAAAGGGCCGAAGAAGGAAATGACAAACCACTCTAGTACCTTTGCCAAGAAAACTCCAAACGGGGTCACAAAGTTGGACACAACTGAATAACAAAGTAAGAGTCTGAAGTGAAATTTTCTTTTTTGTTATGAACTTAACAATCATCAGCAAACACAATCATTTCAGCATACAAAGAACAAGAAAGGAGAATTGTATAGTTCACCATGAGCTTCTATTCCATACAGTTTGTTACTGCTACTGTTACTACCACTAGTATTACTACTACTGATAACAATAGCTTACACTGATTACATTATACTTAAGTATGTGCCAGATGCTACAGTTATTTTATCATGTGATACTAAATAAAATCCCCTGGGAGCAGGGTACCCTTATTATCCTCATTTTAAAGATGAGAAAACTGAGGCAAACACAGTTAAGTGACTTGCCCAGGGTCACACAGTTAATTTTTGAGGCCAAATTTGAACTCAAGTCTTCCTAAATCCAGGCCCAGCACTCTATCCACTATCCCACCTACCTACCTAAAGAGTATATATTAAATTTAACAGTTGGTAACAAAATTGCCTTGTGTCTCCTCCTGAACCTTTTGTTTTCTTCTATGTGTTTTAAAATGTTTTCCTATTTCTTTTTTTTTTTTTTGGTGGGCTGGGGACATGAGGATTATCTGCTAACTTTTCCTTTAACTCTCCCTCCTTCCCTCTGCACAACCTAGAAGATCTCCCTTGTAAACTATCACTCAAGTACACTCATGTTAAAAAAAATCCACACATTGGACATCTGCAAATGCCTGTTTTATTCTGGACTTCTAGCCCAGCACCTTTACTAGGAAGCTGATTGGCCTGCTTCATTATCTGTCTTCTAAAGCCATGATTGGTCACTGTGCTGATCAGTTCTGAACTTTTTCAAAGTTGTTTTCCTTTCATTTCATTTGGTCATTCTACAAATTGTTCTCCTGGTTCTGCTCATTTCACTCTGAGTCAGACCTTGCAAGTCTTCCCAAGTTTCTCTAAATTCTTCATATTTGCCATTTCTCAATGGTATAATTGTCTGTTACATTCCTATATCACAATTTGTTCAGTCATTCTTTGCTACAAGAAGTACTATTGTAAGTATTTTTGTACATATGGGTCCTTTCCTTCTGTGTTTGATGTCTTTAGGGAATATGACTAGAAATGGTATTCCTGGGTGAAAGAACATGTGTAGGTTACTTGGTATAGGTCCAAAATGCTTTCCACAGTAGTTGAACCAATTCACAACTCCATTAAAAGTATATTAATGTTCCTGCCCTCTCATAAACAACAAAAACCCAAACCAACTCAAACCAAAAATAACCCCTACTTTTCTGTCTTTTGTTCAAAAGTAGAATTTGAATCTAGGTCTTCATGACTCCAAGTCCAGCATTCTATATATTCACTATGTGAGTGGTGCCAAACTCAAATGGAGATGGATCTCTGCAGCCACATATTGACTTAAAACACCACAAATTACCATTATCTCTTTTTCAATTTCATTTTAAAATTATCTGGGCTGCAGTCAGGCTTTGATATAAATATATCCATCTAAAATTCATAGACTAATGGGGTAGAAGACATGGCAATTGATAACATTCACCTAACCAGTTTGTAATTGGGAGGGTAGGAGAGGTGTCCTTGGGCAAGGCATTAATAACTGCTTTCATTTCTATAGTATAATAAAGCTAATAAAATGCTTTCCTCATGACACTGTTCTGAAACAAATGGCGAAACATTATCATCCCCATTTTACGAATGGAGAAATTGAGAAGCCCAGTAAATAGAATAATTTAACCAAAGTCAAAAAGCTGATATAAGTGTTGATTAAAACTTAAGCCTCGGTATTCTCAGCAGTACAATGATCCAGGACAATCCAAAAGGACACATGTTGAAAAATGCTATCCACTTCCAGAGAAATAACTGATTGAATCTGAATACAGACTGAAGCAAGCTATTTTCTCCTTCCTTCCTTCTTTCCTTCCTTCCTTCCTTCCTTCCTTCCTTCCTTCCTTCCTTCCTTCCTTCCTTCTTTTCTTCTTTCCTTCCTTCCTTCCTACTTTTTTTCTTCCTTCCTCCTTCCTTCCTTCCTTCCTTCCTTCCTTTCTTTTCTTTCTTCCTTCCTTCCTTCCTTCCTTCCTTCCTTCCTTCCTTCCTTTCTTTCTTTCTTTCTTTCTTTCTTTCTTTCTTTCTTTCTTTCTTTCTTTCTTTCTTTCTTTCTTTCTTTCTTTCTTTCCTTCCTTCCTTCCTTCCTTCCTTCCTCTCTCTCTCTCTCTCTCTCTCTCTCTCTCTCTCCCCCCTCTCTCTCTCTCTTTCTTTCTGTCTTTGTCTTCTTCCACAAAATGATTAATATGGACACATTTTACATGATTGCACATGTATAACCTATATCTGATTGCTTACCATCTCAGGGAAGGGGGGAAGGGAATGAGAAATAGAATTTGGTTTTACATGTAATGGAGGGGAAATAAAATAATATTGGGGGAAAAGTAAAATAAAATGGATGGTCCATAGCCCATTTCTTCTCCCACATAAAAAACAACAAAAAAAACTCTTGAGTACAGTCCAAATAAAATATTATTTAAGGAAAAAACAAACCAAAACTGGTCTCTTAGTGAGACAATTGAGCCAGCTCATTAAGACACATTTCTCCTACATTCTTCAATCTTCTTTTGGATCCTAAACCTCAGCTTTGGGTAGAGCAGAAAGCCTTAGTGTAGGGGTTTTCTCTTGGTTATTGCAAACTGAGAGGGGAAATGAATTCCTAGTTGTGCTATAATTCAAAAAGTATTGAGGGGGCAGTGATGACAAGAAAACGATCCAATCTCTTTCCCCATGTCCCTATGATTTTTTTTTCTTTATGGAGAAGGGGAGAGGCAGGCTAGGCTTTGAGAAATGTGATACACTTGGTTCTAGTTTCCATTTCTTCAGTAAGAATGTTATTTATCCATTGAAAACTCATTTTTAGTGTTCCCCTATTGTCTCTAGGAGAAAACTCAAAATCCTCCATCTGGCATTTAAAATTCTCCATTATGTGGCTACCACTACCTGTCCAATCTTATTTTGTATTGCCTCCCTTCAAGCCCTCTTCTTCCTAGTCAAATAGGCCTGCTTGCTGCTTCCTGTATACAAAATTATATCTCCAATCTTGTTGAATTTGCATAGGCTAGAAGGCACCCTCTCTTCATTGCTTCCTCTTAGAATCCTTGTTGTTGTTCAGTTACGTCTGACTCTTCATGACCCTATCTGGGGTTTTCTTGGCAAAGTTACTGGAGTGGTTTGCCATTTCCTTCTCCAGCTCATTTTACAGATGAGGAAAATGAGGCAAACAGAGTTAAGTGGCTTGCCCAGAGTCATACAACTAGTAAGTGTCTGAAGCTGGATTTAAACTCAGGAAGATGAGTCTTCCCAACTCCAGGCCCTGTGCTCTATTCATTTCACCTCCTAGTTGCCCCTTAGAATCCTTAACTTCCTTTAAAGCACAGCTCAGGTGCCATTTACCGGAAATCCCTTCCTGATATCCTTACTTGTCAGTACTTTCTCCATTTTGAAATTCTTTTGCTTTATTTTGAAAATGCTTTGAATTTAATCACCAGCATACATGTTGAATGTATACCAAGTGAAATTGTTTCATTTTTGTCTTTATGTTGCCAGTGTGACATATAAAAAGTTTGAGTGATGCAGTTTCTGCATAATTCATCATTTTATCTATCATATTAGCATATAACTAATTAAAGGGTCAGCAGCACTCTTGAATACCAAAGGCTCCTCATGGAACCCACTCAATGTTTATATGCCCTTGGAAGAGTGGGTGTTCCTGAGAGTGGCAATCAACTCTGATTGGTTAGTGAGTAATGAAAGAAGGAATGTTATAATGAAAGATGGGCTTATTCTAATGAGGGTCTGGGTTCCTGGCTTTGATTACTCTTCTTGGTCAAAGAGACTTATTTATATCCATATCACCCCAACTAGGGTAATCTAGACAAAAGGGGGAATCCATTTTTACCTAGACCTGTCTGACTAAAACACAGTGAGCCAGAATCCATCAATTCACCTAAACTAAAATTTCTATACATTTCGAACAGATCTGAATTTTCTCTCTCAGTATTGGCCCTGTACTTCAAAGGCTGCCTGAATAACCTACAGGGGCTGATCTCTAAAAGAGGAAGTAGAAGAAGGGAAGAACCTTAGTCCTAATTCAGTAATTGGCTATTAAGATAAGAGAGAAACAATCATTTCTCTCACCAGAGCTTAGCACAGTGTCTGGCACATAGGGATTTTTTAAATAAATGCTTGCTGAATTGAACTGAATTGACTTCAAAAGTAACATGTCTAAGATATCTGTGATATTCTTGTGGCATAGACCACAAGGCAGCTAGATGGTGCAGTGAATGGTATGTTAGATTTAGAGTAAGGAAGACCTGAGTGCAAATTTTACCTTGGACACTTAGTAGCTCTGTGACCTTGGGTAAATCACTTAACCTTTGTTTGCCTTGATCCACTGGAGAAGGAAGTGGCAAACCACTTCAGTATCCTTGCCAAGTACCTTTGTCTGCCTCAGTTTCCTCATCTGTAAAATGGGGGTAATCATAGCACGTAACTCTCAGGGTTGTCATAAGAATCACATGAGACAATATCCATGAAGTGCTTTGTAACCTTAAAGCGCTACACAAATAGTGGCTGTGATTATGAGAACCAGTCTTTACATGACTTGGTTGGCATTTGAGAAGTCCGATACGCAGATAAAAGCTGCAAAGTCCAAATCTTTGGCTGTTGGAAGCCTTCTAGGTAGGCTGTCTGGGTGCCTGACAGACAGTTTCTCAGTTTTCATCTGGGTGGCTAGCTTTCGTGTTGATACAACCTTAAAAGATTTTAGAAACCCTCTAAACCAGGGCTGTCCAGCCTTAGGTTTTTATTGAAACAATAGACAATACATTTTGATTTGCCGTTTTAGTGAGAGCTCTGCGGTAGCTCGGCTTCATTTACTGAAGCATTTGTGTAAATTTCTATGCTTGTAGGCAGGCCGCATTTTGGACAGCCTCGCTCTAACCCAAAGCAAAACTGTCCATCCTTTTCAACCCCTTTTCCCCATCCATGCGTCCAAATTCTAGTGATGACAGGAAAGACTCCTCAGGCTGGATCATGTGTTCCACTTAACAAGTCACTGAATAGCCTCTAGGCCTCAAATGATCAACTAAAAAAAAGGAATCTAAACGCTCATCCAGCTTTGGAAACAACCACTCATTGATCTACCGGTCCAACTTTATTGAGTACCTACCACAGTATATGCTCATCACTGATGGGCATGATGGGAAGTTGGGTGGTTCTGTGGATAGAGCACTGGGCCTGGGGTCAGGAAGACCTGAATTCGAATCCAGCCTTGGACACTTACTAGCTGTGTGACCTTGGGCAAGTCATTTAACCTTTGTTTGCCTTGATCTACTGGAGAAGGAAATGGCAGACCACTTCAGTATCCTTGCCAAGAAGACCCCATGGATAGCGTTGGTCCATGAGGTCATGAAGAGTCAGGCATGACTGAACTACTAAACAGCAACACAAATAGAACATAATGCATGAGACTATAGAGTGAGACTTGAGTTTGAATCCTGACTGTGACACTTTCTAACTATGTGACCTTGGGTAAGTTATTTCACCTCTGTGATACTCAGTTTCTTTCACTGTAAAATGGCTGTAATAACGTCTGTGGTGCCTATAGTGGCTTGTTGTGAGGAAAGCGCTTTGTCATGTTATAAATATCTTTATCCGCCTTTTTTGCACTAACAAGAAACTGGAATTGAACTGAATACCCATTGTGGGGGAAGTAATTGAGTCCATCGGGGCCATATGAAGGTAATGGGATATTATTGTGCCACAGGGATAGAGACCGAACCTGTAGTTTCTTTGGTTTAGGGATCTTCTAGATGAGGGAACTTCTACCAAGGGAGGTGGGTATCTTTGCTACAACTGGTGGTCATGGAGAGCTAACTGAAGCACCGAGAGGTCTTGCCCAAGCTCACAGAACCAGTGCACATCTGAGGCAGTACTTGAATTCAGCGAGGGCAAATGTTATCATCCTGATTTTACAAGTGATGGTTTCTTTCTTTCTCAGGTAGTCCTGACTCTGAGGATAGCCCTCTCTACCCACTACACCAAAGATGGTGAACCAGAAGGGCTGCAGGTGAGTGGCCCAGCTCTCCAGTGTACCTGAGCCAGAGGAAAGTGTAACTGAGAAAAGTTTAACAATACGAATAAAAATGAGACAGAGATAATGTTAATTTGTGGTTTTCTAAGTCAATATGCAGCCTTCAGGGATCTGTTTCTGTTTGAGTTGGACACCACTGCACTAACTACACCAGTCTTCTGACTCTTCATTTACCTGTTTGGGATTTTCTTGGCAAAGATACTTGAGTGCTTTACCATTTAGTAGCAGCAGCAGCAGTAGTAGTAGTAATAGTAGCACTAGTAGCAATAGCAGTAGTAGTTGTAGTAGTAGTAGTAATAGTAGTAGTAGTAGTTGTAGTAGCAGTAGTTGTAGTAGTAGTAGTAGTAGCAGTAGTAGCAGTAGTAGTAGTTGTTGTAGTAGTAGTTGTAGTTGTAGTAGTAGCAGTAGTAGTAGTAGTTGTAGTAGCAGTAGTTGTAGTAGTAGTAGTAGCAGTAGTAGTAGTAGCAGTAGTAGTAGTAGTAGTAGTAGCAGTAGTAGTAGTTGTAGTAGTCCCATAAATTCCATAGATATTATCACCCCATATTTTATAGATGAGAAAATAGAAGGTCAGAAAGTTTAACTGACTTTTCCAAAGTCACACAGCCAAGGATAGACTTGGGATTAGAACTCAAATCTCCTGGAGCCTAAATGAATTTCCTTCTCACTACACTACACTGCCTTTTTTTTAACCATAATGTCAAAAGCTCTCGCCAATACTGGGGGGCTGGGAGGGTTGGCGAGAGGAATGCATGACTGTAAAATAGCAGCTCTTTGTTCCAATTCCAGATGATCTCACATCCTCAACTTTTGTTCAGAGCTGCTCTTGGAGTTCTGTGGGGGGCAGGGAGGAGGGGAAGGGGAAATACTTCGTGGAATAGCTCAGGCCATTGGTACTTTAACTTAGATATTAGATTTCTAAGGCTTCATCCTTTAGTATGAGCTGACACTATCATGCTATGATCTACCAGTTGGGTGATTGTGTCTTTGGGGGTAAATTGTCCCTCCCTGAACTCATTTACTTCCTCCTTAAATCTATGAGGCATACTGTTTGATTGTTCATTCCAAGGTTAGCATGACTACAAATGTTCATAAAGGTCATAAACATGTTTAGCCCTTTAAAAGCCCAGCCAGATCCTCTGCTTTGCTGCCCTCTGACAGTGTGAACTCCCAGGGTCAAGTATGTGAGGTGGAAGGGAGTCGAGTTTCTGGCAAAGCTAAATTTACCGGCTTCATTTCAGCAGCCTGTGAAGAAGGTAGGACCTGGACCAAGATCTGAGAGACCTCATCAGTTGTCAGGAAGCATGGACTCATGAGCTGGAGAGACGTGTCTGACTTAAGGCAAGGTGGAAATGGGAGGAGATGGTGATTTCATAGCATGAAAATGACCAGCAACACTATAAAATTCTTTGTGCTAAAGCCAAGATTAGCCATGCCATTCTGTGTCTTTTTAATGGGGATAAACACATCTTCCTGCCATTCTTTTTAACTTTTCCCATGTCAACTTTCTCCTCTGGCAATACGGGCCAAAAAAACCAAAGAATCTTCACATCAGTGCTTTGTGCTCCTTTGGGTTTGCGGAGGTATCTGTTTGGTCCCACAAGCTCTTCAGGAATAGATAGCAGGGACAGCATAGTGCAGTAGAAGGATATTAGGTCAGGTATGGGGACTCAAATCTGTTCAGATCTGGGCTGGTATTGATATTAATGGATTTATAATCATGGTAAAGTTACTTTACCTTTGTAGCTCAGTTTCCTCAACTATAAAGTGGGTTAATAATAGAATCCATCTCCTAGGGTTGCTATGGGGATCAAATAGCATAATATTTTCTACTTTTGGCAAAAAGTGTTGTATAAATCTTAATATGCTATGTAAATGCTAGTTCTCATTATTAAAATGACTGGTTGTTGTTAAATTGTTTCAATGTCTGACTCTCTGTGACCCCATTTGGGGTTTTATTGGAAGAGATACTGGAGTGGTTCGCCATTTCCTTTTCCAGGTCATTTTATAGATGAGGAACTGAGGCAAACAGGGTGAAGTGACTTGCCCAGAGTCACACAGCCAGGAAGTGTCTAAGGCCAGATTTGAACTCAGGAAGATGAGCTTTCCTGACTTGAGGCCCAGTCCTCTGTCCACTTGCCACGTAGCTGCCCTATGAAGGTAGGTAAATACCCTATAGAGGCCTTTTCCACATAGCTGCCAAAGTTATTTTCCTAAAGTTTGCATATGACCATATCGTTCTCCTCAATTAACTCTCATGGCTCCCTGTTACTTCTCAGATCAAATATATGCTCATCGACCTTTTGAAGTGCATCATAACCTGGCCCCAATCTACCTTTCCAAACCTGTACATTATTCTCCTTCCACACTCTCTGGTCTAGCCAAGCTGGCCTTCACGCTATTCCCCTGCTGCATCCCATCTACATCATCT
This sequence comes from Trichosurus vulpecula, assembly GCF_011100635.1. Taxonomy (NCBI): domain Eukaryota; kingdom Metazoa; phylum Chordata; class Mammalia; order Diprotodontia; family Phalangeridae; genus Trichosurus; species Trichosurus vulpecula. Next base: position 236,282,438 of record NC_050579.1, on the reverse strand, counting down.
TGCCTTTGCACTGACTGTCTCCCACTCTTGGAAAGTACTCTAACCTCATTTTTATCTCTTAGCATCCCTTATTTCCTTCAAAATTGTGCTCAAGTGACGCCTTAGACATGAAACCTTTCCTGATCCTCCAGCAAAGAGTGAGCCCCCCTCATTGATCTTGTATTTATTTTGCATATGTCTATTTATGTACATGGTGTTTCCCACAATAGACTACAAGCTCTCAGAGGGCAGGAACTGTTCCATTTTTGCCATGGTACCTCCGGAACCTCACACAATGCTTGACACTAAAGCCATTTAATAAAGGTTCCCTGCTGGATTGATTGATTGGCATAATGGATAGAGTTAGAAAGACTTGGGTTCAAGTCCTACCTTTGATACATTCTGGCTCTGTCACCTTAAGCACTTAATTTCTGCGTCCCATGCCAATCCTCTAAGACAATGAGATAAATGAAAACCCAGAGAGACAGAGTTTCTGGGTAATTAATCAATTTATTAATTAGTCGAGACAGCAATAAATAAATAGATGGTCAGTGGTTCCTCTTGATAACCAAAGAGGCCAAGGGAGACCCTGAAATGCCTTAAATGCCTTCTGAAAAGGAATCTCCTGACAAGTGAAAATCAATCTTGCTTGGTGGACATTTAATGAGGAGGTGGGCTAAAAGTCCTCAGCTCCTCCTACTGAGAATGTGACTTGATCATGACTGTCAGCAGCCTCCATCAATCTGGGCAGAGGAAACCATCTCCATCCGGACCTCTCTGGCTATTTTTCTCCTTCACAAGCTGGGTCACCCTAAAGTCTAATGGAGGAGATCAAGGACAGGGGTTCCTTTCCCCAGGGTAAGGGCTTGTTCAGACTGGATTCTGTTTACACTCTAAATGGAAATTAGGTTTCCTAATTGGTTGGGGTCTGGTCCAAAATTGACAAGCATGTTTCTTTAGGACTAGGAACAATGTCATTAATTAGCTATGCTCTTCAGCAACTGACTGATCTTTGGGCTTTTAGACAAAATAGAATGAAAAGGGGTGGGTCACAATGAATAATTAGTTATTAATATAATAATATATTATTAATTTCTCTCAACTATAAATTACAGAAGTTGCTGATCTGTGTTTTTGGAGGAAGTTTTCTCACTAGGATTTCCATATACCAATGAAATCCCATCTGGACCTAATAGTAATAGTGATAACAATGCCCTGTAGCTAGTCAGTCTCAGAATTCATACTCTATATTTTCAAAGCACTTGTCTGTTTAGAAATCTAAGAACGGTTCACATGTATTCACAGTGATATCATTAGTAGTAGCATAGTCTCTTTTCTCATCGTTTCTATCTTCATTTTCTTTGTGATCATGTAATATTTGATGAGTATCCACTGTGTCTGAGACTGTCTTATCCTTTCCCCAATAATGAAGACAGTCCTTGAGTGTAAACGGACATTTTCCTGGTGGACTTTGGAATTATCTGACTTTTGTATCTTCTTACTGGAGATAAAAATAAGAATTTTTTCCATACCTGAAAATGTTGCTCACTTCCCTGAAAATTATAAGAATTTGACTGGTATGCTTTGTGGATGTCTTGGAGCAGTGCCAAGAGTCTTTGCCTATTCAAAAATCTAGGCTGGTTATAGGTTGGTGGTTGGAAGGGGTACGGGAAATAATAGACACAGATGAGTAAATGAGACCTAGTGAAATTAAGCAACACACTGAAGATCAGAGCAGACACAGCAGTAAGTAGGTTCCTCCATTCTTAACCCTATATTTCAGCTGCTGGGTCAAGTGATTTTTACCATACTTGCCTTTATGAATAGATGAAGGTGGACATGGTCTTCTTGGTGTGATTTGAGGAACACCAGAATGGATCCTCCATTCCAGAACTATCTTCTTCTTCACCAACACTGATTCCATCATTAGAGATTCATCCTGTGGAGGTCTTCAAGGCCTTTGAGTCTTTCAGAGCTTTCTGTTCAAATGCTAATATACCTAAGAGTGAATTCCTAGAAGCAATCTATATTTTAACATCTCTCAGCACCTGTGTTAGAATTAATTTGTCCATTTGCTTTCGAATACTGTCTGCTAGACTATTTTCTTTTTTGTTTTGTTTTGTTTTTCTTTCTCATGTTTTCTCCCATTCATTATAATTCTTCTATGCAATATGACTAATGTGAAAATATGTTTAATAAGAATGTATGTATAGAGCTTATATCAGATTGCATGCTGTCTTGAGAATGGAGGGGGAGAAAATTTAAAACTTATGGAAGTGAATGTTGAAAACTAAAAATAAATAAACTAAAAAATACTATTGAGTAGCTAAAAACAAGACTTTGTGAGGAGAAACAGGACGAATACCAGGGGTGCCAAGAACAGGGATAATGGAGGTACAAAAGACCATTTTTGTCAATTTTCCAGGTTTGCCTAGTACTATCCCTGCTTTTTACCCCAGATGAAGCCTGAGAGTCATACAATTACAGAATTTTAAAGATGTAAGACGCTGTGAGTTCACCTAATCATACTCCCTCATTTTAAAGGTGAATAAATGACGACAGCTAAAGTATGGTGCTCAGTTCTTGATGCCAGTTTAAGACGGTCATTGATGATGTAGAGATTATCCAAAGGAAGGCAAAGAGATGGTAAAGGTAAAGGATGGCCTGGAACAAAGAAGCCTGAGGGTGAGGGAGGAGAGAGGTAGGATTGACAGGGTGATTGACAGGGATGAGAGCTGTCTTCAAGGATTTGAAGAGCTGTCATATAGAATAAGAATTTGGAAGAATTTGGAATAAGAATTTTGGTCCCAGAGGGCAAAAAAAAGTTGTTGGAAGTTGGAAAGAGGCAATATTAGGCATGATGCTAGAGGAAGACAACAGCAACTTAACAATTAGAGCTGTCCAATGGTGGAATGATCAAAGTAATGAGTTCTCCTACCCAGCCCGAAACCCCATTTGGAGGTCTTCAAGCAGAGGCTGGACAGAAATATTTTTATAATCTGTGTGTGTGTGTGTGTGTGTGTTTGTGTGTGTCTGTGTGTCTGTGTGTGTGTTCCTTTTGTTTAACAGTTGCGCTAGATGACCTCTGAGGTGCCTCTAGTTCCCAAATTCTGTGGTTCTATAAAACTGAGACTGAAAGAGAGGAAGTGACTTGCTCAAAGTCACATAGTTATTAAATGACATAATATGTAATTTCCTATCTATAGACCAAAAAACTTTCACTATGATAAAGTTCTGGTTGGGAAATGTTGCTATTTCCTTCATTTTTGAATAGATTACAAGTAGGACTTATATTTATCCTTCAAATCCCTGTTATCTCATTTGACATACCCACAGTTAAATTAGCTTAATTTTAAGTATTTTTAAAAATTATTTTATTGTTATTTTTTAGAAAATAAATTTTATTGCTATATTTCGTTTTTATGTTGTCTAAATTTCCCCTTATGTCCTTCACTTACTAATTCCAAAAACTATCCCTTATTTTTTTAAAAAATAATTTTTAAAAGAAATTTAAAAAGAGAAAAATAGGCAAACCCAACTAACCCATTTTAAAAAGTCTGTTAATACCTGCAATGTTCTGCAGACTTGGATCTGTCACCTTTGTTTATGAGTTTGGAGGAGGTTTCTTCCCATATCTCTTTTTAGGAGCCATGCTTGTTATTTATAATTTTGCAACATTTATTCTCTACTGCTTTCCGCTTTTCCTTCTTCCCATTTATGTTACTGTGGTCATTGTATATATCATTCCCCCACTTACTTCATTTTGCATTAGTTTATCTAAATATTCCTGTGCTTCTCTGTATTCCTCATATTTATTCCTCTAGCACTTTCAGTTCTGAATATATTCCCTTCCCCAGCAAGTGAATCATTTCTAGTGACAAAGATTTTTTTACAATGTAACCTGTCTTTGAGGCAGAGACACTTGGAGGAGGAGACTCCAAGGCTCTTTCCCTTCAGAAAAAAAAAGACTTTTGGGAAGATGAAACTGAAACCTGGGAAAGCAAAGAGAGAGAACTGAGAGCTTGCCAAGAGAAAATCCATCATATCTGATCAGAAGATCTGTAACAGTAGGAGGGCCCTGAGTTAGTGGCTTACAAGGTCAGGATGGTGAGAACAGGCCCAAAGAATCTGGGCACATCTTCTACCAATCTAGCAAAGCCCTGTCCCTTCTCTCTCTAGTCAGAGGGATAGAGAAACTTACAGATTTCTTATTTGTTGCTTTTAATTCTGATTTTTCGATCTTTTGGGAGTATCCAACCCAGAATATATCAAAACTGTGATGGAAAAAGCCAGGATGTGGAAGGGATGACTGTAAAAGAAACTTGTATGGTCACAATCACTCTCCTACTTGCCAAACACCAGAATCAGAGGAGGATTCTTGCTCTTCTTTGATGGAAGTAATACACATACACTGGTAAAATTATTGATCTCTCTGATAGCCGTGTATACGGTGGAGAAATGTGGGATTGGGTGTAGAAATTTGGGGTCCCTGATGGATTAAATGGATAACTGTCTATCTAGTGGTGGGATTCAAATAAATTAACAACCAGTTCTCCACAGAACTGAGCCTAGGCACCACCCCTGCTAACAACCTGTTTGGGGAACTAAACCTAAAGTTAGGTACCGGTTCTACTGAACTGGTGCGAACTGGCTGAATCCCACCACTGTAGTGTATGCCTATTCTACAGGGATAACCTTGTACCAGCCATTCTATTATACCTACCCACCACAAGAAAGGCCAGGACCTAGACTGCCATATTGAAAGGAATGTTAGGGGAAAATGTGGAGGTTCTTACCTCCTAAGTGATAGAAAGAAGGGGAGATGATAGGATTATAGATCTGAAGCAGGAAGAGACTTCAGAGGCCTTCTAGCCCAACCCCCTAATTCTACAGGTGAGGAAACTGAGGTACCAAGAGGTTTAGTGGTTTGCTCAGGGACATATGGTTAATAAGTAGAAGAGAGATTTGAACCAAGGTTTTCAGACTCTAAACATGCCCCTCTGCCTGATAACCCAGGACCCATGTGGAACAAAGAATCTATGGTGCTTATCTTTCCCTTTAACATTTTAATAAGTTTAACTTTACTCAAAAGAAGTAAAAACAATTTGAGTTCTCAGTGTTGCTGATGGACTAATGCAGATCTTCTCTGAGGTAAATTACACATAGGAGTTAATTGCACATTTGACTACTTTGAGTATTTTTTCTTCTCTTCATGGAATACTGAAATTTAGACCTGGGACAGGCTCTGGTGTTTGGTAAGTAGCAGAGTGATTGTGATCATATAAGTTTCCTTTACAGTTATCCCTTCCACATTGTGACTTTACCCATCACTGTTTCAATATATCATGAGTTGGCAAAAGAAGTTAAATGGGAATTTTCCGGAGTTTTGTGGAACCTGCAGATGACATGCAAAGGCCAGCAGATTGACAGAAAAAGTTTAGAAATTCAGACATACATAAAATATGTGAATAATGTCAACATATTTTATTTTAGATATAGTAGAATATGATAGTATAGAATAGAATAGAATAGAATAGAATAGAATAGAATAGAATAGAATAGAATGGAATAGAGTAGAGTAGAGTAGAGTAGAATAGAATAGAATAGAATAGAATAGAATAGAATAGAATAGAATAGAATAGAATAGAATAGAATAGAATAGAATAATTATAATATATAACAATTCAGGCATCTCCTCTGATATGAAGGGAGGGTCACAATATTTTATGTGGATGTTCCAGATCGCAGGAGCCTTACTCCTAACCCCACCCTGCCCTTCCACCCCACACCCTGCTCCCCAACCTGACTTTGGTGTGGAAGGGATAACTGTACTTGAAGAGTTTGAAGTTTCTTTTTCTTTTGGGTTTTCCATGCCCTCTGGTATACGTTGCTTTTTCTTCCTTTGATTCTCTAATCCTCTTTTTCAGATATACTTGGCAACTCATGAAGCTCCCCCGCCTCTTTAGAGAGCTGAGAATAGAAGCCAGGCTGATAAAGATCCTTGTTTGCATTTGAACAGTGCATGTTAAGAACGGCTTGTTTGGGAATGTTTCCTTCATGGACTCTTACTGGCAGCATCTCACCATGTACACACAATTGCCTTGAAAAAGTAAGAACAAAACAGATGAAGTCTAGAAGTAGGGGTAGGGAGGAAATATCAGTAATGAATCAAATATGCTAAGCCTAAGTGGGGCTCAGTTTAGCATCACCTACCAGAAGAAAAAAATACTGGAGATGACAAATGCCATGTTGTGGTGTGATGGATAGTGTTCTGGGCTCTGAATCAAGAAGACTTGGGTTCAAATCCTGTGTTCTAATTTTTAGATTCAAAAACTGGAGCAATTCATAACCTTTATTTACCTTAGACAACTCTCTAGAGCTTTTCTAAATCATCGATGAGCTTCTAATGGAAATAATTTCCAAACTCAGAGCTCCCTAAGCCGGAAAATTACAGATCCTTGAAGTGTTCCAACAAATTGGCAAGCATTTATTAAACAGCTCTTATTCATCAGGCAATGTGTCGCTTAAGTGTAGAGGATAAGGAGATGAAATGGTCTCTACCTTAAGAAACTTATGTTTTATTGGGGAAAATTACATATACACATAGAAGTATATAGAAATAAATATAAAGTACTTACATTTCTTAGTGTGTGCTATCCACTAGCAGCTAGGAAAATAGGAGGATTGAGCTGATAGTTGAAAGCAACTAAGGAGTCTAAGAAGTAGAAGTAAGGAGAGAGTTCATTCCGAGTATGGGGAACATCCTGTGCAAAGACACAGAGCTGGAGGATGGAATCTTCTATGTGATGAGCAGCTAGAAGCCTACTATTTCTGAACTATAAAATGTTCTAGAGACATAATTTCTGATTAATTAATCATTTTATTAATTATACTAGCAGATAATTAATAAAAGGAGTCAATGGTACTCTGGAATGCCAAAAACCCTTCCTAGAACCCACTCAATGTTTATATGCCCTTGGAAGAGTGGGTGTTTCTGAGGATGGCAATCAGCTCTGATTCCTTAACAATTAATGAGAGAATTAATATTATAAGGAGAGGTGGGTTTATTCTAATGAGGGGCTGGGGAATCACTCAGTCTTGGACAAAGAAATTTATCTCTTATCCAGACTACTCCTGTCTAGGGGAATGTAGGCCTGATTGACTAAAACACAATGAGCCAGATTTCAACCAGACTAGAATCTCTTCGTAAAGTTTTTCTAGTTGGGTGGGGTACCTAAATAACATGATTTAGGTGTGATAAAGTTTGTGGCAAGTTCAGAGAGCTCCCCAATAATTTGTTATTTAATAATAATTTCTCTCATATTATTGTTTCACAAAAATAGAAGGATCCAAGTAGCAACAGCACAAAATAGAAAGACATAGAGACACAGAGGAAAAGTATTATAATGAGGAGCCTACTGGAACTGGAGTCAAGAGACCTGAGTATGAATCCTGGTCCTAAGACTTACTACCTGAGTGACCACAAACAAGTTTCTTTACCTGGCTAAGCCTCATGTTATTTTTTTAATCTGTAAAATGGGTAAATAATATTTATACTTCTTACTTCTCACACAAGATTGTTGGGAAGTGCTTTGCCAACTTCAAAGGGCATAGGAAGGGGAAGTATCTGTACCAAAACTCATAATTACAAACAGGATGGATGATTCACAAGCTAGTGGCCAATGGGCAACATGGTAGAACTGTCAACCAAAAAAAATTGGAATGATTCTTGAATCTTTATTCCAGTGCGAAAGAGAGGAATTACTTGTTTGCCTGGCTAACTGTTTCTCAAACACATGGTAAACATCTTTCCACTTGATTGTATAAGATTCCCCACAATGGGTTCTGGTTTATAAACTTTGAGTTTTATATTCCATTAATGGGATGCTGTCCTAGTTAATCTGTCATTTGCCCTGGAGAAAACCACATTCTGGCCCTAGCAATGTCTATTTGAACATCTCATAGAAATTAGCTCTTTTTAAATCTGCCAGTACATCATTAACAAAGTTCTGTCACTTATTTGGAAAGTAAAGTACATAGTTTTACATATGAATGATACTTGACACATTTGTTATTCAGTTGTGTCCAATTTTTGGTGATCCCATTTGGGGTTTTCTTGGCAAAGATACTGGAGTGATTTGTCATTTCCCTCTCTAGCTCATTTTATAGATAAGGAAACTGAGGCAAACAGGATTAAGTGACTTGCCCAGGGACTTGCCACAGCTAAGAAGTATGGGGTCAGATTTGATTTTAGGAAGATGAGTCTTCCTGACTCCAATCCCAGCACTCTAACCACTGTGCCAACCAGCTGCCCCCTTCCATATGGATACTTGTTCTTGCCATTATATATTATACAATTTATATGAAGTCGGACTATCTAGTGAGAGTAATTTTTTTAAACAGACATGTGGCAGCTTACACATCCTCATGGCCATTATCATATTGTACCCTTTAAAGTAGTCTCCAATGAAGACCATACTTATTCTAAGGAAGCTGCCATTGCTGAAGACATTTTAGAAACATTCCCCTTGGAAATGCCTTCAGATCCCAAGGCAATTTTCTGAGTATCATCATTGACAGCAAATCTTCATCCTTTGAGGATGGATTTGAACTTTAGAAATAGCAAAAAGTCATCAGAAGCAAAGTTTGGTGAAGAAGATGGGTGACCAGGCTGAAAATTCTATTTTACTTTGAAAACAGATAACCAAAGAAAAATGAAATAAGTCTATGAAATAATGAGACTGAATTTCTTATGTGGTCAGTTGCTGATAAATTGGATCTAAGGAGTTCAGTTCCCAAATAGGAGCTTCAAAAATGTTTTGAGCCATGGCAACATTGTTGGAATTATCATATGGACTTGACAGGAAGCAACTTTGAAAGGGATAGCATTCATTTGGATGTGGCAGAAATGTTTTTTTAAATCATTCTTATTACCTTATAGCCAATTCTCATTTGCTTTGTCTATACCAGACAATTACATTGGTTCATTTATATAATCTATTAAATGCATATTCTTGTGTTATCGAATTTGAAATAAAATCAGAATCTTTACTGTTAGGATAAGGAAGACATACACAAGGTAGAGAAAATACAAGTAAGATATGGAGGAACTTTTATTTCAGACCCTTGCCTTTCCAGTTTAGAGTGGGAAAAATAAAAGGAGAATCGAAGATCATGTAACGATGTTGTTGTTGTACAGTCATTTCAATCATGTCCACTTCTTCATGACTCCATTTGGAATTTTGTGGCAAAAAATATTGGAGTAGTTTGCCATCTCCTTCTCCAGCTCATTTTACAGATGAGGAAACTGAGGCAAGCAGGGTTCAGCAACTTGCCCAGGGTCACACAGCTAACACCTGAGGCCAGATGAGTCTTCCCAACTCAAGCCAGGCATTGTAGCCATTGGGTCATCTACCTGCACATGTAATGACTGGAATTTGTGGATTTAAGGATTTTTCTTAAAGATAAATGGCAAATTTTTATTATGAAATAAATTTTATTATGAAAATGATTTTCCCTTCTAACTATACTCACATTTGGGGGCATTTCATGCAGACTGGCAGCTTGGCAACTTACAGCCTTAGAGTTGCCTGGGGGTATTGAAGAGTTAAGTGATTTGCCTATGGCAACATAGCTGGTAAAGTCAGGGCATGACTTGAAGCCAGAAGCTACTGACACCTAGGGCATCCTCCATTGGATCATATTGCCTCTCTGTGAACTGAATAAATGAATGAATGATAATCTTAAGCAAGAATCTATCTTTTGTCTGCATTATTCCTTCTGTGAAATCTACTTCAGAGAGTTCCAACCCTTTCTCTTACTTGTCAAAGGTCACTAATAACTTCTTTAGGCTATTTTAGAGATTTTATGGCAAAATTTTAAAAAAATAAAAGTTAAAGAGTGACTTAACATTTTTCCAGCCCTAACAAAACCACAGAATTATAGAGGTTAAGGGACCACAAATGGGATCTTTTAACCTTTTAGGTAGGTGTCTACCATCCAGAATAGATGACTAGCTTTGGCAGCTGAAAACTCAGTAAGTGGGCTAATTTTCAGAAAGATCAGAGACAATGGGCATTGTGTGGCCTCCACCCACCACTTTCTTATAATATCTTATAATCATTCTTTGTGCCAGAGCAAACTGTATTTCATAAATAATTTATTTTGCTCCAGATTTTCATATAATTCCAAATGTGAAGTCTAGAAATGAACAGTCCCTTAGATTTATAGAATTCTTATCTGTTATTATTGTAATTTTTTATTTTCTCTGCACAAACTTTCCACAGTTAGCTGAGATAGCAGACAGGAAAGGCCTGCTCTAAATCCCCCTGAGGAAAGCCAAGGTCACATTATCACCTACACCAGACAATTCTTTCATGCAGCCCACAGTTTGTCCTTGGCAGTACCCAGCCAAGTATCAGAGAAGTCACAGCTGCCTGGGTTTTGCCTTGTTGAGTGAAACGGTTGTGGACAAAGAATGAGTTAACCTTCTGCACTGAGCCAATGTATCACTTGGCAATACTTCAGACGGAGGCTGTCAACCGCTCTGGTTTCAAGCAGCAGGTTGAAATTTCAAAGGGGGTATTGCCATGCAGTTTGTTGTGTGTAATAGGTGTTGTTGTTGGCAGAGTTTTATCCAGGACACCTGCCAAACAGGATGGCATCTTGGCAAATCCAGGCGGTGTGGTTGTTATTTCACTTTACTCTGGAGCCATGTCTCAGGAAGAAGCCTCCATTACCCCCAAAGGAATAGACCAAGTAAATGACCAAGTAGAAAACTGTCAACCTTGTGTTAGATGCTTTCTCTTCAAATGAAAGGCTCAGGTACATCACAGGTATCTCTCACTCCTCTGGTTCATTGTTTCTCCCCAGATGATATGAGATTTCTCTTTGAGTATTTGAAATGATATATCATGTGAGAGGGGAATTAGATGTGGCCTGTTTGGCCTCAAACGGAGGAACCAAAAGCCATGAGTGGAAGTTGCAGGAAAAATGGTTTAAGCTTAATATCAGGTAAAATTTCTTTAAAAAAATTAAACTTTTCTTTAAGTGGACTGTGTTTTCTAAGAAAGTAATGGGTTCCCCTTGATTAAAAGTCTTTGAGGAGAAATTGGATGAGTACTCTTGTAATATATTTTAGCAAAGATTCTTTTTGGGGGGATATGGATTGGAATAGATGGTGTCTAGGGTCTGTAAGTTTGGAACTCCCCCACCAAGTGTCATCACTAGCTACTCTTATTGGGATATAGAGTGTCAAGGCTTGACCCAAGAACAACTCTGTTTACAGGTTAATGCAAATAGATAGAGCTTGTATGTGAGCCCATTAAAGTGAACAACTGGTGAAAAGGCTGCTGAACAACTTTCTCTCTCCTCCACGTACTTTAGAACAACCTGCAAGAATATCTTTGTTATGGCTGGTGATGGTTCTGTCAGGGGTGGATGGGAGTTATAGATCTGCTTGCTTTCTGCAGCTCTTAGATGGCATCTCCACTCACTCCTCCAGGTTGGTATCTTTCATAATATTCATTCCTGAAACTCCCATTAGCCCATAGCAGGGATATAATTCTAGCCTCATTTATTGGCTTCTGTATTTCCGTTTCCCACCTGTCTCCTTCCTGAAGCTAGTAGCAGGATGGTCATTCTATCTCTGACTACTGGCTATCATCTGCCCTTCTCAGGCTCCCACAGATGGGACTTGTTGCCTTCTGTGAGGACCATAGCTCTCACAACCAGTTCATTTGAGAAGAACCTCCAGGTGTGTTTACAACTCCAGAATAAACCCTCATTGTGCATAAACCGTACTTTGTACATGCTTCCATTAATTCTAGCCCTGGTATTGATAAATCTTCTGGGGTTCTCTGGTACTCTCTTCATGTACTCCACAGTTATGTCTCTGTCTCTGACTTCCTGTACCTAGGTTCATGGTCACTCTACCATTTACCTCCTCTTTCTACCCAGAGACAAGGAAGCATGTTTCCTCTTTATGTTAGCTCTTCCCATTGAGCTAAAAGTTTGGAGGCAAGACCTGACACTTGCATAGCCTTTGGTCTCTGGGATAGCTAAGCCAGCACCTTGTCTGGATGCTTCCCAGTCCCATCGATTTAGTTCCTAAAATGTGGCACCCAGAACCAAACACAATGCTCTAGAGAATGTGTTCCTGTAGCAGTGACTTTTTACTCTTCTCTCCCTGATTGTAAATCATTTTACAACCTTCTTCCCATTTTCAGACAATATCATAGTTGACGATTCTAAAGGTGCCAGTAGCCACTGTGGATTTCCTTTCTTCAGGTAGTTATTTTAGGTTGAATCTAAGTCACAGTGTTGGGGCTTCATGAACACAGTATCCAGATTTATTCAGATAACACGAGTGTTTCAATTTCCCTATCTATAATACATATAGTAATAATACATATTTACTTTGTCTCACAGGGTTGTTGTGCCAAAATGCAAGCTATCATTGTTAGTCCTAATTGACTGGGGGAAAGGCATGACAATAAGAAGCCTTATTCTTGAGACACCAGTTGGGTGAGATCTCCATTCATTGCCACAAAGATTGTGAAGGTAGTGTAAAGGAACATCTTTCCTTGAATCTGTGGATTTTTTCCTTGGGTCCTATTATTACATTATCCTAAGCAAGCTTAGACTTGGGCAAAATTATGGCATGGGAGATGATTTTTGCTAGGTCGGAAATGCAAATGAAAGAGTAGAATTAGTGACCACTGATACAATCTGTTCTAGAGAATAACACTGCAGGGTTGCAGAAAGAATAATGTTTCTGAGTCTGGGTTCAAATCCTGGTCCTACTACTTACTGCCCCCTCATTTACAAAGTGTTTTAAGGTTTGTGACACACTTTATGTACATTATTTCATTTGATCTTCTTAACCGCCCTATAAAATTGAGGCTATTCTGATTCTCATGTTACAGATGAGGAAACTAAGGCTGACAAAGCTCAGGGTCACACACCCAGAAAGTATCTGAGGTGAAATTCTAACCCGGGTTCTCAAATTCCTAGTCCAGCCTTCAAACTATTATATCACACGGTCTCTCAAAAATGCTTTACATAATTAATAATAGCTAACATTTAGATAGTACTTACCATGTGCCAGGCACTCTGCTAAGTGTTTTACAAGTATTATCTCAATTCATCCTCACAACAACCCAAAGAGGAAGATGCTATTGTCTTTCCCATGGTACAGATGAGGAAACTGAGGCAAACAGATGTTAAATAACTTACCCAGGGCCACACAGCTAGTAACTTTCTGAAGACCACTTGAACACAGGTCTTTCTGAGTCCAGGCCCAATGTTCTGAGCCCTATGATGCCACCCAGCTGCCCTTGAGCTTCATAATGATGCTCTGAGATAAGTAATTCAGGTAATTATTATCCCAGTTTTACCAAAGGTGAAGCTGAGACTCAGAGGGGCTAAGTAATTTGCATGTATTTACATAATCAGTGTCTAAGGTAGGATATAAACCCAGGTCTTCCTGACTCCAATTTCAGTAGTCTTAAAAACCAAATTGACATAAAAGTCAGTTATTATTTTGATTATTCATGGATGTATATGGCTAGAAATGAAGTTAAATGAGGGTGGGGGTAAGAATGGTGATGGCTGCTCGAAACCAGTGCTATCAAATTCAATTGTAGAAACAGGATGCATGTAAGAATCCCTGATGGCTGCATAATGATTTGGAAAACCACATGTTATCTATACATTCTATTGACTCTTTCTACCGAACCTGTAGTTTGTTGAATCTATTCTATTGAATTCTGTTGAACCTAGGACAGCTAGGTGGTGCAGTGGGTAAATGCCAGGCCTGGAGTCAAGAAGACTCATTTTCCTGAATTCAAATCTGACCTCAGACACTTACTAGCTGGGTGACCCTGGGCAAGTCGTTTAGCCTTGTTTGCCTCAGTTTCCTTATCTGTAAAATGAGCTGGAGAAGGAAATGGCAAATCATTCCAATATCTACTAAGAAAACCCCAAATAGGGTCTTGAAGAGACTGAAACAAATGAACAAGAAATAGGATGTTTATTTTGTTAAAATATTTCCCAATTACATTTTAATCTGATTCCTGTAGCATTGGAGCATGGGGGAGGGGGAGGCTGGGTGCTTGACACCTCTGATCCAGACAGAAGCAGCATGCTATGGGGAACTGAGAGTGGAGCTTGGATTCCAGAAGGTCTCTTTTCAATTCTTGCCTTACCTACGATCTTTTCTTACTTGCTACCATTCCTGACCTTTACCACACCAGGAGTTCTAGAAATGGAAATTTCATGTTGTTATATGATTGTGTCAGTCAGTTGATAAGCATCTGTCAAGCACTGACTACATACCTGACACTGTACTAAGTACTAAAGATATAAAGAAAGGCACAAAAGGAAAAAAAAGATACCTGCCCTCAATGAGCTTATGTCCTAATGTGTATATATATGTGTATGTATGTGTGTGTATATATATATATATATATATATATATATATACACAATGTCAGCATATAGATAACTAGGTACATATAAGATACATACAGAGTAGATTGAAGGTGATTTCAGAGGGGCAGCAGCCAGGGAGATGGAAAGAAAGGCCTTGGCTGAGTAACTTTTCTTCTTTGGGAAATTCGTTCATCTATAAAATCAGGGTGTTGGTGCTAGGTAGCTATGAAGGTCCTTTTCAGCTTTAAATCCTATGGGCTTATTCAATATTAATGAATAATGTTATTCATATGAAATTTAATGCTTTTCCCATCTAGTATATTTTCATTTTAAAAGGAAACTGCACAATCCAATTATTAATCTAAAGGTATGGATCTCTAAGTGACAGCTAGTATTGAGTGCTTGCCTTAGAGTCAGAAAGACATGAGATCAGATCTGGACTCAGATTCTTAGTGGCTGTGCGAACCCTGGGAAAGGCATTTAGCCTCTGCTTGCCTCAGTTTCCTCAACTGTAAAAGTGAGGATACTAACACTATTTACATTCCAGATGTGAAGATAAAATGAGTTAATGTTTGTAAACCTTAAAGTGATATATAAATGCTAGCTCTGTTCACTTCAGATGTTTTTCAGTTGTGTCCAACTGCTCACGATCCCATTTGGAGTTTTCTTAGCAAAGATATCAGAATGGTTGACTGTTTCTTTCTCCAGCTCATTTTACAGATGAAGAAACTGAGGCAATTAGGGTTAAATGACTTGCTCAAGGTCACTCAGCTAGTAAGGTTCTGAGACCAGCTTTGAATTCAAGAAAAGGAGTCTTCCTGACTCCAAGCCTGGCATGCTATCCACTGTGCCACCTAGCTTCCCTATAAATGATAGCTACTATTTTAAAAATTATTATCATTATTTATTACTGACAAAATTTCAGATTCCAAGGGTGCTTCCTTGGGGAGATATTTTTATACAGAAAAATCTTCTTAAGTTTTGTCTTCAAGGCCCAAATATTTTAACGCCAATGTGTAATGCCCTTCCAAAACCTGAGTGACAAAGGATAAGAATCCAAAATTTAATTCAAGACTGACTCAGTCTATACTGAGCTGGTGTGATAAGGCAGGGAATGCCCTTTCCTTGCTAAACCCAGGAATGGGAGTCAGAACCCCTACATTTCTGTTTTCCCTTCTGATTTATTTCAGGACTTCAGACACAGAACAGGGCTTGAGAGGTTGGTTTGTTCTTCCTCAAAAGTTCAGCAGCCTGAATTGGATGAAACGTCCCACCCTGACCAAGTTGCCCTTGGCAAAAACTCTAGGGATGGGCTCTGAAGACAGACTATCTTTAAAATCAGTTTTTGGACCACAGGCTGGAAAAACTGACTTGTTACAATCATATATGATGCCTTTAGCCCAGCTGAAAATCAAACAAAACACTGTTTTGGTTTTTTTTTTTTTCTGACAGGTGGAAACTCATGACAGAAGAGAGTCTCATTCTCATTCCTGCTTTGCTTGGAACCTCCAGGGCATTGTTTCCTGGCACTCCCTGGCAGCCTCTGACTGGAGCTCAGTAAATCAAGCCTTCTGTTTGCCATCCTGAAAGGGGAGTCATTATGTTCTCAACTCCCTAATCCCTCTCATTATAAAGAGCAAAGCAGCAACAATTTGGGTTTTTCCTAATTAGATTAGTGGGATTAACAAATCAGTCATTCTTAGTTGCTTAAGAAAAGATTCCAAGTCCTCCTGCAGCAACCAACAGTTTCTTCCACCCAGGCTCTAATTTCTTGGGTAGAGTTCTCCCCCTGTAGTTAAAGACGGGTAAGTACAGGATAATGATTATGTGCTCCTGTGATGCTAAGTTGGCTTTTCCCTCAAGACTTGGGCTGGTGATCCTAGGGTACTGACCAAAGTCTGCATCTATCTATAGCCCCTCAGAAGCTTGATTTTTCTTGGAGTGCCTTCCATTGAGAAATAGAACAAGAAAAAAATTAAAAGTTCAAAAAAAGAGCCACTCCCACATCTGGAAAGGCTGACTTTGTTACAAATATCTCCAATTGCAATGCATGCCAAGGTTATGTACTGCAGAGGAGATATTTCTTAACCTAGGTCCCTGTTATTTTAGCAAAATTGGCACCACAAAAAATACAGAATGGCATTAGAAAGACATACTACAGTATGTGTTTCTATTTGATGGAAATCAGGATGACAGGCATGAAATGAGTTAAGAAAACTTCACTATAGACTAGCTCAACTAGCTTTCATTTTGCTCTTAGAGGAAAAAAATCTACTTTTTGTGTTTTCTAAGTTCTTTTCTCACCCTTAACAGCTCCTCATTCCCTTTGAGGATCAGAACAGGACCCCCAGGTTAGGATCTTCATCTGGAAAGTGAGGGTTTGTGGATCTCTTAAGGCCCTTCCAATCTAAAATTCTGTCACTGTGATTTCCTCCTCAGGGGCAGCATGTGAATAAAAGAAAACGTCTATACTAGAAATCAAGGGACAGTTCTGAATTTGGCACTACAAGAATTAGCTATCTGTCTTTATAATAAGGAAGTTGGACTCCATGAACTCTGAAGACCCTTCTAGTTCTTTCTTACATTTTATGCTCCTCTGATGCTGTCCCAGGGCATCTAGATGGCACTGCAGTGAATAGAATACTGAGTCTGAAGTAAGGAAAACTCATCTTCCTGAGTTCAAATCTGGCCTGAGACACTTTCTAGTTCTGTGACCCTGGGCAGATCACTTAACCCTTTTGCCTCAGTTTCCTCATCTGTAAAATGAGATGGAGGAAGAAGGCAAGCCACTCCAGTATTTTTGCCAAGAAAACCCCAAACAAGGTCACAAAAAGTCAACTGAATGACAACAACAATGATGCTATCTCACACAGATCTAAGAGAATGGGAAATATTTAGCTTTTCTGCATTTAGTTTCATAGTTATATAAATCGTGCTATCTTTTTCTTCCCACTCCAATTCATATAGCCCTTGGAATCTTACTCTAATTTTCAAATCCATAAGCATTGCATGTGTTGATTAACTTTGTTAATTACTTAGGTTAATGAATAGTATGTAATTTTTTTCTGTATCCCAAAGAGATCAAAGAAAAAGGAAAAGGACCTATATATACAAAAATATTTATAGCAGCTCTTTTTGTGATGGCAAAGAATTGGAAATTGAGGAGATGCAATCGTTTGGGGAATGGCCTAACAAGTTGTGGTGTAAGATTATGATGGAATACCATTTTGCTATGAGAAATGATGAGGGGACTAGTTTCAGAAAAACCTGAAAAGACATATGAATGGATGCAAAGTGAAGTGATCAGAACCAGGAGAATATTATATATAGGAACAGCAACATGGCAAAGATGATCAACTGTGAAAGACTTGGCTACTCTGACCAATACAATGATCCAAGACAATTCCCAAAGCCTCATGATGCTATCCATCTCCAGAGAGAGAAATGATGAACTCTGAGTACAGATTAAAGCATATAGTTTTCACTTTATTTTTCTTGCTTTTTTGCAGCATGGCTAATCTGGAAATAAGTATTGCGTGACTTCCGATATATAATGGTACCATATTGTTTGCTTTCTCAAAGGCTTGGGGAGAAGCTGGAAGAAGGGAGAGAATTTGGAATTCAAAATGAAAAATGGATGTTAAAAATTTTTAAAAATGCATATCACTGTTAAAAAGTAAAATAAAGATTGAAAAATAGTATGTAAATTCCAGTTGCATGTAAATTCTCGAGGGCTGGTACTGTTTTCACTTTTATGAATATATTCATAGGGCATGGGGACAGGGGAAAGGACTAGATCTTTGATTTCATTTTCCAAATGAAAAACTTCCATCTACCAGTAAAGGGTAAGCACCCTCTCGGCAACTTCTCATCTTTTGATGAGTTTTCAGCGCACTGAAAGGGTAAGTCCCTTGCTCAACCAGGTCTTGAACCCAGGTCTTCCTGGCTCTGAGGCCAGCTCTCTAACCTCTCATAACTCTAATTTGCACATAGTAGGTACTTTTTGTCAAATTGAATTGAAAGAAATCACTAGAAATCCCATTTTGAGTCACTGGAAAGAAGTATAGCCAAAGAGGCTGGATTTTATAAATAACAGCTTCCTAACATATATAAATGTATTATACTTATTTTATGATATGCTGGGCAGCTTGGTGGTGCAGTGGATAGACATTGCCTGGAGTCAGGAAGATCTGAGTTCAAATTCAACCTCAGTTACTTCCTACCTGTGTGACCCTGGGCAAAGCCTTTAACCCCTATTCGCCTCCCCCTAAAATGGGGACACACTGGAGAAGGAAATGGCAAACTATTCTAGTATCTTTGCTGAGAAAACCTCAAGGATTGAACAACACTTAACACCGAACAACAATATATAATCTTGCCACTTTTATTCCCTATGCCTTAAGCTTTTCTGTGAAGTATTACCTCATTGCTCTGTGGTTTTTGTATTGCCTGATATTATGATTTTGATTTTGTTAAATTGAAAAAAAAAACTTGTCTCATTTCTAATATACCCGAAAAACCTATTTACTTCAGTGAGAGAAAAATACATGCAAAAGTGGAAACACATGCATGTTCATCAGTAGAAGTTGATGGTGTAGTGAATAGAGTACTAGGCTTGGAGGCAGGAAAACGAGTTCAAATTCAGCTCCAGGCTATTAGCAGCTATGAAATACTGGGAAAGTCATTAACCTCGATTTGCATCAGTTTGCTCAGTTGTAAAACAGATAATAGCATGTACCTTGAAGAGTTGGTTTTGAGGTTCAAATAAGATCATATTTTTTTAAAGGGAGTGAGGGGCTCGGTACAGTGCCTGGCACATATTAGGCATTACATAAATGATTTTGCCCTTCCCTTCCCCCACCCCCATCATATCCTAGATAGGAATTAATGCTTAGTGTTTGAGGATTCTCATGTTGTACCATAACTACTTTCTGTTCAGTTCATTTCAATAAGTATTATTAAGCCCTGGAGACACAAAAAGAAAACAGCTCTTACTCTCATTGGAATGTAAGAGGAGTTGGGATTGATTTAACTTTTAGTTTCCTGATGCTTGTACCTCCTCTTGCCATAAATAGATGATAGATAGATAGATAGATAGATAGACAGATAGATGATGGATGAATACATAGATAACTAGAAAATAGATCGATAGATTATAGAGAGATGGTAGAGAGATAGATGATAGATTGATAGATGAGAGATAGATAGATGATAAATAGATGATAAATAGACAGACAGACGTGTGGATAGTATGTTTATATATCTGTATCTATTTGTCTATGAACAAAATGATGTGACCTTTTCGGTTATATTATAAATTAAGGTCGTATATTGGTTTAGAGTTTATTGTGATATGTAGTGTAAGATAGTCTAAATCTACTTCCTGCCAAATTGCTCTCCAGTTTTCCTAGTAGTTTTTGTTGTATAGGGAGGCCTTTCCCAAGTAGTTTTCATTCTTGGGTTGATCAGACATTGGATTACTGAGTTAAATGGCTTTTGATGCTTCTTTATATAATCTATTACATTTGTTTTCTTTTCTAATTTTTTTAAAAAGCACCAAATAGCTTTGATGATTAGTGGTTTATAATAATCTGAGCTCTGAGAATATTAGTCTTCTTTCTTTTTTTCATTATTTTTTCCTGAGATTCTAGACCTTTTTTTTAAATGAATTATTATTTGACTAGTTCTATAAAATAACCCTTTAGTGGTGTGATTGATTAAAGCAATAAATCTGTCAATTAATTTAGGTATCATCATAATTTTGGTTATATTGGCAAATTCCTATTCCAGCCTCCTTCTATTCTTAGGTGTAGTTCTATTTGAGTAAAAAACCACAGGCCCATAACACTCTACATGTCTGTTCTATTGTGATGAGGATTAAAATAAACAAGAAATGAATAGAACCAAAGCCAGTGTTAAAAAAATTGAAGTCACATGGAATTCTATCATGAATCTTCCCCAAACAGTTTCAGGTAAACAACTTTGGAAAGTTGTCTTTCCCAAATCCCTTTGCCTAGAGCTTCTTAAATAGCCACCTAAAGTATCTAGGTCCTGGAAAGTAGCATTGTGGTTATGGGTAGGACATTGTTAAGTCAGCTTGTGAGAGATTCAGAGCTATAAATGAAGTTCTTGAGTTCTAACATAGTTAAAACAGCAGCATAGGGCACTCTCTAAGACTTGGTAGGATCTTTATACCAAGAATACCAAGGATCTGGTCCATCAAGAAAGGTATAAACAATCTAGTATGACTTTAGTCAAGTCATCAAACCTCTGACAGTCTTACTTTCCTCATCTGCAAAATGATAGAAGTGGACTAGGTGACCTCAAAGGGACTTTCCAGCTCTAAATCTATGATCGCATGACCAAAGAAGGGTAGCCAAAACAATGGGCATGGAGGGTCTACTTTATAAGAATAGACTTAAATAATCAAGACTTATGAAAGGCTGAGACAAGATATTATAAAATTGTAAATGTTTACATGCATGTATATATGTGTATACATACATACACATATGTGTGCATACACATATATATGTGTATATGCATACACACACACATATATACACATACATATATATATACACACACATACACACACATATATATATATATATATATATATATATATATATATATATATATATGTATAAAAACAATGGTTCTTAACCTTTTTGTATCATGGACCCCCTTGGGCAATCTGGCGAGGCCTATGGACCTTTCCGTAATAGAAGCTTAGAATGAGTCAGAATGCCAAAGTCCTCTACAAGGGAAAACACAACACTCAAGAAGACAGTAAAGCAAGAAGGTTTTATTAAGGGAAGATACAAAACAAAAGGATGGAGGGACACAGGGCAATCCATTGGGGTCCTGGATAGAGTTTGGTGCCTCAATGGGACACTAGAGGAAGTGGAGCATCCTCTCACCAAACCAGTAAAGTCTAGGAGATTTTATAGGGTTCTTATCTGGATCTACCAGGACAAGGAATTAAGAGAAAGGAGTAAGGAATCTTCTCCTGAGGACTGGAACTGATTCATGCTAGTAGGGAAAAGCAAGACTCCTTGTAAATTGCTCCCACCCACCCCCAGAAGGGGGTTTGGACCATTACTGTTGGACTTACAGGGTGACTCAGGGTTTCTGAGCTTCCTTGGGGCTTTGCAATCCACCCTTTCTTAGAATAATGTTTTAATGCATAAAATACATAGAATTACAAAGGCAACCAATTATATTGAAACACATCATCAAAATATTTTTTAAAAAGTTCATGGAACCCAAGTTAAGAGCACCTGCTTTCTAACATTATAGGGAGAATGAAAAGATGGTACATGATTTTATTCACCAAAACCCAATAACCTGAACAGGGGGTGTGGGCAATTTGATACATCATAGATTCTTACAATTATGATTTAAGAGATAGAAGGACCTTAGCAATCACTGCATATATACCCCCTTCTTTTACACATGGTAGAATGGAAACAGAAGAAGCACCATGGTGCGGTGAAAAGGATGCTGGATTGGAGTCAGAGGACCTTGGTTCAACTTGGAGCCCTGATTCAAGGTTCAGCCCTTCCATTTTCTTCTACCTATGTGTACAAGTCACTCAGTTTCTTCATCTGAAAAATGATGGGGTGGGATTAGATGGATGCTAAGGTCACTTTCAGCTTTAGACCTATGATCTTAAGAGTTGGAAGCCAAAAGACTGGACTAGCTTTCTTAGTGATACTGGCCAAGTCAATTGATTTTTCTGGAACTCAGTTTCTTCCTCTATAAAATGAGGGAGTTAGACTGTATTTTCTCTAATGACTCATCTAGCTCTGTAATTCTATTCATCGAGGGCAACAAAGGTTAAATAACTTGCCTAAGGTCATTCAGCTAATTCATTGACTGAGCCAGTAATAGAATCCAAGGACTACTAGGGGAAATGGCTGGAACCACAGAGGTGAGGAATACTCAAGCTATGTGCAAAGAGTAAATGTGCCACTATTTCAGGGTGAGGGGTGGTAGTTAGCTGTAATACATGATACATAAAGAGAAAAGAAGATGGTTACTATTGGCATGAGGTGTAAGACTGGCCACAATTCCATGGATTTGAGTAGTAGAGAGAAGGGAATGGTGCAACTATTGCTATATGGGTAGTCTAAGTAGTCTTCCCTTTCTTTTTTTCATATAATTGTTTCAACAAACATTTATTAAGTATATACTGTATACATGGCACTATGTGACACAGATAAAATGACAGACCCTACCTTCAAGGAACTTACATTTAGGTGGAGGAAACAACACATAAATGGAAGAGTAAATACGTAAAAGCAAAATTATATGCAAAGGATAATGTTATCAACTGGAAGTATCAGGAAAGGGTCCTTTAAGAGGTGGCACTTGAGCTATAGTTTGAAAAGTTGCATATTCTAAAAAGTGGAAGTAAGGAAGGGGGAACATTTTGAGCACAGGGAACAGCTGGGGAAGGCATGGAGGTGGCAACTCAAAACTTAGCTCTTCGACTTACTATCTGCATGATGTTGGGCACTTGCCCAACTTAACTCCTCATGAGGTGGTTGGACACAGTGATCTAGTTCCCTTTCAGCTCCATATCTAGGATGCCATGATCCTCAGTCCCTTGATACATTTCCTCCAGGAATGAATTATAGGACTACCACAACACGAATAGGAGATCCTGCAGGCTCAGCCCCATAGTCTTTCAGGTGGACATCTAGGGAGTTGAGAACCATAGTCTTTCAATAGAGCTGAGCGCTAGATAAGTATATGATATTTAGCTCCATCCACAATTACGGCTGTGGCAGGTGCCAATGAATGAAAAGACTATGGAAGTGTGTGTGTGTGTGTGTGTGTGTGTCTGTCTGTCTGTCTGTCTGTGTATATGTGTGTTTAGGGGGCTGGTGTCCTACAGCTGTAGATATTACCTTCATGCTATGGTATCAGTTGAGACTTTATTTGCTTAATGAACTACTATCTCAAGGAAATATCACCATTCTGATATGGACAAATCATGTCTCTAGTACAGGTGTTTTTCACCTGAGTTTTATGAACTTAAAAAAACATTTTAATAACTGTTTTTCAATATAAGTTATTGCCTTTGTGATTCTGTATCTTTTGTTTTATGCATTTAAGAACATCATTCCAAGAAGGATGGGCATAGATTGCCAAGGGAACCATCACACAAACCAAAAGGTTAAGAACTCCCGCTCTAAAATGTGCCACTTGGATCCCTGCTCTATTCAAGTTACCATTTGTTCTACAGAAAATTTGGCACTTTCAAAAAGCTATCTGTATACATGAGCCCTCAAGTATAGACTGTCTCAGATAGAAGCTAACATTTTTTTAGCCAAATCTTAGAAAGTTCTTCAAAAAAAATGTGACATTTAGCCACTAAGCATTCCATCCACAAGCCAGTTCACAAGGACAATGGGAATAAGAAAAATTAAGTACTTTCTATGCTGCTACATTGCCTACCTATAGCATACTGAGTCAGGTTCTTTCCAATAGTTTGCTAAAACTCCTCTGCACCCTGACCTTGAGAGAACATTTTCAACCAACATGTATTCCCCACATATATTTATCTAGTACAATGGCATCAAACTCAAATAGAAATGGGCACCAACTAAGCCACACATAACATTATTTATATTTTAAACTGGGAAAGTTCTTAGCCAGAGTTTGATACTTCTGGTCTAGTGCATCTATCAGAAATTCAACAAATGAGAACCTAGATGAATTGGAAATAACACCCGAGGAGCAAAATCTGAGCTACTCAGTGAGCACTGAGACAGAAGTTGAAACGGGATTTAAGAGGGTAAACAAGAAAGGACCAAGGTCCAGGACATATTGTATTCCTAATATGGCTTTAAATTGAAGTCAACAAACTCAAAAAGAAAAAAAATAGTGTAGGATTTCAGTGGAAAATTGGGGAAGATAACACATTCATGCTTTTGTGTGTGTGTGTGTGTGTGTGTGTGTGTGTGTGTGTGTGTGTGTGTGTTGAAGGGTGGTATTTAGCTCAATTGCCTTCTAAGAGAAAGTAAGTACAGACTCATCTGTTTGTCCTAAGTTTTTCTTCTTGAATGACTTCTGCCAATCCCAGGGATATGCGATTAATTTTGCAAGTGAGTAGTAAGTGGTATGAGCCGTGCTCTTCTGTGTCATCAAAATGGCATCTCCTTTTTTCAGGCTATAATTTTCAATCAGCCATCATGCCAGAGAGGAAAACCATCCATCTGACTGAAGACAAAAGGGGCATTGGCAGAGCATCTGTGGTCTCCTTATCTTGGCCCCAACCTCACAATCTAACATGACTAACAACGATGCCATAAAAGTCACCTAATGCTGAGGGTAATTTCTCTCCTGACATTTAGCTGCAAATGTTAAGTTGTGCAGAACGATTCGTATTTAATTTTGTGTTCCCCAGGATCATTCAGATGATAAAAACTGAGTGAGCATAATGTCACTTGTGGACTCTCCTGAACCAGAAAGTGTGTATGTGCCTGAAAGAGAGGACAAGCAAATTATTTAACCACATGAGAATCCAATGGGCTGAAATGCACAGGATAAGCCAAAAGTATTTTTTCATGGCTATGGAAGTGAACTCTGGCCATTAAGGATAGGTATGAATACAATATTTGGCCAGTAGGCATCAGCTCAATGATGTAATGATAGACACTGATGTATCTGTCACTTCTCTTTTGAGTATAATGGCTCATTGTCTATATCTATGTCTATGTCTATTTTTAAAGCTATCTATTACCTATGTATCTCTATCTATCTACAGATGTTATAGATATTATCTAGCTTTCTCAGGAAATGACATGAAGTAGATTAGATAAAATAGGATTTCATACTTTTCATAAATCTGATTTTCCCTATAATACTAACTCGAGAGATTTTGGCCAGAGTCTGGCTGCATTTTTATCCCACAGAGCAAAATTCACAGACTTTGTATCAGTGATTAACTGATATTCATATAGCACTTTGATTTGGAAAACACTTGACATAGATTACTATGTATCATCCTCACAAAAATCTTGTTGAGGTAGGTACTATACATAGTACTCTCACTGTGCAAAAAGGAAACTGAGGAATAAGGAAGACAAATAAGTTGGTCAAAGTTATATGGGCAATGAAGTAGCAAAAGCTCCAATGAAAAGAAGGTTGTTTCTGAAATCCTACCTCTAAGAATGCTTCCTACTTTTTGTGACCCTGGGCAAGATATTTGTCCTCCATGTGCCTCAGTTTCCTCTTCTGTTAAAAGAAAAGATTTGTCAAAGGAAAAAATAGTAATAATGTACTCTGTGATTTAGGCTCAAATTTGCCAGAAACAATTGTGCTTTTTATTGAATTTAACATTGATCTAAATATCCAAGCCATTTGTGGCTTGGAGAGAAAGATGTCCAAACTGGCATAATTTATCCTCCCTTCTGACAAGACTCTTTTCACCTAGAAGATTTTAGTTAGCATTTACAGGAATCTGTAACAAAGAATAGGATCACAATCTGTTAAAATATAGTTTGCTGTTCACATTCCAGAGTAATCAACACTCAATTTCTTCCTGGATCACTTCCCCTAAAGAGTTCCTTCTTGTGATCAATATCTCAACCCTGAATTTAAAGAGAATCCTTGATAACCAGGTAGGTCATGGAGCCAAACGATCACTTCATGTGAATCTTCTAGCTTGGTCATTATAATGTAAAGACAGCACATGCCATGAAATTATAATGATCAAGCTAGAAGAATCATGAGAAGGCACCTCCCCTCTTATTTTGCAAAAATAGGGAACTGAGGATGTGGAACACTGCATATAATGTCAACATAAAAAATGTGTTGACTTGTTTTATAAAACTCTCTACCTCCCCCATTTATTTATTCTTTGTTATAAGGGATAGTACTCTGGGAGGAGGTATAGGGAAGGATATATTGGAAAATATAGGTTCTCTAAAAATGAAATACATTAATAAAATTATTTTTAGAAGTAAAAATGTCAACTTTATCCTAATTTCTTAGGGAAATCTAACTTATATAAAAGAGTCACCATAATAGAGAAGCCCAAAAAACCTTTTTTAGCATATTGTTTCTGTATCACTTTCTATCACCTATCTATATTATACTGTATATGAATACATATGTGTGTATACACATATATATGAGGCAGCTAGGTGGCCCAATGGGTAGAGCGCTGGACCTACAGTCAGGAAGATTCAGCTTCCTGAGTTCCAATCTACCCTCAGAAACTTACTAGCTGTGTGACCTTGGGCAAGTCGCTTAACCCTGTTTGCCTCAGTTTCCTCATCTGTAAAATAAGCTGGAGAAAGAAATGGCAAACCACTCCAATATCTCTGCCAAGAAAACCCCAAATGAGGTCACAAAAAGTCGGACATGACTGAAAAATGACTGAACAACATACATATATATGTGTGTATACATATTTTTTGCATGTGTATGTATTCACACAGAATCACACACATGTCTTCATGTATATACACATGTGTATGTGCAATATAAATACATTGTGTATATACAATCACATGTGTGTGCATATATGCATGCGTGTATTTTACACACATGCGTGTGTATTCTCTCTCCCTGTCTCTGTCTGTCTCTGACTCTCTGTGTCTCTTTCTGTCTCTGCCTCCCTCCCTCCCTACCCCACCCTTCCCCTCCCTCCCACTCTTTCTCCATCCAGCTGAATTGTATCTAGAAGCTTCAGCTTCAGCTGTCATACTCTCAACTTTATTAGGATTAGACAGCTGTCATTTTGTACCTGGTTGTTTGTGTTGTCTCCCCAATGAGACTAATTTCCTTGGAGAAGAGACAGTCTTTTGCCCTTCTTAGAATCACTAGCAGTTAACCAAGTACCTAGAAAATAGTAGATACTTAATAAATGTTCATTGCTTGGCTGGGAAAAAGAAGATCTGGGGTTTTAGAGGACTTTAGGCTCAATAGGAGTCAATGTGATAGATGAGAGCAGTAAATGGATCTTACGCTGCCTTGAGAGGCATAGATTTTAGGAACAGAGAGTAGATGTTGCGAAGGGGAAAATTTAGGATTAATGTAAGGAGAAAAAAAA
Source organism: Trichosurus vulpecula (assembly GCF_011100635.1). Classification (NCBI taxonomy): domain Eukaryota; kingdom Metazoa; phylum Chordata; class Mammalia; order Diprotodontia; family Phalangeridae; genus Trichosurus; species Trichosurus vulpecula. The sequence goes on along the minus strand of NC_050579.1, from coordinate 236,254,954 downwards.
GCTTCCTGAAAATTGTATTTCCTGAAATTAAATGAACTGCCTTGAGAATTGAGTCATAGATGTCTCCCTTCTTGGAATTTTTTGTGTAAAGGTTGAACAGATACTTGTCAGTTTTATTATGGGTGGGCATGGGAATTCCTTTTGGCTGTGGGTCAGACAAGATGATCACTGAGATCCTTGCAACTCTCAAATTCTGTGATTCTGTAGATTCAGGGATGGTTTATTTCAAGTTTTCTTTACAGAATACTATTGCTATCCATCCTTCTCCTAACACACCATCCCCTTAAAAATCCCTGGGGTTATCTGAACTCACCTTTTTGGTGTAATGGGTTAAATGTCTTCAGGAATTTGGGCCCCATTGCTAGATCTGATGTACTCTGCAAGAAAAAAAGAAAACAGCATTTTAAAAAATAATATTTCCTTCTTTCTCTTATCTTCCTTCTCCTAGTTCTCCTCCCTCTTCTCCTCCTCTTTCTCTATTTCTTCTCCTCTTCTGCTCCTCCCCATCTTCCTTCTTCTTTGCCTTTCTCTTCTTTTTCTTTGAAGGAAGATGAGGAGGAAAAGGAGCAGGAAGAGAAGGAGAAAGAGGACTTGTTAGTGATACTTTGTTAGTGGTAGTCTACATATCCCAAGTATTTATATCAATTAATAATTCTTTACTACATCTCTGTGGCACATTAATCTCTTTTTTTCAAGATACTAAATGCCTAATGATGTTTTACCAAATGTGTCCTTGAGTTTTTATATTCACTAGAAAGAGGATATAAACAAAAACAAACCAAGTTTTGGGGGGAAATTGTCCTCACATTTTTCTATGGTTTGTTTTCATATCAATAAGTAAAACCATTTATAAATTGTCTCCTTTATTACGTAGTTCCAAAGAACCCTGGGAAATATCTTCCTTTATGATGCACCAGATTCTTGCTTCATTGCATCCTGAGAATACTTGGACAGTATTGAGACAGCTTTCAGATACTTTTATACTTTTGACAGTAGTCTTGTCAGTACTTTTGACATTTTTTGATATATTTGCTAGAGACAACTTTTTAGAGCTATCATTTTAGATTCTGAAATTAGTCAACTGACTCTGAGCACTGTCATCGGCTGATAAAAGCATCCTCTTTAAAGACACTATCATGAAAACATATTAAGAGAAACCATGAAAACATCTTGATCTTACATGCTGTAATTTTTCCCAATTATCAAACACTATATACATTTTAAGTATTTGTTATTAATAATACAATCAGTGGACTACTTACTAATTAGAGTTGCACAGCCCCTTTATGCTTAGAGATATAAAAATGAAACTCCTCGAATTCCCCTAAGATCCCTTATAGTGATCCACACATATCATTCAAACAGAGGTCTTTTGATTAGAAAGCCAGAACTTTTTCTACTATCCCATATTTTCTTTCTACAAGACAAACCACTTTGAAAAATCTCATCCAGCTATGTTAAGAATATGGATAAACACTGGTAGAACAAGGTGTTGTGTGTGTGTGTGTGTGTGTGTGTGTGTGTGTGTGTGTATTCTTATCTGAAAGATGGAAATACAACTACTTTGAGGATTTTCTATAAATCCAACTTGGATTTTTTTCCCTTTCTTTCTTTTTTCAATTATTAAGCATTTATTTCTTTCTCCCTTCTGACTTCCCCTCCAAACTCTCTAAAAAACTACTTCCTGATAGAGAAACAATGGGTTCAGTGTTCAGTTTGAGACATAGATAGATAAATGGGTAGATAGACAGATAGATATGCCATTCTATACATGCATTTGTATATATTATGTATGTGTGTATTTTGACATGGCCAATACAGCAATTAGTTTTACTTGACTATATATTTTTGTAACAAGGGATTGTGTTTTTCTTGTTTTCTTAACAGGAGGGGGAGAAAGAATGGAGAAAATGTAGAATTTCATTTTAAAAAATTAATTCATAAAAAGTTAAAGGATTTTAGCTGATTTCAGTTTCATGGATACAAATATAAAAAGTGTTAGACTTTTAGCGTCATAAGAGCATCAACACAATAATAATAGCTTATCCTAACAAAGAAATTGTTAGAGGTAAAAGAGAATCTTGGAGATCATCTGCTCTATCCATCTCATTTAAAGGATAAGGTAGGGCAGCTAGATGGCCCAGTGGGTAAAACACTGGCTCTGGAGTCAGGAGGACCTGAGTTCAAATTCCAACCTCAGACGCTTGACATTAGCTGTGTGACTCTGGGTAAGTCACTTAACCCTGATTGTCTCATACCTCCCTCAAAAAAAGATAAAGTAATTGGGGTTCAGATAGATTAAGGAACTTACCCAAGGCCACAGAGATGGGTACAGTGCTGGCTACAACTGGAGACAGAGTAGTGCAATGGAAAGGATAGTGGATCGTGATTCAGAGGACCTGGGTTCAAATCTCTGCTGTGCCACTTGTTAAATGTATGACCTTAGCTAAATCTCTCACCTTGCTTGCACCCCGGTTATTTCATCTGTAAAATGAAATGATTGGACTAGATAGCCCTTAAGGTAGCTTCTAGCTCTAAATCTATGGCCCTATTCTCCCTATCTCCTAATCCTACACTCCTCCTGCTGTAGAATAAGAGATTTGACAATGATACCTAACGTCAGAGGCAATTTTTTTTACTATCATTTAGCAAGTGTGGAATGTGAATTTTTTAAACTTTTTCTAAAAGCAACAACAAAACTACAAAGATTTATGTAGGTTTCCATGCAATTGAGTTCATTGACTCACTGAAACACTGGAGATTTCTCACTTTAGCAATCAGGCTTAAGGACAGGAGTGATGGATGGGTCCTAATTAACTTCCCCAAGACCAAATTTCAAAGCCAGAGTAAAAAAACCCCAAACCCCAAACAAATATATTTGTTTCTAACTATTGTGTTCAGCTGACACTATTCTGGCAGAGTGAAATTGGAACCTGGTGTTTCTATAAAGAAATTTTTAGTCTTCAGTAATAAGAAAAAATTTTGTCAGAAATGAAGTGGGATCAGTAACAGACAGAAAATCTAGGTGGCCTTTTCCTTTGAGAGGTGAATTGTCAGGACCATCTCCTTACTTTTCTGGGGAAAGAAAATGGCCTAGGGAGAATACAGAGAGGAAGATACAAGGCAAGAACAAAAAGAGTCTACACCATGAGTGACATTGGTTTTATCTAAATGTTATATTGTTTAAATATTCAGAAAAGAAAAAAATCCAAATATTTTTAAAAAGTGAAAGATGCAAAAATGTTCCTCAATCATAGATATAAATATAAAAACATATGTATAAGTATATATGTGTGTCTATACATGTATATATACACATACACACATGTACACATACATGTATAGACAAACATATATACTGCTTTAAGGTTTACAAAGCATTTTACATACATTATCTCATTTGAGCCTCACAGTAACAATGAGGACTAATAAACATTACTGTCCCCATTTTACAGATAAGGAAATTGAGTCAGAGGAAGTAAGCGACTTGCCTGGGATTATACAACTGACACATATTGGCTTTTTAATATGAGTCAAGTCACTTAAACTCTCTAGATTCCGTGGCCTTTTTTCTGAACTTAATTTGTTTGTGTGCCATGACCCCTTTGGCAGTCTGGTGAAACCTATGGACTCCTTAGAGTAATCTTCATTGCCTGCCTTCAGAATTGGAGGAAAATGGCAAATTTCAATTAGAGGATAGTAAAAATGAAGATGTAATTTTTCCCCAGGTTCATGGACCCCCTGAAATCTATCCACAGACCCCTTGGGGTTCTGTGGGCTCTAAGTTCAGAAGCCCTGCTCTAAGACTAAAAGTTACAAAATGGCTTCTGATTTGCAGAGAAGATTTCCTTCTACCAATGAAATCACAGATCCTGACCAAAAAATAAAATATATAGGCTTTAAAGTTCAATAGTCCTCAATCAAGGGAGCCCAAACAACTGGCTAAAGCTATAGGGCAGTGAAGCATTGTTTGTGGCTTTGATAGGGGCATACCCCAATAGAAGGGTGTGGATATACCCATAAACATTTTGTTAAGAGGATTAATGACATCTCCTTGTTCTACATACTTGGTCTATTTGCACCCCATTAAGGATGAGTGAGTGAACCCCAGACTCTGAGGTATGATTCAATTCAAATTACTCTGAACTGGACATTCCTTTTAACTGGACCTGTAACAAGAAGAAAGCAACTTTATCAAGGATGATCCGAGGGGATACTTAGAGAGCCCTTCTCCACAGTCCCTGCCTTGGAATAAAGGCATGCTGTAGTTGCATGTGTTCTTGCCCAAATACCCAAGAGGTAGCAATGAGAGGTTTCTCAAACACATCATGTCAGGAGAGGATAGAACCACATGACTGAGGCTTGTGTCTAGAAGAGGAAAGTTTCTGAATTCATCTGTGGAAGTGCAGGGACATAACTTCTCAGCATGAGAGATGGTAGCTGTGATGAGGGGAGCTGTACAGCAATGTAGTAGAAGTTCCTTTCTACATCTTAAGGAGTAGTATGTTTCAAATGGAAGAACATGGAGTCATGAAACGGGTTCAAATTCCAATGCTGCCACTTATTTACTACCTAAGTGACCCTATTCAAGTCATTTGATAGGCTTCAGTTTCCTGTAAAGTGAGGGGAGTGGACTAAGTTCCCTTCTCAAGGTAAATCCTTTGATTCTGTGAGAAATGCTTTTGAATTGAATTTCAGGTGAATGGGCATACTCCTTGACCTCCCTTGGGGCAGTATGATATAGACGAAAGAACACTGGATTTAGACTCAAAAGACATGAATTCAAATCCTGCATCTGCTATTTACTATTTTAGTGATCTTCAGCAAGTTTCTTAACCTCTCTGGGCCTCAGTTTCCTGATCTGATTATGGAGGAGTCTATATTCTATATGTAACAACAATTAAGTCTTAATTATATTATTATAATATAAGTAAATGCAACTAATATTTAATAATGGAGTGGCTAGGTGGCACAGTGGATAGAGTGCCAGGCCTGGAGTCAGGAAGATTCATCTTCCTGAGTTCAAATCTGGCCTCAGACACTTTTACTATCTAGCAAGTCACTTCACCCAGTTTGCCTCAGTTTCCTCATCTGTAAAATGAGCTGGAGAAGGAAACGGCAAACTGCTCCAGTATTTTTGCCAAAAAAACCACAAATGGGGTCACAAAGAGTTGGACACAACTGAACAAAAATATTTAATTATATCATCATAATTAAATATAATGAATAAATATAAATAGTATTTTATTAACTAATATAATAACGATAACTAATATTTATATAGTGCTTTAAGGTTCTCAAAGCACTTTAAATATGTTATCTCATTCAAGACATATATGTGAGTTATTATAATTACTAAACTTATGACTTTTCATGACTCCACACTAGATCTCCTTTTCAGAAGAAATTCCTGTGACTATATAAGAAGGGTCCATGACCCTTTCTGCAATTGTACATCATTATCGGGAGTTACCTTCATTGGCTGCATTGATGACGATGAGTTTATTGGAAACAGCTTCTTAAATAGAAGTTCACGAATCTAGAAGGGCAACAGAGGAAATCTGAGATAAAATACTCACACATGTTTGTTAGTACTTGGTAGGTGCTACTCCGCTTTCATGGTCTTTGAGCAGGAATTTAGGATTGCTAATCTAGAGACAAAAAGAATTATCTAGTCCAGCTTCCTCATTTTACAGATGAGGAAACTGAGGCACAGATAAGTTGTAATGTGCCCAAGGTCACATAGAGAGTAAATATCAGAGCTGGGATTAAGAAGCTGGTGGAGAATTTCTCTACATACAGGTGGTTTAGTCTTTATGGGCAGTCATTTTCTTATCTTTTTTAAATGTTTATAGATATCTTTTGTTTTTTATATTATTATCCACTTCCCAAAATAACCTTCTCCTTTCCCCTTCCTGAGAGCCATTTGTTAATATAAAGAATACAAAAGTGAGGGGAAGGGGAGGAAGCCATTCAGGAAACTAAGGAATCTAACACATTAGCCAAGTGTCACATTTTATGCAGAGTTATACACTCATAGCTCCCCACCTGTGCAAAGAAAAAAAGGAGGTGTAGTTTCAGTAAGGATAGAGTAACGAACTGGAAATCAGAAAGACCTGATTTCAAATCCTGCTGTAGTCATTTACTTACTGTTTGACCCTGAGCAAGTCACTTACTATTTCTGAGACTCAGTTTCCTCATCTTTAATATGAGGGGGTTAGACTGATAATGCCCTTTCTACTGTAAATCTTTGATTCTGTAATTCATCTCTCTTCTGAGGGGGTCAAACCTGGCCATCCTAATTAGTTTTGATTTTTTATGTCCATCCAATTTACATCGTTGTAATCATTTTGTATAATGTTTTCTTGACCTGGGCATTTTCAAAAATTGCATTAGAAATGGTCCTGTATGATATAGTGCATAGAGTACTGAACCTGGAGTCAGGAAGAGTCATCTCCCTCAATTGAAATCCAGCCTCAGACACTTACTAGCTGTGTGACCCTGGGAAACTCACCTCACCCTGTTTGTCTCAGTTTCTTCATCTGTAAAATAAACTGGAGAAGGAAATGGCAACTACTCCAGTGTCTTTGCCAAGAAAACCCCATATAAGGTCACAAAGACTTGGACATGACAGAAAACAACTGATTGACAACAACAAAAAGTGATACTGTAATCAGTGGTTACTCTTGGGTTCTTTTGTGTCTCAGCTGAGTCATCTATTGTCTCGTGTTAGAGCTGTTGTAGGTGGGAGGGACCTTGGACCTCATCTAGTCCAATTCCATCATTTCCCAGATGAGGAATTTGAGACCCAGGTCAGCAAGTGACTTTGGATGATAATGGAGAAGAGTGAGCCATGGGGGGAAAAGGGACATACATACCTTACTATCAAAAAGCATTCCAAAGCATAAGATGAAAAATCCCTAGGAAATAAAAAGCATATAAACCACAATTCATTTGTTTACCCTTTTCCAAACAGACTTCTAAAGACCTACAAGGTTTGATCTCCCTCTATTCTCTTGGGTCTGTTCTAAACTGCTTCCTTTGGCCAGATGTTAGATGTGGATAGAGAGGTGTTGGATCTCACATAGTACTCTCTATTCATTATATTTTTTACTATTAGTTTTCCTTCTTTTATGTACCTATTAGTATTAGTTTTATAATTAGTATAATTATAATAAGTATAATTTTTTGTGTACGTGTCATCTTTCAGTGCCGGATTATAAGCTTCCCAACCTATCTTGTTTATCTTTGTATTATCTTTATATCTCTCCTAGACCCTGGCACAGTGCTGTGAACATAGGATAGGGACTGAATGGGGTTGACTGGGACTGATTTCATTGATAGAATACCAGGATGAAGGAGTTCTTTCAATCAATGCAGGTTGTCACCTACTCTGTAATTTATAGTCACATAACTTTGAATCCCAACGCTATCAGCCCAGGAAGCAATGCATGTGGAAATCCTACCTGGCAACCACTTCTCCATGTTCTGCAAGCCTGTACCTTACTTCTACACCTCAACACACCCTGCCCTCTTTGGGCACCACCCAAATTTATACTGATATATTAGAGAAGGGAGGAAGACAGGGAGGAACTGGTTGCTGCTCTTAATTATGGTCCGGCTTGGGCCTGCCAAAGATGGAATAGTGGGCACTTCAGAAATTTTGAATTATTGAATTGATTGCTAGAGCCCTCAGTATTGCACTGACCTAAACTAGGATCCATCCGTGCTGGACCCATGGGAATCCATCTAGCTGACTGCCTAAGAACCTTACCTCACACCCCAGGAGTCCCAAAGTTCTTCCTACCCCTAAATTCTCTAATTCATCCTTGATTTCCTTTCTGATGTTTTGTTTTCATGGCAAAGGTTTTATGAAGGGGATCTCTTCACTTTACCCCTCAATTATCAGTGCCTTAGTTTTCTCTTCAGTGCTGTGTTTCACAGTTTAAGTGAGACACAATAAGTTTGGAGAGTGCATAGAGAGGAAAGTAATAGTTATGTTAAAATCCAATTCAATGGATACTTATTCATTGCCTTTAAATAGAATCTGTATATAATAGTTTTTCTTTAAAAAATTGTGTACATTTTTCTTAGCAAGTTCAAAGCTCAGGAAAAAGATGGTATAAGAAGAACACAAAAAAATCTATTTCAACAAAGAAAAAAAAACACCCAAATCAAAGGAAGTGCCCTTAATCATTAGGAGGCAGGATTTAGGCCAGATATATAGAAGAACCTCCTGAAAATATTGGGGTTCTTGAAATGGATTACTGAAGAAGGTGATGACATTTCCTATCTGGGAGTGGGGGCAAGAGGTAATCTTTAATGTTTTTGCCATCAATTTCTCCTTTTAAAAAAATCACTTCTCTGGGTAATTTGAGGTACAGGAGCACGGACTGGGTGGCCAGCATGGAGCCAACCTCCATGTCTTTATACCTTGTGGCCCCTGTTAAGCCATGATTATAATAAGATTCTTATATCTGAAATATACTGTTATTATTCTCACCTGAAATGCATTGAGCAGGGCAAATATTATATGCCAAGCCAGAGACTGGCTGTCAACTATTGTTCCCAAGCCAAATCCCCAAGTGAGCCCCAGCAAGGGTGTTAGAATGACTATCGACTTTCCAATGCGGATGGCGGTAACCTTGTCATCTCGGCTCAGCCTCTCCCCAATGGTAGGCCTCCGCAGTTTAAGTAAGACCACCAGTACAACCATCAGATTCACAACCACGATGGTCAGGGCTGGAACAACAAAGGCTAAAAGTGGCTTGGCATTCTCTGACCAGTTGAGCCAGCATACATCTCTCCTTCGGTAGCTATTGCTTGGTTGCGTGGCAGCGATGGTGATGATGGTTATGAGGAGAGGACAACCATAACCAAGGGAGAAGCCAATGGCTTTCATGGTGGGCATAGTCATGTGATGGAAAATCAGAACCATTCTATAGACCATCATGATGCCTAATGTCAACATCCAAAAGAATAAGGCAAGATAGAAAAAGTGAGTGAAAAAAACAGCAGCTACACAAACTCCTGAGGCATTTTTCTGGGCATCAGAAGTAGCTGCAATGATAAACCAAATGTCAGCTATCAAAAGGGACAGGGCCACATTCACCATGCAAATGTGGCGGGTGTGGGAGGTTTGGTTTTTCTTCACCTGCTTCCAGAACATAGCCTCGATCACCAGGCATAGGATCAAGCTTACAATGGAGACACTGAGTCCCACATAAGTGATCCATTTCACCACAGGGATGATGGTAGGAGGGACGTAGGGTGACATCAGCATGGAGAAGGAGGTCAGGTGGGTACATCTACACATCACATTGTCATGAGTTTCTTTCAACAGTTGGCAGCCGGCCTCATTCCATTCCAAGTGTCTGAAATCCCAAAACACACAGTATGGCTTGCTCAGGTTGGAGTCTATCTTGGAAAAATTCAGGAAAACTTCATCTAATGTATAGTTTGGAATGATGGCTGATATCACTGGCCCATTAACTACAGCACTGCTCTTTGAGGTGCTGGGTAGTATGCTTCCCAGAGTTAGAGAGGCCATACTGATGATAGTCTGGGGAAGGGATTTCTGGAATTGGTCTTTGCCTATTGACAATGTCCCTCTGATAGGCTTAGAACTGTTTTCCTGTAAGAATTCTATCTGATAGTTGTAACCCTCCTGTTTCTGGCTTGCTGTTGCTAGAATCCCATTCCAATTAATGAATTTTCCTGAAAACGTCAGAGGCATGATTTTAGAAGGAACCAGAATGCTAATGTCTTCCAGTGTCTCTAGCAGTTGTGAGCTGGCGTTCCGTTCTTCCTGCAGCAAAACCATCCAGTTGCTTATGGCTGTAGAATTAAGGAGGTGGTCGGCTACAGTTAAGAAATTCTGAAATACAGAGTGGGAACTTAATTAGTATTTTAAAGGAACAAGGAGAACCATTGCAAGTACATGAAAAATGAACAAAGACTTGCCAAAGCTATGAGTAGGAATTTTTGTGCCCCAAGCAAGTACCACTAACCATGCCTGTGGCAAGCTGCACAGAGAATTTCCCTACCTGACCCCAATTTGGGGAAACTGTTCTGTTCAGAGAGAGGAAGTCAGGGTAGGAGAGGAACTCACTCCAGACATGCTATCTAGTACCTTCCTATTTTGACTAATCATTCTTTCCTGGGTGCTAAACTTATTTCTATGGTGTTTAAGGATTGTAAAGTGCTGTTATAATCCTTTATATTTTGGGCCCTGGGGGGAAACCACAATTGCCCTGCCTTAGTTTTGTCTCTGAGAATGATGCTCAGTGAGAGGAAAGGCATGGCTAAGGGAGAAGTCAGTGGCCATCGTGATGGGCATAGTCATGTGATAGAAAACCAGAACTATTACATAGGCCACAAAATTCACAACATAAAATCTACCAACTCAAATTAGCTTCCTTGAGGTGTACAACAAGAACTTTGGGTTGAGTGGCTGACATCAGCAGAATCAAGGGATTGTCTCCAGGGCCAATGACTCTAGGTCTTTTATGAGGACACTGGAGATTCAGCAGATGCAAAGGAGGGGACATGGCTACAGAGAGAGCCACCCATGTGCACTTATCACTTTGAGGGTGCAGTGGTGACCATCATATTACTCAGACCATAGTCGAATGATTAAGGTGGGTCTTGAAATCCTTTTCCCATATTGCACTCATCTTACTAATAAATTCATGATCTTTTTATTAATGTTTCAGTTTGTGTTTATTCATGTTTCCATGTTTACTGCAGTTAAGACAGCAAAATTCCATGCTAACTCGGAATGCATACTGTGCACATTTTGGATTTTCCTGGGGCTGAAGGGATTGGGTTGAAGCATCCAATTTCCACAAACTCTGTCTTCTCTCTTTTAATCCCCATATGCTTCTCTCTCTTGCAGACATCTCTGCTTATAACCACTGCCTCTGTATTGCCCCATTCTTTCAAGCCTATTAGACTGCTCATCTGGCTGTTTCTTTGATTCCAGTGTTCTGAGGACACACTCCTTTCATAGTCTCTTTGACTTCATTCCAGGAAGTGAACTTAAGTTTTACAAAATTAGAGTTTAGGTAATTTTTTTTGGCAGGCACAAATTTTTGTTTCTCTATTATCCTTCTGTCTTTGATAATTCAACTGTATCAGGACAATGAGGCTCAGAGAGATCAAATAATTTATCCGAAATCACAAAGATAGTAAATCTCAGAGGCAGGATTTGAACCCAGGTCTTCCTGACTTCCAGCATTCTGCCCACCCACCCAGGCTTGCTTTGAACATGGAATGGTGACTCCATCTCTTGTTGTCATGCATCATATAGACAGCTAACTTAAAGCTAGTTCTAACTCATTTCTAAGCCCCAGAATTTAGATCCTGAATTCTTTCCCTATGTTGAAGAAAGTGGCTAGCCTTTCTGTGATTCCTTTAGGTGGTTGTTACAGCTTGGTTGAATAGATCTCAACTGTACCCACTTAAATGAACATTTGGGGTAAACGTTGCCAAGCACCCAGGACCAGATACCTTTGTTGTTGGGGCTGAGAGTTGGACATGGCTGGAGAATGACAGAGATGAAACCTGTCTCAGAATTGAGACCACAGATCCTAAGCTCCCAGCCGTGGTGGATGGACTTTTTTGAATGATGGTGGAAAGTTCTTGCATTATGGTAGACACAGCTGCTTCAGTGATGTTGCCTTCAATTGCACTGAGATTCTAGTAAAGGATAGTCAAAGTTTTAGAAAATGAGGCAATGCTTACTTGACATCTAAGGTCCATGAGATTTGTTGACTGCCATCAACAAACTAAATTGAATTCCTTTAAACAAGCATTTACTAAGCACCTAATAAGAACAAGGCACAGGGGGATGGAAACACACACACGCACACACTCACTTAAGAAATAGTCTCTTCCCTCAAGGGCTTACATTGTACCATTTTCATTGCAAAGAAAGTGTTTTACATGCTTTCAAGCACCACACAAATATGATTTCATTTTTATTATCACCCTACTTTTAAATTTTCTTGTTGAGAACTACATAATCTAATTCAATTCAACTTAGTTCAATACCACAATTTGTCAAGTACTTATTTGCCCTCTACTATGAGCAGAAGATTGAAATAGATGGTGGGAGTAGAGATGAAATTTAGATAATGTATAGTCTCTGCCCTCATGAAGCTCATAGAGGAACATATAAGAAAATGGAAACATGCAAAACAAATTGTTATGTGGGCCTGTTTGTGTCTCCGATCCTCTGTGTTAGGCCTGGGCCAGGTTTTATTTGCTTCATTGGTTTCTCCATTTTGCTTCCTACGCAAGGCCTGTTTCTATGGCCACTGAGCCATGCTCTCATGGTTAGCTGGTATGAGCAGGTGCTCCCTTCCAGTCAACTAGAAACATCCAAAGGAACCCAGTTCCTGTACTCACTGGTTTCCTCTTCCCTTTAGGTAACAGTGCCATTATTCTCCATTGATCATTAAACACTGAACTGTGTCAAGATCATTTCTTACCCCTGCCCTTCACCCTCTCTAGTCTAACATAGTGTACACCCTTATCTGAGTGCACCTGTAGGCCTCACAAAGGAATGGCTTCAGTGAATTTATGAAAGAAACCTTCCAAAGATAAGAGTCTGCCTCGTTATCAAGGTCTCTGAACCCCTAGTGCCTCAAATGTTGGGTTTCTCTGTCCCTTTAATTCTTTTTTTTAGTTACTTTTTTTTAAGAAGCCAACATTTTTTTTCTTTCTTACTTCCCTCCTTGCCCAGTGGGGATGGGGGTGAGGGCCAAAAAAATGAAGGAGAAGAAAAAGAAAACCTTTGTTACCCCTTTAATTCTTTCTTGGTCTCCTGGTTCTTCACCATCTTCTCAACCTAGTTACTTATTCATTCGAGCCATTTATTAAGCACTTATTTTGTACAAAACCTTCTGCTGGGCATGGAGAGAGACACAAGCATAATAAAGACAGTCATCTGAAGCTCTCTGTCCTTGGCTATGGTAACACCAATGAAGAAGGGGAAGGGAAGAAGTGCCTACTATGTGCCATCTACTGGGCTAAGCCTATATACAGTTGGTATACCCTTTATACAGTTGGTAAAACTGAGCCAGACAGTAGTGAAGTGACTTGCTTAGGGTCACACAGCTAGTAAGTTTCTGAGGCTGGATTTACAGTCAGACCTTTCTGACCCCAGGTTTAATGCTTTTTCTACTGTACCACATAGCTAATATATGAGCCTTGTATGCCACAACCAGGCCTCATCCTGACCTTTAGTTGGTATGTGATTCTGGATTTTCGATTATCTGCTAGGCTGGCAATCTCTTGCTTTGCCTAGCTCAGACTCCCTCCCCTCCAGAACTCTATGTCCCAACTTCCAGCCTTGGCTCTGAGGCTGCTCTGAGGCTGGTCTAGGCATTGATAAGAGGAAGGGAAAGGAAAGGGATAAGTGTTCACATGGACCTACTGTGTGTCAGTCATTATGCTAAGTGTTTTCTTACAAATATTGCCTCTTTTGATCCTCAGAGCACAACCCTGCATGCTGTTATTACACTCGTTTCATAGTTGAGGAAACTGAGACAAACAGAGATTAACTGTGCCTGGGGTCATATAATGTCTTAGGCTGAATTTGAACTCAAGTCTTCCTGATCCCAGTCCCCCTGCTCTCTCCACTGCATCACCAGCTGCCTCAATAAGTTGTTGCTCTATGCTAAGTTCCTTGAGGGTCAGGACCATTTTCACATTTGACATTGTATCCACGGTGCCTGGAACCTAGTAGGCAGTTTTTAAGCACTCATTGAATTAACCGAATTACTTTGACTCCCACTGAGGACAACTGGAGTTGTCACATTCACTGAGGGCTGGTCACTGGTGAAACCCAAACCCAGGATAAGCCCCATCATGTGGAAATACTTGACCTTCCTCAGTTCCTCCAGCTGAGAGGGCACACACGTTTCCTTGACCAGTTGCCATGATGAAGAGTGACATCTGGCAGTGATGTTTCCCACGTAGCCGGCGCTGCAGGGCAGGGTGTACTGGTCGTTCTCAGAACCAAATCCAAAGATGACGCTGTCACAGTCAGCTGGGCAAAAACGGAAACAAATGGGTGGGGAGGGTGAGAGGAGAGCTAGAGCGAAAACGTCTGGTCCCCAAACACATGTAAGTCTCCTAAGAGCTGGCTCATGCTTTCAAAGCCATATAGCTACAGCTAACCTGGAGGTAAGTCTAGGTGGCACAGTGGATAGAGTGCTGGTCTTGAGTCAGGAAGTCTCATCTTCCAGAGTTCAAATCTGGCCTCAGACACTCCCTAGCTATGTGACCCTGAGCAAGTCATTTAACCCTGTTTGCCTCAGTTTCCTCATCTGTAAAATGAGCTGGAGAAGGAAATAGCAAACCATTCCAGTATCTTTGCCAAGAAAATCCCAAATGGAGTCATAGAGAATCAGAAATGACTAATCAGAAATAATAACAACAGATCTTGGACCTTTCTTTCCTCCAGGTTGTTTCTCCATTTGGTGTGATCATAGAATGTTCAAAGTTAGAAGGGACCCTCACAGACTGTCTATCCAAATCACGTCTATCTAGGAATCTTCTCCACAATGTCCGAGACAGGTGGTTATCTAGCTTTCATTTGAAGATTTTTACCAGGGATGAACCCAGTGGGTTCAAAGTAGAATGAGGCAGCTCGTTCTACTTTTGGCTGGCTCTAACTGTTAGGACAGTTAGGTGATGCAGTAGCTGTGTGTCCCTGGGCAAGTCATTTAACTATGTTTGCCTCAGTTTCCTCACCTGTAAAATAAGCTAGAGAAGGAAATGGCAAACCACTCTAGTATCTTGGCCAAGAAAATCCCAAATGGGGTTACAAAGAGTCAGATGTGACTAAAACAACTGAACAGCAACCATGACAACCTGGAGGAAAGAAAGGTCCAAGATCTGTTGTTATCATCTCCTTAGTTCTGAATACATATTTAAATTTGTCTAAGATAATATCAGAGATTGTGGGGTTCTAGGTCACACTATTCGCTCACTAGTTAAACCATGTGGTTGTTGTTCAGTTGTTTTCAGTTGTGTCTAACTCTTTGTGACCTCATATGGGATTTTCTTGGCAAAGACCCTGGAGTGATTTGCCATTTCCTTCTCTGGCTCATTTTACAGATGAGGAAACTGAGGCAAACATAGTTAAGTGACTTGCCAAGGGTCACACAGCTAGGAAGTGTCTGAGGCCAGATCTGAACTCAGATCTTCCTCACTCCAGGCCCAGCGCTCTATCTACTGTACCACTGAGCTGCCCAAAGATTTAGAGGTAGAACAGATCCCCAAGGTCAAGTATTCCAAGCCCCTTATTTTACAGATGAGAAATCTGAGATTGGTAAGTAAAATTAAGTGACATGCCTAACATCATATAAATAGTGAGTGGGAGAGCTGGGATTTGAACTCTAGACCCAGCTCTCTTTGCACTGTACCACACCACTTCCCCAGATCTCATGCAAATCCAGCTACCTATGTTCTTTAGTGGAGACAGAAGGTGAGGCAAATCTGAGTTGGAGAGATCTAAGTTCAAGTGACAAAGACTGAGAAAAAGCATCCTGGGGAAAAGAGTGAGTCATTTTGGTTCAGATTTAGTTCAGTCAATTCCTAGGAAAGAAGGAAGGTTAAGTATTCTCAACATGGTTTCCTGAGGGGGCCACATCCCAGTTACTATTATGCAATCATTCCAACAATAGCTTCCAGTGACACCGAGGTTCTTTTGCATGAGAGACAAAAGACCACATCAGTAAGCAGCAAACATCCGAATGAGTCAGTGGAGCCTAGAAAGTGTCAGTCATCCTAGTCCAATCAAGACCATCACCTGGCCCAAGGAACTCATTGCATGCATGACATGGGCCAGTGGTGTTGGACTCAAATAGAAAGGGGGGAGGGGAGACTGATCCATACATAAGGATACCTGGGGGCCACATGTTGACTTAGTTTTAAAATGTGATATTATCTATATTTTATTGTATTTTTATTTGTTTTGATAAATATTTCCTAATTACATTTTAATCTGGTTCCCTGCTATACTGGGGAATGTTGAATCTTGGATTAGACATTTCTGTAGTAGACTTTTAATAAGTATTTGTTGAATGAATGAATGAGAAATACTATGTAAGTTTTTATCTTCCCATGTTTCTACGAGTAACATACGTTTTATGTAAAAAGTATGATATGTGTCCTTGGGCAAGTCATTTAACTTCTGTCCATTTCCTTATCCATAAAAGGAGTGAGTATGACTATATAGCCTTTAAGGTCCCTTCCAGCTCTTTGATTCCCATGAAAAAGAAAAGCAAACCACTGCACAGAAGACTAAGAAATAGTATTACCTTTTCCAAACACTTGGAAGGAGCTTTCTTCTATTAGATAGTACTTTTTAAGGTTTGATTTCACCTTTCCAGAGACCTCCGTGACAGCAGCCAAAAGCTCAGATGTGTTGCTGGAACCAATGATTTCATATCCAACAATGATGCCTCCTTCCCTAGAAGAATCATATGGAAAGAACAACCAATGTGAAACAGAAAATGGAGTAGCATTAAACCAAGATGGAACCTGTATAGGGCTATTGGGAATTTGTCCCAAGTGCTTCTATTTAGGGGAATGTAGTTCCTCTCAACAGAGGAGATGCTTCCTTCCCTGTAGCAGAGTGTTGGCCACCCAGTCAACTACCTCATTTTGCCACCGCTTGAGCTGCTACTTTCCAAGGTCATATGGCCATCATGGTCCTCTCCTGGGTCCAGAGTACCCACTAGGAGAAAAATGTCTCTGGAGGCCTCACCATGTGAACAAGCTACTGGGATCAGCAGGTGAGATTGGCTTCAGAGACAGCACATGCTGGCTGCTTCAGAAAAGTCCTTCTCACCTCTATGTCCATAATAAATTCAACTCTAGCCACCCCCAATTTCTATTTGGCCCTGCCCTTCCTTTCCATTCTGTCCTCTGGAACCCTCCTCAATGACTAACAAAGTCCCTTTCATCTTTGCATCTTCTGGCACTGTATAAAATCTATTGTCCTCTTGAAGATACCAAATCCTGTGATCCCAAGATTCATCTCTAGGGACCTTCTCCATGACTGGCTGCTGCTTCTCTCACATGCCCTGATACTCAGAGTTGGGAGAAGCCGCTGATATATCCCTTGCTCCCTAGAGCTACTTTCAGACCTTCCCCCTTCTGTCATCATTGACAAGTCTTTTTCTTCCTCAAAAGGTCACTCTGTCTTATCCAGATCCTTACTGCTGCTATCTTTAGTCTTGCAGCTCACAGTCAATAAGTTCAGTAACTGACTCAAAATCTTCTCCAGTGATGTAAAGCTCAAATAGAAAAAGGAGCCACTAATTCATACACAGCTGCTAAGTGAGAGTGGATAGAGTGCCAGACCTGGAGTCAGGAAGACTCATCTTCTGAATTCAAATTTGGCCTCAGATACTTTCTAGATGTGTGACCCTGGACAAGTAACTTAACCCTGTTTGCTTCAGTTTCCTTATCTGTAAAATGAGCTGGAGAAGGAAATGGCAAACCACATCTTTGCCAAAAAAAAAAAACCAACCCAAATGGAGTCACAAAGAGTCAGACACAACTGAACAACAAGAAATCCATACATAAGGACCTCTGCAGGCAACATATTTTTTTAAATTTAATTTAATTTATTTAATATATTTAGTTTTCAGCAGTGATTTTCACAAGAGTTTGAATTGCAAGTTTTCTCCCCATTTCTACCCTCCCGCCCAGTCCAAGATGGCATATATTCTGGTTGCCCCGTTCCCCGGTCAGTGCTCCCTTCTGTCACCCCACTCCCCTCCCATCCTCTTTTCCCTTCCTTTCTTGTAGAACAAGATAAATTTCTATGCCCCATTGCCTGTGTATCTTATTTCCTAGTTGCACGCAAAAACTTTTCTTTTTTTTGTTTTTGAACATTGTTTGTAAAACTTTGAATTCCAAATTCTCCCCCCTCTTCCCTCCCCACCCACCCTTCCTAAGAAGGCAAGCAATTCAACATAGGCCATATGCGTATCATTATGTAAATCCTTTCCACAATACTCATGTTGTGAAAGACTAACTATATTTTGTTCCTTCCTAACCTATCCCCCTTTATTGAATTTTCTCCCTTGACCCTGTCCCTTTTCGAAAGTGTTGGTTTTTGATTACCTCCTCCCCCATCTGCCCTCTCTTCTATCATCCCCCCTTTTTTATCTTCTTCCTCCTTCTTTCCTGTGGGGTAAGATACCCAATTGAGTGTGTATGTTATTCCCTCCTCAGGTCAAATCCGATGAGAGCAAGATTCACTCATTCCCCCTCACCTGCCCCCTCTTCCCTTCCTACAGAGCTGCTTTTTCTTGCCACTTTTATGCGAGATAATTTACCCCATTCTCTCTCTCCCTTTCTCCCTCTCTCAATATATTCCTCTCTCA
The DNA here is from genome assembly GCF_011100635.1 of Trichosurus vulpecula. Taxonomy (NCBI): domain Eukaryota; kingdom Metazoa; phylum Chordata; class Mammalia; order Diprotodontia; family Phalangeridae; genus Trichosurus; species Trichosurus vulpecula. The sequence goes on along the minus strand of NC_050579.1, from coordinate 236,236,541 downwards.
TCCCTTAATTTGATTTTTTTAGATATCATCCCTTCATATTCAACTCACCCTGTGCCCTCTGTCTACTGTCTACATATCTATATCTATATCTATATATACATACACACACACAAACATATATACATACATATACACACGTATATAAATACACATACACACACATATATATATACATATGCATATTCCCTTCAACTACCCTAATACTGAGATCTCATGAATAATACACATCATCTTTCCAAGTAAGAATGTAAACAAAACAGTTCAACTTTAGTAAGTCCCTTGTGACTTCTCTTTCTTGTTTACCTTTTCATGCTTCTCTTGATTCTTGTGTTTGAAAGTCAAATTTTCTATTTAGCTCTGGTCTTTTCACTGAGAAAGCTTGAAAGTCCTCTATTTTATTGAAAATCCATATTTTGCCTTGCAGCATGATACTCAGTTTTGCTGGGTAGGTGATTCTTGGTTTTAATCCTAGCTCCATTGACCTCCGGAATATTGTTTTCCAAACCCTTTGATCCCTTAATATAGAAGCTGCCAGATCTTGGATTATTCTGATTATGTTTCCACAGTACTCAAATTGTTTCTTTCTGGCTGCTTGCAGTATTTTCTCCTTGATCTGAGAGCTCTGGAATTTGGCAACATTATTCTTAGGAATTTTCTTTTTGGAATCTTTTTAAGGAGGCGATCTGTGGATTCTTTCAATTTCTATCTTACCCTCTGGCTCTAGAATATCAGGGCAGTTCTTAATAATTTCTTGAAAGATGGTATCTAGGCTCTTTTTTTATCATGGCTTTCAGGTAGTCCAATAATTTTTAAATTATCTCTCCTGGATCTATTCTCCAGGTCAGTGGTTTTTCCAATGAGATATTTCACATTGTCTTACACTTTTTCATTCCTTTGGTTCTGTTTGATAATCTCTTGATTTCTCATCAAGTCACTAGCTTCCACTTGCTCCAATCTAATTTTTAAGGTAGTATTTTCTTCAGTGGTCTTTTGGACCTCCTTTTCTATTTGGCTAATTCTGCCTTTCAAGGCATTCTTCTCCTCATTGGCTTTTTGGAGCTCTTTTGCCATTTGAGTTAGTCTATTTTTAAGGTGTTGCTTTCTTCAGTATTTTTTTGGGTCTCCTTTAGCAAGTCATTGACTTGTTTTTCATGATTTTCTTGCATCCTTCTCATTTCTCTTCCCAATTTTTCCTCTACTTCTCTAACTTGCTTTTCCAAATCCTTTTTGAGCTCTTCCATGGCCTGAGACCAGTTCATGTTTTTTCTTGGAGGCTTTTGATGTAGGCTCTTTGACTTTGTTGTCTTCTTTAGGCTGTATGTTTTGGTCTTCTTTGTCACCAAAGAAAGATTCCAAAGTCTGAGACTGAATCTGAGTCCATTTTCGCTGCCTGGCCATGTTCCCAGCCAACTTACTCGACCCTTGAGTTTTTTATCGGGGTATGACTGCTTGTAAAGTAAAGAGTACTTTGTTCCAAGCTTGAGGGGATGCACTGTTGTTTTCAGAGCTATTTCTATACAGCAAGCTCTGCCACACCAGCACTCCTCCTTCCCCAAGAACTGCCAACCTGGAATGGACTCAGATCTTAAGCAGGCTCTGCACTCCTGCTCTGATCTTCCACTTAATTCCTCCCACCAGGTGGGCCTGGGGCCGGAAGCAATTGCAGTTGTAGTTCTGCAGCTGCACCCCCCTCCCGCTGCCTCCAGGGCGGTGGCCGAACTGTGAACTCTTTCCACTCTGTCCCCCGCAGCTTTTCCCACTAACCTTCTCTGTTGTCTTTGGTATTTGTGGGTTGAGAAGTCTGGTAACTGCCACAGCTCACTGATTCAGGGTGCTAGGGCCTGTTCTGCCTGGCTCCTGGTCTGGTTGGTCCTGCCACTGCCCACACTGGGCTCTGCTCCCCTCTGCTGCCAGCTCTGTGCACGATAGATCTCACCAGGAGACCATCTAGGTTGTCCTGTGTGGAGCCCTGCTTCCCTCTGCTATTTTGTGGGTTCTGCAGTTCTAGAATTTGTTCAGAGCCATTTTTTATAGGTTTTTGGAGGGACCTGGCAGGGAGTTCATGCAAGTCCCTGCTTTCCAGCTGCCATCTTGGCTCCGCCCCCTGCAGGCAACATGTTGACTTTTAATTGTATTTTTATTTATTTTGTTAAATATTTCCTAATCAAATTTTAATCTGGTTATGCTACCTATGGACCCTGTGTTTGACACCTGTCTCCACACCAGTCTCTGCCTTCTTTGAATACACTTCTTTCTCAGGTTTTTACCTTTCCAACTCCTCTCTGTCTTCAGTCTACTTCAAAAGGACATTTCATAAGACCTTTCCCTGACCCCACTGAATTTGCCCCAGGTGCCAGGATTCCTAGTTAATGAGCTGTCAATTGCCATAGTCTCTAGGATTGCCCAGCTAAGACAAATAACCTCATCTCAGTCGTACTTCCTACTCAATATCTACCTACACTATCTCAGTATCTATACTGCCCTGAGGAAGGAACTCTGTAATCAAAGAAATCTTTCTTCTGGATTAATATGTCTTTGAAGCAGCCTGGTAGAGTTGTTAAAATGTTGGACATCAGGGCATGTGGTTTATTGTCCCAGTTCTGCCATTAACATGCTGTGACATGGGGCAATGAATTTCAATTAATCTAAACAACTATTTGTTAAACACCTAATAAAAGCTTTGTTGCTGGTGTTGTTCAATTGTTTCAGCCATGTCTGACTTTTTGTGACCCCAAACACACTGTGATGGTTTGCCTTCCTTCTCCAGCTCATTTTACAGATGAGGAAACTGAGGCTAATAGGGTTAAATGATTCACCCAGGGTCACACAGCCAGTAAGTGTCTGAGGTGGCATTTGAACCTTCTAAATTCAGGCCCAGGGCTTTAAGTATTGTGCCACCTCACTGCCCATAAACATTGTAATAGGAGTTTTAAACAGAAAAGTACATCTGACACAGATTCTGCTTTTAAAAAACTTATAACTGAATAGCAAAAATCACTGAGCTCCTCTGGGCCTCAGTTTCTTCACTTGTACATGATGAGGTTCCTTTCTGGCTATAATATCCCAAGAGATTCCCACATTTGCCTGCTGATATCTTTAAGTTATTTGAGTAATTTTTCAAGGGTTACTCAGCTGTGCTTCAGTCCTAGGGGTATTTTAGCTCAAGGTACAGTTCAATCAATAAGCATTTATGAAGCACCTACTATATGCCAGGCACTGGAGAAACACAAACAAAACTGAAATGGTCCCTGATAACAAAGAGCTTCCATTCTATTGCAGAGAAAGAACATGTACACAGATGAGTCAACATATAACATATTCAAAATAGATGCAAAGTCACTTCCACAAGGAGGGTATTACCAAGTGGGTGGAGTGGGATGGAGGGCAAAATAGACTTCCTGTAAGAAGTAGCTCTTTAGTTGAGCTTTGAAGAAAGTCAGGAATTTCTATGAGGTAGATATGAAGAGGCAAGGAGTTGTAGGCATAGGGGGCAGCTGGTGCAAATGAATAGAAATAGGAAATGGCATACGGTTTGGTTGGAATATAGAGTCAAAGGGAGTCATGTATAAAAGGCCTCACCCTTTAGGCTGGAGTCGGATTGGAAAGAGCTTTAAATGTCAGAGTTTACAATCCCTTATGGTAAGGATGAAATGGAGATGGATTTATGAATATGTATGTGTGGCCAAAGACCAATGTCTATAGCAAGGCAGTGATGGGGTGCTTGCACTTGGACCCTAATTCTAACATCACATTTCCCCTTAGCCTCTGCTTAGGTGCCTGTGCCTGAACTCCAGTTCTAAAATCACATCTCTCCCTAGCTTCAAAGCATTGGCCCTAGCAGTCTCTCTTTCTAGCTAAAGGGCAGCATGCCCCAAAATTATCTCTGCTTCTAGCTCAGTAAGCAGCTATGCCCAATTATAGATTGATTCAGGATGTTGATAATTGACTACGCTGAGTCTAACATATATCCTAGACATAGTCAAATGTATACTCCCTTACATTAATCTTGTCTAACAAGAAACGTGATGGAATCCACCTGGATATTCCCAGTTAGCCGTGAACTTTTGGTGACTTAGTAACGTTTCACAGCAAAAACCACATCTCCTCCTGGCCACCCCCTTGGGCTATTTCCCAGTGAACTCTGGGTAAGATACCTGCTCAGTAGATACAAAAAGTGCATGTTCCTTTAAGAACTGACCACCCCTTAATCACGCCTAAACCACTCCCTAATCCCACCCCAAAACACCTAATTGACAGGTTTCATCCTCAAATCTTGTACTTAAACTTTCCTTGTAGTCCTGTGTGGTTGTAGGTTCCCTAAGAATTCTTGCCTGCTTTATTTACGTAAAGCATAATAAATCTTTGCCTCCTTGACTTAAAGAATACTTGGGTCCATGAATTCATTCCAGGCGGCCTTGCCTTGGGAACTTTGGTTTAGGATTTTTACATCCCTGGGTTCATTTCTCCCTCAACAGCAGGACAAAGAGCAAATTGATGAAATATCTTTCTATTATGAATGAGATAGCCCTATAGTTTAACCCCTTTCATTTTATAGATGAGGAAATCGAGGTATAGAAATGCAAAGTGGCTTACACAAGGTCACCCAGTTAGCAAATGGGTGATGTTTTAAATAGCATGAAGTGTAAATCCTCTAGGAGATTGTAAATATTTAAGCTTACAATAAATTACTTAAATGTTTACTTAATCATTTAATTAATTAAATATTTACTTATTAGATCGTTATTAATAAATATAAATTAAATATTAAATTAATTTAATTAATAAATTTATTAAATTAATTATTTACTTAATTAATAAATCACTTAAATATTTACTGTAGTTAGCACTCCAAGCCATAGGTAAGACATTAGCCTTGAATTCCAAGGGAAATGACAATATTGTACAAGATCTGTTGAAGCTTTAAATCTTTGATGTTGTGATCTTAAGAACCTCTATGCCTTCTCTTAGCTGTCCTTCACTTTCCCATTCTACAATAGATCATAATTGTTTGTGTATGTGTCTTTTCTTCTCTATGAGACTATGAGCTCACAATAGCAGAATCCAGGTCTTATACATCTTTGTATCCTTTTGAATATTTAGAACAGGGTTTTACAAACAGTAGGCACTTGATAAATGCATGATGGATAAATGAATGGATATATAGGTGAACTGTACAAATGAATAAAAAATATTTAAAAGAATGACCTCTTACCAAGTTCTGTAAAATAGTTGGGGAATACAATAGACATTTTGCAGCTCATTATGCAATCCAGGGGCCTACCCTTCCGGGGGTATTGTGTTACTTACCGAAACTGGGTGACACGAACGTAATCAAAACCCGGAACCCATTTGTAGGCTTCCTTAAGCTGGGAAAGAGAACAGAGGGCAACACTTTGATCTCATCCCTTTTGCCTGGGAAAGACATTTGAACAACCAGTGGAGACAGACAGGAAATTAACTAGATGAACAAGAAAAGCAGTGGGCAGGATCTCAAAATCAAACAAGCGAAACAAACAGTCGCCTCTGTGTGTGTGTGTGTGTGTGTGTACACACACACACACACACATATATATTTATATATATATGTACATATATATATTTGTATATATATGTACATATATATATTTATATATATATGTACATATATATATTTGTATATATATGTACATATATATTTGTATATATATGTACATATATATATATACACGCACAAACACATATGCATATATACATACACACACATATATTTCTATTTTAGGGTTGTAGAAGGAATGAGCCAATAACACTCTATGATGGGAGCTGAATTTAGTTTGGACGGTAGGTACTCCTACATACTCAGGCCAAACCCTTTTCCCCTGATATAAGGAGGCAGTGGTTTTCACTTTATGATTAAATTAAATTCTAGAAAAACACTTTAGCAGATCAATTGGCCAAACCTGACTGCCATTACTTAGGACCATATCTGAATCATCCTAAACTGAAGAAAATCCAACCCGTGATTTCTGAAGACTTCCATGAGCGATTTCATAATTTTTGTCAGTACTTAAGTTCAGAGTCCAGAATTCCACTCTAGAGAATGGTCTTCCATGCAAAATCACATTATCTCAAAGTTAAAAAATACCTGAGAGACCATCTAGGGCCCAGGGGTGGGGAACCTGCGGCCTCAAGTGTGGCCCTTTGACTGAATCCAAACTTGACAGGACAAATCCTCTTAATAAAAAGATTTATTCTGTAAAACTTGGACTCAGTCAAAAGGCTGCACCCAAGGACCTGGAGGCCACGTGTAGCCTCGAGTCCGAAGATTCCCACCTCTGATTCTGGGCCAATTCATACCCGAGAGAAAGATCCCTTGTGTAATATTCCTGACAAGCACGTGGTCATGCAGCCTCTGCCTGATGGGGAGCTCACCACTATGTCCCATTGCACTTTTACACAGTACAAATTGTTAGGATGCTTTCCCTCCTATTGAGAAGAAATCTGTCTATAGGCATATGTCACAGACTCTATTCTATTCATGAACTGGAATTCTTGCAAATTTACTCCCATTTCACTGTTCAACAGGTTGAGGCCCCTAGGTGACACAGTGGATAGAGTGCTGGTTCTGGAGTCAGGAAAATGTGAGTTCAAATCCTGCCTCAGGTACTTACCAGCTTTGTGATCTTTAGGTCACTGTTTGCCTCAGTTTCCTCAACTGTAAAATAAGCATCATAGTAGCATCTACATCCCAGGGTTGTTGTGAGGATTAAATGAGATATTTGTAAAGTATCTAGTACATAGTTGATGACATATAAATACTAGCTATTAGCAAGTTAACAAAAAGCTAATTTCTATAGATCAGTGGTTCTCAAAGTGCGTGTTTTGGTGCACAAATGAACCCCAAGTTTGGGGTAGATATGCCACAAATTGTATGGAATCTCATTTGCAATTGCATATATGGATCACCTACCTTTCTTGGGGTCTGCCTCAATTCCTCACAATATAAAAATCATACTGTGCCATGAGTAAAAAATTTGACACCACCATAAACATACCACAAAATATCAAGATATCTTTAGTGGCACTCAAATGTATTTATCACTGTATCTCCCATTGTGCCTAGCACATCACAAAATTTAGAACTGGATGCAATTTCAAGAATATTCTGTCCAATCCCCTCAATTTAAGTGAACTAAGGCACATAGAGAGAAGCTGAGCTGTTTGAGGTCACACAGCAAGCAGAGTCAGGGCCAGAACCCTGATCTGCTGACATCCGGTACAGTATTTGAGAGAGAAATAGTACATCATGTAGTTCTTCCAGTAAGTATTCAATAATACTTATTGAATGAATGAATAAATGAATGAATGAAAAATGCATGAAAGAAATGGACAAAAATCAACTAATTTCAAAATACAAATACCTGGGTGGTAAAAATGGAACAATAAAGAAATAGAGTACTTATTGTGTGCGAGGCTAAGAAAATATCAGGGATGGACACTAGACTTTATTTTTAAAAAAAACCATTGTAACACATTTAAAAGCCATCATGTAGATATGCTTTCTTTAGAAATAGATACATAAATTAAATGACTATGTTTACTCTCCAAAAGAGATCACAGAGAGAATGAAAGCATGGCAGTTGGCCAAAAAAGCTTTTACTGAGCTTATAACCTACTCAAGAGAGTAAGGAACAGACAGTAAGAAGAGGACAAATTTTTCTTCCTCTCGTGGCATATTTACTTCCATATTAGGGACATTTGAAGCCTTTGTTTACTTTCCTCTTTCAGTAATAAAGCTTATAAAAACAATAATTAATGAAAACATAAAGCTTCATAAATAATTTCCTGGCATTATTATGTTATATGAAATTATAATCTTTCAGAGATAGGAGGAACCTTAGGGAATCATTTTATCTGGTTCTCTTATTTTACAGACAGGGAAACTGAGGTTCGGGAAGTTTAAACAATAGTTTTAAGATTTCGCAGAAGGAAAGATGAACTAGAACACTGGTCTGCTGACTCTTGAACCAGAGGTTGTTCTATTATCACATGCTGCTTCCCCTAATTCAATCCGGAATACAGAGGTTGACCTTCATTCAATTGCAGTTCTGGTATTTTAGCCTTTCCCAGACCCTATAAAGTATGTGTGTGTGTGTGTGTGTGTGTGTGTGTGTGTGTGTGTGTGTGTGTGTGTGAATATTCCCTCAAGATATATCTAAATCTTTCTGTGTCTTAATAAGTAGTCTCCACGATTTGCATGGTCAAATAAGTAATTACCCTCTGACCAATTTTGCTATGTCTCTCTCAATACTTGGCTGAGATGATTCATAGATACTTGACACTTTAAGTACATGGATTATACTTGAAATCTTTCCAATTTGTAGGACTTACTGGAACTTATACTCTACTGACTTATTAGAGAACTCAACGTCACCTCCATGCCATGGATGAAACATCGAAGCTTTCCTAGCCAGCCTATCAAGCTAAATGCATGTTTCTGCATTTTAATCTCTGTTTTCTGAACTATATTTCCTAACCATTAATTTTTAACATTTAAGTACCAAGACCCTAAAATATTACAGGACTTGGAGAGGGGGCAATTATAATTTAAATTAGTTTATCCCTGTGCACCTTCAACCTACAAATAGTTACAGATTTCTCTTCTCTCAAATAATTTTTGGTCCAAAATTCTAAAGGTTCAAAACTCCCATAAGAAGGAATGGCTCAACTGAGGCCCCAGGAATAAAATCACATTGGTTCAAGAATGTTGTATTTATCGGCCGAGCAAATTATCTCTAGATCATAGGTTTTTAAAGGGTATAAGGATAGATTTCAGGAGGTCTATCATCTTTGTTTTCACTAACCTCTACTAGAAATTTAGCATTTTCCCAAATTATTTAAAAATATTATCTTGAGTATTGACTCATAAACTTCACCAGATTGCCAAAGGAATCTGTAATACTATGATAAGTCTAGGATTCCCCCATTCCTTATAATAAGCATTAGTTTTCCCTAAAAAGCAACAGCTTGGTGGCACAGTGAATAGAGTGCTGGGCCTGGAGTCAGGAAGACCTGAGTTCAAATGTGGTCTTGGACACTTCCTAGCTGTGTGACCCTGAGCAAGTCACTTAACCCTGTTTGCCTTAGTTCCTCATATGTAAAATGAGCTGGAGAAGAAAATGGCAAACCACTCCAGTATCTTTGCCGAGAAAATCTCAAATGGGGTCACAAACAGTTAGATACAACTGAAACAACTTTAAAAAAGCAGCAAAGTTGTCCCTGTTCTTCGATTGGTCCTTGCTTTCTTTGACTCACCTGAGGACATAAAAATTCCATCTACATGGAGTCAAAGCCCCTATGACTTGATGGATTTCTCAAGATGTCACAGTCACCATACCCAGCCCTGCTAAGCTGCGATTGAATGTACCTTGTATATATCCTTGTTGTGTTAGGACAAAGTCACCCTTCTTTTGTTAACTGTTCAAAGACTTCTCAACATCAAATCTGAATTAACAGGGTGTTGAAGTTAGACCTGCCCCTAACAGATTGAGAACACTTGCTGGTCTTATCAATGGACAATATAAAAATAATTATGAAAAGGCAGACATCTAGGCATAGATATAATCATAGATATAAATATAGAGATAGATACAAACATAGATACAGATACACATCAACTTGTATAGCTCTGTGTATATGTACATCTATCTATCTATCTATCTATCTATCTATCTATCTATCGAGTCACTTCGTTATATAATAGAGAATCCCAGAGTCTCAAAATTGGAAGGGGGCTTCATCTAGTCCAAACAATACATAAACATGAATTCTGCCAATATCCTCCCTGACAAATGAGAAAATGCTTACTTGGATTTCAATGCCAGCTGTGTAGTTGGAGTATAGTGCGGATGATGAATTCAGGAGATCTTTTCTAAATTCCTCATGAATTTTAAAAGTGCCAAAAATTTCTGTGAGATTCAAAAGAGAGGAGGAGGGAGACGGGGGGGGGGGAATGGAGGGGGGGAGGAGGAGAGAGAGAGAGGAGAGAGAGAGAGAGGAGAGAGAGGAGAGAAAGAGAGAGAGAGAGAAAGAGAGAGAGAGAGAGAGAGAGAGAGAGAGAGATTTTAATGAAAATTTATATACAAATCATGAACTGGATTTTAGAGTTAACATAAAATCGAAGCAATAGGCTTCCTAAACACATCTGTTCGATGCCTACTGACCTTTGCAAGCCATATTTCAGTTCCTTTGGATGATGGTCCCAAAATCAAATTAATTCTAACAATAATAACCTTAATTTCTAGGTTACTTTAAAATGCTTTCACACCCATTATTTAATTCAATAGCCTAATTCTGAGGACAGTTTTTTATCTAGAATTTTCAATCATAGAGTTAAGGATAGTCCCAAAAAATGGAAAATGTTATGAAATAATGTTGTCAGTCATTCAGTCATGTCTGACTCTTTGTGACCCAAGAGACCATAGCACACCAGGCCCTTCTGTCTTCTATTATCTCCTGAAATCTGTCCAAGCTCATGTTCATTGCTTCCATGACATTATCTATCCATCTGCTGTCCCTTTTTCCTTTTGCTTTCAATCTTTTCCAACATTAGTGCCTTTTCCAATGAGTCCTGTCTTCTCATTATGTGGCCAAAGTATTTAAGCTTCAGCTTCAATATGTGACCTTTCCATGAATAGTCTGAATTAATTTCTTTAAATACTGACTGATTTGATCTTTTTGCTATCCAACGGACTCTCAAAAGTCTTCTCTAGTGCCACAAATTTGAAAGTCTCGGTTCTGTAGCGCTCAGCTTTTCTTATAGTCCAGTTCTCACAGCCATACATTGCTACTGGGAAAACCAAAACTTTGATTATAAGGACGTATAATGGCAAGGTGATATCTCTGTTTTTAGTATCCTGTCCAGATTTGTCATAGCTTTCCTTCCAAGGAGCAAGCATCTATTAATTTCATGACTGCAGTCACCATTTGCAGTGATCTGTGAGCCCAAGAATATAAAATCTGCCATTGCTTCCATTTCTTCTCCCTCTGTTTGCCAGGAGGTGATGGGACCAATTGCCACGGTCTCAGTTATTGTTGCTTTATGCTAAGCTTCACATTGGCTGTTGCATTCTCCTCTTTCCTCTTCATCAAGAAGCTTCTTAATTCTTCTTCACTTTCTGCCATCAGAGTGGTAAAGTCCGCATATCTGAGATGGTTGATATTTCTCCTGGAAACCTTAATTCCAGCTTTTAATTCATCCAGCCTGGCATCATCCAGCACCTATATCACATGGTATGCACTGCATATAAGTTAAATAAATAAGGTAACACAAAGTACAGCCTTGTCATACTCCTTTTCCAATCTTAAACCAATCAGTTGTGCCATGTTTGTTTCTAATGGTTGCTTCTTGGCCTCATACTTGTTAGGAGACAAGCAAGATCATTGGCTACTCCCATGTCATTGAGGGCTTGCCACATTCTGTTGTGGTCCACACAGTCAAAGGTATTAGTGTAGTCAGTGAAGGAGAAATTAGTGAGGAACATACATGGTAACCTGTATGGTATACTTTGTGGGCACTGGGAAGATATTTTCTGCCTCTAAATATCTCCGAAATCAGGCTTTTCCTGTGTTTGAAATTTCACCATTAGAACTTCATTAATTTGTTTAAGCCTATTCTGACCTATTCAATCCAATCCAATAAGCATTTATCATTCCTACTATGTCAAACATGGTAGATATACAAGATGCAAAGGCAGAAAAACCCCAAACCTGCCCACAAGGCGCTTAAATTCAATTTGGGGTATGGGGTGGGGTAGAGAAAAGAAGGGAACTAGAGAGTGTATCTGGGATTTCATTTATATAAGGAACTCCTAGATGAGAAACCACCTCTACTGATGATAGGCAACTCCTTCCCTGCAGTTTACATACTTAGTCATTAGGGGGCACTGAGAAATACAGTAACTTTAGAATACGATACATGTAAGAGTCAGGAGTTCAACCCAGGTCTTCCTGGCTAAGCACTGGGGATACAGATATAAATGAGACAGTCCCTTTCCTCAAGGAGTTTGCATTCTAATAGTGAGGGACAACAAAAATTGTGGAACTGTAGCCAGAGAAGGATGTTTTTGGTTTGGCATAGGGATGGTGAGTTGTAACAACAGGGCTTTGACAATAGAGATTTCAATAAATGGAGACAGATGAGGAGGGAGTATGTTTCAAGTATGGAGCATGACAAGCTAAGGATATGGTCATAGCGAATAGAACGGTATTAGGGAATAGCTAGCAGTCTAGTTTGGCTGGAGTCTAAAATGTCTTAAGGGGAGTAACGTGAAATTAGGCTGAAAATATAAGTAGGAGCTTGATTGTGGAAGGCCTTCACTTGCCTGGATGAGTTTATATTTAATCTTAGAAATAATTGGGAGCCACTGAAGATTTCTATGCGCAAGAATGATATGGTCAGACCTGTGCATTAGGAAGATGCTTTTAGCAGCTGTGTGCAACAGGAATTAGAGAGGGAAACAAGTAGAGAAAGGGGGAGAAAAGGGAATAAGCATTTGCATTAGCACCTTCTATGTGCTAGGAACTGTGCTAAGCACTTTTTACAAACATTATCTCATTTGTTCCTCACAACAACCCTGAGAGGCAGGGGCTGGTATTAATTATCTCCATTTTACAGTTGAGGAAACTAAAGTTAAGTGACTTCTTACCCAGAGTCACACAGCTTGTAAGTTTCTAAGGTTGTATTTGAGCTCAGGTCTTCCTGACTCCTGGCCCAGGGCTCTATCCACTGAGCCACCTAGCTACAGGTAACACAGAGAGAGATATCTGTGTAAAGAGCCAACTTTCCAGGAGGGAAATGATGAGATGCTGTATGTAATGTGCTTTGTAAACTTTAAAGCATGATACAAATGTTGGTGGTGATGATGGTGGTGGTGGTGGTGATGATGAAGAGAATGATGGTGATAATGGTGGTGCTGATGATAATGATGAGGACCTGAACTAGGATAGTGACTGTGTGAGCAGACATAAGGAGATGGATTTGATAGACATTCTGGAGATAGCTTCTGTCAGATTTGGCAGATTGGAAAGTGTCCTGACTTCAAATCTCTCCTCAAGCATTTATGATCTTGGCCATGTTACTTAGCCTCCTTAATTCTGAGTTTCCTCATCTGAGGAAGATGGTAGAGGCACCTAGGTGATGTAGTGGATAGAACACTAAGTCTAAAATCAGGAAGAACTGAGTTCAAATTTAACCTCAGACACTAGTTTTAGGACTTTGGGAAAGACCCTTACCTTTTGTCTACCTCGCTTTCCTTAACTGCAAAGTGGAGATAATGATTATAGCACATACCTCTCAGAATTGTTGTGAGAATCAAATAAGTTAATATTTGTAGGGCACCTGGCACATAGACATAATCACAGACATTTAATGAATGCTAATTCCTTCCTTCCATCTCCAAAATAGGAATGACACTGTTGACATAGCCTATATCACAAGGCCATTGTGAGGAAATCGCTTTGCAAATCATTAAGTGCTATGTAACAATGAACTATAATTGTTCACAGCTGATCAGATGTCCTGGATAGGAAATAGTTTAAAAGAATTCTAAGGTTCTGGATCAAAGGGATCTGAGAAAATGAGCAAACCCGGATCTGGAGTGTAACCAGAATGGCTTTTGTTTTCTTTGAATGACTCAGTTTACCTCATTGAGCTTCCCTGGACGCTGGGGCTTGCTCTTCCGGGGCAGGACCAGAACTTCCTGTGTGATGAGTCATGGGGCTGGCTGAGGGGAGGTGTTAGCTCCAGAACCTGGTCTACCCTAGGGGGAGGAGCCAACTCAGGAACCAATCGGCCCTGGTCATTTGGGCGGAGCTTGATGATGTCAAAAACTCTATAAGAGGGGAGAGGACAGCTTGAAGATCCTCTCTCTCTTCCTTTTCTGGTTGGAGCCAGCGACAGTTACAACGACAGTTACAGAGGCAGTTACGACAGTTACGTCAGTTACAGCCACAGCGACAGACACAGCTGAAGCAGGAGCTGCCAGTAGCAGAGCTAACCTACGGGAGAAAGCTGAACAAAGACTTCAGGCCATTACAGCGACAGTTACAGCGACAGTTGGAGCCAGAGGCAGTTACAGAGGCAGTTACGACAGTTACGTCAGTTTCAGCCACAGACACAGCTGAGGCAGGAGCTGCCAGTAGCAGAGCTGATCTACGGGAGGAAGCTGAACAAAGACTTCAGGCCAGTGGGTAATCTTATTACCATCGAGGGGGAAGCATGATTTTGCTTTACGCAATCATGCTTCTCTGTAGCCTCCTGGTTACTCTTGCAAGGCGTACTTATTGGGCCTGGAAGATTTTGATCAACATATCAAAATGGGGCTTCTGGTTCATGGGTTGGTTACTGTGGAGCCTAAATAAATGTTTTGATTCTTCTGCCTTCTACGTTGAGAGTTTCTTATATCCGGCGGTTCCGAACCTTTCAGACATGTTTATGATCCTCTTTGAGATTATAAACTCTGCCCTCCTGATACATTTGGCGTCACGAACAGGATCGCTAGGTATAAGATCTCTATTTAGAAGCAGAACAATTCCAGAGGAAGAGATGAATATCCCAGGATGGGAGGATCCATTTTATTCCTCCCTAGCAAAAGAATTGGCTAAAAAAGCTGGACCCTGTGAAAACTGGGAACCAAGGCTACGGAGAGGAGATCCTAGGGATTTGGAAAAGTGTTTACGAGAAGTTGGGATTCAGTCAGGGGCATCACTATCTAGGCAAAGCTGGATAGTGTTATCAGCCTACCGGCTAGTATACGAAAGATTGAGATTAAGTGAAAGACATGGGGGCACTCCTACCCCACAGGAAGAAGAGGAATCTCAGATAGCAGGAGACCAAACTGACTCAAATGAGAACTTTTCTATTAATGTGGCTAAGAGCAACAGGAGACCAAAAAAGCCCAGAGTGCATTTCAACCCAGCCCAGAAAGAGCCTGACTGCCTGCTTCGTCCTAGCCATGGTGGCAGAGGAAGTGAGTGGGGAGAGAATGAGACAATGTTAGGGGCTGAGGCACAAAACACTACTGGGGTTCAGGATGTGCCTCACACAGAGAATAGGAGATGGTTAAATGATCAGACAAGGGCTCGACCCATACAAAGGAGGAAGACAGAAACCCGAGGTGAAGATTCAGTTACAAGGGAAATTCAGGAAGATTTCTCACCGCAAGAGGTCACAGATATTTTGAGTAGATTCAGCCAAAGAATAGGAGAACCATTGATATCTTGGATGGTAAGACTCAGTGATCAAGGGGCCGGTGGAATATCAGTAGATGGGACAGACTGCATGAGATTCATAGGTATCAGCCATGATCCTCTAGTTCAACAAGCTTTTAGGGAACATCATCAGCAAGGAGATGGTGATAGCGGGACTACTCTGTTGGCATTAGCCGCTGTGGGATGCAATAAGAGATATGCTACTGATTCTATGTGGCCCACTGAGCACAGACCCTGGTATTCACTTAGAGATTGTATCATGAGACTAAAGGAGGAGGTAATGAAGACTGCCATTATGACAGGAACTGCAGACAAATATTACAATGATTCAATGGAACTGCCTCATAGGAATTTAATAATTAGGACAGCTCCCCCTGCTTATAAACAACTAATTTTGAATTTATTACTTGGAGAAGTAGGGAGCCGTCTTACAACAGTGATAAATAAGATTTTACAGTTATATGACTTAGGTGACTGGGGAAGGGATAGATCTCCTCAAGAGAGAAGGGTGAATAACCAGCAAACTTGGCGCCAAAGGAGAGTAACAAGGAAAGAAATGTTTACTGCTTTATTGAGAGCAGGAGTAGGTTTTGAAATGATAGATGGAATTCCAACCAATGAATTATATAGAATGTACAGAGATAAAGGCCTTGATAACAGGAGAGATAGGGAAATCAGAACTGCTCCTGCAAATGCTACAGATGTTGAACCTTCATACCCAAGTGAATCACATGAAAGGGAATACTAGGGAACAGGCCAGGCCCCAGCCCAAATTAAGGAAATACACAGGCTGGATTGTAGACCTCACATTAACTTGACCATATATTGGAAAAATGGGTCAAGTACGGTAACTGAGGCATTAATAGATACTGGGGCCGAGGCCACCCTTATTTATGGAAATCCAGACAAGTTCAGCCATGGAACTCCTATTACCATTACAGGACTAGGAGGGACTGAAATATCAGCCAGACAAGTTAAATTGATGATGAAAATTGGACAGTTGCCCAAGAAAGAATATAGTGTGGTTATTGTGCCTATTCCTGAATACATCATTGGAATAGACATTTGAAGGGTATGACCTTAAATTTACCTGAAGGGAAATACCAATTTGCTGTGAGGAAAATAGGCATTAATGCAGTCTTAGTGGGGAAAATCAAGATGGATCCAATCACTTTGCCCGAACCTTCTGAAGTAATTACTTTGAGGCAATATCGTGTGCCAGGTGGGCAAGATGAAATTGCCAACACTATAAGAGAATGTGTTGAGGCAGGAGTGTTAGTCCCTACAACTACTCAATGGAACAACCCCGTCTGGCCAGTCCGAAAGTCAGATGGAACATGGAGGATGACAGTAGATTATAGACAGCTGAACAAAGTGACTCCTCCCTTGTATGCTGCTGTCCCAGACACGGTTACTTTAATAGAGAGAATACAAAAACATGAAGGGACTTGGTATGCAGTTATTGATTTGGCCAATGCCTTCTTTACAATCCCAATAGACCCCAAGCAATGGAATCAGTTTGCTTTTACTTGGCAAGGCCGACAGTATACATTTACACGCCTGCCGCAAGGATATATTCATAGCCCAACTATTTGCCACAGGATTGTAGCTGAACATTTGGATGAATTAAAGTTACCTGGTGTACAGCTTACACATTACATAGATGACATCATGATACAGGGAAAGAATATAAAGGAGGTGGAGGAGAGTTTAGCATTATTAATTGACCATATGAAAAGCAAAGGATGGGAAATCAACCCCGCAAAGGTTCAAGGGCCAGCTCAAACTGTAAAATTCTTGGGGATACAGTGGAATAGAGGACTGCGAGAAATTCTCCCACAAGCTCGACAAAAAATCCAGGATTTTCCCACCCCTACCAATAAGAAAGAGGCCCAAAAGTTCATAGGGCTGTTTGGTTATTGGAGACACCACATCCCACATTTGGGACAGATTTTAAAACCCTTGTATAAAGTCACCAGAAAGAAATATGAATTTGACTGGGGACTTGAACAAAGTAGAGCTTTTGAGGAAGCAAAGGCTGCTATTCAATTAGCTCTAGACTTATGGCCTATGCAAAATGGGCCAGTGGAGTTACAAGTGACTGTACAAGATGACTATGCAAATTGGAGTCTGTGGCAAAAACAACAAAGCCGAAGTGTACCTTTAGGCTTTTGGTCAAGGAAACTGCCCTCATCTGGAGTGCAATATACACCTTTTGAGAAGCAGCTGTTAGCTGCATATTGGGCTTTAGTAGAAACTGAGCAACTAACTCTGGGTCATGAAGTGGTATTAAGGCCTGGAATTCCAATTATGACTTGGGTAATGAGTACCCCAGCTTCTCACAGAATTGGACATGCACAAGAGGCAAGCATAATCAAATGGAAGTGGTATATTCAGAATAGGTCCAGAGCAGGCAAAAATGGAGTTTCTGCTCTACATGAATCTGTGGCGAACATTGATACTGAGAGCAATGAAAAGCCCCTTGAATCTAAGCAACAGATGGTACCATCCTTAGTGAAATGGAATAATGGATATGACGGACTAAATGAAGAACAGAAGAAACATGCTTGGTTTACTGATGGGACAGCAAAATATTTAGGACAGAAGAGACATTGGAAAGCAGTAGCCTATAACCCCTGTACAAGGAGAACTCTGGAAAGTTCTGGGATAGGTGGAAGTAGCCAATATGCTGAACTGATGGCAGTGCATCAGGCCATCAGAGCAGAGAAAGGAGGACAGTGTCATATATTTACTGACTCGTGGGCGGTAGCTAATGGATTAGCTACGTGGATGCCTATATGGAAGAATCAGAATTGGGAGATTCATGGCAAACAAGTTTGGGGTAAAGAGTTATGGGAAAATATATGGGACATGTCTTTGGTTACAGATCTGTCAGTTTTTCATGTTGATGCTCATGCAACCCTGACCACACCAGAACGTGAGTACAATGCACATGCGGATCGACTAGCAAAGATTGCTACTGAATGTATTGTCCCTACTCCGACTCCAACTGATGACCCAGCCTTAGCAAGATGGGTCCACCAGACTGCTGGCCATTTAGGGGTCCAGGCCACCCATCGATGGGCACAGGATCGAGGTATCAGTATTCTCATGCGTTGTTAAAACAAATAACAGAGGAGTGTTGTATATGCCAATTAGAAAAAGAACGAACTCTTCCTAGGATAGTTACTGGAGAAATAGCAAGGGGAAAAGTTCCAGCCCAAATTTGGCAGATAGATTATATTGGCCCACTACCCCAGGATAAAGGATGTAAATATGTATGTACGTGTGTTGACACCTATTCAGGTGTACTAGTGGCTTGTCCTTATAAAGACGCAACTCAGAAAAACACCTGTAAAACTCTAGATATTGTAAGTTTATATTATGGAACCCCAATGCAGATTCAAAGTGACAATGGGTCACATTTCAAGGGCAAAGAAGTGAAAAGATATTGTGTGTTGAATAATATAGAATGGATATATCATATTCCATATTACCCACAAGCATCTGGGCTAATTGAAAGAATGAATGGATTGTTGAAAGAACAGCTGAGAAAATTAAGCTCAAATAATTCATATCGACATTGGAAGGATAATTTGTCTATTGCCTTACGTAATTTGAATAATAGACCCTTAGGGGGGAGTACACCTTTAGCCAGAATGATGACCCCAAATCTGCAGATCAGAGAACAGCAAACATGTGAGATCCAAAACATTGAATTTGGACTGTGAGGGAAGATGTCCCACTACCAAGTCCAGGAACACCTGGTTTAGCAGGATATGATTTACATTGCATAGAGAATTTTAGGTTAAATAGGAAAGAGATAAGAAAAACCCCTACTGGAGTATGTATGAGAATCCCCAAGAATCATCTTGGACGGATATTACCTAAACCAGGATTAGCGGCTCAAGGAATACATGTATTGGCTGGAGTGATAGATTCTAATTATCAAAAAGAAATTGTTGTGACACTCCAGAATATGGGTAAAAAACCTGTACAATTTTGTAGAAATGATAGGATGGTTCAAGTCATTATTATCCCCTGTGAAAAAATACCCTTTGTGAAAACTGACCCTCCTCCCAAAATAACTACTAGAGGGGCAAAAGGGTCTTGCTCCATTGATAGAATAAAGTCAGGAGCTAAGGTATGGGTAAAACGGAAGCCAGATGATATTCCAAAGGCTGCAGAAGTTATAGCCCATGGGAAGGACAACACTGTAACAGTTGTCTATTCAGGGGAAAATAATTACCAAATCGTACCCCTGAACCATATATTTTACCGTGAATAGGTTATAATAATAGATTCACAGACTATTCTTTTTGTCCTTTGTTTTGGCTAACCTTGTTGCTAGTTTTGTTTCCTTCAGGCTTAAGCACCCTGCACTTTCCGGTGACTGCCTAAGCATGTAGCATTCTTGGAATTCCTGCCAGCTTGTTAAAGAAATGACCTCTGGAATGGGACTTTTTGGGGGCAGGGCCATCTCTACATCCAATTTCAGCATGAAGAAGCTATGGAAAATGAGACCTTCACCCCTCACCCCAAGATTTTGAGCCCCAATCGTTCAAGGGGGGGTGGAAATGATGATAGTGTTCTGTTTACTTATTTTGTGTTATCCTTGCTGTGTTGTTTTATTGTTATGATATTATTGATCCTATGTAATGGATACAAGGATTTAGGGGTGGACATTTGAATTATTAATAATTATTTTGGGGATGATTGATTGAAGAGATTATCTTGCTGGGACCTAGGGGTGGATCGCATTTGAATCGTTAAACCAATGTTTAGGAATGTCACCAAATGATATGTTTTGCTTTATAATGAATGATATGTTTTAGTTTCCTTTGTAATTGGATCACAATGTATGTTCTAGGATACATGGCTGATTAGATTATGTATCCTATAACAAGGGGTGGAGTGTAACCAGAATGGCTTTTGTTTTCTTTGAATGACTCAGTTTACCTCATTGAGCTTCCCTGGACGCTGGGGCTTGCTCTTCCGGGGCAGGACCAGAACTTCCTGTGTGATGAGTCATGGGGCTGGCTGAGGGGAGGTGTTAGCTCCAGAACCTGGTCTACCCTAGGGGGAGGAGCCAACTCAGGAACCAATCGGCCCTGGTCATTTGGGCGGAGCTTGATGATGTCAAAAACTCTATAAGAGGGGAGAGGACAGCTTGAAGATCCTCTCTCTCTTCCTTTTCTGGTTGGAGCCAGCGACAGTTACAACGACAGTTACAGAGGCAGTTACGACAGTTACGTCAGTTACAGCCACAGCGACAGACACAGCTGAAGCAGGAGCTGCCAGTAGCAGAGCTAACCTACGGGAGAAAGCTGAACAAAGACTTCAGGCCATTACAGCGACAGTTACAGCGACAGTTGGAGCCAGAGGCAGTTACAGAGGCAGTTACGACAGTTACGTCAGTTTCAGCCACAGACACAGCTGAGGCAGGAGCTGCCAGTAGCAGAGCTGATCTACGGGAGGAAGCTGAACAAAGACTTCAGGCCAGTGGGTAATCTTATTACCATCGAGGGGGAAGCATGATTTTGCTTTACGCAATCATGCTTCTCTGTAGCCTCCTGGTTACTCTTGCAAGGCGTACTTATTGGGCCTGGAAGATTTTGATCAACATATCAAAATGGGGCTTCTGGTTCATGGGTTGGTTACTGTGGAGCCTAAATAAATGTTTTGATTCTTCTGCCTTCTACGTTGAGAGTTTCTTATATCCGGCGGTTCCGAACCTTTCAGACATGTTTATGATCCTCTTTGAGATTATAAACTCTGCCCTCCTGATACATTGAGGATAAGGGGAAGCTAGAGAGCACTGAGGATGTGCTTCCTGGTTCTAATCTCAGCACTTTGGATTTTAGTCTTCCGTCCTTGTCACGATTCCCACATGATCCCCAACACCTAGCTAGG
This sequence comes from Trichosurus vulpecula, assembly GCF_011100635.1. NCBI lineage: Eukaryota > Metazoa > Chordata > Mammalia > Diprotodontia > Phalangeridae > Trichosurus > Trichosurus vulpecula. The sequence continues at coordinate 236,215,382 of NC_050579.1, read as the reverse complement.
CTTGTTGTTGTTCTTCATTCTGAGGTCCTTCCCAGATCTAGATCCATGATCCTGTAATTATTGGATTGAAAAGGACAGGACAAAAATGAGGGGTTCTGGGTACTGCAATTAGGGAAAGAAATTTTTAAACCAGAAAGCATCTGAAGGAAAGCAATCAGGATGATGAAAGGCTTTGAATCCATCCCTATCTGATTACATGGAAGGAACTAGGCATATTTAACCTGGAGAAGACTCAAGGTGAAGGAGGTCATGGTAGCTATCTTTGAGCATTGGAAGGGCTGTCATATGGAAGAGGGTTTGGAATTATTCTGTTTGTTAACTGAGGAATGAAAGTGGATGGAAGTATCCAAGATGCAAATTGAGGATTCATATTAAGAAAGACTTGTTAACACTTACAGTCCCAAAGTGGGATAGAGTGCCTTAGGAGGTTGTGAGTTCTCCCTCTTTGGAGATGTTTAATCAAAGGCTGAGTGACAATTTGTTAAATATGTTATAGTGAAGTTTTTTTAATGACTAGAGGGTAACTGAATCTGCCCCTAATATTAGAATTCATAATTCTGTGAAGACGGGTAGGATGATGTTAAGAGGGCACCTAGCTGACCTTAGTAAATATGTTACCTGGTCCAAAAGAACTACAAACTACAGAAAGAGTTGACACATTAGATGGCTGAACCACTGTCAAAAATCTTTAAGATCCCAAAGAACAGAATAGGCATTGCAGGATTGGACAAAAGCTGATGATGGTCTGATTTTAAAAAAATAAGGTGGAGGAGGGGAAGAATGGAGTCTGAAAAATACAGGCGAGTGAGATTGGCTTTGATCTTAGAAAAATTCCGAAATGTATTATGAATGAGATAGTTAGTGAAGACTTAGAAAAGGAAGTAATGACCACCAAAAAAAAAAAAAACAACACCCCAGCATAGTGTTATTAAAGTCAGATCTCGTCACACCCACCACATTTCCTATTTTCTGAGGGTTACTAGTCTGGTAGATCAGGGAAATTCTGCAGATAAGATTTACCTAAAATTTAGGGAAACATTTGTTGAAGGCTTGAATGCTGTTCTCAAGGGCAAGATGAAAAGATGTGGGATAGATGAGAATAGGTGCTTATGGTTCGATGGCAAGATCCAAAGAATGGTCATTAATGGTTCAATATCACCACAGAAGAGAAATTTCTGGTGGAGCATTACTAGGATATGTTTGGTTTATTTCTTATGTCAATGAACAGGGTAAAGATGATCACATTTACAGATAACAAAGAACATATCAGAATCCAACGAAATATCTCAATAGGCTTGAATATTGGACTAAATCTAAAAAGATACAATTTAATAGTGATAAAATGTAAAGTTTTACACTTTAAAAAATTAACACTTTAAAAAATAGACTTTCCAAGGATAAGACAAAAAAGGTTTAGCTAGACCATCTGCAAAAGGTCTAGGGGTTTCAGTGGACTATAAGCTCAATGTGAGTCCAGAATGTGATATTATTAAATTAAGTAATGCCATCTTAGGTTGCATTAAGAAAAGCCGCAAGTCCAAGATGAAGGGGATAATCTTCCTCTATTGTACCTTTTGCGGTATTGTGTTCCGTTTGGGGTGCCACATTTTAGGAAAAACACCAAGCTGGAGAATGTCCAGAGAATGGCAAGCAGCATGGTAACAGACCTTGAGATGGGGCTGTATAAGAATTTTTTGAAGGAAATGGGGATAGAAAGGAGAAAACTTATGGGCAGAGAAGCTTAATGACTGCCTTCAAGAACAACTATCAAGTCTGAGAGGGAATAGCTTATTTTGTAGCCTCATGGTATCAAAACTAGAGCAAAACAGAATTTACATTGATGTAAATTTAGGTTTGATAGAAAAAGGCTTCCTAACAGAACTATCTACAGGTGATTCCAAATCAGTACCATTCAGGAGGGTAGTGGATTCCTCCTCATCAGAGGTCTTTGGCCAAAGGCTGGATGACTCCTTATCAGGCTTTTTGTAGGAGGCGTTCATTCTTGTTCAGGTCGGGATTGGGCTCTGTGGTTTCTAAGGTCTTTTTCCACTCTGAGTGTCAGTGATTCTGAGCTATGAAATGAAGTTGCCCAAGTTGAGATAGGTATTGAAGAAGAGCCAAGATTCGAACCCAGTTCTTTTTACTCCAAATGCGATGGGGTTTTTTGTTTGTTTGTTTTATGATATCTCTCTGCTTCATGGGAGTGAGTGGGTCAAGCCAGAGAAGTTACCATTCTAACATAAATATATTTTTCACTCACACACTATAACAAAGAATAGGGCCCTCAGAGTCATTCTAATTTGTCTGTTGCATATGTGTGTATATGATACATACATACATAAATATATGTGTGTGTATAGTGCACATATATACACTACATGTATATATTTGTGTATATGTAATATATATACTTTACACACATGTATGTAGATAGATAAATGATAGACAAATGATAAATAATAGATGAATGAGAGATAAATAGACATGATAGATAGATAGATAGATAGATAGATAGATAGATAGATAGATAGAGATTGGACCTGTAATATCTTTGGTATAGGAAACTTCCAAGTAAGGGAGCTCTTTCTATCAATATGGTTTGGCTCTTCCTTTGTAACTTTATAATCTTAGAGAGATGCCTAAAGGGAAGTTAGATGATTTGACCAAGGCTACATATCTACTGTATGTGAGAGATGGTACTGGAACCTGTCTTCCTAGCTTTGAGAAGAGATTTCTTTGTGCTATGCCACACTGCCCCTCTGAAAGAGACAGTGAGAGAGAGAGGTGGGGCGGGGAGGGAGAGATGGTAGATAGAGATGATATAGAAATAGACATAGATACATAGATAAATAGATAGATACATACATACATAGATACATAGATATAGATATATCGATATATTATAGCTATCTTGTCCAAACCTAGAAAATTGGGGCCTGGAGAGGTTGAGACTGTCCAAGATCACATAGACAATAAGAGGCGGAGAGGGAATGTGAACCTGGTTACACAAACAGAAACGGTTTGTTGATTTTTCTTTTAATAAATCCTTTCAATATATTATGAACGATTTATATGTAAATTAGACAATTGATAATAGCCTAATGGATTTTCCCAAAGTTTCAGGTTGGGAATTTGAGCCAAGAAAAATGTGAAAGCCCTGAGATTTTTTTGGACTTTCCACAGCATAAGCTTCTTAATACAAGGGTTACATTTGAGCCAACACCTTCTCCATATTCATAAAGGATCGCTCTTAGATTTCATAGTCTACAGCAAAGCTGAATTCAAAGAAGAGGAGAAGCAATCAATGATTCATCGACATTAGGGACAACTTTGGGAAATGGGATAGGTTTAGGACGATCAATTGAAATTTTCTCCTCTGCTTTACTCGGACATTCCTACAATTTAGCTGGGGCCAGACAGTGGGTAAGGGGAGCCTTTTATCCCCGTTTCTCTTGTTACTGTAGTAGTCCTTTCCACCATATTGTTTGTAATGGAGCTATTAAGGAAGCCTCCTACTCACCCAAAGCGAGCACATGAATTACTGAAATAGATTTTTAAATGCTCTTGTTCTCCCCACTCCACCCCTAACCAGGCTTCATGTCTCTAGCTTATTCTAATCCAGTCTACAAGATTAATTTTTCTAAATCACTCCTTTACTTTAAAAACAAACAAACAAACAAGTATAATGTCTTCCTTCCTATGGTCTCTTGGAACAAGTCCAAATGCTTGGCATTTAAGGCTCTCATTTAACTGGCCCCCTTCTGCTTCATCTTTCACTGTTTTCCAATATGTCCTTTCCATTCCAGTCTGGACAGTCTCCTAAGCACTCTATGCATAGACCATACAGTTTCGAATCTTAGAGCTAAAAGGGCCATTAGAGATATATTATTTAACCTCCTTAGATGTTATTTTCTTCATTTGGCAAAATGAGGAGATTGGACTAGATGGCCTCTCGGCTCTCTTCTAATGTCAGATTTATGATCCTGGTCTAATCCTTTCATTATATGGATGAGAAAGCTGAAGCCCAGAGAGGATGTGAATTGCTCAAAGTTTCAGAGCTAATTAATTGCTTAATCAATCAATTAACAAGCATTTATTAAGCACTTGCTATCTGCCAGGCATCACACTAGTGGTAACAACAAAAGTGAATCAATCATTGTTCTCAAGAATCTTATATTCTGATAAAGGAGACAATGTGCTTATATATAATTATCTACATAACATTTTCAAATGAATAGAAGGAAGCTTAGGGAAGGATTATGCTAACAGCTGGGAGAGCCAATAAAGACATGTAGAACAGAGGCTCCCAAACTTATTTGGCCTATTGCTCCCTTTTTAAAAAAGTTACTCATCACCTTCCTGGAAATCTACTTTCTTTAACACTTTAATGATTTTTTGAAATTTGAATCGTTTCAAAAATATAAAATATTTTTAAATGACACATTTTAAATTTAATCATTTGTTGTAAATTTACAGGGTTTTTTCCTGCAATGAAATTTTGATGACACAATATTGTGTCATGTAACCATATAGTACTGTATTGTAAACAAGTCATTACGCACATATATTCCTGCAGATGCATGCTGGACTTCCCAACGAGCACGAAGCTCCCCTGCCAATACTTGCTTGTTAAGACCTGTTGGTGGACTTGACCACTGATCAGTTATAACTTGCATTTTGTGTGTTTATTTGTAAAATTATGTAATCGCTCTGATTTTAACTCTGTTACATAACAAATGAAACACGTATGGTTCTTCAAAATTTTCTTATCTTTTTTTCTTTGTTTCTACTACTCTTTATTTTTATTCAATGCCTCCAAATTGTAACCCAAGACTACTGCCACCCCCTCAGATTGTTCCAGCACCCCCTCCAAGGCAGTATTGCCCACTTTGGGACCCTATGAACTTGCTTGAGCTGAGTCTCCCACTTTCTCTGACCCATTCTGGCAAGTAGCAACTAAAACTAGCTTGACTTCATTGGGTTGGTCAAGGAGCAGTTCCATATTGTCACTCAAATCGTGAAGTCCCAAAAATTCACCTAATTCACCCCCTGCCAAAACTATAACTGAGTTGACAGCGGTGCTCTTGGCCAACACTGGGTTCTAGCACCAGAGTCTTAATCTATCTCTGCTTTGCTCTGGTCTTTTTAAACTTTCTTTTAACCCACCCACTCCATGCTTCTCATTTCTCTCTCTCATCCTTCGGAAGTCAGTAGTGGTAGGAAGGCAAGTGGGTAAAGATGCCAGGAGATACAGCAACAAGGTTCTAATATTTTCCTAATATAGCTCTATGTACATGGGGTCATAGATTTAGAGCTGAAAGGCACCTTAAAGATCACAGGATCCAACCCTTTCATTTTATAGATGAAGAAAATGAGTCTCAGAAAGGCAGAGTAACTTGTCCAGCAACCCTCAGGTAGTAAACAGGCAGAACTGAGAAATGAACCCATGTCCCTTGACTTTAAATCTGGTATACTTTCTGGAAACCATGCTGCCCAACTGTGGCCCTATCTTGACCCTGGCAAGCTACTGCAAGCTGCTATCAGCAGCTATCCTTTTAGGGGTCACTGGTAGGGTGAGGAAGAAAGCATTGTTGTCAGGGGCACCACAGGAGGAAAGAATATGATCATTCCCCCAGCCTTACCCCTCCATCCACCTGACCCTGGCTTAGAGGAAAGCTTATCCCATTCTTCCCTCCAAGGATTCTTCTGTAGTCTATGATCTTACTTGTTCTCTCACAGAAGTTGATGCTCTCACGAAGACTGTTCAGCTGACAGTCACAGTTTTGATGTGCCCCTGTCTTGTTAAAGTGGCATCTCCTAGGATCCAGGCAAGTGTGAGAAAACCAGTGGTAACCATCTTCACAAGCACATCTCAGGATTCTATTCAGGATGCTACAGTCTGCACAGAAGGAGGAAGGAGTATGAGAATACGTGTTTATTTTTTTAAATATATTTTATTAAGTTAGTTAAATATTTCCCAATTACACATAAAAAAATTAACATTCACTTAAAAAAATTTTGAGTTGCCAATTCTCTCCCTCCTTCCCAGCTCTCCCCCAACTCTTAAGAAATTAAGCAATATGATACCAATTGTTAAGTCGCGAAAAACATATTACCATATTAACCCTAGAACAAGTGTTTATTAAGCACCTATTACGAGTGGTGCTTACAAATATTATCTCATTGTAAGGAAGGTTTGATTTTTCATTAGTTCTGATCACTAAGAGGAGAATGTTTTATATGAACTGAGTCACTCAATCTAGGGGAAAGGCAATTAGGTTTGGAGTCAGAGGACCCAAATCTAAATCCTTGCTCTTCTTTATCATGTGTATAACCTTGGACAAGTCCCTCAATTCTTCTGGTCTTCAGCTTCTGTGTTTGTAGAATGAGGTGTTGGAATAGATGGCCTCTAAAATTCTTTCCAGCTTAAAATCTATGATCCTATGTTCCACCTAACTTAAGGAATGGAACCAGTTATCAAAGTAGGAAGGCTTCAAGCAAGGGAAAAGCGCAATTTAAAAGATTCAGTTATTACAACAGAGGAACCACAGTCTCAGGGCAAGGATACATATGCTCATTGGACACTGTTTGCCATGAAGGGGTGACGGAAAAGTAATATTTCTGAATTATGGGGTTTATTTGGTGGGATCCAGATAATTTCTCTGCAGATAAGGAGATTCTCTTTGGTTGTGATTTTACCAGAGGATATTCCCTCCCATCTAGGGTTGTCCTTGTTTCTAAGCAGAACAAGCAGTTCTTACCCTGTCTTGCCATGATATTATTGACCTTTGCTTCTACCTGGCTCAGGATTCCCAAAATTAGAGTTATTTTCTTAGGTCAGACCATAAACCTTGGGCCCCATAAGACAAACATGAAAATATTTGTGCATTACCTGGCATAAGGGAAGGCCCTAGGGCATCTCCCCACACCTGTTGCCATTAGCATACATTAATGATGAAATAGTTTACTCAGATCAACACAGAACACTACTTTAGTCATTAGGGTATTGGAAAGGCCTCAAGGGATAGTGAAAAGAGTGTTTTATTTGGCAATGGGAAGACCTAGGCTCAGATTTTGCTGTTAGCATTTATAACCTGTGTGACTGTGACAAATTCTTCACATTTGCAAGTTTCAGTTTCCTTATCTGTAAAGTAGAAATTGAAGTGTTCATCTTTTGTGATTGTGATGGGGATCAAATGAAATGATGTATATAAATGTCTGACATCTAGTAAGGGCTTAATAAATGTTTGTTGGCTGACTGTCAGTCATTAATTACGTAAACTAAGGAAGTTTCAGTGGGGAAGAGAGTAGAAGGGAAACCAGAGCTTGGCAATCACGAACTCCAGGTGACCAAAAAAAAAAAAAATAACAAAGGCCACCACCTGGGAAAGTTAGTTTTTTAGGGCTTAGAACCTTAGAGATTTTGATAAACACTGAGGAGGTTGAGATAAAATATGAATGTCCTGGTTCAGGCAGGTCAGGCTCTGTGGGATAGGGTTCTGAAAGTGAAGGAGTAAATCTTAAAAGGTGAGAAGGACAGACTATGAAAATAAATTTAGACCTGGAAGGGACCTTAGAAGCTGTTAAGGCCAACCCCTGCATTTTGCAAATGGGAAAACTGAGCTGAGAGGCTCAATGACTTGTCTGGTGTCACACGTTTATTAAGTTTCTAAGGCAGGATTTGAACTCTGGTCTTCATAGCTCCAACCTCAGTGGTCTCTCCACTGTTTCCCCCCCTTCTAAATATTTAGGGCTCACTCATGCTTGATCCATTCCTCAGACCAATCCTGAACAAAAAAGTGCCGGCTCACTTGTAGTAGCTTTCTTTCTGATAATTTCCAATGTCCCATTTGGCCAGGAGTATTGATGCTTCAGGTCCTTCAGAAAATTCTGAAATTTCCTTTTTTCAGCTGCATGTTGGTAGGTTACCTGAAGCAACAGCTCATATACCTGTACCATGCCTAAAGGAAAAAATAGGAAAGATCAGAATTTACTTATTTACTTATTTCAGTCAAGATGGGAAAAAAATGCTGATGAACAGATCGTGAAGCATTGCATAGATACAAAGGGATGTTCAAGTAAGATACTATGTTCTCAGAGCCACAGAATCTCAGAATGTGAGAGGGACCTTCATGCCCAGCTCATCCAATCTCCACATTTCACCATTAAGGAGGTGAAGTCATAGGAAGGGCTCCCTGGAGTTGGAAGTTTTCTATAAACAGGAAACCCTACCCATTAATTAATGAGTTGGACAAATGGCCCAGATTGGCTAGGATGGTCCAGATCTTTGCATTTCCTGCCCCTGGTGGTCTTTTATTGCCATCCCTCTTCCTTAAAGTCCTCCACTAGCCTGCCATCCACAGGGTCTTTCCTGGAGTCTGCATTCTCCCACTGTTGTTCCTCCATTCTTGACTCTGGAGAAAATTTATTTGGGAGGGAAAAGGGGAAGCATAGAGCACAATAATTTTGGTAAGTTGCCTGTTATTTTATCTGCTTGAGAGGATGGTAGATAGGTGCTGTGCTAGCTGGAAATTGTGCATTAATAGTGCAGACAGTACTTTTTTCACTGCTACAAAAGCTCCTGTAGAATGTAAGTGTCTTGAGAGCAGGAGTTATGGCATTTTTCCCTTCATATTCTTAGTGTCAAGCAGGGTGCCTTGCACATGTGTTAATTTTAATTGTGTTCAACTCTTTGTGACCACATTTAGGTTTTTTTCGGCAAACATACTAGAGTGGTTTGCCATTTCTTTCTCCGGCTCATTTTACAGATGAGCAACTGAGGAAAAAAGAGTTAAGTGACTTGCCCAGGGTTTGAGGTTGAGATTTGAACTCAGGAGAGGAGTCTTCCTGACTTTAGGCCCTGTATTTCATCCACTGTTCCACTTAGCTGTTTGCACATAGAAGCTGTTTAACGAATCCTCATTGATTGATTAGCATAGCCTGCTGCTTGGAGTCATATCATAACACTCTCAGATTGAGAGGAAGCCCAACTGGTGTTGGGTTTGTAGATGATCCCATTCAATTGATGTTGCCCTGGCAAAAGAATTCCTGAGGCAGTAAGATATAGAGAATAGAATAAGCCTCAGAGCTAGAAAGTCCTAAATTCAGGTCCTGCCTCTAACACAGTAGCTGGGTGATCCTGGGCAAGTCACTTGAATTTTCTCAATGCTCTAGTCAGTCCTACACTGTACATCACAGAGAAGGTGAGGCTCTGCATTGATAGAGGGAGCTTCTTCACCCGGGAGCTCTTTATACCAGGGATTTTTTTTTACATTTACCTGTGTCAATTTGACAGTCTGACGAAGCCCATGGACTCCTCAAAATATTTTTAAATACATAAAATATAACATAAGATTATGAAAGAATCCAATTATATTGAATCGAGCTATCAAAATATTTTTAAATGCTAATTCAGGGACCCCATGTTAAGAATCCCATCTTTATATCAATGGCATCACAGTCCAGTCCATAACCCTAAAAAGATCGCCTGAGAATTTCTCACTGTATCTCTGTGGTTATCCAAAGAAATGTCCTAGGTCTCATCCACTTACCTCCTCTCCAAATTGGCTGATTAGAAATGCAGTCAATTTAAGCATATAAAGACAATTGACTTATAGAGTAAAATGCTTTTTGAAACTAAAGAAGGTCCACTAGGCAACCAAACATCCTAAGGAATAGTATAGCTTACTATACTAAATTCTAGGTCCCTGAAATGAAAAATGTTCATCTTCTGCTCTATAGCATTCCTAGCTGCACACGCGCATGTGCAGACACACACACACACACACAAACACACACACACGCACGCACACCCCCCCCACACACACACACACAGTTTTTGTCCCCAGATGAGAATATGGCTCTATGGTTCTGCCTGTGGGACCTGAAAACTCTCACCTGGATGTGTTTCCTTGCTCATATCGAGGTCCTTTTTTGTTCTGAGACCCTTGTTTCTCTGAAAGGGAAGCGTGATAAGGTTTTTAAAAGTTGTGTTTTAAATTAATTGGCTATGTTCTCTGAACTAGAGCTCAATTGAAATTATAGATTGAAACCCTCAATAAAAGCAGCATCAGAGAAATGCCACAGTGTCCTTTTCTGCTTGCTAGCATCATCTTGTGTGATCTCTCCCTACACACCTTTGCCTCAGACATCGCCAATCAAAGATAGAATTTTAGAACTAAGAGTAAGGATCCTGTCTCTATCCCAGTTGCGCCCTCTACTGTCAGTCACGGGGAGTGCCTCAAAAACATTCTCAGACACTAGTCTGCAGACTAGGTTGAGGTCGACTCAGTAATAAATAGGTGATGACTTCTTTACCTTGGCCAACCAACTCAATACCTACCTCTGAATCTGTCCACAAAAGCAGAGACCTGCAAAGGAACTCTTCTCTTTTGGGGACAAATAATATCGTATGGTTTCTGACTTAGAGTCCAAGATCATAGGATTTGTAGGAATATACACTTAACATGGTCAGGGAGATCAGATGCTGGCTCCAAACAGATGACACTGACTAACAAAGCAGCAGAAAGGGCCTCCAGACACTGGACACCGGAGGAATGGAATTATGGGGAAATGGGTCTAAAGGCAAGCTTTCACAGGATTTTATACCTCAGAGACACACCTCTGCAGCAACTCCTAGCAGAATGGAGAACAGACTTGGTCTCTTTAGATGGCACAATGAGTACCTTGAGCTGGGTCTTACAGAGTCTATATCATGTCATAGAAAAAAAATGTTACTATTTATATAATGCTTTAAGATTTGTACTTTACCAACAAGTTTGTACTTTATCTCATTTGTTTCTCATAATAACTGTGAAGTAGGTAATAGTATTAATATTAATTTATTAATAATATTGAGTGATCAATATTATTAATTAATTTTGATTATTAATGATAATATAATTATTAAAATATTATCCCAATTTTACAGATCAAGGAATCAGAAGGCTCAGAAGGGTCAGGGGACTTGTCCAGGGTCACACAGTTCATAGATATAGGCAGGATTTGATGAGGCAGTATTTGAATTCAGGTCTTTCTGACTCCAAGTTCAATGGTCTATTCACTGTAATACCCAGTTGCCTCTAAAAACATGGGATTTGGAGTCCTGGGGCCTGGGTTTAAATGCTAGCTCTGCTTCTTACTACCTATGAGATCTTGGGGAAGTTAATTTAACTTCAAAGACCATGTTTTTCTCATTTGTAAGGAGATGATTTCCAATGTCCTTTCCAGCTCTAAAGCTATGACCCCAGTTTCAGATGGGAATAGTTGTTCCCTTGTAATAAAACTGAAGGTATGTCATCTCAAGATGAGTAAGAGACCTCTTCCAGGGTCCAAGGCTGATGCTGGGCTTTGTAAGTTCTTTTGTGACATCATGGAGGACCCCACCCCATCAGATATAACAGCTCTGACTCACTATTACCAGTATTCCAACCACCAAGACATTGAAATCCAAGAAACTCAGTCACTTGTTCAAGGTAATATTGTTAATTGGTTACAGAGCCAGGACTAGTACCCAGGTCTCTTGACTTCCAATCCAATGTTCTTTACTCTAAACTTAAATTGCTTGGTTTTTAAAGAATCCCAGGAGAGTTGAGATGAGAGCGGTGACAAAGGAAAGTAGACGAGGTAAATAGACTCACCCAGAGCAGGCTCTCAGATGTCATGGCCAAAGTTAGGAGGAAAACCAGACAGAGTTCCCAAAATTTCATCTTCACCATTTCTTCTTTTGTACCCTAGACTGAATATAAATAGCAGGGCATGTAGGTTGGAGTTAAATTATAGTTCAGGATCAAAAGATAAATTCTTCTATTGGGCCATTTAAAAAATTTGGATAAAGCACTACTAAACCCAATATAAACTGAGATTTCTACATTGATCATATTCTCTGTATAGCTTGATAAAATTGCTACTTCTACTCTACGCTACCAGAGGGGGCAATGCTTTAGGGCTTTCTTTGCAGAAAAAAATGATTTTTAGTGACTTTGTGGTCTTACTAAGAGATCAATCTTCAGCCTCCTTGGAGCTGTACAGGTATCGCTAGTACAGGCTCTTGGGCTTTAAAAAAAAGTAATGCACTTTCCTTTATATTTAGGAACATTGATCATGCTGCCCTTTTTTATTATACTAGAGTATAAATAACACAGAATTTCATTATATATAGAGAGATAAGAGCCAACCAACCTTGAAAACCTGCCTCCTTGAGGCTTTACTAACTGGCAACAAATTAAGCATAATTCATGAGATCTGGCAAAATTTCATTTCTAGCTTCCCCAGTCCCCTCCCTCCCCCAAATATTTGCACTGCATTTATAACCAGATAACCTGAGTTCAAATCTTGACCCTGCTACTAACGTGACAACTATGTAACTTGGGAAAAGTCCCTGGATATCAATTTCTTCATCTGAAAGATCCCCTGTAGTTCTGAATTCTGTGATCTAATATAGGGACAGTAAGTTTGTTTGGAATAAATTTAAAAAAAGCCTAGAGCAAAGTCAACTACAGATTATTTTTTAAAGAAAGGTAAGGCCAGGTGTAAAAGAATATCTTCTCCCTTCCTCATCTTGATTGGTGTAAGGATGGAAGAATAAGGACCAAAAAAATGAGAGGTTGGATTACATGATCTCTTATATCCTTTCAGATTCTAGGAACCAATGACTACTAGCAGTTTCCTCACTAACCCAGGACTGCCTCAGCATAAAACTAATTAGTTCAAAGCAAATAGTGCTTCTTATCAGGGCACAGTTATCCCTAGAGTTAGGAGGAAGAAGTTCCTGTTCCCTCAGCAACTCCACGCTTGCTTTGTGATCCTCTGCTAGCCACTGCCACAAGTGGTATGACTAGCCCCAGGAAATAATAATAAAAATGACAATAATACCAATGACGATAGCTGACATTTTTTATTTAATATTTTATTTTTCCCAATTACATATAAAAACAATTTTAACATTCTTTTTTTCCAAATTGTTAGTGCCAAATTATCTCCCTGGCCTTCCCACCTCATTGATAAGAAAAGCATTTTGACATAGGTTATATATGTGTAGCCATGCAAAACTTATTTCCATGGAAGTCATTTTGTGAAAGAAAACACAAACAAAAACAAGAAAAATAAAGAAAGTAAAGAAAAAGTATCTTTGATCTTCATTAAGACTTTCTCTGCAGATGGACAGCATCTTTCAGCATAAGTCTTACAGAATTTTCTTGGATCATTGTATTGCTGAGAATAGCTGTTATTCATAGTAGATCTGTTACTGTGTACAATGTTCTCCTGGTTCTGTTTATTTCACTTTGCATCAGTTCACGAAAGTCTTTCCATGTTTTTCTGAGAGCATCCTGCTCATCGTTTCTCAAAGTACAATAGTATTCCATCACAATCACATACAACTTACTCCGCCATTCCCCAATTGATGAATATCCCCTCAATTTCTAATTCTTTGTCACCACTGAAAGAGCTGGGGTTTTTGGTACACATAGGTCTTTTTCCTTTTGTTTTTTATCTCTTTGGGATACAGAACTACTAGTGTGGATTGCTTGGTCAAAGCGTATGTGTGGTTTTCTAGCCCTTTGGGCGTAGTTCCAAATTGTTCTCCAGAATGGTTGAATCAGTATACAACTTCACCAGTAGTACATTAGCATTTTAATTTTCCCACATCCCCTCCAACACTTGTCATTTTCCTTTTTGGTCATATTAGACAATCTGACAGGTGTGAGGTAGTAGTTCAGAGTTGTTTTAATTTACTTTTTTCTAATCAATAGTAATTTAGAGCAATTGTTTTTCATATAACTATAGCTTTGATTATTTTGTCCGAAAACTGCCTGTTCATATCTATCTTTGACCATTTATCAATTGAGTAATGGCTCTTATTTCTATAAATATGACTCAATTTTCTACACACTTGAGAAATGAAGTCTTTATCAGAGAAACTCACTGCAAATTTTTTTTCACAGTAATGATTACCAACTATATATTTCCTTCCATCCTATTTTCCTCCAGTTTACCTTGTCCATTCTCAAAAGTGTCATGCTTCCAACTTTTACCTCCCCCAAACTGCCCTCCCTTCTCTCAACTCTGCCCCTCTTCTCTAATCCCCTCCCCTCTATTACAATGGTAAGACAGATTTCTACACCCAACTTAGTGTGTATATTATTCCCTCTTTGAGCCAATTCTGATGAGAGTGAGGTTCACGTGTTCCCCTCCCCACTTCCCTCATTTCCCCCTCCACTGTAAAATCTCTTTTATGTCCAGATAATTTATCCCATTCTACCTCTTCCTTTCCCTTTCTCCCAGCGCATTCTTCTTTCTCATCCCTTAATTTTATTATTTTAGATAATCATACCATCACATTCAACTCACACCTCTGCTTTCTATCTATGCATTCTCCTTCTGACTGCCTTAATAATGAGAAAGTTTTTATGAGTTATAAACATCATTTTACCAGGTAGGAATATAAACAGTTTAACTTTATTGAATCCCTTATGATTTCTCTTTCCTGTTCACTGCCCCCTTTTTTTGATTCTTGTATTTGAAAGTCAAAATTTCTATTCAGCTCTGGTATTTTCATCAGGAATGCTTGAAAATCCTCTGTCTCATTGAATGTCCACTTTTATCCTTGAAGGATTATCCTCTGTTTTGTTGGGTAGGTGATTTTTGGCCGTAATCCTAGCTCTTTTGTCCTCCATAATATCATATTGCAAGGCCTTTGATTCTTTAATGTAGAAGCTGCTAAAAGCCTGTCTTAAACTGATTGTGGGTCCATGATATTTGAATTGTTTCTGTCTGCTTGCAGTATTTTCTCCTTGACCTGGGAGGTCTGGATTTGTTTATAATATTTCTGGGAGTTTTCATCTCCCAATAGTTGACATTTATGTAGAGCTTAATAGTGAGCAGAGTTCCTTATTGTCATTTGATCTCTACAACAACCCTGTGAGATAAGTACCATTAATAATCTCTTTTGTACATGAGGAAACTGAGGCACAGAGTGAAGTGACTTGATCGGGATCACGCAGCTAGTGTCTATTGTAGGATTCAAACTCAAGTCTTCCTGCCTGTAGGAGTCGGTGTTTACATTATCAGCAACCCCATTGAGAAGAATAAATCAATTAACTCCAAATTATGCCTCCACTGCTGTCCTTCTGGCTACTTGGATCAAGAGTGAACCTGCTAGAGGCCAGAGCCCAAAAGCTCCTGTGTGTCCTGCCTTACACCACCTTTCCTGTTGCTTCCAGTAGGCTGTAAGGTCCTTGAAGGCAGGTATTATCACATTCATTTAACTAAATTTCAAAGGCAAAATGGAGAAATGGGGAAAATTTTACCTTGAACCATGCACATTCTTGACACAACCCCCCTTAGGCTTCTTCTGTGGGAGTTCTTAACTTGGGGTCTGGAATGTTGTTAACTATATTTCAATACAATTTGTTTCCTTTGTAATCCTATGTATTTTATTCCATACATTTAAAACTATTTTTCTGACAATAATAATTTATTAATTATTATTAATAACTGGCTTCTCTTGTCTGTCAAAGGGGTCAATGACATACCCACACAAAAGGTTAAGAACACCTGACCTAAGCTGTGCTGGGCCTGTTTATCACATATTTTCAGAATCCACCAACTTTGTTTCCCTCTCCTCGATCCGCTTCATTAGCTCCTGTAATCAGGATGCTGACTATTTACATAGCATTATTCTCTGGGCCAGCTGTGGGCTCTCTGTGGAATGTTCTCCAGCTGCGCTGGCAGAAGTGTTGGTCTGAAGGATTAACCATGGCAGAGACTCTCTCATTTCCTGGAATTCATATGGATAAATTAATTTTCTGATAATCCTTATCCTTCAGCTTGCTGTGAACAATCACCAGCATTTGCTTCTCAGCCTTCGCAGAGGGACTCCCTATTGTCTCTATTACCTTCCCCTGGGAGTATTTATGGCAAATGATGTTTAGTTATGTCAACATTAGTCACCTTATTAACAATGACACTTAGTTTGGATTGCTCACACCTACCCTACCTACCCTATCCAGAATATTTTTAAAAGAGCAATAATTTAATTTAAATTACTCTCTTGATTCTT
This sequence comes from Trichosurus vulpecula, assembly GCF_011100635.1. Taxonomy (NCBI): domain Eukaryota; kingdom Metazoa; phylum Chordata; class Mammalia; order Diprotodontia; family Phalangeridae; genus Trichosurus; species Trichosurus vulpecula. Next base: position 236,199,322 of record NC_050579.1, on the reverse strand, counting down.
CCCATAATTTAATTATGGGAATTTAATCCTATAGATCACATTCATGGGTATTTGTGATTATGTTTCTATAAGACTATGTTTCTTAATTATAAACTTATTGTTTCTCTTCCCACATATATGTGTCAAAAGTATTTTCTTTTGCCAGATGCTTCCTCTTTTTTTATAGGATCATAGACTTGGAGCAGGAAGGGATCTTGGAAATGATCCAGACCAATTACCTCATTTTACAGATGAGACATTTGAGGCTCAGAGGGAGTGTGACTTGTCCAAGTTCACACAGGCAGTAAGTAGCAAAGCTGCAATTAGAACCTAGGTCCCCTAGGGCCAATTCTCTTGTTTTTTTTTATACTTTCCTCCCTCTATCAGAGAGGAGGCAAAGGAATAGATGGGGAAGCTAAAAGGATGGAAAATTGCATGTGTGAGTGAGGGGTGAAAGAATGTAGGTTCTTTGGCCCAAATAGAATTTTTATTTGCCTAAATATGTTTAAAAATTTATAAAATTAGGCCTATAATTAGCTTTTTGATGACTCACATATTTACATGTAACTAGCATTTAAGTTTTGTAAAGTGCTTTACATATGTTATTTCATTTTATCTTCACAACAGCCCTGGGAGGCAGGAACTATTATTATTTCCAGTTTGTTGATGAGGAAACTGAGACTGAGAGAAATTCAGCCACTTGTCTAGAGTCACACAGCAAAGGAAGTGTCTTAGACAGATTTTGAACTCTGGTCTTCCTGCTTCATATCTGGCACTCTACCCAATATGCCACCTAGCTGTCCCTAAAATATTTATATCATGGGATTTTGAAGCCATCATCAAATGCTAATGTTGTACTTGCAGGCTAAAAAAATCCAGATCTTTTTTCTGAAATACTGCTACTGTAGGACTTCCAGGAATCAAGATGGTGGAGTAAGCCGTAAGTCATTCTCTCTCTCTCTTATTGACCTTTAAAACCCAGAAAATACTGCCTCAGGAAACATCCTAGAACAGTGGAGCCAGCAGAAAGATGGGGTACAGCAGTTTTTTAGCTCATGAGGCTAGGGGGATTAATGCAAAAAGGTCCTTCTTGCTGTGGCTGAAGGAGACTAGTACAGGATGGTAGGCATCCTGGCAAGCCAGCAGCAAGCCCCACCTCAGCAAATTAGCAAGAGATCCTGAGCCCCAGGGTGGTAGATCAGGTAAGCACCAACAGAACCTCCCACCATGTGCCCTAGCACAGACGGGAGAACCAGCTGACATCAGTATAAAAAACCACTGTTTGTGTGGTGAATGGATGTCCACCAGCAGCTGAGCCCACCCATGCTCTGGTGCAGCTCACTGAAGAAGGTGACCTCCAGTGGCCAGACCACCCCCACCCCCACACCTCAACATGAGAGCTTCAGAGTAACACAGAGGAAACACAGTAAAACCTCATGTGGCATTTGCACACACCAGCTACTACCACCAGTTCTAGCTGACCAGTAGGTAAGCTACAGCCTTTACAGCCTCCAGCTGCCAGAATCTGAGGCCCCAGTACACAAAGCCAATAACCAGGCCCCTAGCTCTCAGCACAAGAAGTGTAGCTCAATGCCCCCTGTTCCCCCAGCAGCAGAGATCAACTTTTAAAACCAGGAAAAAGGCAAACACAGTGAGCAAGAAGCAACATAGAAAATCAAAGACCATAGATTCTTATTATGGGGACAGGGAAGACCAAAACACAAATTCAGAAGAGGACAGCATTGTCACTATACCCGCATCTGAAAGCTCAAAAAGGAATGTGGACTGGTCTCAAGTCCAAAAAGCCTTCTTGGAAGAGCTGAAGAAGGATTTTAAAAGTCAAATTAGAGAGGGAGAAGAAAAATTGAGCAACTCCTTTAAAAATACAATTGACGAAATGGAAAAAAGTACACTGAAGAAAACAATTCCTTGAAAAGGAGAATTGGCCCAATGGAAAAGAAGGTGCAAAACCTAACTGAAGAAAAAATTCATTAAAAATTAGAATTGGTCAGGTGGAAGCTAATGACTCTATGAGACATCAAGAATCAGTCAAACAAAATCAAAAGAATGAAAAAATACCTCATTGGAAAAACAACTGACCTGGAAAATAGATCCAGGAGAGATAATTTAAGAGTTATTGGTCTACCTGAAAGCCATGGTGAAAAAAAGAGCCTGGACATCATTTTCCAAGAAATCATCAAGGAAAACCCTCCCAGGTCCTAGAACCAGAGGGTAAAAGTCATTGAAAGAATACACCGATCACTTCCTGAAAGAGAGTCCAAATTGAAAATTCCAAGGAATGTTATAGCCAAATTCCAGAATTATCAGGTCAAAATTCAAATATCATGCAACTACAGTCAGGATCATACAGCACCTTGCAGCTTCTACAGTAAAAGATTGGAGGACTTGGAATATGATATTCCATAAGGCAAAAAAGCTTGGATCACAATCAAGGATCAACTATCCAGGAAAACTGAGCATAATCTTTCAGGGGAAGAGACAGACATTCAGTGAAATAGGGGACTTCCAGACCTTACTGATGAAAAGACCAGAGCTCAACAGAAAATTTGATCTTCAAATACAACATTCAAGGGAGACATAAAAAGGTAAACAGGGAAGGAAAAAAAACATATTATTCAATAAGGGCAAACTGTTTACATACATATGTGGGATGATGATACTTGTAAATCTTGAGAATTGTATCTTTATTATGATATTTAAAAGTGATATAGATAGACAGAGCGTGTGGGTATAAATTAACTGATGTGATGATAAAAAACCTACTTAAGGGGTGAAAAGGGATTGTAATGGGAGAAGATGAAAGGAGGAGGCAGAAAAGGGTAAATTACATCCCATGAAGAGGCACAAAAACATTACAGTAGCGGGAAAGAAGGGAGGGAGATGGCCATTGTTTGAACTCTCATCAGATTTGGTTCAAGGAGGGAATAACATACTTGGTTTAGAAATGTAACTTGCCCTACAGGCAGTAGGAGGGGAAAGTGAAAAGAAAAGGGAGGAGGTGTTTGGAGAAGAGGGAATAGAGTATTAAGGGAAAGGGGAAAGAAAAGGGAGAGGGCATAAAGGAGGGAAGATTGAGGCAGGTGGTGGTCAAAAGCAAAACTTTTTTGAGGAATAAAAGGGAGAAGGGAGAAATAAAACCATAAATGGGAGGAAAATAGGATGGAGAGAAAGACACCAATAGTAATCATAACTGTGAATGTGAATGGGATGAACTCTCCCATAAAATGGAAGTGGATAGCAGAATGGATTAAAAACCATAATCCTACAAAATGTTGTTTACAAGAAACACATCTGAAACAGGGGGATACACACAGGGTAAAGGTAAAAGGCTGGAGTAGAATATATTATGTTTCAGCTGAAGTGAAAAAAAAGCAGAGGGAGAGATCCTAATCTCAGACAAAGCAAAAGCAAAAATTGATCTAATTAAAAAAGATAAGGAAGGAAATTATATCCTGCTAAAAGGCACCATAGACAATGAAGTAATATCATTACTAAACATATATGCACCAAGTGGTATAGCATCCAAATTCTTGGAGGAGAAATTAAAGGAGTTACAGGAAGAAACAGACAGCAAAACTATACTAGTGAGGAACCGCAACCTCCCCGTCTCTAAACTAGATAAATCTAACCTCAAAATAAACAAGAAAGAAGTTAAGGAGGTGAATAGAATTTTAGAAAAGTTAGATATGGTTAGACCTCTGGAGAAAACTGAATGGGAATAGAAAGGAATATACCTTTTTTTCAGTAGTACATGGCATATACACAAAAATTGACCATGTACTAGGCCATAAAACCCTCATAATCCTATGCAGAAAGGCAGAAATATGTGTCCTTTTCAGATCATGGTGCAATGAAAATTACATGTAATAAAGGGCAAGGGAAAGATAGACTAAAAATTAATTGGAAACTAAATAATCTAATCCTAAAGAATGAGTGGGTCAAACAACAAATCATAGAAATAATCAATAACTTCATCCAAGAGAATGACAATAATGAGACAACATACCAAAACTTATGAGATGCAGTGAAAGTGGTTCTTAGGATATCTAGAAAGAAGGGGGAAGTTTTATATCTCTGAATGCTTACATGAATAAAATAAAGAGGGGATCAAAGAATTGGGCATTCAACTAAAAGTGCTAGAAAAAGAACAAATTTAAAATATCCAATTAAATACCAACTTAGAAATACCGAAAACCAAAGGAGAGATTAATAAAATTGAAATTATGAAATACTGCTACCAAATCATGTTTCCTCTATCTTGTACTTGTCAGTCAGTAAACAAGCATTTATTAGGCACCCACTATGTGCCAGGCACTGTGCTAAATACTTAGGGACACAAAGGCAAATGACAGTCCCTACCCTCAAGGAGTTCATAATCTAACGGAGGAGATAACATTCCAACAAATATGTACAAAAAAGCTATATGTAGCATAAATAGGAGATAATCAATAGAAGAAGGCACTAGAATTAAGAGGGAATGGGAAAGGCTTCCTATAGAAAGTGACATTTTCATTGGGACTTGAAGGAAGTCAGGGAAATCAGAAGGTATAGTGGTAAGAAAGGTGAGACCTTTTTTTTTTTTTTTACTGTTTTCTCTTTTGGAATGCCAACGTAATCAAGCAAAGTAGGTCTTTTTGCTGTTTTTTGTTTGAGTGCTTCTCAGCACTGAGGTAATCAAGTGCCTTTGATGAGTCTTGCCTTTGTTTCTTTCATTGATTCAAGAGTCTTTGATGGCCTGCTTAAGAAACAAGAAAACCTAGTTCAGGGCTGTCCAACCTTAGGTTTTTACTGAAACAATAGACAATATATTTTGATTTGCCATTTTACTGAGAGCTCTGCAGTAGCTTGGCTTCATTTACTAAAGCATTTATTTAAGTTTCTTATGCTTGTAGGCAGGACACATAAATCTCACTGAAGGTGGCATGTGGCCCTTGGGCTGCATTTTGGACAGCCCTGGCCTAGGGTTTGAGTCCCATGATTGTGACACCCTCTGACCCTGAAGAAGGGTATACAAGATCTGAGGCTGGAGTTTTGTTTTGGGGCTCTCACTCACTGGAAGAATGTCATGTTATTTGACCAGACAAGATTCTGGATAGCCATTACAGGGCCCCCCGGCATTGAAAACCCAGATGTTGGTGCTTCTCTCTCTGGTAACTGTGTGTATTGCTATGGACAGATAGAAGCCTGTCTATTGATTTGTGTTTGTTCTATTTATATAATGTATGCTTGTAATTTCTGTTTGTATACTCTCTGAAGTTCAGGGTAGTGGCTTTTTCCCCTGAATTAAGTGAATGATATGTGTATGTTAATTAAAGTAAGATCGTCAACAACTTAAAGTTGCTTTCCTTAGAAAAGCAGATCGAAGAACCTGTGCTAGTAGCCCTCCTGTGTGCTCTTGTTGTTGGTCTTTCACCTCCACAGCAGCTGCTAACAACATTGTTGTTACAGAAGGCTATGAAGAGTACATGGTGGAGTGGAAGGAAGAAGAAGCCTGGAAATGAAAAGCATAAGGAAGTGGCTTATAAAGGTCTTTGAATGCTGAACAGAGGAATTTGTAATTGATCTTGGAGGTTACAGGGAGCACTTGGAGTTTATTGAGTAGGGGGGAGGTGTGATATGGTCAGACTTGCATTTTGGCAGCTGAATGGAAGATGGATCAGAGTAGGGAGAGATGTGTGGCAGAAAGACCAAACAGAATGCTAACTAACAATCTATGCATGAGGAACTGAGTGGCCAGAGTTTCAGTGGAGAGAAGGGGGTATATTGGAGAGCTGTTGCAAAGGTGAAGTCAACAGGCCTTGCCAAAGGATTGAATATTGGTGATAAGAGATAATGAGGAGCTGAGGATGATACCTAGGTTGTGAGCCTGAGGGGCAAAGAGGATGATGTTGCCTGCTATGGTAATTGGGAAGTTTAGAAGAGGGAAGGGTTTGAGGAGAGAGAGTGAGTTTCAGTTTGGACATGTTAAGTTCAAGATGTCTACTGGTTATCCATTTGGAGATGTCTGATAGACAGTTGGACATATGAAACTGGAGGTCAGCAAAGAGGTTAGTGCTGTACAAATAGAGTCAAGAATCATCAGCATAGATGATCATTAGATCCATGGGAACTGATGATACAATCCTGTGAAGTAGTATAGAGGGGGTTCAAAAAAAGACCCAGGATAGAACTCTGTGAGATTCACCCAAGTCCTTGTGACATTAATTTTTTGAACCCAAGTATAAAATTTTTGCATTTAATCCTAAAATTTTTAAGTACTAACTCTTTCATGTAGTATATGAGTTAACCTCCCGGCTTCATGTCATCTGCAAATTTTATAAGCTTGGAGGTAGAATACTATCTATGCCTTCTCCTAGTCATTGATAAAAATATTAAAGAGCACAGGACCAAGCACAGTTCTCCACTGAAGACATCCTTCCTAATTAACATTGATTCATAACTAATTCTTGAGTCTGACCATCCACTTAATTATCTAGCTTACATCTCAGAGACCATTCTTCTTTATAGATGAAACAGAAGTCATGAAAGATTTTTTGCTTCTGCCTTCTGTCTTTCATTAGTTATTACTATCCTATCCTCTGCTCCTCTCCTTGGAGCACCTAGGTATTGCAGTGGATAGAGTGACAGGCCTGGAGTCAGGAAGACCTGAATTCATAGGTGGCCTCAGACATTTACTAGCTGTGTGACCTTGGGCAAGTCACTTAACCTCTATTTGATTCAGTTTCCTTACTGCAAAATGAGCCCAATAACAGCACCTACCTCCCAGAGTTGAGTGAGAAACAAATGAGATAATAATTGTATAGTGCTTACACAGTGCCTGGCACAGAGTAAATGCTATAGAAATGTTAGCTATTGTTATTATTTCTTTGATCCTCCAATTTACACGTGCACATATGTGTGTATATGTGTTTTGCATATTATGTATGTCTATATGTGTGTATGTATATTTGGAAAATCCTTTTCATTATTATTTACTTTCCTTGCTCTTCTATGCTCATTCTAAGATTGAAAAGTCACATTATTCTTGTAGGACCATGTCCTCTTATGTTACTTTTGTCAATACTTATGTCTTCCTTTCAAAATATATGTTGGCTGCTAAGTTCCTTGTATAATCATACTGTTCTTTTTAAACATTTCTGCTTTTCCTTTTCCTAAAATTATTTTCTTGATACATTCTCATTTTCCCTGAAGTTTTTGTCCATGGGAGCCAATCTATCCTTCTGCGTGCTTTGAAATCTGCTTTTTCAAAATCTATTGTACATATTAGACTCTATTTCTGGCTCTATTCTTCTTTATCTCATGCAATCAATATCACATGGAATACTGTATTGTAAGAAAAGATGAAAGGGGTGGTTTAAGAAGAACTTGGAAAAACTGTTATGAACTGATGCAAAGTAAAGTGTGAAGAACCCAGAGACTAATCTACACAATAAATGAAATATTATAAAGATAATCAACTACAAGAGATTTGGTAACTTTTATCAATACAATTGTATTATTGGGTTGTTTTGTGTTTGTCCTTCATTCTTGAAGAGGACCATGGCATCAGGGAAATGATGGCACAACTTGCAGTTAACTTTGATTTGAGGGAGGGATGGCTGTGCAAGGTCACCAGCCTCACTTTCTCCTCCGGAGCCATCTGGGTCCAGCAGCCTGATATTCACCAGGATGCCTGGAGATGGCCCAGGATGCATACAATGATCTACCACAACTCCAAAAGACTCATGTTGTAAAATATTTTCCACTTGCAGATAGAAAACTGATGGTCCCAGAGTGCAGATTGTCAATCAGAGCCCATTTTCCCCTTTATTTCCCTTGTTTCTTTGTTTTTAACATGGCTAATGTGGAAATATGTTTTGCATGACTTCTTATGTATAGTGAACATTGTATTGTTTGCCTTTTCAAGGGCAGTGGAGAAGTAGAAGGAGAGCAAGAACTTGGAACTGAAAATAAAAAAAACTTTTAATAAAAAATTTTTCTACCACAAATTAAGATTTAGATTAAATGGTAGCTTCCTCTCAACTTTCTTCTTATTTCCACTGAAACAACCAGTTTCTCCTTGGTGAGAATCAGATGCAAAATAGAATTTCCCTTTTGTGGATTCCATTTTTGGCTGTTAAGGCAAGTCAAGAAAATATTAGCTGCTGTGCTTTTGGCAAAGAGAAAGCTCCAGAAGACAGTTATCTGGATAACTGAGGCCCACCATGATTATTATCATGTCAGGTTACTGTGCCAGACTTGGAGTAACCTGCCTCTAAATTCTCTTTCTTCCAAACCTAGACCCTTCCAGAGCAATATTACAATAATGGGTCTTATACTATCAAGTATTAGTGATATCTGTGACATCAAATTTGTCTCTTTGTATTGGGATCTCTAGTTCATTTCACTTGTTAATCATATTCAGTACATTTGTGATTAGGAATTTGAAGCCATAAGTTTTACTCCTGGATTCTTTCTTGAATTCTGTCTTCTGTGAATTTCTTAGTATCTCTAATGTTTTTCTGCTTTCTATGTTGTGGCCAGTCCCTATGTCACCTCAAACAATGGTTCCTTTTGATCTTTATTCTAAAAAGTCAACAGTTGTATTGGACTTTCACAGCTGATTTAGAAATGACTCCCACATTGGTAACCAGTTACTTCCTGCCTGTTAAGATAAAATCAATTTCATTTTTGTGATATTATTCAGTGCTCTCCACCCTCAACACCTCCTGACCCTGTTCTTGGACAAAGTATTCATGACATGTGGAGGCATGAGACTTCTTGATAGGCTACAAGTTTCTTGCCTCCTTTGTTTCATAATCCTGAGACATAATTTTCTATACATTACGCCATCTCATCCTTTATGTGTACCTTTGCATTGAATTCAGCAAATATTAAAGTGTATTTTAATTTAATTTGGAAGGTTTTAACAAGTGATGTTAAATATTTTCTTTATCTCCTGCAAAAGAAATTGGTGCATAAGCCACAATCATCCATTTGGTGGTCTTTTGGCAAATGTTTACGAAGAGCATTTTAACACATTATGACTGAGTCCAGTGAATGATGTTTGGACATATGATGAAACTGCCAAGTACTTTAACTGTTTCTCCAAGAAGAGTGTGTAAGGCATCCTTGTGTTTAACTGTAGTTTTCTTTAATTTTCTAGTTTCATATGTAGCCAGAATATCAAATGTGACAGGAGATGTTCCTCTATCAGTACGTCTACACATTGGTCACTAGACAAGGATCTGCTACCATTCAGAGTGCCCTAAGTTAAATGAACATTTATAGATAGTCTGAAAGCTGTATGATTCCTAGCAATCTCTGTCTCTCTCTTTGTTACTCTGGCACCACTACTAGACAAATGGAAGGGGGTTACATTGTATCAAGGGCCATTTGGTATTGGTTTGTTTGTTTGTTTCATGGGTTGCTATGGCCAAAGATTTCATCATCAAGTAAGCAGTCTACTGGTGATGAACCTCTTTGTATTTAGCTGTCCTTCACAAAACAGACCCAGTCAGTTGCCCAGTTCTTATAGGTCGAGAAAAAAATAAAAAGACTCCTGTTTAAGAATAGACATAGAACTGGAATAAAGGTTATGCAAAGTACTCAGTATGACAGAGAGGACAATGCGGCATGTTTTCTAACATTACTTTTTAAAGTTCATATCTTAATGATAAAAAATTTCTGTCTCCTTCATTGCATGGTTATTTATTTTGTGAAAAGTCAGACGTACTACAGTGAAGCCTCTACTGGATAATTCCTACTATGGTACAATTTTCAAAATATGTTTAAGGTGCCCCAATAAATTTCTTATCCCTTCTTTGAAATTAAAAAAGGCAGAGAATAAGAGGGTAGTATAAATATATTATTTCATTGGTGTAGGGCACAGGTTGTCAAATATGTGGCCCATGGGCTGCATATAGCCCACAACGCTCCCAAATGTAGCTTGTTCCCAATTAAAATCTAGTTCCTATCTGATTTTTATATGTTGATGTCTTAACAATAATAAAAAAGAAATCTATCAACACATGTGGTTCTGTAAGTTAATATGTAGCCTGCGGGGATCCTTATGTACAGTTAAGTGGCCCCTATTTATATTTGAGTTTGATACCCTTGGAATAGCAGACCCCAGGTATAGAAATTCCCTCCATTGATGTTATTCAGCAACAAGTTTCTAACTAATTGTTTTAAAGTTTCTTCCATTATGAGGTTGAGTGACTTGTTTACTGTCATTTATGCATCAGAGGCAGATCTTGAACTCAAATCTTCCTGACGCCAAATCCCTCCCTTTATCCACTACAGTCTCTAAAATATGGTCAAATTTATTAATTTGCTAATCATCTGACTAATCAATCAACAAACATTTATTAAGCACCTACTATGTGCCAGGCACTGTGCAAGGCAAAGGGATTATTTTTGCTTTTTCTTTATATCCCCTGCATTTGGCACAGTGTTTGATATAGTAAGTATTTAACAAATGCTAAAATTGATTTATTGAAAGAGAAAAATAAATAATCCCTGCTGTCTACCTACTTACATTCAAGCATTAATAGATATTATCAAAATGCTCATATACATATGTATGTTTATATACTCATATTTGTATGTATATGCTTATGAGTATATATGAGCATATGTACATATGTGGGGCACCTAGGTGGAGCAATGGATAGAGTGTTGGGCGTGGAGTTTGGAAAACTCATTTCCCTGAGTTCAAATCTAGCCTCAGATACTTACTAGCTGTGTGATCCTAGACAGGTCACTTAATCCCGTTTGCCTCAGTATCCTCATCTGTAAAATGAGCTGCAGAAGGAGATGGCAAACCACTCTAGTATCCTTGCCAAGAAAAACCCAAATGGGGCTATGAAGAGTCAGACACAACTGAAATGACCAATAACAAGAAAAATACATGTATGTTATTTTGTATACATGGATATACACTTATGTATATTGTGTATATATCTACATGTATGTGTATATATGTTCAAGTATATATATACTCAAGTTCTTCATTTTCAGTGATATTCTAAAGGAATGGCTCTGTGGAAGATGGCACGAGAAGTAAGATAGTGGGAAATACAAACGATATACAAAAAAAAAATTTATAAAAACTTAAAATTGCTAAGTTGCAAAACATTCCTTTAGTCCTGATTCTCTTTATGATTAATTCTACCACTGGTTCAAATGAAGCCATTGACTTTAAGAACCTATTTGTGAACCTGCCTTTTAGTCTGATGATCCGCCTTATTTCTCAGTGCAAGGAGCAAGACGGCTACCTCTGACTGTGATTCATTAGCCTTTCTCCCTGTTGTCTTTTCACCTCCTGGTTGCTGACTTCAGTTCTTTATTGATACAAATTGTGTTTCTTTCGAAGTTCAGCTGAAGCATCATAGTCTAAATTATGTTAATTAATTTATTTTTTAACATTCACTTTTTGATTTTGAGTTCCAAATTCTCTCCTTCTCTCTCTCTCTCTCTCTCTCTCTCTCTCTCTCTCTCTCCAGCCCCTCCCCCAACCATTGAGAAAGTCCTCTCAGCTTTGGGTGCCCTCCCCTCAAAATGATCTTTTTTATACTGCATATTTTATACATATTCATATATTGGCACCTATTGTCTTCCCTGAGAGAACGTAATTCCTTGAGGGTAGAGACTGTTTGATTTTTATTTTATTTTACTTTTTAATTCTTATCCTTAACACAGTGCTTGGCCCATGGTAGGCACTTAAAAACTGGTTGATAATTGATTGTTTACAGGTATCTTTGAAGAGATTCCTTTGCCTACTTTTAAGAAAAATTTCCTCTTCCTCCTCAACCCACCAATTGCTCCAGCATCCTCTTGGTGTTCATTCCCTGCATATGACAAACCCAATTTAGTTTTGAAAAAAAGTCTGGCTTCAGTACTAAGAGACTGGCTTCATTCCAGACCTCTGTTACCAGAGATTTTTGTCTCCTCACTTGTGGTTTGTATGGCCTGAAGTCACAGCAGAATCCCTTAAATGAGAATTAATACCATTTCAGTGAAGACGCCAAGCCTTTTGTTCCCAGCCAAACCTTCAGCTTAGCAACAAGGACATGACACTCCTAGAAACTTTAAGTCACGCTTATTTCTTATTTTCCCCATTTGATTTTGTTTAGTCAGAGTAGAGTCCAGAGAACTTGATTTTCCTGTAAAATTGTTTCTCTAGCAAAAATTATCTTAGCAGTAGTGGTGAAAGATACTTTAGAAAGGGTGATGGGCAGCTAGATGGAATGGCTCACTATAGATATAGTAATATGAAATCCCCTATATACATATATATGTATGTGTTTGTGTGTGTGTATGTGTGTAAGTTTGTATACATGTATATATGTATATGTGTGTATGTACACACACACACACACACATATATGTATATGAATATGAAATGGAAAGTAACTAGGCTGAACTGCATGGACCTGTGCTCATCTGTAAAATCAGTGAGTTGAATTAGGTGGCCTCTGAGCTCCCTTCTAGATCTATGATCCTATAATCATTTCAGCTGATTAGAGAATAGTGTTAATATAAGCATGATTATAGGTTTGACCCCCATCCAAGCCCCTTAGAAGGCAATTATCCCTCCACAAAGAAAAATTATGTTTTCGAGCCAGAGAATATACATTTCTGACTCTATTCACTTTGTTATCCCTAAAACATATGTCTACACATGGCTTCTCTTAAGGTGAAATGATCATAGGGATTGAGCCTTTCAGAGATGAACCAAAATTGCTTTATTGACCTAGATGACTCATTTTAAGCATAGGAACAGGGACAGATATATATTCACCATCCAACTCTTCTCTCTAGGGACTACATGGAAATCCTTATACCACATTTCCCTTTGATGCATGTAGGTATCAGACCATCTAGCCCTAAACTACTATACATCTACAAAGGCCCCCATATTGAGTATTTCCAACCATTTCATAATAACTAGGGTTTGTTTGGGTTTTTTTCCAAATTATCCCCTCTTTTCTTTGGTCATCTCACATCCTTTCTTTCAAGCAGCCTGTGTCTTCCTCCTTTCTCTACTCTATCCCTGTGGTCTGATGATCAGTCACCCATTAATCCTTTCAATGTTGCCATTAACTCCTACAAAGCAAAAATTGGGAATAGAATGAAAGAACTGTTCTCAGAGCTTCCCTTAAGCTACCAGGTGCATTAACAGATGTTGTAAACAGGCTTGAGCCTTTTCTATCTCAATTTTAGCCAGTTTAACTCCCTGCCTACTATAATATCTTCATTCATTCAATGATCAATTATGGAGTGCCTACTACATGCAAGACACTCCATCTTTTTCCCCCTTTTTAAAGATTGGGTCTCCTTATCTTCCCCAAGATAGGACTATGGAAGTTCCTCATGAGTCCAATCTTACTATTGACTGTCACGAGAGCTTTGGCCTGTGTCATTTCTGACGTGGACAGCTTCACTCCTCCTTAGGCTACCTGATAGTCCCCAGGAACCCCAGAACTTAATGCCAAACAGTGTGGACACCCAATCTGAATAGTCACCCACTGCACCTCAGAATGCCTGGGTTTGTGATAGACCAACCTCAGCCTCCCTGGAAGCTAGGATCACAGGCATCCCCACTCCTGTCCCCAAGCCAACTGATTGTCTAAAGATCATCTGCCAATGACCATTAAGAGGACCAGGTAGAATTGTATGGATAAATCAGCACAAACTCATCATTGGCTTTGGTGACACAAAAGTGTATGTCTTGTTAGTGAAGGACAAATGATGACATCCTCATGTATGATGACTTTAGCAGTTTGGCAAGCATTTATTAAATGACTACTGTGTGCCATCTAGGAAGGCATCATGCTAAGTGCCAAAACACAAACATCTACAAGACATAATCATTGCCCTTAAGGAACTTAGAGACCATGCTTTTTTAATAAAATGATCTTTACTATCAGATATATGTAAATAGGAACCATATTTCTCAGTTTTATTTTTGCACTGGCCTAAGGGCTTTCGTGATCAACATCTACCATCAACTTTAGCTTTAAAAGCCTTTTCATACGTTGTAAATATCTTTATCTCCTGTTGATAAAGTACAAACCTAAGCTCTTAAGCCACCCTCTGCTAAGTTACTCCATACTAGAAATGGCACCAGTAGCTACCAAGTCCTAGTCTCTGTGGGCCCCACAGATCTGCCCTATTATCCAATCTTTCTTTTGCCTTTCTCGTCTGATTGTTTCAGCAACATACAGGGATATTATGTGATTGATAGATAGGTAGAGAAATAGAGACATGTTGTTTAGTCATTTAGTTGTGACCCCATTTGGGGTTTTCTTGCCAAGGATACTGGAGTGGTTTACCATTTCCTTCTCCAGCTCATTTTACAGATGAGGAAACTGAGGCAAAGAGGGTTAAGTGACTTGCCCAGGGTCACACAGCTAATAAGTATCTGAGGCTGGATATGAACTCAGGAAGATGAGTCTTCCTGACTCCAAGCCCAGTATTCCATCCATTGTACCACCTAGCTGCCCAGATAGAGACACAGAGACATACATACATATACATATGCATACAAACATAGTTCACAACCAAGAAATTTATTATGAAGCTAATTAATAATTAGCTAAATAAATTAGCTAATTATTACTAGCTGATAATTAGCCTGCTTTCTAACTGATAGTCTGAAAATTCATGGGCGTCTTGATTTAGAGCTAGAACAAACCTAAGAAGTCATTTGTTCCAACCCCTACATTTTACAGAAAAGGAAATTGAGGCTCAGAAAAGAGAAATTACTTTCCTAAGGTCACAAAGCTAGCAATTAGAAGTTCCAGGACTTGAACCAAGAACTCTTAAATCATAGGGATCTTTCCACAATATCACACAGGAAAGCCCCTGCTACCATAATGCTGAGTTGTTGTTGTGTTTGTCCTTTGCTTTTGAAGAAGATCATGACATCAGAAAAATGATGACATGACTTGCAGTTGACTTTGATTTAAGTGAAGGAGGGCTGTGCAAGGTCACCAACCTCACTTTGGAGGAGAAAGTGAGCTGGGTTTGATTTTATTTCTTTTTTTTTTCTAAATAAAGGGGCCATCACTTAACTCACTTCTTAAAGAGGCCTATTCACTGAATGGGCTTTACCCGTAAAGGTCCAGGGTCTGCCATTGCAACCTGGGCCATCTCCAGTCGTCCTAAGGAATATCAGGCCACTGGACTCAGATAATACTGAGTAGGGAACAAACAAAAATAGTAGCCACTTTGGGTGTTTGGGTGAGGGGGAATAGAAGTCCACTTTCTGGCAAACTTTACTATTCCATTAAGTAGGGGTAAACATAGCTCATATTTACAGTAAATTCTGTTTGCTTATCCATAATCCTGACAATCTGAAAGTTCAGCATGCTTTAGTGAAAAGAACAGACAGCTTGAAATGGAAGAGCTCACTTAGTGTTCCTCCATTTGCCACTTAGGGCTCTGTGATCTTGGATAGGACACCTCTCCAGGCTTTCCTCTCCTCAGTTATGAAATGAGGAGTTTGGAAGAGGTGATCCCTAAACCATCTCTTAGCTCTAACTTTCTGTGATTCATTCAACCACATTTTATTTTCTGCATTTGAATTCTATGAGAAAGGCACAGAGTGCTAGCTCTGGGGTCAGAGGACATGGGCTGAAGTCTTTAGTACCTGTATAACCCTGGGCAAGAACTCTGCATTGTTTGCCTTCACGGGGGCTGTTCTTTACAGGTATTTATCTATGATCTGACAACAAGTAAACTGATATACAAAAAATTTGGACCCAAAGCAACTTTTAATCTATATACTGAAGTCAGCAAAATTCACCCTAATCCCTTCACATCAATGCCTGCAATTAATAAGAAGAAGAATTAACATTTATCCGGAATAGCTAGGTGGCGCAGTGGATAAGGCGCTGGGTCTGAACACAGGAAGACTCATCTCCCTGAGTTCAAATGTGGCCTCAAACACTGACTAGTAGTGTGATCCTGGCCAAGTCACTTAACCCTGTTTGTCTCAGTTTCCTTATCTGTAAAATGAGCTGGAGAATGGCAAACCATTCCAGTATCTTGGCCAAGAAAATCCCAAACAGGCTCAGAAAGAGTCATACATGACTGAAAAAAAGACTGAATAACAAAAGAGTCAATCAACCCCAAACAGAATTGGGAAGAGTTGGGCAGGACTGAAAATGACTACACAACAATATTTATAAAGTACTTACTATGTGCCAAGCACTGTGCTAAGAGCTTTATAATTGTTCTCATTTTATCCTCCCAACAACCAGGAGGTGGGCACCAGGGAGACCCCCATTTTACAGAGAAGGGAGTTGAGGCCAATGGGGGTGATAATAGCATCTTATGTCCCTGGGTTGTTGGGAGGATAAATGAGATAGTATTTGTAAAGTGCTTTGTAAACCTTCAAACACTACATAATGCTATCATCTTCATTGTTATTATTAGCATTGCCCATATTACTGTGAGCAGCAAGGTGGCACAGCGGAGTCAGAAAGACCTGAGTTCAAATTTGACCTCAGACATGTCCTAGCTGTGGGACCTTGGGAAGGTAAATTAACCATGTGAGTGGCAGCTGGAAATTCAAGCCTGAATCTTTACAGATTTGTAGAGAGAGGTTTGGGAGTAAGATGTGGAATTAGGATGGTGTCTACGAGATCGCGTAGGAAGAAAAATGTAGAGAGAAGAGGAGAGGGTCAATGACAGAACCTGGGGAAATGGCAGTGTTAAAAAGATGGGATGGAAAAAAAATGAGACAAAGGAATAGCTGTTAGAAAAGCAGGAGAAAAACTAGATGGTACAGTGTTGGAGGAAGGAGGTTCACATCAGGGCCTGAGTCTATAGAGAAGTCAAGGAGGGTGAAGGCTGAGAAAAGGCCCACGAATATCAAAATGACTGGAGGCCTGAGGGGGAATGTGCCACTGGTTACCATAGAGACAACACTTTTAGAAGTGATAAATATAGGTTAAGGAACAACTTAATAGTGAGAATATAAATTACTCTTTTAAGAAATCTGGCAAGAAAAAGGAAAAAGAACATGGGACAGTAGCTTACTGGAGTAACAAAATCAAGAGAAGAAGGAAGGGGAATAGAGGAAACCTGGATGTCAGTAGACAGAGGAGAAGGAACCAATGGAAAAGGGAAAACAGAAGATGCAAATGAGGAATGAGTCCCAGAGGAAATGAGAGAAAATAGGATGAAGGGAACAATTAGAAAGATTAGACATGGCAGGAAGGAGATTAGTCTTAGGGTGGTGAGTAGAGTCAGCTCTAGAGTCAGGAAAATTTGGGTTCAAGGGATGCCTATCATGCACGCTGGCTGTTTGGCCCTGAGCAAATCAACTTTGAGACTCAAGTTGCAGAGGAGGTGCCAATCTATATCAGTCAAGGGAGTTTCCTGACCTAGAGTTCCCTGAACTAAGGAAATCATGGGACTGGTCTAAATAATATATTAAAAATATAAATATACACACCAAATATATGTATATATGTCCATATATATAAACTTGGGCAGCTAGATGGAGCAGTGGATAGAGCACTGGGCTTGGAGTCAGGAAGATTCACCTTCTTTAGTTCAAATCTGGACTTAGATACTTACTAGCTGTAAGTAAGTGAGTCACTTAACTCTGTTGGCCTCAGTTTCTCATCTGTAAAATGAGCTGGAGAAGGAAATGGCAAACCACTCCAGTATCTTTGCCAATAAAACCCCAAATTGGGTTTCAAAGAGTTAGACACAATTGAAATGACTTAATAACAACAAAATATATAAATTTATGCACATACAGATACATATATATATATATATATATATATGTATTGCACAGACATACACCCAAGGATATATACATATATAGGTCCAAGCCATGTACATACACACATATGCATCTGGATACATATACATATAGCTAAATATACATCTGTCTAGACTTATGACCTCATCAGCATAGGGAAATTCTGCTGTGGAAACTATTTCTACCATGACAATTAGATTAATAATAGCTAATGATAGTTAGCATTTATATAGTACTTTAAGGTTTACAAAGTCCTTTAAAAATGTTTTCTCATTTCTTCCTCACAACAACCCTAGGAGGTAAATGTTATTATTATCTCTATTTTACAGATTAGAAAACTGAGACAGAAATTAAGTGACTTGCCCAGGGTCACATTACTAGTAAGTTTCTAAGGTTAGATTTGAACTCAGGTCTTCTTGACTTCAGGTTGAACACTTTGTCCACTGCCTCACTTTGATAGCATTTACCTTTATTATCTCGATGAACTAATCCCCCAAAAGCAGGGCACAGAAGGAAAAGAGATTGATAGCAACTTCTTTATACATAATATGTAATAATATATTGTAATACAACACAATATATAACAGAACATAACAACACAAGATAACATAATTACTATAATGTAACATAACAACATAGAAATATAATATGATGTGACATGGCATGACATGGCGTGACACTGCGTGACATGGCATGACACGGCGTGATACAATATAATATAAGTATAGTGCAGTACCATATGACACAATATAATATAATATAATATCTCAGAAGATATCGTTCAGAAAGAATGCTGTTTTGGGAGTCTATGAACCTGCCTTCAAATCCTGGCTCTGCTATTTCCTAACAGAATGACCTTGAACAAGTTACTAGCCCATTCTGTGCTCCAGCTTCTTCATTCATAAAATGTAAGCGTTAGACTAGATACATCAATGTTAGTAGCTGGGGATCAAGGGCCAGATTTAGGACAGCCCATTGGCAAGGCTTACTCATGTCCATCTGCCCAGGCTTGGCCCTGTTCTTCCCACTCCATCTTTTTAATTCTTTCTTCTCAGACTTAGTCTGCCTGAATCTTCATTCCCCAAACTCAGTAAGAAAAACTAGATTTTCACACCTGAGCTCTGTCCCTACCAATTCCAGAAAATCAGGCCAATTTCCTATAACTACCTTCATTCATTTCACTCACTCATTCAACAAACTGAATAAACATTTATTGAGTACCTGTCACCTACAAGACATTGTACTAGGCACCGAGGGAACAAACAGTGCTAAATAAGATGCAGTGTGTGCCCACTCAGAGAGACCGAAGGGTCAACTGGGCATGGTTTAGCTTACCTCTGGGTGTCTCTCTTCAGGGAGCAGCCAAAGGGGACGTTGCTTCCAACGTAACTCCTGCACGGTCGCAGTTTATACTTTTCTAGGGAGATTTTTTTTTTTCAAATACAGATCTAAACTATGCATCTACCTGGCACACCTACTCCGGCTGGGTTATCTGTTCCTCCTGATCCATTATTCTGTAGTCCCAGGCAGACAGAGCCAGGACACACCCCTCTGAGAAGGAAGAGAGAAAAAATTCTCTGCAAACCTTTTCCCTCCCCCTAGAGTCAATATCGTTTTTGAAAAGAGGAAGGAGTCCAGAGCTGGAGCAGGTTTCTGAACTTGGGGAAGGGAAATGAACAGAGGAGAAAAACCTGTACTACTTTGGGGCTATAAGGAACGCCTCTGCTCCAAGCAAGTATTCTCCCCTCCCTCATAACCAAATGACCCTCTTCTTCAGGCCTCACTGTTTTGCACCTCTCCATGCACATCTGATTGACGGGACTGACAGGAGGGAACCTGACAAAAGAAAAAAAAATACAGAACACGCCAAAAACAGGTATGTTAGGTCAAATTCTTTGTTCTTAGAGAACCTGGGGCCAAGCCTAACTTCTTTAATAAAAGTCTCTTCCTCTTTCTTCAGAATCCTCTGATTGAAACAAAGAAGAATCCAATTTTACCAAGCACAGAACCTCTCAAACCTTTACTAATGGATTTTTGTTGCTGTCGATCATTTCTGTTGTGTCCAGCAATTCGTGACCCCATTTAGGGTTTTCTTGGCAAAGATACTGGAATGGTTTGCTACTTTCTTCTCTAGCTAATTTTACAATGAGGAAACCTGAGGCAAACAGGGTCAAGTGACTTGCCCAGGGTTATACAGGTAGTAAGTGTCTGAGGCTGGGTTTGAATGTAGAAAGATGAGTCTTCCTGACTCCAGGCCTCATACTCTATCATTGCACCACCTAGCAGCCCCATTACTAATGAATTAATTACTTGTGCCCAAAAGTCGCTATGGCCATCCACAATCTTATATCTAATATATAGAATCCAGGAAGTGCCTTATCAACCTTAGGTAGCCTGTATCCCAAGACCATTCTCACTAACTCCTCCACAGTCACCACTGCTGCTGACAGCTTTAAAAAGAGCAGAACCATTTTGTTCCCCCACCGCTTCGTCACTCGTGACTTTATTAAAAGAAATTTGGTTCCCAGAGTCCTATTAATGAAATTTTCACTATAGATATTTAATTAATAAAAGGCAATGATTAAAGGCCTTGTGAGTAGTATAAACAAAGGTCTGTAGAAGTTGAGCGTTAAGAGAGATCACTTCTGGCTGGAATGATCACAGAAGGAGGAAGAGGTAACCTGTGTGCTGAGCCTTGAAGGACAATTAGGATTTTTATATGCAGAAATGAGAGAAGAGAAGGTATTCTAGGGAGAAGGAATGGCAGAAGGAATGGGCCAGAGATTGGCAGGCACAAAGCATGTTGAAGGAATGGTGGGTAATTTAGTTTGACCGGAGGCTGGAGTTCATAAAACCTTGAAATGTAAATTGAGGCCAACTTGTGAGGGGTCTTGAATGTCAAACTAAGAAGTCTAAACTTTATTTGGTAGGTAAATGAAGAATTTTTTAGTAGTCATTACTCTCCATTTTGTCCAAGGAGCTCCGGAAATAAGGGAAATGTAGTTTTGCAATTATTTTTTTCTTTAATGTTTCTTTGTGGGATCAGAATTTACTATTCCTTTTTTAAATTCAATTCCCATTCTGAATACCTACATGCCCATAGGCTTTTTTTTTAATGATCTTAGATAATCTCGAATTAACCTTACTTTATTACAAACAGCACTGTGGGGGACATTTGGCAAAGACTCTTAGGCAGGGTAGGCATTTGGAGATTTCCTTAGATCAAAACTCTGCCATGGGGACAACAAACCAAAGAGATAAATTGAACCTCTTTGGGCCAAGTCCTTACCCAGAATCTTTGGATGAAGGGGGAAGAATAGGACAGGGGTGGACCATAAATCGCATATACTTAGAGAGAGCATGACATTGAGAATTTAGCTTTAAGTCAGGAGGACCTTGGTTCTTATTCCACCTCTGACATTTATTAGCAGTGTGATGCTGGACAAATCCTTCAACACCGACCCTCAGATGCCCCATTTGCAAAGCGAGAACGAAAACAGCTATAATAGGGGCAGCTAGGTGACGCAGTGAGTAGAGCACCATCCCTGAAATCAGGAGGACCTGAGTTCAAATCCGGCCTCAGACACTTGACACATTTACTAGCTGTGTGACCTTGGGCAAGTCACTTAACCCCAATTGCCCTGCCTTAACCCTTCAAATAAAAAAAAATTCAAAAAAAAACCAGCTATAATAAAGTGAACCTCTTGGGATTGTCATGAGGCTCAAAGGAAATAGTGAATGTAGAACATTTTGTGAAATTTGAAGTATTACAGAAGTACTAAATGTTATTACCTGCACCCAGGTTGTGTTACCCCAGGAAAATGTAAGTTCCTCAAGAATGAAGAACATTTTATTTCTTGTTTTCATATCTGTAGCACCTTGCGTGTAGTAGTTGCTTAGTAAATGCATGTTAAATTTTTCATATAAAATGCACTGGGGTTAAAAATAGTCATCTGAATCCAAGTGAGCAAATATACTTCTTTTTAAAAATTATTTTTAATGTCTCATTTAAGAAAAAAGAGTCTGTAATTAATTCTCTCTGTAGACATAGGTTGTTCCACAAATAGGTTGTATTGCTGGATCACAGACGACTCACCAATAAACTGTTGAAGAACCCATACTGGTTTTCTCCTAAAAAATCTGTTTACGCCTTCTACATTGAATTCTTCAATACTTCCTGGTGAGGAAACAGGGCTACTCCCCTTCCCCCCTCACACACACCCAAAGGAGAGGGAGCCTGAAAAAAATGGTAAACAGCTTGGGTTTTGAATGCATAATATTTATATTGCATTGGTCTACTCGCCCAGAACAGGGCAGACCTTATGGGAATGGGATGAATGAGTAGGCAACCACCTCAAGGATGTTATTGGGGATTCAAGGGGGTGGTTAGAAAGGCCCTCTTGTTCCAAACATCTCCTCCAGTGGCCTATGTGCCCCATGAACACATGGCATCAACCAACCAACCAACCAATCAGCAAGCATTTATTAAGCACTTACTGTTTAGGATATGTGTATCCTTACATTTCAGTAAGGGTTGGATTGTTTCCATACGTTCGTCAGGCAGCCTCATCATAAAATTTGGCTACTGCTTAGTAGAGCCTGAATGCCTCTATCAGCCCTCAGTCCTGAGCACTGCATAAATGCTGACTAAATATGAAAAGTCACTCATTAAGTCTTCTAACATCTTGGATTTATTTATGTTGGCTTTGCGTCTACAGGCTGACTGCTGTGGTTCCCAGCTAAAGGGCAGGGTCACAGGAATAAACAGCAGCAGCATCAATCCTGGGAGAAAGAAAATGGTAAATAGAAGGCAAGCTAGTAGAACTTGTTATCTGAAGTCATACCAAATTAAATTTTAAAAAACATTTACTGAGCACCCACTATGTGCAAGACACTTTTTAAATTAGACAAGAGAGGCAGGCAAGTGGTCTGGAGACCAGCTCCAGGAAAATACATGAAAACACTCAGGGAAAGAGAAATGGCAGCAATGGAGTTTCTCAAAGCCCTGAGAACATAAAGGTTACCATCTTGGAATTGTAGTACTCCATTTCCCAACTGGTGTGCCTCCACATTTGGGATTAATCTGAAGATATCTGAAGATGTCTATGGGATATCTTGGCTTTGCTCACCCTTCCTTCTAAGCAGGTACAAAGAGAAGAATCAGAGGTAGAACCAGAGTTATAAATTTGCAATGAACTGATTGCATTTGCATACCTACAGCACAGAACTTAAGGATATGGTGGTCAAGGCTAATTAGCTACCCAATGGCAGGCTGAGGCTCCAAGACTAAAAGTATCCAGGAGTTTCTCACTCTTCATCACAGGGCAGGGTATCATGCTGCTTGCCATGCCCCAGGTGCAAAGATTCCTGGTTACAGCTCTGGTAGATGTGATGAATGAAAAATAACTTCTCTCAAAAATTAGCTAAAATAGGAATTCATGAGCTATAAAAATAAAAAAAACATATTTTGATAACTATTTCATTATAACTAGTTCCTTTTGTGATCCTGTGTATTTTATTTTATGCATTTAAAGACATTATTTTAAAAAGGGGTCCAGAAGCTTCGCTATACTGCCAAAGGGGTTTATGACACAGAAGGATTAAGAAAGCTTGAGTTACAGACTGTGGGTATGTAAATATAAACTAGATGGCCAAATTGGAAGATAGCTTAACAAGGAAATACCCTGCTGGGTTTGCCACTCACTCAAAGAGCATGGGAAACCCTGTTCTGCAGGGTTTATAATAGATTTCCCAGGGCTGTCCTATCAACAGCTCGTTTCCTAGAGGGAGACACAAGTAGGTTTGGACAAGATCTCGATTTTTTCCCCCAAGAAGATAATAAATAGCTATCATGACTGAAAAATTGGCACTAGCTGCTTAAAACATTTAGGGAGAGCATTGCCAGCTGGCTTTTCCATCATCGATGCCATCTTTTTTCCATTTGTTTTTAATGGTTACTTCCTTAAGAAGGAAGCTAACTCAAAACTGTCAAATGTAAGAAACAAATAAAAAGCAATCACCACCCTTGGGTGCTTCAGTACTGAGCTAAAGCAACCTTCCTCCAGAATTAATTGTTTTTCTTCTGTTCTCTCCATTTTAGTCCCTCTCTGATCCTGACACTACAACATATTTTCACCATCACTATAACCATTTCCATTGAATAAAGAGAAGTTTGGTTTGGTTTCCTACTCTGTAGGAGACACAAGAACAAATACATGTGGCCAAAAACCCGATACATATGCTATCAGCTAATGCCCCTTGATTGGCAAATTAGTAAATGGTGCCACTGTTGCCGTTCTGTGTCCAAGTTAATGATTCTTTTATTTAATTGATTGTGCAGTCCTCTATTGGAGGTATAACAGCACATAAAAATGAAAGTGAGTGTGGAAAACCAAAGAGTGCAAATTTATCAGAAAACACTATTTTGACGTGCCAAGGTACCCTAATAGAGAGGTAAGTCAGTTAATTAAATAAGCCAGTAGTTAGAAATGGAAAGGCCAAGCTAGGTACAACTGACTAGTGCGCAAATTACTCAAAGACTAGTAGCTGATAGCTAATGGGTAACCTCACATTGACAGTCATACTTTTTTTTAAAGGGAAGTAATTTTCATGAAGTAATGAACAGGCATTCATTTGCGAAATAGTTTAGTTAGAAAATGATTATTATGGAGGTATGAATAATACCAGGAGATATTTTGGCAGATAGAGAGAAAGGACCGGTGTCAGCTATCCTTAAGAAAATAATATTCAGCGATTGGAGTGCAGTTTGCTATTTCAGGCGTGACGAACAATGTGAGCTAAAACTCAGGGTGGGATATATTGTAAATAAATGACAGGGAGGAACTTTGCCTGACTGCATGAATGTTAGGCAAATGCCAGGACTTAATAAAGGTGGGTTAACTTATCTAAGGTCTTCAAGTCTAGAGATAAGGTCAGAATTTGCCATTTGGGAAGACTGGGAGAAGGTCTGTGGAAGATCTTAGGATATGATTTGATTCAGTAATTCCACAAACATTTACGTACTTATACTCTGTCCCAGGTGCTGTGCGAAGATAAAAGTTGTTGTTCAGAAGGTGCTTACAGTGTTGTGTAATGGATGGAGCACTGGACTTGGCATCAGGAAGACCTGGGTTCAAATTCTTCTTTAGACTCACTGGCTGGATGGCCCCGGACAAGTAAAGACCGCTATCTGCCTCAGTTTTCTCATCTGTAAACTGGGGGCAATAATAGCTTATAACAACAAGATGAGACACTTGTAAAGTGTGTACAACCCCTATAGCACTAGGTAAATGTGTGTTGTTGTTGCTAAACCTGTCTTGGCTTCAGTTTCTTTGTCTATAAAAGTTAAGATTTGGAGTCAATTGTCTGTAAGATCCTTTCTGGCTGTAAATCTATGATTCTGTGATAATGATATGTCTCCTAAGGAGAGAGAGCGTGTACTTTACTAAGTAAATACAAAGTAATTTCAAGAGGGAGGGAGCTATTAAACATTGAAGAGATCATGAAAGGCTTTGTTTACCTGGGACACCTGAGGTGTGTCTTAAATTAAGGAATGCTAAGGATTCCACAAGGCAGAAGAGAAGAGGTAGTATATTTCAGGCATGGGGGATCATTTGTACAAAACTGCAGAGATAGGAAATGGCATTTTATATACTGCCATACACAGGGAACATCTATTAGGTCTGTTTGATTGGAACAGAGTGTGCCTGGTTGAAATAATTGACAAAGAAATGAATTTTCATTAACATTCCGAAGGAGTCTATTCCCTCCACACTTACCATTGATTAAAACTAAGACAAAGAGATTTAAATTAGCATTTGATAGATTGAGGTAATAGCTGTACCTGGGGAAATTCTTGTTTTAATTCGATAGCCAGGCACTGTACCTGGCCAATGACAGCAGGTTGAGAAGGAGGTACCGCAGGTATAGGTGCCTTGATTTTAACAGTTGATTGAAGAGACAAACACAGGTGTCCTGCACTTGCCAAATGTTGGAAGAGAAGGCAACAAAACAAACACAGGTGGTTGATACAGGCTTTACTGTACACATCCGTGAGCCGTTTAGAAGCAGCCATTTTAGTAACTATGCAAGCTGACTTTGGGGATCAAAGCTTCCGACCTCAGATACTTACTAGCTGTATGACCCTGGGCAAGTCACTTAACCCCGTTTTCCTCAGTTTCCTCATATGTAAAATGAACTGGATTATCTTCTTATACTACTCCAATATCTTTGCCAAGAAAACCCCAAATGGGGTCACAAAGAGTTAGATACAATGGAAATAATCAAAAGATTCTGATTCTAAATCATTCCCATGGACAAGTATGATACAAGAGCAAAGGAAAGTTCTAGACAAAGTATTCTAGTAACATTTAGGGAAAGAGAGAGACCTCTCAGATGGCGAAAACGGAGGTTTCATGGAAGAAGTGATCATTAAGCTAGGCCTTGAAGAAAGTGGGTTATTTACAGGTAACCCTATACAAGTGGCAGAGAAGTGGCCAACCTGTCTGGGTAGGGGAAATTCCTTGATTTGGGACTAAGTTCAAATGCTGCTTCAGGCACTTATTAGCTGTGTGACCCTGGGCAAGTCAATTAACCTCTCTCAGCCTCAGTTTCCTTATTTGTAAAATGGGGATATTAATATCACCTACCTCACAGGATTGTAGTGAGGATCAAATAAAATAGCATATAAAATGCTTGCAAACCTTAAAAAACTATAAAAATGATGGCAATTATTCCTGCCACAGATGAAATCATAGGTGTACTCCCTACCCTATCTTATCCTATTGGCAATGCCAACCGCTGAATGAGTGGTAATTTTAAGAAATTCCTTCAGGATAAAGACCCGGGAACAAGTCATACACAAATTTATATAAACTTCAGCCATATCCATAGACACCTCCCCTATGGTCTTCCTGTGCTGCCCCTGGCCTGGATTCTCAGAAACTATGTACCAGCAGCACATGAGTTCTAAAAGGCCCTACCGAATAGGGAAGGCATCAAGCATGGTCCCATTGCACCCAACACCAACTACCATCCAAGGACCAACCTAGTTAAATGCCAAAGGGCTCACCCCCAGGAGGTTGCCCATAGCAACAAATGAAGTCTGCCCAACATTGAAGGGGCTGTGATCTGAACAGGGAAATGCAATGTTCCCACTAGTAACATCATGGATCTTTCCAAGGCTAAGTATTCAGAGGCACAGGAAGTTCAGTAGGATTAGTCTCAGCATCTTTAAAGAAAAGGGCCAACCCTGTAATATAGCTTCCCAGCCTCCTGACTTTTCTCTCCGGGAGGCCCCTGAGAGTCCTTAAGTTCACCCTGGAGCTGCATTTCTGCACAAACCAGACGAAGGGAGAAACTTAATACAAACAGACCTTGGGAAGAACAATGCTGTGTCCGTGAGATCAGTGAATCAAACCAAACATGATGTGCAGAATGCCAGACAGGCTCATTCCTGTTGATGAGAACCTCCCCCAGAACAAAAGAAATCTGATTCCAATCCTGAGTAGTTTTGTTTTATTTAATTTAATTTTATTTTGCTTTCTTTGACATCCCGGCTGTGCTAAACTTCCTCTGGAGGACAAACATCTGAGGAAGATGTGGCCAGAGATTAGGACATTCTTTGATTGTTGTGTTTTTAGCCATCCCACATGTTGACCCTTGGTGCCTTGGAGTGTCCCCCAAGCAGAGGGAGACATCTAGTGGTCAAAATAGGCCATCCGGACAAAGCCACATAGTAAAACTGACTAGGCTGCGCAGTAAAGGATTTCTTGGTCCTTGGCAAACCTGGCCTTTGTATATTTCCACACCTAATAAAATCCTGTTAAAGTTTGAACCTGCTACTGAAGCATGTGGAGTTCAGGATCATTTCCTTCCTAGACTGTGGGAAAATGAGCTCTAAGAATATTTTAGGTGCAATGGAACCACATTAGAAGGAATGTTGGGTTTTGATGGTTTTATTTTTTTCTGAGAAGAAAATAATATGAAAATGTAACATGATATTGCTGTCCTTCATCTTACCAGGACCTGGGTTCAAGTTCCAGCTCTCTACCTCACTAGCTGTGTGACTTTGAGCAAGTCACTAGACTTCTCTCAACCTTAATTTACTCATCTGTAAAATGGGGGGACTTGACCTGATTGCCCCAGAGGTCCCTTCCAGTTCTAGATTTAGGATCTAAGATCTTGTGATTTCTGCCTGGGCCTCAGTTTCTTCTTCTGTAAAATGAGGGGGTTGGACTTGGTAGCCAGCTCCAGACCTAGGATATCATGCTCTTCCTTGCCCTCTTGCCATCAAGCCGCAAGACTCCACAAGATCTTAAGGACACTCAGCACAACTGTTGTGTGTGTCCACAGATGAAAATAATCAAGGCTGAACCTCCGGAAATTTACTTCTCCTTTCTTCTGTGTTTTCCCTGACTTCTCCATTCCCGTTTCCAGGGACCCAGGGTCGCTGAGGCCCTTTATCTGCTATGAAACCTCAAAGGTTCTGATAGAATGGAAGGGTCATAGATACAGAGCTGGAAGTGACCTTAGAAGTCATCTAGACCTCTCTCCCCACCCCCATTTTATAGATGAGGAAGCTGAGGCCTAGAGAGGTTAGCTGCTTTCCTAAAGGTCACACAGGTAATAAGGTATAGAAGATAGTAAGTTATTAAGGTAAGATATCATTTGGGCAGCTAGCTAGTACAGTGGATAGAGTGCTGGGTCTGGAGTTAGGAAGACCTGAGTTCAAATTTGGCCTCAGACACTTACTAGCTGTATGACTTTGGGCAAGTCACTTAACTCTGCCTCAGTTTCCTCATCTGAAAAAGTGACCCGGAGAAGGCAATGGCAAACCACTCCAGTATCTTTGCCAAGAAGGTCAGGAATAGTCAGACAACACTGAGAAAATGACTGAACAACAAGAAGGCATTATATGTGAGAACCTAGATTTGAGGACTTACGGATAGAATATAACCCACGAAGGCAGAAAAACCTGAGTTTGAATTCTGCCTCAGATATTTAATAGAGGGGATACCCTGCACTGCCTCTTAACCTATTTCAGCCTCAGTTTCTATAAAATGGGCATCATAATAGCATCTTCTTTATGGGATTGATATGAGAATCAAACAAGATAACCATGTGAAGCACTTTGAAAACCTTAAAATGCTATATGAATGTTAGTTATTAACGTTATAATTATTTGAATAATCTAGGCAGTCAGTGATAAAAGCTTGAGCCAGAATGGGAATAGAAAGGAGGGCATGAGGGACACTGTGGAAAAATTGTTTCTAGAACATAGTAACCGATATGAGAAGTAAGGAAGAGAAATGGGTCCAGGATGACCCCGAGGTTATGAACACGGGACATGTAATGAACGGCTTCCATAGACAGATATAGCAGTGATAAAGAAGAAAAGGATTAGAGGGGGCAAGGATGGGCTTGGTTTTGGACATGTTGACCTTGAGATGCCAATGAGATACCTAGGAGACATGCCCACAGGCAGCTGGAGATGTGGGTCTGATGCTCAGAAGAGAGATTGAGACTGGAGAGAGACTGTGGAGTCCTTTAAAAAGAGGTGGAAATGGAAGCCAAGTGAGTGGATCATAATGGCAAGGGATTGCGTGCAGAAAGAGAAGGCCTAGGACTAACCTTTGGGGAACCAAAGAACAAGAAGAAGATGAGAGGAGACAATGAAGGAACCAGAGCAGAAGTGATTAGAGAGGGCAGGTAGGTGGCGCAGTGAGTAGAGCACTGGCCCTGGAATCAGGAGGACCTCAGTTCAAATCTGGCCTCAGACACTTGACACACTTACAGCTGTGTGACCTTGCGCAAGTCACTTAACCCCAGTTGCCCTGCCTTCCCCCCTGCAAAAAAAAAGTGATTAGAGAGGTGGGAGGTGAAGCTAGAGGATGTGGTGTCTCTGTAGGTAAGGGAAGAGAGAGCATCTAGTAAGAGGGGTGGTTAGAGCTGCAACTAGAAATTGATTCAACTGAGAAAAAAAGAAATTAGGTGGTTTTGGGGGTAGAGGGGCTCAGCAGCAGTGCTAGGGAGGATAGTCTATGAATGGGTGCAACTATACTGGAAGATGGTATAGTCTTCCCTTGCACCCAAAGAGTAGGTGGGACCAGGAAAAGGCTGTATGGCAATGGAATAATGGTGGCAATGGTGGCAATGGTTGTACATATTGTGGGAACCATGCGAAGTAAGGTGTCAATGTAGTAGTTGCCATGGGAAGGAAGCACACGTTCAACAGATGTAGACATATGGAGGCAAAGCCCTGTTCACCCTATGCTAGTTATGGTTCTAGCAGGGGGTGAATGAATGAAAGGGTAGTCAACTGGCCTCAGACACTTACTAGCTGTGTGACCCTGGGAAAGTCACTTGACTTGGTTTGCCTCAGTTTCCTTATCTGCAAAATGGGCTGGAGAAGGAAATGGCAAACCACTCCAGTCAGTATCTTTACCAAGAAAACCCACATGGGGACCAAAGAATTAGACATAACGGAAACAGCAATGATTCCTTTGAGATTTCTTCAGTTATACTCTGAATCACTGAGCATGGCCATCTAGTTATTCAGCACCATTCTTTGGTCACATTCAAAGAAAATGAAAGGGAACATCCTTTCTTGCCATTAGCAGAACTTGCCCATAAAATTTATGTTCATTGAAGCAAAATTATTACAAAGCGTGACTGGTTTAAATTGATTGACTCAGACTCTCTTGCCTTACTATCAATCATTCAAACAAACAAGCATTTAACAAGTACAGGCTCCACCTTCCTAATACTGTGCTAGGAGCTTGTTATGGTAATTAGGGCAGGACTTTTTTGCTCTTCTTCTCTTTTGGAATGCTAAGGCCATCAAGTGCCTTTAATGAGCCTTGCCTTTGTTTGAATGGGGCAGGTAAAGTGAAACCTTTTTGTCTTTGCTTTGGAGTGCTTCTCAGCACTGAGGTAATTAAGTACCTTTGATGAGTCTTGCCTTTCAAATATAATGGTGAGCAAAATCAGACTTTTTGCTATTTTTCGTTTGAGTGCTTCTCATCATTAAGGAATCTTTGATTGAATCTGAAGTCTTTGATGACCTGCTTATGTCAAGAGAAAGCCTTGGGTTTGAGTCCCATGGTTGTGACGCCCTCTGACCCGGAGAAGGATATATAAGATCTGAGATTGGCGGTTTGTTTTGGGGGCACACTCATTGGAAGAATGTTGTGGATGTTGGCCAGTCCTTGGAGCACCCCCAGCTTTGAAAACCAAGATGCTGGTGCTTCTCTCTCTGGTAACTGTATGTATTGCTATGGACAGATAAAAGTCTGTCTACTGATTTGTGTTTGTTCTGTTTATACAATGTATGGTTGTAATTTCTGTTTGTATTCTCTCTGAAGTTCAGGGTGCTAGCTTTTTTCCCTGAACTAAGTGAATGATATTTGTATGTTTAATTAAAGTAAGATTGTTAACCCCTTAAAGTTGCTTCCTTAGAAAAGCAGATAAAAGAATCTGTGCTAGCAGCCCTCCTGTGTGCTTTTGTTGTTGGTCTTTCACTTCTACAGCAGCTGCTAGCAACATTGTTGTTACAGAGCTTGGGATCCAAAGACAAAAATGAAATGGTCCCTGTCCTCAAAGAGGTTACATTCTATCATTCTGAACTCGATGGTATGCTTAGCAAGAGAGGTGTCAGGTTAGGATAGAATAAACAAATTAAGCATAGTAGAAAAATGTCCCAAAAACAATTCAGAGAGGAGGTAGCAAGAGACAGTTTAGTATATTGAGAAAAGAGCTGAATCTGGAGTCAGAAGACCTAGATTCAAATAGCATCTCTACTGTTTGTGTGGTTTTGGGCAAATCATTTCACCACTCTGGGTCTCAGTTTCTTCATCTATAAAATGGGAGGGGAGGGACTAAGTGACCTTTTAGATCTCTTCCAGTGCTAAAATCTATAAGATAAAAGAATCACCCACTATAACATATTCTAATTCTTTTAAAAGTACCGTAACTTTTGTTGTTTAGTCATTTTTCAGTGAAGTCCAACTCCTCATGACCCCATTTGGGGTTTTCTTGGCAAAGATACTGGAGTGGTTTGCCATTTCCTTCTCTGGATCATTTTACAGATGAGGAAACTGAAGCAAACAGGGTTAAGTGATTTTCCCAGGATCACACAGGTTGTAAGTATCTGAAGCCAGATTTGAACTCAGGTCTTCTGACTCCAGGCCTGACACTCTATCCACTGCTCCATAAAGTATTTTTTTCAGTTGTTTTTCAGTCATGTCCAACTCTTTGTGATCTTATTTAGGGTTTTCATGGCAAGGATATTAGAATGGTTTGCCATTTCCTTCTCCAGCTCATTTTACAAATGAGGAAACTGAGGCAAACAAGGATAAGTGACTTAGGATCACACAGCTACTAAGTTTCTGAAGGCAGATTTGAACTCAGGAAGATTAGTCTTTCTGATTCTAGGCTTGGCACTCTATCCACTGTGCCACCGTAACTCAGAGAATAGAAAAATCCTTTCACTTTGAGGGAAATGTTCTGAGTGGTTCTTGGGAGCAGCAGGGCAAAGCAAAGCAAATTTCCTGTGTTGTGGGGTGAGAGCCATGCTTGGGAGTAGCTAGTGATTATGAGAGAGACTGTGGCCTAGAGTTAGGAAGATCATGAGGTCAAATCCTGCCTCAGACATTGTGTGACCCTCAGAAAATAATTTAATCTCCCTGACCTTCAGTTTCCCTATCTTTGAAATGAAGGGGTTGTTCTTAATGACCTCTAGAGTGCCTTCCATCTTGGAATCTCTGATCCTATGACTATGTCATCCCACACAAAAAAGCCCAAATCTTCCTCAAGCATACCACAACCCCTCTAATTCCCTCACTTAAGTAGGGAATTCTCCTCAGTAGAGCAACTTACCTACTCACTCACCCAGCCTTCCATACTCAGGTGCCTCCTCCTTGGCCCACCGAGAACCTGTGAATAGGAACACCTGAAGCTGTACAGCTGATACTTGTGTTTCCACACTATTATTCTCTGATTTTCCATTGTTCTCTGCCTCAATTTGAGAATCATCAATTCACTGGTAGAACTATTACCCAAGAGATCCTTGCAGGACTCTAATAGAAGAGACTTCTGAAAATACATGACGAGGATATTTGTGAGGCCACTGGACGGGAGAGAAGTAAGCCTGTTTGGAAAGAGGGCAGACTGGAATTTAAAATTAGACCAATGTTACAATGTATTAAAAAGAAGTTGTTCGGGTGAGGAGAATAGTGGAAACTTGGATTTTTGTCCCTTTGTAGCTGTATAGAATACTGTATATCTACTTGGCACCTTCCTTTCCTTCACTTTGAAATTTTCCTTAAAAAAGGAGTAGTGATAAATGTCTCAATGAACACAATAAAAAACAAGAGAAATTGTTTATCTCTTGTCTTCTGTGATACTATTCTATCCTGGTGCTCCTCCTACTTCTTGGGCTACTCCTCCATCACTTCCTTCACTAAGAACCATAATTTAGGCCTTCTAACGGCTGCAACAAAGTCAGAGTTTTATTTTTTGGAGGATTGAGGGAGTAGATGGTGCTTAGAAGATTCACAGAACACCTATGTTGGGCACAGACACATTAGGAGAGGCTTGGGAGAGTAAAATCAATTGTTGA
This sequence comes from Trichosurus vulpecula, assembly GCF_011100635.1. Taxonomy (NCBI): domain Eukaryota; kingdom Metazoa; phylum Chordata; class Mammalia; order Diprotodontia; family Phalangeridae; genus Trichosurus; species Trichosurus vulpecula. Next base: position 236,165,936 of record NC_050579.1, on the reverse strand, counting down.
CCCCCCCAACACACAAAGCTCTCGGCACATTTTTTATATTGATGATCCATTGAACATGAATAGCATCTGGGCTGGTCTCCATCCTGTCCTCCATATTTATTATCTCTCCCTACCTTTGTTCAGGCTAGTTCTGGCTTCTGATGTCCTCCTCAGCTTTCACAATTTATCAAAATCATCATATCTATCTATCTATCTATACATAAACACACATACACACACATACAAGCATATATATATACATACATGTATATATATATTTATATGTACATACATAATACACACATATATGTATATATACACAAATATATATATATATATATTTATATATATATATATATATATACACGTATATATATATACGTATGTATACACACTTATAACACACATATATGACCTGCCCATAGTCACATAGCTAGTAAGTATCTGAGGCCAGTTGACTAACCTTTCATTCATTCATCCCACGCTAGAACCATAACTAACATAAGGTGAACAGGGTTTTGCCCCCATATGTCCACATATATATACACATACACACACATATATATATATGTGTGTATATGTATGTGCATATGCATATGTATGCATGTGTATATATACATATATATGTGTATATATATACCCATATATCCTTTAGATGCTTGGCACATAGTAGGCTCTTGATAAATACTTCTTCATTCAAGTGGTTGGCTCATAGTAAATGTTTCATTCATTCATTCTAACATTCATTCATTCCTTTATGGCCTAATTCAAGTTCCAAATACTACATGAAGCTTTTCTGGATGATCTAAATCCACACTGTGCTGATCTTTCCTTTTGGTAGCATCCTTCTCACTCACTGCCCCCTCTACCCTATATCTAAACAGTTGCTAGGTCTCATCAGTTCTACCCCCACAATTTCTCTCAAATCTGTCTCCTTCTCTCCACAAACACAGACACTATCCTAGTTCAGTCCCTCTTGCCCTGATTGTTGCCACACTCTCCTAATTGATCTCCCTACTTCTAGCTTCTCTCCTCTCTAATCCATACTTCATAAAACAGACAAAGTAATTGTCCTAAAGCATAGGTCTGACCATGTCATTGCTCTACTCAAGAACCTTCAGTGGCTCCCTAGTGCTTCTAGAATAAAATGCAAACAACTCCAATTTGGCATTTAAAACCTTCCCCAATCTGGCAGCAGCTTAGCTTTCATCAATATTTCATATGACTCCCATTCTAGTCAAATGGGTCTACTCAATGTTCCCTAAACTAGGCAATCCAGATCTTTCCACTGGTGCCGTTGCATAGGCCTTTCTCCAGGCCTGAATATATTCCTCTTTACCTCCACATCTTAGAATCAATCCTCAGTATCTTTCAAGGCTAAGTTGCATAGCCACCTCTTACTCAACACCTTTCCTGATCCTTCTCTTTTTCAGTGCCCTTTCCCCCCTCATATTGTCTTTTGTTTATTTATCTGTGTACATATTGTATAAATCCACTAAAATGGAAGCTCTCTGATGGCAAAACCTATTTTTTTTACTTTGTTTCCCCAGCACCTATCAAAGATCCTTGAATATGATTGCTGCTTAATAAAGTCTTGTTGAATTAAATAAAGAGCTTTGCATTCATGGGCTGTAATATATAGTCTAGCACTCAATGATGGACCATCTTGTCTATCACCTACTTTTATTTAACATGTTAGTTTTGTCTTCCAAAGTGTAGCATGAAGTCTTTGAGGGCAAAAGTCCTACCTTATATGAGGCTTATCTGTGAAAACACAGTGAGGAAACACCAGAGGTAAGATTTTAACCCAAACCTTCCTGATTTAAAATCCAGGATTTTATTAACTATATTGTCCTGTATAATCTGATCAAGGGGACTGGAATTCTAATCTCTCTTCAGTGGATGTCAAGTTATTTAAATTATAGCTGCATATTACTTACTCTGATTTATAAGGATTGGGTTCCCTTAGACTCTAGCTAGATAGGAAACATGGTTCTCTACCCGATCCCTCTATTTCCTAATCCCTCAAAAGTTTTTGGCATATGCTGGAGAGGGCAGCTTGTTGGCACAGTAGATAAAACACTGGCATTGAAGTCAAGAGGACTTGAGTTCAAATCTGGCCTCAGTCGCTTGATCCTGATTGCCTCCAAAAAAAAATTAGTCCCAGTATACTTTGGGGAGAAGTTAGAACAGAAGTGCTGATGGGAAAACATGAAAACAGGACTTAAGATGTGTTCCTATCACCAAGGCAAATATTAAGTGCAGCAACCGATGGTATAGGCCCAGTATGGACTTGGAAAACCCAAGCCAAAATTTTGAACAGATCACTAGGAAGAAGGCAAAGGACGGATATTGTGGCATTTATGCATACACAGAATGAATAGCTTCTGAAGCAGCATGATTTGAGCGGCACTGAAAATGTCCCCCAACCAAAAGGCATTTCCCCAAGTGCTAGTCATGGTTCTCGGTTTTCCCCTTTGAAGCCTTTTTATCCTTTTCATTCATAATAACTCACATTTATTTGGTATTTTAAGGCATACAAAACCTTTTTTTTTCATAACCCTGAGAAGTAGCTAAGTTTTCTTGTCTTTCTCATATAGTTGAGAAAATTGAGCGTGGTATAGTAGAAAGAACATCTAAGGACCTGGGTTTAAATCTCACCTCTGACATTTAATACCTGTGTAACATTAAGTAAGTCATATAACCTCCCTGGGCTTTGATTTCCTTTTCTAGAAAACTTAAGGTTTGGACTAGATGACCTCTTAGGCCTTTTCTAGTTCTAAACCTATGGTCCTGTGCTTTGCTCAGCTAGTAAACTTCACAGTAAGTACAGGAATGCAGGTCCTTGGCCCTGGGTTTAACATTTTCTTATACCTTGTAGTGCCCAGAGAGAAGGGGCAAAACATTAGGTGGGAAGAAGATTGCTGATATAGATGGCAAGAGGGCACTGAAGGCAAACTTTCCTTATTTTGTGATTTCTGTTTAGGGCCAACTCTATTACAGTCATCCACATCATAAGAGGTTAGGGATGCAGTGCCCCGCCTCCATCTCCACCACCCCCTTCCCTTCTCCCCTGTGCATTATTTGGAAAATCCACATAAAATTTTTTGGCCCTCTCTTTGCAATTTAAGTGACATGAGACAGGAGAAATTTGAGATGCAAAGGTCACTGTGAGATCACCACAAGATGTCAGGTAAGAGATTGGCATAAACATGCTTAGCATTCCCAAATGTTCATAGAACCACAGTTCTTTAACTACAAATTTAATTTTAAGACAAACAAATTGTGTAGCTGTTCATTTATGTTATTAAACAGCAAATACATACAGTACATACATTTTATGCATTTATATACTATTAAAGTTTTTAAACACTACATTTCTAGCCTTTGTGTATTGCCTGCTGGCTTTCATGTTCTTTTCACAAACTTTAACTTTTTACCTATTTTAATTTCAAAAAAGAAATTGTGTATATTTATATTATTAAAAATAAAAAAGTTAATATTTACAATACTGTACATATATTTTATGCATTTCAGGGTTTGTAAACATTTTCTGTGTTGTTTGTGACTTCTGCAAAACTCCCCAAAAATTCCCATTTCATTTCTTATGTTGATCCACGATATATCAAAACAGCAACAGGGAATGTTGCAATGTGGAAGAGATAACTCTATTTGCCTAAGGTCACATTTCTATGAGGCAGCTACAGTACAGTCTATACAATGTTGGACTTGGAGGGGGGAAACTGGATCCAAATCTCTAGTTGTGTGACCCTTTCTCAGCCTCAGTTTCCTCATCTGTAAATAGGAATATTAATAGCATCTACCTCACAGGGTTATAGTGAGGATCAGATGAGATGATAGCATCTGTAAAGTGCTCTGCAAACCTTAAAGCACTATGTAAATTCCAGTTATTAGTAGCAGTAGTAGTAGTGTTGTTTATTATTGTTAGCCCTCCATGTTCATCCTAGAATTATAAGGTGATAAATGTGAAAGGGATCTTTGAAACAATGTAATCCAATATAGAGGAGGGGAAATGACTTGTTCAAGGTCATACAGTTAGCTTGACAAAGATCGGACTAGACTCCAAATGTCCAGACTCCTATCTGGTCAGCAAGGTGGCACATGATCCCAGGCAAATCATTGAATTCCTGTTTGCCAGACATTCCTCAACTCTAACATGGGGGTAAAAATAGCACTTACCTCCCAAGATGGTTGTAAGGATAAAATGAGATATTATTGGTAAAGCACTTAGCCCAGTCCTGGCACATAGTAGGTATTTAATCGATATATATTTCCTTTCTTCTTCAACTCTAAAATGGAGGTAAAAATAACACCTCCCAAGATGGTTATAAGGATAAAATGAGATACTATTGGTAAAGCACTTAGCACAGTGCCTGGCACATAGTAGGTATTTAATATATATACATATATATATATATGTATATATTTCCTTTCTTCCATCCCAGTATTCTTTTCTTTACATTTTGCTTCTTCTTTAGCCTTACAATGACTCTTCTTTCTATTCTCTCCTTCTCCCTTTACTTCCTAGCCTTGATCTGATGAGAAGGGGGAAAATAAATGAATGAACAGAATGTATGATTAAAAAAAGAAAAAGGACAGGTTTTTGGTGAAAGATCTCTGCCTTGATTCTGTGAAAGCATTTCATTTCTGACATATGAGATCCTAGGTGTCAGGAAACTGAATCACCATGTTAAGGCCAGATGTAGTTACCTATCTCATTTTCAAGTCAAGTCTACAAGACCTCATTAATTACCTATGACATGTCTGGCACTATTAACAGGGCAGCTAAGTGGTGCAGTGGATAGAGTGTTGGGCCTGGAATTAGGAAGACTCATCTCCTTGAGTTCAAATCCAGCCTCAGACATGAGGTCACAAAAAGTTGGACATCACTGAAAACAACTGAACACCAACACCAACATGTGTGAACCAATTCACGGTTCTACCAATAGCATATTAGGCCTTCCAGCACTGATTATTTCCATAGTTTCTCACTTATGCCAAGTTTTTGGGTGTGGTGTGAAATATCAGAGTTGTTTTGATTTTTGATTTATATTTCTCTAATTAGTAATTTGGAGACATTTTCCGTATGATTGCTAATAAATTGACATTCTTTTAAGAACTCCTTGTTCATATTCTTTGACCACTTAATCAGTAGGTAATGATTTTTGGTCTTAGAGAATTGTGTTCATCTCATATATCTTGGATATCAGACCTTTATCAAATATAATTGATTAAAGGAATTTTTCCAATCAAAGCTTTCCCTTCTTACCCTAACTGATTTATTTATTCAAAAGGGTTTTTTTTTAATTTATTTCAAGTACTTGGAAATATCTAACTTACTTTTTCTGATCGTATTTCTCCCCTGGTTTGGTTAAGAATTCTCTCCCTGGTTATAGCTATGAAAGATATCTCTCTGTTCAGTTGTCCGACTCTTTCAGGCCTAATTTGGGGTTTCCTTGGCAAAGATATTGGAATAGTTTGTTATTTCCTTCTCCAGTTCATTTTACAGATGAGAAAATGGAGGCAAACAGGTTTAAGTGACTTGTCCAGGGTCATACAACTAGTAAGTGCCTGAGGCCAGATTTGAACTCGGGAAGATGAATCTTCCTGACTCCAGCTTAGCACTGCACCACCTAGCTGTCCCAGGGTATCTCATTCTTTTCTAATTTTTTTTCGAATGGTATAACCTTTTATATTCAGGTCCCATATTTATTTCATCAGACCATTTTTATGAACTGCTCCCTAGGTTGGGGTTAAGTCTTAACTCTACTGTTAGATCTGAATTCTAATCTTTTTTGAACTACTTGTTAAATTTTTGACCTTGGGCCAGTCCCTTAAACTTTCTGGGTTATAGTTTCTTCACCTGTAAAATGAGAGAGCTGGACTAGATGAGTTCCCAGAACCTTTCTCTTGCTGAATCTGTGATTCTATAATTCTAGCCACATCTCCCCAAACCTGAATGGATGAGCTTAATTTTTTGAATCCAAGTGTAAGATTTTATATTCATCCCTATTAAATTTCATCTTATTGTATTTGACCCAATGTTCTACAGTATTGAGTCTCATTTCCCTCATTGAGTTTATAATGTTCTAGATAGTAGAGACCATGTTTTATATTTCTATGTCCTTCAGACCCCCTAGTGAAGTAGAAAATACATATTACATTCTTAGTATTGTCTGATTGACTAATAAGGTGCTGTAGTAAGATCACTGGCCTTGTAGTCAACATACATAGGTCCAAATTCCAGTACTACTACTTACTGGCTTAATGATCTTTGGCAAATTCCTTTGCCTCTTTGCACCTCCATTTCCTGATTTTTAAAACAATGAGATTGGGTTAGATGTTGTATAAGGTTCCTTCAAGGACTAGCAGTCTCTGGGTTTCAGTTTATTTATCGAAAAATGAGGGATTTAGAGTAGACTTTCTTAAAGGTCCTTTCCACTTCTAAATGGTTGTACTATTCTGTGAGAACTCTAATCTTTGCCCCAAATCTGACCCCTGCTATATACTGTTGTGACCTTTAGGTGGCAGTAAAACATGGCCATATCAATATATGGGCCCGCCTTCAAGTGGTTTGGATGGTAGGCTGTATTACCAGCAAAGGGACCCATGGTTGGGTTTTCTTCCCCTAATTACTTTGTTTTGTTCAGTATTAGTGATATTGACGGCTCCCTTAAGTTCATAGAATTATGAATGTTGGAACAGAAATGGACCTCATAGATCTATGATTTGGAAGATGAAATGAGAAAGCTGGACATTATGACTTTCCCTCCACACTTCTTTCCCTCATGTCTGAGCTCTCCCAAAATCTCTACCCACTTTTATGTTTAGAGTTTGCTTTCTTGATAAATACGAGTACTAATCACTACTTTTGGATGTTGGGGTGTTTTTAATATTGATGAAGATTTTCAAAGATGAGTCAGCTATGTGGTATTATTTTCATTGAAAGCCCTATGAAATACTTGAGTCATCGATGACTGGTTTAATTAATTCTCCCCATCTCCACTGAATACCTTAATTCTTTCATTTGGGAGGTGTGGTTGGCATCTACAGTATTTGAAAACTGAAGGTGAAAAGTTTACATGGGATATTCCTTCATATAGTAGAAAAAACACTGGGTTTTTTTTTTTCAAGTCAGAAGTCAGGCCTCGAATCCTAGTTCTGCTACTGACCACAGACATAAACTCAGGCAAGCTACTACTTGACCCTTAGGCTTCTGTTTCTTCCTCTGTAAAATGAGGGCATTAGATCAGAGGATGTCTAAGATCCCTTCTAGCTCGAATACCATTATTTTATGAAGTGACATTGGTCAATTAGCCCAAGTGGAGTAGTCATATACTTATAATCAACCACCAGTTAATAAGATGGTCAAGTGTCCTTTGAAATATTATATGATTGATGTAAAGCCATTGCCAGTTTCCAGGATGCCCTAGATCTCTTCCAATTATAGAATTGTATAGGAAGATAGAAAGATTCCATTCTACCATAATTCTACTTAAAAATATTTAGTAGTTCATTGTGTTACAATATAAAATATAAATTCTTTAACCTGGTATAGAGTTCTCTATTCACAATATAGCTTTAAGCTACCTTTCTATCTTCTAGTCTGTTTCATTTTTTCTAATCTAGTCTAGTCTATTTTATTTAAATTTACATTTTTATTGATGTCTTTTGCTTTTATATTACAATCATGTCTGAATATTTGTCGTATTTTATGCTACTTTCCTTCACATACTCCATATTCTAGCCAAGGTATTTTCCTTATTGTACCCTGCCCTCTGTTAGCTCTTATACATTAACATATCATATCCAAATGCCTGAGACAGATTTTGTTCACATCTGCCTATTGAAATCCTTCCTTGGCTAGAGCCAAGATGGCAGAGTAGAGATAACAACCCATCTGAACTTTCTCAACATTCCCCTCCAAGGAACTTTAGAGTAACACATCAAATCAAACTCTGGAGCAACATAGCCATCAAAAGGTAAGGGTGAGACATATTTCCAGCCAAAGACAACTTAAGCGGTTGGTAGGATCAATCTGTGAAACCAGAGTGGCACCAGCCTGGAGTATATGCTGCCACATCAGAGGTGGGCCTTGGAAGGGGCTGCAGCAGCAGCTTCAGGTGCTCTTAATCCAGAGACAGTAAGAGGATAGGACAATTGGTCAGAAAGAGATTACAGGGAACCCTGAGCTGACACTGGGTGAAGGACTGGGTGCTATTTGGTATTTTCACATGTAGTTCTAGTCACAGTTCCAAGGCAGGGAGGAGCAATAGCACAGAGGACAGTGGCTTTTCCTGGGTAAAGACTACAGCACAGACCAGCAGAGCAATGACCACACCTCTCCCACCATAATGATGCCTTGAAAGTACTGAAAACTTGCAGACCTCCGGAACTAGCTTGAAAACAGCATTGTGAAAAAAAGACTGAAAATTGGGACACTGCCTTTCCAATCCTAGGTGAGTAGAGTCCAACTTTAACATAAAGTTCAAAGTCAAGAAATTGGTTGGAAAAAGTGAGCAAATACCAAAAAAGAACCTGACCATAAAGAGTTACTACGGTGGCAGAGAAAATCAAGACAAACTCAGAAGACAATAACATGAAAACAGCAACAATCAAAGCCTCAAAGAAGAATACAAATTGGGCACAAGCCCAACAAAAATTCCTCAAAGAGTTAAAGAAAAAGATATTAGTGGCAGAGGAAAAAAATGAGAAAAGAAATGGGAATGATGCAAGAAAATTATGAAAAGAAAATTGGCAGCTTGATAAAGGAGCCACAAAAAAATACCAGAAAAGATAACACCTTAAAAAACAAAATTGGCCAAATGGTAAAAAGAGACACAAAAATTTACTGAAGAATTTCTTCAAAAGTAGAAATGGCCAAATGAAAAAAAGAGGTATGAAAGCTCAATGAAAAAAAATAATCCTTTAAATATTCAAATTGGGTAAAACTAATTACTCCATGAGACATCAAGAAACAATAAATCAAAATCAAAAGAATGAAAAATAGAAGAAAATGTGAAATGTATCATCAGAAAAACAACTGACCTGAAAAATAGATCAAGGAAGGGTAATTTTAAAATTATTATACTATGTGAAAGTCACGATCAAAAAAAGAACCTTGACATCATATATCAAGAAATTATAAAAGAAAACTGACCTGATATCTTAGAGAAGATAAAATAGAAATAGAAAAAAAATCTGCCAATCACTTCCTGAAAGGGATCACAAAGTGAAAATTTCTAGGAATATTACAGCCAAATTCCAGAGCTCCCAAAATCAAGGACAAAATATTGCAAATGGTCAGGAAAAAAAACACAGTAAAAGGCAAAGGAGCTGTGATTATAATAAAGAATAATCCACCTAGCAAAACTGAGTATAATCATTCAGGGGGAAACATGGATATTTAATGAAAGGACTTTAAAACATTCCTGATGAAAAGACTGTAGCTGAATAGGAAATTTGACTTTCAAATACAAGACTCAAAAGAAGCATAAAGAGGTAAAACATAAAAGAGAAATCACAAGAGACTCAATAGGGTGAAACTATTTACGTTCCTATATGGAAAGATGATACATGCAGCTAATAAGAATGTTATCATTCTTGGTGCCATTAAAAGGACTTTACACAGACAGAAGGTAAGGGAGTGAATTGATTATGTTGGAATGACTTTAAAAAAAGGATAGGCAAGAAAGATGGATGCACTGGAAGAAGGGGAAAGGAAAAGAGAGAATGGGAAAAATTATCTTACATAATAGGCACCTAAGGAAGAGTGGAGATGAAAATGGAGGGGCAGGTAATGCTTGAAATTCACTCTCATCTGATTTGGTTAAAAGAGGGAAGAACACACACACACACACACACACACGCACACTTAATTTGGTATAGAAATATATCTTACCCAACAAGGAAGTAGGAGAAAAGGGGGATAAAAGAAAGGGGGAATAGGGCAGATTAAGGGAGGCAGTGGTCAGAAGCAAAATAGGACTTTTGAAGAGAGAGAGAGAGAGAGAGAGAGAGAGAGAGAGAGAGAGAGAAAGAGAGAGAGAGAGAGAGAGAGAGAGAGAGAGAGAGAGAAGAAAATAATATGGAGGGAAATACACAGTAATCATAACTGAGTGTGAATAGGATGAACTCACTCATAAAATGGAAATAGATAGGAAAATGGATTAGAAACCAGAATCCAACAATATATTGTTTACAATGTATATAATAAATGCACATGTGCATGTGCATACACACACAAATATGAAACAGAAAAACACACACAGAATTAAAATAAGGTGCTGGAGTAGAATCTATTGTGCTTAAGCCGAGGTTAACAAAAGGAAGGGGTAGAAATCATAATCTCATTAAAAACAAAAGCAAAAATAGACCTAATTAAAAAAGATATTGAGGGAAACTACATTTTGCTAATAGGTATCATAGACAGTGAAATATTATAAAAAATTTACAGCAAGTTTCTCTGACAAAGGTCACATTTTTCAAATATATAGGAACTGAGCTAAATTTATAAAAATAAGAACCATTCCCCAATTGATAAATGGTCAAAGGATATGAACAAGCAGTTTTCAGAAGAAGAAATTAAAGCATTCTATAGTCATATAAAAAATGCTCTGAATCATTTTTGATTAGATGAATGAAAATTAAAACAACTCTGAAGTACCACCTCACACCAATCAGATTGGCTAACATGACAAAAAAAAAGGAAAAACAACTGCTGAAAGGGATGTTGAAAAATAGGGATACTAATGCACTGTTGGTAGAGTTGTGAACTGGCCCAACAATTCTGGAGAACAATTTGGAACTATACCCAAAGAGCTATAAAAATGTGCATACCCTTTGACCCAGCAATACTACTACTATGTCTATATCCCAAAGAGATCAAAGAAAAAAGGAAGGGAACTATATGTACAAAAATATTTGTCATCTCTTTTTGTGATGGCAAAGAATTAGACATTGAAAGGATGCTCATCAATTGGAGAATGGCTAAACAAAGTTGTAACATATGATTGTGATGGAATATTATTGTGCTATAAGAAATGATGAGCAGATCAAAGCATACTATAGTCTCTTTTTAATTATTTCTTTTTCTTATTTCTATTTCTTATTTCTCATGGTTTTTCCCTTTGGTTCTAACTCTTCTATACAACATGACTAATGTGGAAATATGTTTAATATGATTGTACATGTATAGCCTATTGTATACCACCTTGGGTGACGTAAGAGGGGAAGGAAGAGAAAATTTAGAACTCAAAATCTTATAGAAGTGAATATTGAAAATTAAAAATAAATAAAAACATATATAAAAAGGGAGACAGATAAAATAAGAATAAAAAAAGAAATGATGAGCAGAATGGTTTCAGAAAAATAAACCTGGGAAGACCTATATGAATTGATGCAGAGTGAAGTGAGTAGGACCACCAGTAACAGCAATATTGTAATGATGATCAACTATCAGAGACTTAGCTACTCTGACCAATACAGTGATCCAAGACAATTCCAAAAGACTCATGACGAAAAATGGGCAACTAGGTGTCACAGTGGATAGAGTGCTGAGTTTTAAGTCAGGAATACTCATCTTTCTGAGTTCAAATCCAGCCTCAGACATTTGCTAGCTGTGTAATCCTGGCTAAGTCACTTAATCCTGTTTATTTCTGTTTCCTCATCTGTGAAATGAGCTGGAGAAGGAAATGGCAAACTACTCCAGTATCACTGCCAAGAAAACCCCATATGGGGTCACAAAGAGTCTGACATAACTGGATGACTGAACAACAGGAACAACATGATGAAAAATGTTATCTACCTTCAGAGAGAGAACTGGTGAACTTTGAGTGCAAATTGAAGTATAGTTTCTTTATTTTTCTTGCAAAATGGATAATGTGGACATATGTTTTGCATCAGTTCACATATTATATTGCCCAACTTCTCGATGAGTGGGGCAGGACCTGGAGGGAGAGAGACAATTTGGAATTCGAAAAAACTTTTTAAAGTGTTAAAAATAATAAATTTTTAAAAACCAGAATTTTTTTCCTTCTTAAAAGTCCAGATCAGGGATCACCTCATCCATGAAGTCTTTCCTGACACTCAGGCTATTATGTAGGGCCTCTCCGATGTATTTCAGTTTGTATTATAGTAATTCATGTAGTCTCATGTCTCTGGAACTGTAGCTGTTATGACTACTACTAACTTACGTTTATGTAGCATTTTAAGATTTACAAAACTCACTTTCCAATGCTCCTATAAAATTTTTATCCCTATTTTCTCCACAAGGAAACTCAGATTCATAAAGGTTACATAATTTCTCTGATCATACTTGAAGCCAAAACTAGACTATAAGCTCTTTGAGGGCAGAAACGAAGTTATTTTTTCTCTATTATTCCTAGTACCTATGAGAGTATCTTGTAAGTAGTATGTACCTGATAAAAGCTTGTTGGATTGAATTGAATCTATAAGGCAACTTGAAGCTCTATAACAACTTTGACCTATGATAGTGCAGGATCCTTGCCAAGCATTTGAGATCCCATACTCCACTGGGAGTAGGAACATGTTCCCACCCTGAAAGGGTGAACAGACTGTGCCTTTTGCCTTTGCTTCTATATCCTTTAAGTTTGCAACACATGTTGTTCTTTACCCCACCCCAATCTGGAATCTGGATTCTCTTTCCAATCAAAGACAATGCCAAAGGCTACTGGCACCCGGTGCTGAGTAGAATACAGTGACCAGGATTTTTTGATGTAAACATTTACTGGGTATGATTGAAATTTGGCTCAGCCAGTTCTTTCAGATGCTGTCTCTAGCCAACAGCCTGGAGGGATTCATATGCTGAGCCTTGTATAAAAAAGGTTTCCCTTCCCCTCTCCCTCCTCCCCCTTCTCTGAAGTCTCCTAGCAAGTAACTGGCAGGGACAGACCCTTCGGTCATCCTGCTGAGGTTTCCAGTAAGAGCCATGGGTGCTTGGAGGACAGCCAGCAGCACCAGTCAGGTGATTGGTCCCAGCAGTGATGGGGGGCTATAGCAAAAGCAGAGACCTAAAGGATGCTTCTTCTCAATCTGAAGGGACTGAGTGAACTTTGTGATCAAAGAGACTGCTGCAGAACAGGGAGAGGGTTTAAAAAGAATCCTTCTTTGTTCTACTTTCCCCAAGTGGAGTAGGAGGAGAAAGGCCAGTATGTGAGAGTAACAAGTCTAATAAAAGCCAACATTTCACCTGTGACACAACAGGAATGAAGTAACTCCCAGGGGGTGCCTTGAGTATGGTCCTCCCTGGTCACTGGTACTGCTTTTTTTTCATGCTGTTATCCTTGCTCATAGATCTTAAAGCTGGACTTGTCCCTGAATTCCTTCCTTTCCAAACCTACTCCTTTCTCTTTTTCCCATTCTTTCTTCCTATCCCCATCTTCACTCTCTTCTTCTTTTATTTTTTTCTTCCTGCCTTTCCCTTCTTTTCCTTCCCCCTCTCCCTTACCTTGCTCAACCTGACCTTTAAAAGCCCGCCAGAGTCTGGCTTCCCCTTACCATTCCAGTATTGCTTCATATTATTACCTTTCGTGTGTTCCCCATTCCAGCCAAATTGACCTGTTAGCTGTTATTCATTGGTGACATTACCTCCCTTGCCTCCATGCCTTTGCATAAGTTATCCTCAAAGTCTGAAAAGCCCTTCCTCCCCATTTTAGAGCTCTAGGTTCCTTCAAAACATAGTAAAGGGGCAATAGCCTCCATAGGCATTTCCTGATACTGCAGTTTGCTTTAAAAAAATTTTTAGTACTCTCTCCCTATAAAAATTTTGCTTTTTCTTACTTTGTATTTAGCGTCTACATATTACAGTCCTTTAGTAGAAGGTAGCCTTCTGAAGGGAAGAAATTTTAATTTTTTATGTCTTTCTCATAGTTTTCTTTCTTTCTCAAGTTCAATCATAGAATCTTAGATCTAGAGCTGTAAGGGACAAGAGGCTACCTAGCCAGCCCTCTCATTTTACAGATGAGGAAACTGAGGCTTGGACAGTCATACAAGTAGTAAGTGACAGGCATTAAACCCAGGTCCTTGGACTCTGAAGTCAATGCTCCTTCCAGGATGGTAGCATGCTGCCTAATCAGTGATTGTTAAATTGCCTTACCTTGTTCTCCTTTTCTGTGTCCCTTTTTCTTTTCTTCTTCTTTTCTCTACCTCCTTTCCCTTCTTTTTCCTCTTTCCCTAGCCTCTCTTTTCTCTTCCCTATTCTCTGCTCCTTTATTTTCCTCTTTCCTCTGACCATTCTCATTCTTATATACTTCATGACACATATATGTGTTTGTGTTTGTGTGTGTATGTGTGTATTTGGTATTACCCAGGAGTGTTAGCCAAGACAAATTTTTTTCCTTATTAACTGAGGTCAGAAAAATAAAGGCTCCATATACAACAAAACATTGATGGTAGCACTTTTTGTGGTATCAAAGAATTGAAAATCAAGCCCATAGATTGAGGAATGGATAAACAATGTGGCACATAAATATAATGGAATATTACTGGTCTATAAGAAATAACCAACATGATGAATATGGAGAAGCATGGAAAGACATATAAATTGATGCAAAGTGTGGTAACCAGAGCCAGTAAAACATTATACACAAGAACTACCACAATGTAAACAGAAAGAACAACACCCCTAAAGCAAGTTAGTGTTGTGAAACTATGATGACTTTTCTTAGAACCCCAGAGAAAAGGCATGAGAAGACAATAAACACCTACCCACTCCCTTGCAAAGGTGGTAGGGATGAGGAGAGTCTGTGGGCATGGAACACTGCACATAATGTCAAAATTTTTCAGTGTCTTGATTGGTTTTGCTGAATTTTTTATTCTTTAAAAAAAAATTCTGTGTTATAAGGGAAGGCTGAGGTGAAGGGATAAGAATACAGGGAAAGTATAGGTGATGAAACAATAAAAATTGTTGATAAAATCTACTTTTTAAAAAGGCAGAAAGAAACAAAGCGAGGTCAAGTTAGTCTTGGACATGGGACTGATCATCAGGAAGATACTTTAAAAAGTCGCTGGGCAGAAAAAAAAATTCTTCACCCTCAGTTTTTGGGTTATAACTGTCTTGTAAAGATGGGTATCGAATCTTATGAAAAAGACAAGATGTTCTGATCTCTAACAATTTATTCATTTTTAAATCTTTTTTTATTTTTAGTTTATAGCACTCAATTCCACAAGTTTTTAAGTTCCAAATTTTCTCCTCCTCCCTCTCCTCCTCCCTCACCCCTCCCGAGACAGCATGTGATCTGATATAGTTTCTACACATACCTTCACATTAAATTTATTTTCACAATAGTCAAATTGTAAAGAAGAATTATAACTAATGGAATGAACCATAAGATAGAAGAAACAAAACCAAAAAAGAGAGAGCAAATAGTTTGCCTCAATCTGCATTTGGACTCTGTAGTTCTTTCTCTGGATGTGGACAGCTCTTTCCATCATGAGTTCTTTGGAGCTGTCTTAGAGCCTTGCATTGCTGCGAGGAGCCAAGTCTATTGAAATTAGTCATCACAGATACCATGTATCTATAATCACGTATAATGTTCTCCTAGTTCTGCTCCCCTCCCTTAACATCAGATCATATAAGTCTTTCCAGGTTATCATGAAGTCCATCTAATTTACTCATTTTCTACATAGTTTGGTGGGCATACTGAGAATGAATGTCAAGCCCATTTTTCCTATTAATTTGCCATAACACTGGTAAAATCACTTAATCTCTTTGTGACCTCATTTTTATCCATGTCACAACATTCTCCTTTTATATCCAATGTCACCAGCATTATCCTTTTATACTTCCAGAAAAATGACAGTAAGGATAAATAAAAGGAATTTCATTGTCTTATTCACCATCTGCTTTACCCATGTCCTTCCCCTACTCCTTAAGATGCTTCAGTTCAAGTTTCATTGACTTCAGCTGGATTTAAAGGACTTGCATGTGTTGAGATTATTGATATGATCACTTTTTAAAAGAGAAACAGAAGAAATCTAAATTATTTTATTTCTCTGGCAGAACTGAAACAAAATAGGATTCGAGTTGTGCCTAAATTTACATAATTGACACTTAGATACTTAAAAGGTATTATGATGTCATTGTGGACATTCCCTTCGCATCCTCGCATCCAGTATATTTCTTATCCATATCTCTTTCTTGTTTTCCTTCCTTTCTCTCCCCAACCATAATCCTTCCTTCATCTTCCCTCCCTCCACACCTAATGCAGCTGACAGTAGAATTAGAAGAGATTGGGATGGAACACAGTAGGAAAGTTTGCATTGTCTCCTCAACCCAACAGCCTGACTAAATGTAATTTTGTTACTGGTGGGGATTCTGGAGTACTCTCCCAGTCTACTGTGGACCTTTTCAGTATCTCTCTTATCCACTAGGTTAACAAGGAGCAATAATTGCCAGATGTTTTAAACTAATTTGTGCTAATGGAAAATAGGAGATAATGTGTGACCAATATGTCAGAATGGACCTTTGTCACATAGTTCTGATTTTGTGTAGACATTACACAGCATAAAAATAATAACTGTGAAGAGTATTATCCCTAGGCTGTTATGTGGGTACTATTGAGAAACTCAGACAAAAATGCATGGATGAATAAGTACAAACTTTCTGCTACTACTATTACTACTAATAATAATATTACTACTACTACTGCTACCATGGCTCAACTTCTTTCCATATTGAGGGTTAATCAGTAACACAGTCCTCTTCCTATAGGAAAGATTTTATGATGGTAGGGTAGATTTACAGGACACAAACACATAGAGAGAAATATATACAGTCAAAACCTTTGAGGGAATCTCTCTCTCTCTGTCTGTCTCTCTGTCTCTGTCTCTGTCTCTCTCTGTCTCTGTCTCTCTCTCTCTCTGTCTCTCTCTCTCTGTCTCTCAATTACCAAAAGAAGGGAAGAATCACTATAATACAACTTTTACTTATTTTATTCAAAAAAGTTTTTTTAAAGTCATAAAATGACTATTTACTTGACTGGAGGATTCTCCACCAAATAATTTTAAATTTTGAGTTTTGCTAACACATTTAAAATATAACTTGATTATAATTTAATTTATCCTCTTAAGCAACATTGCTGTGCATACCTTCATATTGATATTTCCCAGTGGTAAGATAACAATAAGATCAAAGCTTTCTCCTGTATCACTAAGTTTCATGGAATGCCACCACCTCATAATAAACAAAGTTGGGAAAAATAAAAAGAGGACAATGGAAAGATAAATAGTGCATGAAAACAGGTGGTGGCACATTATTGATGAATATTGTCATCAGATAGGATATAAACTACCATTAAGGGGACTGTTAATCAGAAAAGGAGTGGGGCTCAGTCATGCGATTACAATAGTAGCCTGTGGTTGTGGTGGAGCTGAGAGTGGCTGGATGGATCAGCACTGAAGTGGTGAACAGCGACATGCCCTCACAACTGCATGGTATTTCAAAGCCATTGTCCCGCATGCAGGTGTATTGCCATGGTTAGTTAAGGATTAAGGCCTGTTACCAAGGCTGGTAGATTTCGTTAGGCTAGCATCTTTTGGTTTGGACACAGTGAGAATAGGGCCCAGGTGAGCTTCCAAATAGTATTGGAAGAACACAACTGTATGGTCAGTGTTCCCTAAGGGCAGACATCTCTAATGTGGTCATTTCTTTGTCTCTCTTCCCCAGCATGCCAAAGTGTAGGACAACAGGATAGGGAGAGGATGTGTGTCTATGTCCCTTTTCCAGGTGTCTGGAGTCTTGTGAATTTACTATTCCTGAATAGGAGCATAGTATCATAGAATTAGCCTGGAAGTTATCTTAAAGGCCCTCTAATTCACTGAATGGCTGAATGAATAACCCTTTTGTCTTACCAAATAAGGAAAATGGAGCTCAAAAAGGTTAAATGATTTGCCAGAGTTTGCACATATATTAATTGACAGGTCTCTTAACTCCATTTATTCTAAAAGGGGCTAAGTCTGTGATGAGAAAGTCTTTTAGAGATAGCTTAATCTGAATTCCTAGTGCTTATTTTGGTACAGCACCTCATCATAGCTAAAAGAGTTAACAAGTAATTGAAATCCTAGATAAATGAGATGGTATAACAACTAGAGGTCTTCCTGCTCTTGAGTTCAAATCACCATATTCCAGATGAGCTATA
This sequence comes from Trichosurus vulpecula, assembly GCF_011100635.1. NCBI lineage: Eukaryota > Metazoa > Chordata > Mammalia > Diprotodontia > Phalangeridae > Trichosurus > Trichosurus vulpecula. The sequence continues at coordinate 236,147,778 of NC_050579.1, read as the reverse complement.
ACCTAGGGTACTGAAAAAACTGGTTAATGCGGCCATTTGGTGAACTCAGGATCATAGAAAGTAGGATCTGTGCCATCGGACTGGAGAAGAATGTATGTCTTGATTTTTTTTAATGAAAGAGAATAGGATCAGTTACTGAATCTGACTTCGATTGCTGAAAGCAATTCTAGAATGATTTTTATTTATATTGCTGTTTAAAAAAAAATTTTATTGACTTTTACATCCACTCTATTTCCCTGTGCATCACCACTACCTCTCTAGGGAGTCATACCTTATAACAAAATAAGAAAAGAAAAATGAAAGAGTTAAATAAAACTAACTAACACATCATAAACATCTAACGTTTTATTCAACGTTTCGTATACATAGTCTTCCTCCTCTGTCAAAACTTGAGGAGAAGAAATTGTCTTTTCTCTTCCTTGAGATCAGGGCTGATCATTATAATTTCACAGTATTCAGTTTCATTGTTTTGGTGTTTTTGTTTTTTATTTACTTTGTTGTAGCCATTGAATATTTTGTTTTCCTGTTTCTTCTTATTTATTTTACAACAGTTCATATAAATCATGCCATGCTTCTTTGTATTTATAGTATTAATATTTACATCATGGTAATAATCCATTAAATGTGCATACCATAACTTTCTTAGCCATTTTATATTTAATGGGAATCTATTTTTTAATAATTTCCTTCTACAAAAAAGTGTTACAAACATTTTACTATATATATATATATATATACACACACACACATATATATACATATATGTATATATGTGGAGCCTTTCTAGAATGTATTACTAAAAAAAATTTTATATATAGATACGCACGCATATGTATATATTTAAAGGGATATAATTAATATCAAGAACCACATCTTTTCATTAAGAACAATCCATTCCAAAATAATTTCATTTCCTTTTTGGAAAGGATTACTTTACTTGTAGATAGTAGGAATGCTATATAGATAGTAAGTATCCAGACTTCATTAAAACATTTGATAAAGTCTTTTATACTATCACTATGGACAAGATGGGGTGATACAGGGTAGAGTCAGATGTATTTAAGATTAGTGAACCAATGAATTAGTGAACCAATGAATCAAAAAAATAGTAATAAATACATCAATGTTGCCTTGGAGATATGGTTCTGTTGATGCAACCCAGGGTTCTGCCTTTTATCTTATACAATTCAATCTTTTTTTTTGGTGGGGGGGAGGTTTGCAAGATTTTCAGATGCAGTCAAGTTAGGAGGGCTAGCTAACATTCTAGGTGTTCATCTCAATAGACTAGGATAATAGACCAAGTCTAATAAAATGAAATTTAATTGGGATTGGTATCTTACAATCAAGGTTTTTTAATCATGTTCAGAGGTATATGTTCCTCAGGGGGAAAATCTGGAGGATTTAGTTGTCTACAAACTCAAAATGAGTCAACAGTGAGTCATGACAAACAAAAATACTGATGCTATCCCGGAGGCATAATTTCTGGAATACGGGAGGTGATAGATTCTCTGCCTTAATCAGGCAAAATTTGGAATACTGCACTCAGTTTTAGGTACCATGATTGAGAAAGGCATTGACAAGTTGGAGTGTATCCAGAGGAAGGTGATCAGAATGGTGAGTGAACTGGTTTTCATGCCCCATGAAGAGTAACAGGTAGAACTGGGGATGTTTAGCTTGGAGAGAAGACTAAAGGGAGATATTTCCGTTGTATTTAGGGATGTCATTTAGAATAGGAATTAGACTTATTCTATTTGGCTCCAAAGAACAAAACTAGGAGAAATTGGTATAAGTTGCAAACAAGCAGTTTTAGCTGAATATTTTCCTAACAATGAAAGATGTTTAAAAGTGGCCTCAGAATAGAAATGCTGAAGAAAACGAGGTATGAAGAGCCATGTGCCTAGATCAAAGACTTTCAGTGGCTTATTGGTTCACTTTAAGGTCAGTTGCTCACAGGATGAACAATATGTGTCTTTAAATTATTTTATTGACACCATTTTAGTTTGTATGTAACCTAAATTTTCCTCTTTATCTATCCTATCCTCAAAGATCCATCCTATATGTCAAAGATTTGCTTTTTAAGAAAAAAATAAAAATGGAAAAAATCAGCAAAAACAATCTATAAAACAACAAAATCTGACAACATATGCAATGTTCCACACCTATTGACACCTTCCTCACCTTTGTAAAAGAGTGAGTGGTAGGAGGTATTTTCTCATTTTTCTTCCTTGGGGTCACGCTTATTCTTTGCTATTTTGCAATCTTATTTTGGATATTGCCCTTTCCATTTACATCATTGTAGTCATTATTCATATTATTTTCCTGGCTCTGCTTATTTCATTTTGCATCAATCCATGTAAGGCTTTCCATTCATTCTACATGCATCATATTTGCTATTTCTTACAACTCAGTAAAATTCCATCACATCCACATACCATAATTTGTTTAGCTGTTCCTGGGAAAATGGACATCAATGGTTTTTCCATTCATTTCCACCACAAAAGAGAAACAATATGCATGTTAATAAAAATCATTAACCAATTTATAAATGATATTTACATGTTTCTTCCATTTAGGTCCTACTCTGATGCTTTATCATGGCACGGAGGTCACCCTATGTTCTTGGATATTATATGAATCAAAATGTCAGCTATAGTAGATCCTATGATGTGGAAAAAGAATTGAGTATCAGCTCGCTGACCAGCTGTATGCCTATAAGGTCAAGCAATAGCCTAGTTAGTGATCCATCAGCAGAGTCATTCTCGTTTACCTGGTCATGAATTTCCTTGGCTATAGAAACTCATGAAAACCATCTGCTAAGGTTTGGAAGGGCTATCTTTAAAGAAAGTGTTCATATGGAAAAAGCATGGATCTTTGTAAGTATCAGAACAAGCTAACATACCTATATAATATCCTCAAACTCCCTCTTTATGAAATTTTTGCATGAATACTCTAAATGTATATCTAGGGTACCCTTAATGAGAAGGAAATAGGCAGGTTTCTGCAAATATTTCTCAGTAGATACAGAAAGTATAGATCTTATCATACTTGTTTGTTGACTATTTTTGAAAATCATTTTGTTTTCTAGAGCAAAAGCATATGTTAAAATGATACAAGATTAGAAGTATATGCATAGAATGACTTTACATATATACATACAAATACATATGTACATACATATTTGTGTCTAATGGTAGTCATCTATAGGGTGGGGGGAAGGAAAAATAAAGTTACATAATAATTTTATTAAATATTTAAATGGAATAGCAAGTTGCATAAAATAGATTTCACGTGCAATCATTTTTTTCTTTTTACTATTCTACTATTTTATGGAAATGCTTTTTTTATTTCTTAAGTTCAAAATAAAACAAATTTTTAAAAATGTTAAATCCTTAAAAAGTACAAGAGATAAGTTGGTCCAACAACCTTTCTGATTATTGTTGTGAGGCATGAACCAGAGAGACTCAGGATCCAAAATATGTTTGCCACAAAGAGTGCAAATTGAAGTGAGATTCCCTATAGATGGCAAGGTCCTCCAGATGCTCTTGCTCGCAGATTACATTTTGTTGATTGCATAAATTTCCAGAACATTACAGTTACCCCTTAATGAGATCCAAAAATATTTAAAAGTATTCAATCTAATTATCCATGTAGGAAAAAAAACAAATGAATAAAGGCTTATTATCTAAACATTGGTATTACATAACTTTGAATGGATACTTCATAGAGCCAATCTGTGAAGCTTGTTTTTGTTCAATCATTTTAGTCACATCTTAGTAACCCCAAATGGGGTTTTCTGGGCAAAGGTACTGGAGTAGCTTGCTATTTCCTTCTCCAGTTCATTTTACAGATGAGGAAACTGAGGGAAACAGGGTTAAATGACTTGCCCAGAGTCACACAACTAGTAAATTTCCGAGGCCAGACTTGAACTCAGAAAGATGAGTCTTTCTGACTCAAGGCCCAGCATTATATCTACTGTACCGCCTAGCTGTCCCAGTCTATGAAACTATGTAACTAGAAATGACAACATGGAAGGACAATGGTCTGGCCCCACAATTAACCAGGAGGAGAACAGGCTGTTGGGGAATTTGGAAAATTATGCAGGGCTTTTAATGACATCATGCCTATCTCTGATATAAATGTTGATTTTCTTAATATCAAAATTCTTCTAGAGATGCTATATGGTTTTGAGACAGGGAATGGTGCAGTTTCCAAGGAATTAAAGCTGAGGATCACCCAAAAGGCAGTGGAGAGATACATGGTGGACTGGAATAAGTTGTATGTGGAAGTATCCATGATGTGACAGAAAATCTCATATTTTCCATTTACTAGCTATAAGACCCTGGGCAAGTCTCTTACCCTCCATGAGCTGGAATATATTGGTAATATATTACCAACAGAGAATTATGTAAGGAAGTTTGCACAAAGGATTACATGGGGAAGCTATTTACCAGAAGAAAAATAAAAGTGATTCAGTCATGGTATGAGTGTGAGGGTAAGGAATAACCCAGGGGACAATGTGTGTTCTATGGATATGTGTGAAATTTGAAGAGTACTACAGTAGAGGAAGGCTCCCAGAAGATTGAGTAAAATCCCTATGGAGGTTAAGCAGGTAAATATGGGCAGGAGTCACACAGGATGAGAAGACATGGTTAGGATGCATTCCAAATCATCCGAGGAGTACTCAAATGGATAAGATCCATTAAAGTACTAAATCCATTAAAATACTAAAGTAAGGTCCAAATGCCATAAGGGCATCTAGGTGGCACAATGAATAGACGAGGCTTAAAACCAGAAAGACTTATCTTCCTGAGTTCAAACCCGGTCTCAGACACTCGCTAGCTGTGTGGATGAGTCACTTATCCCTGTTTACCTCAGTTTCCTCACCTGTAAAATGAGCTGGAGAAGGAAAATGGCAAACCATTCCAGTATCTCCGCCAAAAATAAACCCCAAATGTGGGCATGGAGAGCCAGACAACATCATTAATTGTATATTTATTGGGAATGCATTAAAAACAGTCCTGCTCAGAATGTTCAAAACAGTAGTATTATGTTGCTATGGGAGAATGATGGACTTGAAATCAGGAGATGAAATTTTGAATGGAATTCTATTATCTTAGGAATCCTGATTTCAGTGCTCACTAGCTATGTGACTCAGAAAAAGTCACTTAATTTCTCTGAGCCTCAATGTCCTCATCTGTAAATTGAGGTAATGTGTTCACTACTTAAATCATAAGAGATTTAAGGGAGGGAAATGCTGTTTAAAATGTGAAGCATCATATAAAAATGAATTATTATTTCACAGAATCACAGGATTAGAAAGGGCCTTGAAAACTGAACTCATAACTGCTTAACATTTGCTTCTTGACTGCAGAGAACCTGTCTAACAGCCCCTGGGATATAGATGACACTTGCTAACTCATAGCCAAGTAGAGCTCAATATAACCCAGGTGGCTTCAGCTTCTCTCTCAGCCCAGACTATTTTACCTGCTGAGACAGGAGGTCTTCTGTTAATAAGACTTTTTGTTCTGTTCATTTATCTTGCCAAACTCCAGGTGAGAAGTGTTGTAATTACCCCAAAGTTGCCTTCATCCAAATGAACAGGGAAAGCACATTCTGTAGCCATGTTCGAGGAGGTTGTTTACTGAGCCTCCAGGGTGTTGTCCTTGGATGAGGTCATTGGTTTTCAGCAGGCCTGTGAGTTGCTTGGATTCCTCGTTCTATGTACTCTCATCACCATGAGAATTAACCTGAACTTCAAGCAAAGGAACAAGCAAGAGAAGTTTGTGATACAACCAATGTGGAAATAGCTGTGATGTGACAGAGAATCTCATATCTACCACTTACTAGCTGCGAGACCCTGAGCAAGTCTTTTAACTTCTGTGAGCCTCAGCTCCCTCATCTATAAAATTTGGGGAAGGGCAATCATTTTGCATTCTAGAACTCACAGAGTTATTATAAAGAAAGTGCTAAGGAAGGAAGGAGGGAGGGAAGGAGGAAGAAAGAGGGGAGGGAACGAAGGAAAGAGGCAAGGAAGGAGGAAAAAGGAAAGAAGGAAGGGAGGAAGGAAATAAGCATTTATTAAGCACCTACTATATGCCAGGCACTGGGCTAAGTCCTTTACAAATATCATCTTATTTGATCCTCATGACACTGGGAAGTAGATACTCTCCCCATTCTATAGTTGAAAACCGCAGTAGTCAGAGGGTAAACGATGTGTTACTTGAAAAGTATAAAAAAATAAGAGGGGTGGGTGGGTAGGACAGAGTGGTATAATAGAAAGGGCACTGGATTTGGAATAAGAGGACTTCAATTCAAATATTGGCTCAGTCACTACATAGATGACCTTGAAAAGGTCACTTTACCATCTCTGATTCAGTTTTCTCATCTAAAGGAGGTTGACTAGATCAGAGGTAACAAACATACATCCCGAATCAGCTAAAAATGTAATTGGGAAATATTTTGGGGGCAAGAAACAGTTTTATTTTTATTTTTAATAGTATTTTATTTTCCCCCAATTACATGTCAAGACAATTTTTAGCATTCAGTTTTACAAGATTTTGAGTTCCGAAATCTCCCTCCTCTCCCTACCTTCTCTTACCTCTTCCTAAAATGATAGACAATTTGATAGAGGTTATACATGTGCTATCACATAAGACTTAGTTCCATATTAGTCATAATTGTGAAAGAAACAGATCAAAAGGGAAAAAACCATAAAAAGAATAAAGTAAGTGAAAAAAGCATGCTTTGATTTGAATTGAGAGTCCATCAGTATTTTATTTGGACGTGGATATCATTTTCCTTCATGATCCTTTGTACTTATCTTGGATCATTGTGTTGCTAAGAGCTGAGTCATTCATAGCTGATAATCTCACAAAGCTGCTGATACTGCATCCAATATTTTCCTGGTTCTGCTCATTCTGCTTTGCATCAGTCTGCTTTGACAAATCTTTCCAGGTTTTTTCTGAAATCTGCCTGTTCATCATTTCTTATTGCCCAATAGTATTCCATTACATTCATATACCGCAGCTTGTTCAGCCATTCCCCAACTGATGCTCATCCCCTCAATTTCCAGTATTTTGCCATCACAAAAAAGGCTGCTATAAATATTTTTGTACTTGTAGGTTTTTTTCCCTTTTTCATCTCTTTGGGATATGGACCTAGGAGTGGTATTGTTGGATCAAAGGGTACACAGTTTTGCAGCCCTTTGAGCATAGTTCCAAATTGCTCTTCAGAATGGTTGGATCAATTTGTTCACAACTCCACCAACAATGCATTAGCATCCCAATTTTCCCACATTCTCTCCAACATTTATCATTTTCCTTTTTGCCATATTAGCCAATCTGGTATGTATAAAGTGGTACCTCAGAGCTGTTCTAATTTGCATTTCTCTAATCAAAAGTGATTTGGAGCACTTCTTCCTATGTTTATAGAAAGCTTTGATTTCTTCATCTGAAAACTGCTTGTTCATATTCTTTGACCATTTATCAATTAGGGAATGGCTTTTATTCTTAAAATTTGACTCAGTTCTCTATATATTTGAGAAACACGGCCTTTATTGGAGACATTTGCTGTAAAGATTGTTTCCCAGCTTTCTGTTTTCCTTCTAATCTTGGTTGCATTGGATTTGTTTGTGCAAAAGCTTTTTAATTTAATATCATCAAAATTATCTATCTTACATTTTGTAATGCTCTCTATCTCATTTGGTCATGAACCTGTAACTCTCTTATCTTCTTCTTTAAGAATCTGGATGCTATACTACTTGGTGCATATATGTTTAGTATTGTTATTACTTCATTGTTTATGGTATCTTTTAGCAAGATGTTGTTTCCTTCCTTATCTCTTTTAATTAGGTCTATTTTTTTGCTTTTACTTTGTCTGAGATCAGGATTCCTACCCCTCCTTTTTTTTAACTTCAGTTGAAGTATAATAGATCTTGTTCCAGCCCCTTACCTTTACTCTATGTGTGTCTCTCAGCTTCAAGTGTGTTTCTTGTAAACAACATATTGTAGGATTCTAGTTTTAGATCCACTCTGCTATCCACTTCTATTTTATGGGAGAGTGCATCCCATTCATACTCACAGTTATGATTACTGTGTATTTCTCTCCATCCTATTTTTCCTCCTTTACTTTCTAGAATATCATGTTCCATGACCTCCAATCCTTTAATGAAGAAGTTGCTAAGTCCTGTGTAATCCTGATTGTGGCTCCCTGGTATTTGAATTGTTTCTTTCTGGCCACTTGCAGTACTTTTTCCTTGACCTGATAGTTCTGAAATTTGGCTACAATATTCCTTGGAGTTTTTATTTTGGGATCTCTTTCCTGAGGTGATTGGTGGATTCTTTCGGTGCTTATTTTGCCCTCTGGTTCCAGGATATCAGGGCAGTTTGATAATTCCTTGAAAGATTCTGTCCAGGTCCTCCTTTTGATTATGGCTTTCAGGTTATCCAATGATTCTGACATTGTCTATCCTGGATCTGTTTTCCAGGTCAGTTGTTTTTTCCATGAGGAATTGTACATTTTCTTCTATGTTTTCATTCTTTTGAATATGTGATTGATTCTTGATATCTCATAGAGTCATTAGCTGTCACTTGCCTAATTCTAGTTTTTAAGGACTTGTTTTCCTCAATTACCATTTGTACTTCCTTTTCCATTTGGCCAATTGTACTTTTTAAACAGCTGTTTTATTTTTCCAAGCTGTTGATGCTTTGCCATAATTCTCTTGCCTCACTCTCATTTCTTTTTCCAATTTTTCTTCTACATCTCTTATATGATTTTTAAGCTCCTTTTTGAGTTTTTCTGGGCTTCAGATCATTTCTCATTTGGGGGGGTCTTTGTCCCTAAGTGTTTTACCATTATTGTCCCCTTCTGAGTTTGTCTTGATTTTCCCTGTCACCATAATAACTTTCTATAGTAGATTCTTTTTTTCATCTTTTTTGGCCTTTTTTCCTTCCTTTTATATTTGAGCTCTGCTGCTGGGGTGGAAGTGGCACTGTCTAAGCCTTCTTGTGCCAGGGGCTACAGGCCCTGGCTGCTTACCTGGTGCTGCAGTGATGTTGCCCTGAGGACCACAGGGGACTCTTGTGTCTGGTGCTGTGCCAAGGGGGTAGGGTGCAGAGTGGTTGGTGCTGCTGGAGGCTGTAGGGGTCTGACAGCTTATCTGGTACTGACCTAGGGTCCTAGTGCTGGTGTCTGGCATATACTGAGGATGGCGGAATGTTTCTGTGTTTCCCAGGTAGAGGTCTGGTCACTGGAGTTTGCATGTTTGCCCAGGGCTACTCTGAAGCACATGGCAGTTTTCAGAGCTGGAGTCTGCTGGTTCCCTTGGCTATGCTGAGGCACATGGGGGCTCCTGATATTGGTGTTTGCCTGCTCCACCACATGGGCACAGGATCTCCCTCTGGTTTGGTGAAATGGGGCTTGCTGCTGGCCTGCTTTCTGTCCTGGACTGTGCTCCCCTTTAACCCAAGTGAGACAGAACTTTCTTGCTGATCTTTCAAGTTTCTTGGGCTAAAAGATTGCTTCATCTCATCTTCATCTTCATCTCATCTGCTGGTTCTGCCGTTCCAGGATTTATCTTGGGGTGCTATTTTATGGTTGTTTAGAGGTGAGTATGGGAGAGTTATGGTGATTCACTGCTTAACCTGCCATCTTGGCTCCTGGAAGTGACATCCTAGCAGGAAAATTTTTAATAAAGTAAAATACAATAAAATATAGATAACATCACATTTTAAAACTAAGTAAATATGCTGCTGGCAAGAATTGGATTAGAGTCCCCATTTCTAGTTGAGTTCCATACCACTGGACTAGATCAGGGCTTCTTAAACTTTTTCTATTCTTGACCCCTTTTCATTGGCTTTTTTGGAACAGGATGAAGTCCAAATATAGTGTCAGAAGATTTGGATCCATCTCCCACTTCTGTCATTTACTACCTGTGTGACCTCAGACATAGCTTTTCCTCCTGTGGTTTCATTTTCTCCATCTGTCAAATGAAAAGGTTAAAATAAAAAAGCCTCTAATGGAATGATGGCATGCACAGTGCAAAGTGCACATGTTGTGTGCTCAGAACCAAGACTTTGGTAAAGTTGTGCAATGCAACATGTGCAAGCACTACCAGAAACACCTCGGATTCGTTATGCATTTGATTTTGAATTGATTTTTTGTTGTTGTGCATTCAGAAATCTTTTACTGTTGCCAAATTTTTCTGACCCATGGTTTAGTGGTGGACTAGATGACTTCCATCTCTAAATCTATGATCCTATGATGCCTACAGAACTTCAAAATGCCTCTAGTTACACCAAAAATACATATATATGTTTTTTTTCTGTGATATCAACAGTAATGCCATCATATGTTGTCTATTTACTGCTTCTCAAGTGACCTAGCTATTCTTGTGACTGAGAATGACGGTAAATAGCAGTTTGATATCTTTTTTTGGTGGGGAGGGGTGCTTAGGAATCCCTATGAATTGTGGAGCCATAACCTGTAATAACAAAAAGGAGCCTTTTCTATAGAGCAGCCAGACATAAAAATGCACTGTGCCTCCTTTAGCAGAACAAATGGGGTCCAAGGAAGATGCTATCTGGGCCTAATTGTCCCAGAAAAGATGGTACAGCTTGGAACAGCTTGGAGAGGAAGACAGTAGGAATCTTTATCTGCTCACAGTTGAATGAATGGATGTCCATCACCAGTGCAAAGCATGCAGTAAATTCAAAGATAATAAATAGGGGATTGCCATTCCAGTAACAATGACAGCATTTTTCTTTGTGCTCACAGTGAAAACATCCCCATGGGGCTTTAGAGGGACATTTGAGTTTCTTGGGATTTTTTTTCTTGAATAAATAAAATTAAGTGAGAACAAGCATTTCCTACAGCTATAGCTACCCAGAATTTCCCAAAATTCCCCAGCTCCCACCAAGAAGCCCTTGTCCTCCTGGCTTTAAGCAGCTCTTGTTCATAGATGCCCCTAAAGCTGACCTTTCATCTATTTGGTCATCCTTTCTAAGACCGAGGCCTCAAAAGTTCTAAGGAGGTAAATGTGCTTTACTTTTAACCATCCCCACCTTTGTGCCCTCTCCCATCTTTTGTGGAATTTAGGCAGGCAGTCTTGATTCTTTAAAATAAAATCCTGGATTCAGAGTTAAATACTTGAATGCAGGCACTGGGGAACTGTGGGATGAAGCCCAGAGATGGTGTCAGAAGATGTGGATCCCTCTCCCACTTCTGTCATTTACTACCTGTGTGACCTCAGACATAGCTTTTCCTCCTGTGGTTTCATTTCTCCATCTGTCAAACGAGAAGGTTAAAATAAAAAAGCCTCTAAAGCCATTCCAGAGACCTATCTATGATCCTATGATTCCTTTCTCTGATACTTACTACCTCTGTGTCCTGAGGCAAGTCACTAAATTTCCATGAAGATCTTCTGTAACCTAAAAGGGTTTGACTAGAAAATCATCTGACTCTAAATCTGTGATCCTATGCACTGAATGCAGGTGTACCCTTTTTGAGCAAACCTCATAAATGAACATTTCTATCTAGTCTCTGATATTGAAATAGTGCCTTATAGTTAACAATAATACCTTTTACATAGTACTTATGTGCCAAGCACTGGGCTAAGGGCTTTACAAATATTATTTCATTTGATTCTCATGACAACCCTGGGAGATAGGTGCTATTATTACCCCATTTTACAGATGAGAACGCTGACACAAACAGAAATCAAGTGATTTGCCCAGGGTTGCACAACTAATATCTGATGCTGATTTGAACTCATCTTTCTGATTCCAGGCACAAAGCTCTATGTGCTGCACCACCTAGCTGCCCCAAATAATTCTTTTATTATTTAGAAAAGATGAACTAAGGAAGAGTTATTCATTTTACAAAAAGATTTGTACAGCTATAGATTTACATATGGAAGAAAACTTCAGAGATTTAGTGAAATTTTACAAATGAAGAAATTGAAGCCCAAGCAGAGGATGTGAATTGCCCAAAAACAAGAGAGTGGTCGAGCTGGTATTCAAAGCCAGATTTTCTGATGCCAAAGTCAACATTGTTTCCACTGTCTTTCTGATTCTTTTTAAAAAGAAAAGAAAAAGTTAATAATGGGTTCCTTTAAATAGCAATTTCCCAATGCTTTTTAAATAGTGTTCAATTGAGACAGAGGGAGAGGGAGGAGAGACAGAGACAGACACAGAGAGGGGCAGGATGGAGGAAAAGAGAGAAAGATACAGAAGAAATTTGTACACAATTTTCTTAAAAGAAAACATCTTGTATAAATCAAGACACTAGAATTCCAGAATCACAAAATCATAGTATTTAAGAGTCAGGTACTATCTGTATTCAGAGAAAGAACTGATAAATAGAAGTATGTATAGAATGATTATGTGTATGTGTGTGTGTGTGTGTGTATGTGTGTGTGTGTGTGTGTGTCTAATGGCATCCATCTCTAGAGCTGAGAAGGAAAAAAAAGGAAAAATATAAATTTACATTATAATTTTATTATATTATATATAATATAATATATATTATATTATATTATATTATATTATATTATATTATATTATATTATATTATATTATATTATATTATATTATATTATATTTTTAAAAGAAATAGCAAGTTGTACATAATAGATTTGCAATTTCATGTGCAATCACCTTCTTATCATTATATTATGTTCTGGAAATGCTTTTTTTATCCCACAAATTAAAAATAAAATAATTTTTTTAAAAAAGAATCAGACTGGATTACAATGGCAATCTAGTACAACCCAGAATTCCTTTAGCTCTGCCTCCAACCTTTTGAGAAGAGACTCTCTGCTCAAAACTCTGGTAAAAACAAGTTGATGACCATCAGAGACAGGACTGGGAGTGAATGGCCCACTCATTTTCCCACTTCCTGTCAGAATGGCAGTGTTCCATTGACGTTAAAACAACAACAACAAAACCTATGCCTTTGTTAGGGCTGTGGAGTCCATCATGGACAAGTCACTCCACCATTTCTCAGAAATTACTGTGAATTCAGGGGATTCAAAATCAAATTTGTTCCACATCACTTGGCCCCCCTCCCCCTATAAATATCTCCCTCCCCCATAGTTCCATGATTTACATATTCCCTGCAGATGCTGGGTCAGATTCCCACAAGGTCAACTCAAGGACTTTGGGCCACATGTAAAAAGAGGGAAGGCAACACATGTGGGCCAGGCTATGATCCAAACTCTGAGATTAAAACTTTTCTAAACCCATAAAGGGGTTTCACATGGGCACATGTCACTTTAAACAATCTGCCCTTTGCCCTGAGCAAAACAAATATGTTCACCACACATGAGTTTCCCAGAATTGTTTTGATTTAGGGACAGATGTTTACAATTCAATTAAATAAGCATTTTTCATATTTTCTATGCACCCAGAACTGTGCTGGGAAATGAGAGACATATAGGAGCATAAGCAAGATATAGTCCTTATGTTCTAGTTACAGTCGAAACTGGGAGGTAAGGCATACACTAAGAAAGCAACTAAATAGCAATATGCAACTATGATGGTGAAGATCCTTAAGCTCATGCCATGTGAGGATTAATTGAAGGAAATAGGGGATGTTTGTCCTGGAGAGGAGAAGAGAAAGAGAGAGAGAGAGAGAGAGAGAGAGAGAGAGAGAGAGAGAGAGAGAGAGAGAGAGAGAGTTGGGTGGGAAAGATAGCTGTCTTCACATATTTGCAGGGATGGATGAGGGATTAGACATATCCTGTTTGATCCCGGAGGATGTGAAAATTAAGAGTAATGACTAGAAATTCCAGAGAGGCAGATTTGGACTCAATGAAATGAAACCTTTCCTAATACAACTGTCAAAGAATAGGATGGGCTGCCTCAGGAGGTGGTGGTTCCTCCATTGCTGAAGGTTTCCAAGAATAAGTTAGATGACCCTTCAGCGGAATGTTGTACAGAGGATTGCTATTTATGTATAGAATAGACTGGAAAACCTCTGAGGTCCCTTTCAGTTCTAAGATTTTGTGATTGGACGCAAAAGTTTGTTGTGCAAATGACAAGTGCTCTAATAGCTCAGAGAAGGGCAAGATGGATTAAATTTTGAGTTTTGAGCTTTGGGACAGCCTCATGGAAAAAAATGGTACTTGAGCTATTATTCAATAGATAGGCAATATTTAGATGAGCAGGAGTAGGGATGGTGATTATTCTAGACGGGTCTACCCTGAGCATAGTAAGAATTAGCATGGCGTATTTCTGTTAACAGTCTGGTGAGCAAGTTACTAATTTGTGAATGGTTAGATTTCTCACTTGCCATGGGCTTTCTTTGCTGGTCTAAAATAAGGGGTTCTTAACCTTTTTTGTGTCATGGATCCCTTTGGCAGTCTGGCAAAGCCTTTTGACTCAATGTTTTAAAATGCACAAAAGAAACCTGTAATATTGAAAGAGTCATACAACAAAAAATTAATAGGCACATTAAAAAAAATTTTAAAAAGGTTCCAGGCAAGGAAAGCAACCCCAAACTCCCCATCAAAAAAGAAAATAAGATAAACCCTTTCTCTACTAGGCTGGGAGCCTGGAGGCTATTGTATATCTCCAGGTATAGGGATCAGGAGTGTTAAGAATGAGGCTAGTATTTGATTTCCCATTGTTATTTACTTTGGTATTCTGTCCTAATTAAAAGCTTTGGTATTTGATTTCCAGCTGGTTCACAGCTGACTAACTGGTAGAGAATATACTGGATAGAGGCTCAAGCTATATTTATATAATTATGATGAGTTAAAAAAATAGCTCTTCACACTGATCTAGAGAAAAAAGGAATTCCAGAATCTAAAGGGATCCCATCTCTTGAAGGGCCCTTGCTATGATCCTGGAGTTTTCACTGCTACTGTCATTCCACTTTGCCACAAATGAGCCCCTTTGCCTCTAAAACTATTTCACCAAGTTGATACTACTATGTGCTGGGACTATTTTCTGCTGCTCTAGCTTTTACTTTTTGGAGGAGGAGATGCTACTGATCTTTTGTGAGACTGCCCTGAGCCAACATACTTTGTGGGCATCAATACTTTTAAGATCTTTTCTTGCATAGAAAGATTTTAGGGTTGACCAACACTCAGGTGAGGTAATCATCTTTCTCTCTTCCTACTGATAGTTCATTTTCCCTATTTATTCTCATCTAGGTAATCAAGGTAATTGATTTTAAGGTAATCAAGAAGCATATTGGGTCACTTCCACATTTTTGCAGCATAAGTCTCCATTAATCAGTTTGCTCCAAGACTCAAATGACCTAAATATCTTTATTTGATAATTTGGAGAAATTCTGTACTCATAAATGTTTGTTCATTTTCCTTTATATTTTACACTTCCCAATATTGTAGACTTAAAGAACCATTAAAGTTGCTGGGTATATGATTTATTGATAGCATAACAAATAAAAACAAAGACATAAATAATTATTTACAATGCATCACTAATGAGAAAGAATACCACTAAAGTCAACTTTAATCATTACAACTGCTGACTTCTCGATTTCTGAAAATGCAGTCCCACCAGTCAATTGTCGTAGGATACTAGTTAAAGTCTATTCTGAGAAGTTCTCTTTGTGATTCTTTATAAGACAAGGGTAGTACTCAGTTTTCTCAGGAAATGTTTTCTTATTCCTTTTTCTCTGTCCTCTCTTTAGCCATCACAATGGAGTCTCTCCAGAGTGACAGTTAAACTCTGTCTCCTTACAGACTCCTCACAAAATGATAGTTAGAACTGTCATTTCACAAGAACTCGTTGGTTCTAAAAGATACAGAAGCAGAATCCACTGTCTCTGTGGGAAAAACTATTGAAGTCGGTGTTAATTTAGAAAGACCTACAGAAAACTTGGTTGAAACAGAACGCAGTCATTCGAGTTGCTGTTAAGATCGACCTATTTACAAGATGGTCCCTAGTGCTCACCCCTAGCTAGGTTAGAAAAATTTATCTCCTCCCCACCACAGAGTAGAAGCTATGTGTCTCCCACATGGCTTTTAATTCACACTTTATCCTTCTGATTGTGGAGATAAACATATACACTACTTTTCACTTGTCCTTTTAACTCCCGTCATACCCCCTAGAAATAGCTAGGTCCATGACAGTTGTCTTGAAGCTTTGATGTCTTAAGGGATACATTTGTGACCTTTCCACTGAATTCTCATTGTCATCTCAAAAAGGCTCTGCTGTTCCCCCTTATACAGGTAAAATAAAACCTTATTAGTAGATCTTAGAAAGCAGAAAGTAGATAGAGTAGAAAGTAGGAAGTAGACAATAGATCTTAGTACAGAAGCATTAAAGAAATCTAATGCTATGATAATCCCAATCTAGCTAAAACAGACGTGTATAACATTTTGGGTTAACTAGTCCCATTCCCTTATAATCAGCTCTGGGACAAGGCCTTTCATCTAAATCTCGGCCTCAGATCTTTGCCCTCTTTGAAGTTTTTCCACTCTCTTCCACCCCTTAAAAAAAAAAAACAACCTTCCAGGTTCATCATTTTCAGTTGACATCAGTCCTCCCTGGTTGCACATGAGAAGGAAGTGAAAGACTTTATATTTGCAGCTCCCAGTATAAATCTGATACCCTAACAGTCTTGTACAACGTACTGCCACTACTGAGAAGGTTCTAGAACCAAAATTTTTCCCAATGACCTTGTTGAAGTCTAGGTCAAACCAAGATGCCTGATCAAAGTATGACATGGGCCTGGTGAGCAGACGTCAGCAGGTCTGGCCCTCATAATCCTCCTCTTGGAAGAGTCTACAAATCCTGCTGGCAGACTGGCTTGGTGACATGCAGTGGAAGCAATTTGGAGAGATTTAGAGCATGCACAGATATTCTGTAAATTATTCCAGTCTCAGCCATGCAATGAAGAGGAGCCTCTTTAACTGACTATGGAACCAAGAACTAAAGTGCATTCTAAAGGCACTGATGTCTTAGAGTATCCTCTTGTCCATACTTGTTGGCATTGGAGAATGCAGATGAGCTGCTGAGGGCCTCCAGGTGGGAAAAGAGGCTTGGAATGTTTCTCACCCAAAGCCAGCATGAAATAGAAAGCACCTGGCCCAGCCATTGCTTTGGTCTCTGTTGTGCCCATTCTTTCCTGCTTGAAGATGAGTCTGACCTTGTGACATTGAAAAATGGACTTCATGCAGGGTTTTACAGCTAACCAGTCAAGCATTAAGACCCCAAAGAAAGGAACAATCTTTGAGACCCAACCTACAGGTAACTGAGATGGGGACTCATCCATCAATGGTGCCACATTTTGATGTGAACTTGGTGGTATCAACACTATGTAGAAACCATGTTAAGTCTAAGCCCTATCTCTCCAGGAACTAAATTAGTATACTTAAGGTTGGGCCCTTGAGGTGTTGGGAGCATATATTTTTACTTCTGTCTTTGTTTCATCTCTGAAGCAAATATTCCTTTGTAAAAGTTAATTGATATTAGTTGGTTACCTGGAACTAGGGGGTTTAATCCTTATCATTCAAAGGAGTGAATGGAAAGGGAACACACTGAAATAAAGGACTTGAGCTAATGGCATTAGAAGACATTCCCAACCTCTCAGGACTAAGGTCATGGAGCCAGTATCCTGACCTGAGGAGGTCATGTAGATAGTATCCTTCCTCAGTGAGTGAGGCCACTGCAGTTGTTACACAGTCTTTTCTTTTGTCCTCTAGTTACTATATTTGGGTGAGCAGATGACTGATGATAATAACCCTCCCATCACCTATTTTTGATACACAAAAGAAGGTACAAGAGGCCACACTGGGTAGTGGTTGAAGAGCCAGGTTTCTGAGCCTTGAAGAGCTTGGTTCAAGTCCCTCCTTTCATACATATTGCCTGTGTAATTCTAAGCAAGCTATTAACTTCTCAAGACTCTTGGTAACTCTCTAAGATGATAATTTGCAGAACATTTGCTGGCCTGCATCATTAGGGAGATTTTCCTCAGGGAGAATTTCTATATAAATGAAATCACAGCTCTAGAGTGAAAATTAACAATAATAGTGGGCATAGTAACCATCATTCTGAAAGGACAATAATAAGAATCGTTCTTATAGTCTCCTTCTCTCCAGTGTTTTAGATATGTGGTTAACAATATAATTGACCACTTTCTTACCCAAGTTATTAAAAAACCCTGGCAAAGGTTTGTTGTGTCATGCCCCTCCATCCTTGTCCCCTAATGGCAGATTGTCTCTACCTTCAAACATCAGCAGGGCCAGGGGATGGTGTCCAGAATACTAACATCCCCCCCCACTGGAGTTTGGGCTCTCACACTTAGGATTCTTCCCCTCCTTGCATGTGCCCTTGGCCTTGCTTACATGCCCAATTCCTAGGATGTCTCTCTGAGTTCTATTTTTCTCCTGCTTTCATGCTGGCTGTGGCGGTCATATCACTGGGGAGTCATTTCAGGCAGCTCACATCTGGATCTTCTGTCATTTTGTCCTGTGGTTTTGATTCAGGACTGCTGCTCTCTGTGGCTAAAGATCTGCAGGGGAAAACATTCTTGGCCAGTCCTGGGAAAATGAAGCCTGTCAGATAACATTTACTCTAATGTGAAAACCAAGGGGGTAAAAAACAAAACAAAACACTTGAAATCTTAAAAGCATCAAATATCCCTAATGGCACTCTCCTTTGGCTTCAATAGAGCAATATTTTCCTCTCTTCTCTATGCCCCCACAGAGCTTTATTTAAGCTCTAAATGCAGTTGGGCTAAACTTGAATTAACACAGTCAACTGTCCATAAGGAAGAGGGAGCTCCATTTCTCTGTTCCCAACTCGGCTGACCTTGAGCAATCCAGTGGATTTCAGTTTCCCTGACTCTAAGGATGAGGCTGTTATGTTCTCTTTCCTTCCCAGCACTGTCATCACTGTCTACAGGATGCCAAGATGGACCAGGTTATGTAAGCATAATGCATGATTATGTGGCATACTAGGTCAGCACTGGGAAGCCTGCAGAGAGGAAATCAACTCCAGGATTCTTTTTATACCTTCCTAGGAAACTGAACTTCCAGAAGTTTATCATCCTCCCCATCCCCCCCCCCAAAATAACTTTTGGGCCACTTTCTTTGAATTAATAACCCATAACATTTATATCTATGTAGGCCATTTGACACTTAGCATAGAGTGTCTTAATGTTGTAAGTTATCCTTTTATTTGTATGTGTCTTTTATTCCCAATTCAAGGGTAAACTCCTTGAGAGTAGGGGCCATATGCCAAGATAATCATAGTAATTGACATTTATAAAATACTTTAAAGTTAGCAAAGTACTTTACATGCGTCACCTCATTTGAACCCTGCAATAACTCGAAAAGGTTGACACTACAATTACTATTTCTCCCATTTCAAGGAAGCTAGGTGACACAGTGGATAGAGTGCTGGGCCTGGAGTCAGGAAGATCTGAGTTTAAATCCGGCCTTGGTAGCTGCGTGAGCTATCTTGACCAGACAAGACCACAACAGGCAGCCAATCAGAAGGCAGCACAATCGGAACATTTAACCACCGAACCATAGAAGGGACCCCTCCTCCATTATCCAATCCCTTAGCAAACTCCTCTTAACTTTTTAATATTAATCATATTCCTATATTCTATGTAAATTTCATTGTGTAACCAGAATCATATTCTCTATAAAATTGTACGTCTTGCCTTACTGAAGTTGCTAATTCCTCTAAGGAACTTATCCACTTGCCAGAGTGTGAAACCTCAAAACTTTCCAACCGGCTTGAAGTTGACCTGAGTCTTCAAAATTCTTTAGAGACATCCCGCCACAGCTCTACCTGACCCTCATCATGGCCTATTTGATTATATCTACTGGTTCTTTCTATACACCTACAACCTCCACCCCCCTCCACAAGTCTATCCTGAATTTCCTTCAAAAATCAATTGAAACTCCAACTTTTACATCCTTTGAAAATGATCTACCATCTATCATGACTCTACCATCCCCTCAAGCTATCATCCTAAATCTCTCCTTCCCTTACACCAAACTCCTGGAAAAAGCTCCTCTGACTCTCTTCTCAGCCCTTTGTTTTTTGGGGGGCAGGGCAATGGGGGTTAAGTGACTTGCCCAAGGTCACAGGGACACAGCTAGTATATGTGTCAAGTGTCTGAGGTCAGATTTGAACTCAGGTCCACCTGACTCCAGGGCTGGTGCTCTACTCACTGGTCCTCCTGACTCCAGGGCTGGTGCTCTACTCACTGGTCCTCCTGACTCCAGGGCTGGTGCTCTACTCACTGGTCCTCCTGACTCCAGGGCTGGTGCTCTACTCACTGGTCCTCCTGACTCCAGGGCTGGTGTTCTACTCACTGCGCCACCTAGCTGCCCCCTATTCTCAGCCCTTTGTAATCTGCCTTCCAAACTCCTCAATCAACTAAGGTTGCTCCCTTCAAACTTAGAAGTGATTTCTTAATTGCCAAATCCAAAGGCTTTTTCTCAGTTCTCATCCACCTTGACTCCAATACAATATTTGATATTTTTGACTAATCTCTCTTCCTAAATACTTTCTCTCTCCTGGGTTTTTGTGACATTATCCTCTTGGTTCTCCTTCTACCACTCTGACTGTTCTTTATCAATCTCCTTTGCTATATTTTCTTCAATATTTTGCTCTGGACTCTCATCTTTTTTTTCATTCTATACTTTCCCACTTGATAACCTTGTCAACTCCCTTGATTTTATTTATTTTATTAGAGATTTTTCCTCTCAATTAAGTTGTTCCTCCTATATGTCTATCCAGCCCTAGTCTCCCACCTGAACTTCAGTCCTACATCACAACTTCCTACTGGACATTTTAAACTGTTTGTACCATAGACATCTCAAACTCAACATGTCCAAAATATATTACTATCTTTCCCCCTCAAACCTGCATTGCTTTAAACTTTTCTATTTTTGTCGAGGGAAGCACCCTCCTTCTAGTTACTCAGGTTCACAGCCTCACTGTCATCCTCAATGTCTTACTTTCCCTCACCCTATCTAATTATTTGCCAGATACTGTATTTTCATTCCTACCTCCATGATATTTTAATTATCCATTCTTCTTTCTCATCACACAGCCAGAATCAGAGTTCAGCTCCTTGTCTCATTTCACCCGGACTATTCCAAAAGCCTCCTAATTGGTCCCTCTGCTTTGTCTCTCCACTTTTCAATCCATCCTCCTCACGGTTGCAAATGTCATTTTCCTAAAGCACACATCTGATCATGCTATTCTCCTACTCAATCAGTTCCCTATTACCTCTGGATCAAATAAAAACTTCCATTTGGCATTTAAAACTCTTTGCAATCTGATCCTAACTACCTTTCTAAACTTACTATACAATTCCCCCCTTTACATACTCTATAGTCTAGTCAAACTGGCTCATACATAACAGTCTATCTCCCGTCTCTCTGTTTTTGCATTGACTGCTTCAAATCCTTTCTATGCTCTAATCTGTTTCTCAGAATCCCTAATTTCCTTCAAAAATCAATTGAAACCCCAACTTTTACATGAATCCCTTCCTGGTCCCCCTAACCACTGATGCTTTCTCCCTCAAAATTGTTTTGCATTTATTTTGTATATATTTTGTTTATATCTGTAAATGTGCCTGCTATCTCCTCTGTTAGACTCTAAATTCCCTAGGGGCAGAGATTGCTTCATCCTGAAGACCTAGCATGGTGCCTGGCATATAGTAGAAGTTTTACAAATGCTTGTTGATTGAGTCTTAAAATATCTTGTGTGAGGTAGGGGGGGGAATATATTAATATTCCTATTTGTAAAATGTAGAAACTGAGACCCAGAAGGATGACTTCTCCAAGGTCAACAAAGCAAGTGAATATCACATACAGAATTAGAACCAACTTTTCCAAGCTTCTAATTTAATGTTCTTTCTGAGGGACCATATGTGCTATGCTTTATGCCTTGCACAAAATAGCCTTAGTGAAAAGTTTTTAATTCATTGCATATGTCTTTTCATTCTTAACCTCATGGACTATCTCTTTCATACTTTGATGCTTCAGTGGTGTCAAAGAAACAGACTGTAAGGTGAAGGAGAAAAGGGTACATTCAATAAATCAATCTTTTCTAAATAGGAATAATGGAATCAAGGACTGAGCAACTCTTTAGCAAAATTAGAATGTGAAGGCCTTCAATTGAGACAACTTAAGAAAAAAAAATCCTCCTGAATGATCTTGATGATTGCTGACCATCTCAAGAAGGTTGTGTTCCTTTGATCAGTGCCTTTGGTGCAAACTGGCAGACAATTCAAGTGCGGACAGGTAGAAAGATTCAAAACTACATCATAAGAAAATTAACTGGACCCAAACTAACAGAAGACCACTGTTTCAGGGGGGATCTATTGATGCATTTCCTTGTAAGCATCTGTTTCTTAACAGCAAAACCAGCCTAGCCCAATGAGACGTTTTAGGAAAATAAGTTGAGTTCATTTTCACTTGCAAAGGGAAGACTTCCAACTGATCTGTCTTTGATACTTTGGGCTGTTCTTGTTTGCACAAGGAAGCCAACACAAGGGAGTAATTGCCCTGGTTTCTCTGGCTTGGCAACCAAAGCTTCTGGGTCCTTCTTGAGCATGCCCAGTTTTGACAGCTGGTTTCAGCCTTCTAAAGGGGCTATGAGAAAAGAAACAAGGGAGGAGGCTAGGCAATGGGAATTTAAAGGCCCCTACCTGCCTTTTGAATCTTATTTTATACTTTACCCTTCACACACTCTCTGCTTTGTTCAAACCGACTGCTGTCTATTCCTGAGTACAGGGCATTCTATCCCCTACTTCTACGTCTTTGTTTAGATGGTTCTGCTGTCTGGATCTCCCTTTTCACCTCTACCTCTCTCATAATCCCTAGCTCTCTTCAAAGGACAATTCAGGCGCTACTTCCTACATAATGCCTTTCCTGGTCCCTCAGGTATTAGTATTCTCTTTCTCTTTCAATTGATAACTAATTTATAAAATTATGAAATGGGGGCAGGCATACCCAGCTCTCTGGATACTCACTGACAGAGACCATGATGGCAGGGAGACGTGAGGCTGCAATCATATTTTAATAAATCATGGAAATTGTAGGGGTGAACAGGCACAGAAAGTACAGAGACATATGGCAAAAAGGGGTATGGGGCAGATGGTGTGGAATCAGGAACAGAGTAAAGGCAGCCACTGAGGTAAAAGGATGAGGAGGGGTAGAAGCACAGATAACCACTCACATAATGATGACCTATAATTGGGAGTGCTCAGCGGCATGGACCCAGATGGAAATGGAAGAATACTCAGGGGCCAGGAGTTTGAGGTCTGATTTTATGGGGTTTTGCAAAGGAACCGACTAATTCTTATCTGTGCCACCTTGGGGTTAGTTCATTAGTACATCCAAATCATCCCAAAGTTGTCAGTAAAACTTTAAAATTGACATGTCCACGTCATCTCAAAATTGCCAGCATCATTTGGTGTTCTACTGGTCTTACCATGGATGTCTGGAACTTATCGAAGATTTATATATCACAGGACCAAAACTCCCTAACTGCAAAGCTTAGATGGCTTCCCCTGATTCAGCACATATTCCCAGGATGTGATTTTTTGGGTTAATATATGACACAATTTGTAGATTATGCTTCTTTAATCTTTGGGACAGTTTATGTGTGACTTCTAGGTTCCCCTTTTTGATCTTACTTCCTGATACTGCTACTTTATAATGGATATTTATAAAGGTACTTACTCTGCTGACTAGAAGGCAGGGAAGAGTTATTCAGGGAGACCAGAATAAGATTCAATTTTAACACACTTTTGAAATTACTTGCAAGGCTTTGTATGTTATATATTTATTTAATAGACATGTTATATCTCCCGCGCATAATTTAAGCTGTTGGGGACACTTAGTATATAATAGGTGTTTTAAAAAAAATTTACATGATAATTTCATTGTATATTTTAAAGGAATAGCAGGTCGTGCAAAGTAAATTTGCAGTTTCATGTACAATCATTGTTTTATTGTATTATGTTATGGAAATTCTTGTTTTATTCCATAAGTTAAAAATAAATGAATAAATAAGTGAATGAATGAATGCTGAACTAAATAGGCCAAAATTCATTGAATATCAGGGAAGAGGATGGACCAAGACACATGATTAAAGATTCTGAAAAACGGATCTCTAATGAATCGCATTTGCCTTGGATTATTAGGCCTCTAGATTCTATCTCAGTAATGCCCACTTTTGTCCTAAGATCCTCTTGATTTCCTCAATAGCAATCCCTTACATTAGTATAATATTTTATAATTTACATAAATCTTTCATCGAAATTTCTTTCTTTAATCACTATATTGTGATTTAGTGTCGTATAGTGGACAGTTAAGCTGGAAGTCAGGAGAAGAGTGTGTTCAGATCTTACCTCAACACTTACTGTGTGTGAGTCCATGAGCAAGTCCATGGGAAAATCTTTCTGAGCCTCAGTTTCCTCATCTGTAACCTTGTTATTATAAAGAACAACTACCTGGCAGGATTCAAATGAGATTTTTGTGTGTGTGTGTGTATGTATTTACAAACCTTAAAAAGCTTATATAAAACTTAAAATGTTATATAAATGATAGCTGTATCTATCATTATTATTATTAAAGAAGCCGTTGTTACATAGTAAATAGAGAGCTAACCCTGGAGCCAGAAGTGGTAGATTCAAGCCCTGCCTCTGATGCAAATGGGCTGTATGACACTGGGCAATTCCCTTGCAATCTCAGTCCTCTAGGTGATTCTCTAATACTATAAGTAACTGAGAAGAAATAGATCTGCATCAGTGAAGGGAGTTTATTTACCTGGGAGTTCTCTATGCCACTGAAATCACAGGTTCAACCCCTTCCCTCTCTTATTATTCTGATCTATTGCTTCTGACTTGTTTTACTGCATACTTTGGCAACTTTGGTTACTTGCAAAGAAATGGAAGCTGGAGATGAAGCAAATTCAGATTGCCCAGGGTTAGCTTGAGGGAGGAGCATGAGACAACGACATAGATAATTTTTTTTTAAATCAGAATGAAGATTAAATATGGCCTTTGTGAGCTCAGAACTATTTTTCTACATTGATGTGGTCCACAGATTACCTGTAATTGTCCAGTTTGTTTTTTTAAAAACCAAGGGTAGAATTTTTCATTTATTCTTCTTAAATTTTTTCTTATTCCCTTCAGACCATTATTCTAGCCTACTAGATCTTTTTATTCCCCAATTAGCTAATTAGCTTTCTGAATTTTATGTCATCTGCAAATTTGATGAGCACAACTTCAATGTCCTTATTCAGGTCGTTAAAAAAAATCAATAGCACAAGGCCAAGAACAGGTCCCTGAAGATGTCCAAACTGACATCCATTTGTTGATCACTGTGCTTTGGGTTCAGTCATTCAGCTAGATCTAAAGCTGATTAAAGATATTATCATCTAGCCCACATCCTTCCATCTTGGCCACAAGAATAAAGTGAACCTAAAGAACAATAAGATGTAAAGTCAGTGTGACTTGGAGGAAGCAATGGCTTGGGAGGTCTTCACCGGAGCTTGGACTATCACTTATCAGGAATGTTGTGTGTTGGTGGGGCATGGCAGGGAGGGACAGGGTACTGCATGCTTCATGTGCCTACTGGAAGCTCGACTTGATAACCTCCAAAGTCCCTTCCAGGATTTTAGGACTCCAGAGATACAGAAAATTGAGTTTTTAATCCCTATTCTGATAACCAATCTGTACCTTAGTGCTTTCTTCTACAAAATGGTGAGACTAAGGTCAAGCGTGGTGTGGTGAGAGGAACACTGGATTTAGGAATCAGAAGAAATAGATTCTATTCAGAGCTCTGCTAGCCATATGACCTTGGCAGGGTAATTTCCTTATATGTAAAATGGGTATAATAAGACTGGTTCAACCGAAGTCACAAGTTTGTTATAAGGATTATATGAGGAGACACATGAGAAAAGTTCTTTGAAAACTGTAAAGTGCCATATGCTTATAGGAGGAAAGCCTGCTAGATTTGTAGTCAAAGTACCTAGGTTTAGTTCTGATACTTTCTCCCTCTGTGGCCTTGAGTAATTTGCTTCATTTTCCTCATCTGTAAAATGGGGAGGGGTTGAACTTTATGACCTTCAAGGATCTTTCGCCTCTAAATTGATGACCTTAAATTCTAAGAGGGTGGTGCAGTGGATAGAATGCTGGGCCTGGAGTCAAGAAGACATACTCCTGAGTTCAAATCCAGCCTCAGACACTTCCTAGATGTGTGACTCTGAGCAAGTCACTTCACCCCCTTT
Organism: Trichosurus vulpecula; assembly: GCF_011100635.1. Classification (NCBI taxonomy): domain Eukaryota; kingdom Metazoa; phylum Chordata; class Mammalia; order Diprotodontia; family Phalangeridae; genus Trichosurus; species Trichosurus vulpecula. The sequence continues at coordinate 236,121,538 of NC_050579.1, read as the reverse complement.
GCCTCAGTTTCCTCATCTGTCAAATGAGCCAGAGAAGGAAATGACAAACTACTCTACTATCTTTGCCAAGAAAACTCCAAATGGGGTCACAAAGAGTTGAATACAAATGAAAAATGATTGAACAGCAACAAAATTCTAAATCATCCAACTCCACTATTAATATCATCATCTTGGATAATTAAAAAAACTATCACCATCATACCACAAAAGAATGATGATGGAGTCCTTGGAGTCTGAAAGTTCCATGGTACAACTTAGAAATAAAGGCGTAAACATGTTGACATTTAACTTGTTCTGATTTCAGTTATGTCAACTTTATTTTCTGTTGAGTTTATTCTCTGTCTTCATTTTTAATGTGGGAACTTGACCTTTGAGGATCAGAAGCTCAATTAGCAATAAAACTTGTTAGGGACAGTGGCATTTGATGCCACTGATAAGAAGTCAGTAGTTCAACTTTTGCCACACGGTGTTTTGCTTTCTGAATTATCGGAAGAAGTACCGGCTGCTTCTGTTTGTTTTGGAGGGAACACTCCACCAAGGTGGTAGAACTTCCCATTTAGGAAAACAGTCTCTGAAGCAATCAGAGGACATGAATTGTACTGCCAGAATATGACAAAGCTCCCTGTTGTTTCCCATACTGGGCTCAAAAAAAAAAGTGTCAGGAAGAAACACTTGAAACACATGTTCTGACTTGATCCTTGAGTTCAAGGGTCTGTTTTGAATATTTGGAATGTAATAGATGCAGGGTCTGTTTTGAATATTTGGAAAGTAATAGACGCAGTCACTTTGACACTTATACCTCCTAGGGAACACTGTACAATTTATTTAATACTTTTTAAACTATTCATTCATTCATTCATTCATTAACTAACCAATTCATTCATTCAACAGAAGCTTTCTAAGCACATATTACATACAGAACACTGTGCTAGGTGCTTTGGCAGATACAGGAAAAGCAATGATTTTTGGTACTGACATTAAGGCAGAACATAAATTGCTAGCTCTACCCTGCCACTCCAGTTTGCCTAAATAAAACTCCCCAAGGGTGATCTGCACAAAGTAGCAGTTGAAAGAAGCTGAGGAGCATTTTCTCACTCTAATTCAAAGAATAGACTGAATTCAAAGAGTGACAGCTGAGGATGAAGAAAGACAGTTTAAAACAATGACTAAAAGGCTAACGACTTCTCTGGCTGAATGATTATGGCTATGGGTCTGACTCATAAAAGTGCTGAGATATACTAGAAGTATCAGCTAAAATGGCTAATAGATCCTGCTTCTATAGGGAAAAGACCACAAAGCTCCAATTCAGTAAGAGACCAGAATGGTATTTTACCGCATAATTGTCACAGATTTTATGGCAAATTTTTTGCAAAAAAGTGGAGTATGACCATTATGTGAAACTTTAAAAAAAATGTGCCAGTATTACTTAAAAATATTTTATTACTAAACTGTCTTTGGTGCAAGATTAGAATGCATAGAATACTCATGAATATATGTTAGAATTGGGAAGATTCAAGTCTTACCATATCACCATATCACGTAACTCACTCATGGCAACTTCACCTACCTGCCCACTCCCCTTGTGCCTACAGCTCTTCATTGGATTGAGTGACAATACTGTTAGTACTGCAGTGCTCTACGCAAACCACCACGCAAATTGGCTTTCAGAAATATACTGACAATGTATGTGCTCTGAGAATTCTAGGCTCATGGCTTGCAATGCACAAGAGATAAATGAGTATCCATATGCCACTGGTGAATACATTGCTGCTCTGAACAGAATTATGCTGTGCGACAATTACTCGAGGAAAAGTTATAAACCAATTTTTGGACTGAAAAAACAGGGTGCAATGATTATGTAGGGGCAATGATTGTGTGGTGAAATATGGAAGATGACATAGTGCAGATCTAGCAGATTTCAGAATAGTGGAAAGAATAGACTAGCAGAAAACCCCAGGTGGATGAAGCAAAGAAGGAGCTTTTAAGCATAATATCATCACCAGACCAACAGAAGATATTTCTAGCTCTGTAGGGAAATAAGCATGGTATCAAAGGCAGAGAATTATTCTAGTAAAGATGGATAGGATTTTTCCAATAAAGATGTGCATATAGGAGCATGATTCAATGCATATTTCCTGGCCACCCATGATTGCTACACACATGTCCTCTTCCATGCTACAAGTATCCACTCCTCTTGTGGTATCACCATAAGCATCCTGACCATGTGTGTTCCCTGATCCCAGGTGTCCCCTACACATAATACCTTTCCTACTGGTGGTGTGACAACCTATGTGAGAAGCCATCCCTCCTGTATATATGGACAAGTTTTTCGTTGTCTTTCTTTGGATCTCTAGCAAGTAGCACAGTGCCTGGTGGCACCTATTAAGTGTTTAATAAACCCTCATTGATTAATTGCAAATCTTAATCCTGACCTCTTGAGGGTTTCTTGCCACTTCATTACTCCACATCAATCCTGTCCAAAGCTTCTTGACCATCAGTCCCATTGCTTAGCTGTGAATTTTTAGCCAACATTTTTCTATGAATTGTGCTTGCTATGTGATGGGCTTTCTCATAACATTGTAAGAATGTGAGATAGAGATACCTGAACCTGAAGTAAAGGATGTGGGCTGCAAACCTGGTGCTGCTATTTAGTATCTTCGTGACCTGAATCAAGTCACTTCACTTCTCTATGCCTCAGTTTCCTTATCTGTAAAAGGGAGGGGGATATTATACCAGATCACTTCCAAGTTCCCTTCCATTAGTCAACGATCTTATGATCTTACAAAATATACAGTAAATTCTGAGTTGGTGAGTCCCCTTGACAAAGGCTGTACTGTGATTATGGCACCTGTCTTGAGTTTTGTGGAGTATTAACATAGTGCATTATCATCATCATCATCATCTTCATCTTCATAATCATCATTACAATCATGATGATGATAATACTTTTAATTTAGCCCCATTTTCTCCCCTAAGCTTCAGTTACATACCACCAATTTCCTATTGCAGCTGGTGGCTCAGTGTCTATAGCGCTGTCCTGGAGTCAGGAAGACCTGAGCTCAAATCCAGCCTCAGATACTTACTAGTCATGTGACCCTAAGCTTAATCACTTAATCTCTGTCTGCCTCAGTTTCCTCAATTGTAAAAGGGGGACAATAATAACACCAACCTTGCAAAGTTGTTGTGATGATTAAATTGAGATAATAGTTGTGAAAAGCACTTAGCACAGTTCCATGCACATAGTAGGCACTATATAAATGCTAATCTTTCCCTTTCTTCCCATTTCAAACTAGATATCCCCGCAATATCTGAAAATCAACATGTCCAAAACTGAACTCATTATCTTTCCTCCTAAAACTTCCTGTTTCTATCAAATGTGCCATCATCCTTCTAGTTTCTTAGGTTCATAACCTTGGAATAATCCCTGAGTCTTCCCTCTTTCTCAACATATCCAATCACTTGCCACGTCTTGCCATTTCTTCCTGCATGGCCTCTTTCATATTAGATCCCTTCTCTCTACTCCTCAGCTACATCAGGCTCTCATTGCCTCTTGATTGTATTATTACAATAGCCTCCTAATTATTTTCTCTGTCCCCAGTCTCTCCCCACTCCAGTCCATCCTGTGCACTGCTGCAGAAGATGCGAATGCCTTATCAGACCATGTGACTCTTTTACTCAATCAGCTCCAGGGGCTCTAGGACTGATCTATCTTTCCAGCTTCCTTAGTCATTATTCCAATACCCTTCCACATTCCGTGATTTAGCCAAAGTGGGTTTCTTACTTTTCTTCACACTCCATCTTTCCTCTCTACACTTTTGCACTGGCCATCCCACATGCCTAGAATGCACTTCCTCCTCATCTCTGCCTCAGTAAGTCACCCCCTTCCATTGGACTGAAGCACAAGCACCATCTTCTTCATGAATCTTTTCCTGATGCCCCCAACTGCTGGTGCCCTGCCTCCCAAACTGCCTTGTATATTTCGTATTTATCAACTCCTTATATATGATATATATATATATATATATGTATGTATATGTGTGTGTGTGTATGCGTGCGTGCGCGTATTTGTTGTCTCCCTCACTAGAAGATAAGTTCCTTGGGAGAATATAAGGGATTATTTAATTCTTTGTACTTGTATCCCACAGTGGCAGATAATAGGTGCTTAACAAATATTCATGGGGCAGCTAGATGGCACAGTGAGTAGAGCACCAGCCCTGGAGTCAGGAGGACCTGAGTTCAAATCTGGTTTCAGACACTTGACACACTAGCTGTGTGACCTTGGGCAAGTCACTTAACCCCAATTGTCTTGCCTTCTCCCCTCCAAAAAAAAAAAACAAAAACAAATATTCTTGACTGATTAATAATTTAAATGTATAGCAGTCCCGGTCAGTACAATGATTTCCTCCAGTTCTGTTCAACAGGAGATGATGAGATAATACAGGAGATAGGGTTGGGATTTGGCAAAGCAGGAGTGACAATTGGACAAAGAAGCAAGGAATTCAAGAATAGTGTAGAGTTGAATTGCTTCACAGAGGGTTGAGATTAGGAAGGGAGAAGAGTCTAGCAAGAGCAGAGGTGATGGCCTAGGAAAATGCTGAGGAGTGGGAGAACTGGAGATCACTGTGAAGACAAAGAATATATTTAGTAAGATTAAGGAATGGGAGAGATAGAATGATAACAGGTGAGTAAATTGAAGCTCAGAGAGGTTAAATGACTTACCCACAGTCCCATAGCTAGTAAATGACTGAGGGAGAATTTGAACTCACCTCTTCTGATTCCAAGTGCAGTGCTCTAACCATTACGGCATAGCCACGTCAATGGAATTACAAATCTGTTGAAGTGTTGAATTACACATATGGCTTTAGCACCTTACACTCACAGTAGCATGTCAGAGCTGAACCGCCAAGGGTTTTTTTAATGTTGTTGTTGTTTAGTTGTTTTCTGTCATGTCCAACTCTTCGTGAGTCCTTTCAGGGGAGGGGAGGGCCTTTCTCGGTAAGGAGACTCCAGTTCATTTTACAGATGAGAAAACTGAGCCAAACAGGGTTAAGTGACTTGTCTAGGGTCCCCCTTCTAGTAAGTGTCTGAGGTCAGATTTGAACTCACAAAAATGAGTCTTCCTGACTCCAGGACCAGGGATCTACCCACTGCACCATCTAGCTGTCCATATACCTTTGCTATCCTTTCACTAATGCCTCTTCCAGTGTTCCTGGTAGTGTAATGGAAAGGAAGCTATACCTGTTATCAGAAGACCTGGGTTCAAATCCCACCTCTGACCCTTGTTAATTATGTAAATGAGGACAACTCACTTTTCTTTTCTAAGTCTCAGTTTCCTTGTATAAAATAGGCATAATGATAATGTGTCTGTCACAAAAAGGTTATTGTGAAAATTTACACTCTGTCAACCTTGGTACACTTGAGAAATGTTTGTTCACACACTCCCTTAAATTTAAAGAAAAAGAAAAATAAGCCAGGAACAATCAAACCAAGATTTCTCCAGGCTCCTCACTATCTCATTTCATTAGGGAATTATCTTTCTTGTGGGAGGGTTAGAATTCACCTGAGGAATTTAAAATGAGCAAACTCCCAGGAAGATCCACCCTGATGAGAAGCCGGTCAAGTCACAGAGGGTTGGATTAGATGTTTTAATTGGTTTCTTTCATCTCGAATTCCTGTGGTTCTATGATATTTCAGATCCCAAGACCCAGCAGAGAAAAAATAAGCTCAAATCACCCCAAGATCCGAGGAAGGATCCGTGCACTCGTTGTGTGTACAGCAAGCACCAGGGAAATAGAATCTGGCATCTGTCAAATACACTTGTTTATGCTGTCTCTTGTTTTTGCTTTTCTAGCGTCAGCCCCCAGGGGGCGCTAACTCTCGAAAGACAAAACAGATGAGCCAAAGTCTGGTCCTCACTGCAGCGAGCCGGCTGTCTTCCCTGCTGGGAGATGAAATCCTCTGCAGTTGCTAACTCTCCGTGAATAATTTATGTTGGCAAATCTGGACTGTGGACTTGCCTAACTCTTGTTAACAAAGTCTTCGTAGGGAAAACACAGGACCATAGATCTAGAGCTGTAAGGGTTGTCAGAAGCCATCTAATTGGTACCAAAGCACGAGGTATCACTGGTTGTAATTCATCGGAATCGGGATTCAAAATTGGGCACCGTGATTGCAGAGTCAGAGTTCATATTTTGGGATAATAGAAAAAGACCTGTCACAGGGAGAGAAACTATATGATATCGTATGATATTACTTCTCCAATCCTGCAGAAATCAGGATCATAGAATTCCAGACATAGAAGGGAGGGGGGACATCATCTCCTCCAATTTGCCACCCCCTCGGTTTGTGAATAGGACAATTGACACCAGCACACACAAGAAGTTAGGTTACTTCCTCACAGGTAATAAGTATTGGAGGTAGGACTTGAACCAGAGTCTGTTGACATCAGTTATAATGTGCCCTCAGACTACTCCATACTCAGGAATATATTTTCCAAGACTTTTAACCTCACTTCTCCCCTAGCATCTGAATGACAAAACATGAAACTTGGAAAAGCAAAGTGTCCCATGGCTGACGCACAATTCTTACAAGCTGATAGGAATCTAGATAAGCTACTAAAATCTGTCTTCATCCTATCCCTGACTTCCCGTAATGATGTTGCAGTGGATGCCCTCAAGCCTTAGAGCAGGGGTTCTTAACCTAGGATCAATGGGGATTGTAGATAGATTTCAGGTAATCCATGAAAGTGGATGGGGGGGGGGGAATTACAATTTTATTTCAATAAAATTGGTTTCTTTTGTAATCCTACATATTTTATTTTATGCACTTAAAAATGTTATTCTTACTACTACATAGGCTTAACCACACTGCCCAACATATCCATGACACCAAAAAGATTAAGTGCCCCTGACTTAGAGACTCTCTGGGAGCTGGGGAAAAAAGAAAGTTCTGCCAATGGCCTAATATTTCAGCAGTTTGATCACTTGGCATAGCAGATCCATTTGAAAATTTGTCTCTGTTGCCCTGACAACCCTTCCCTTTTGCCACATATCCACTTGGATATTGTAGAATGGGTATCCCATGCTGAGATTAGAAGGAAAACTATTGCTAAGAGTCCACAGTGCCTTTTGTTGATTCGCATTTAGAACTCTGAGCGAGAATCACTTCTGGAAAGAAGTGATGGTAGTATAGCCATCAGAGGCAACTGGTGGACCTAGAGTCTGGAAGACCTGAGTTCAAATCCTACCTCAGACCCTTGACTGTAAAGTGGGGGTGACAACAGCACTCACCTCTCAGGGTTGTTGTGAGGATCAAATGAGATTATATTTATTTTAAAATGCCTGACACATAGTAGGCACTATATATGTAAATGCTTATCCTTCCCAAATGGTAGTCAGGAGACCAGTTAATAGAAGATTTAGGGCTGGATAATTTTACCTTTTCTATTTAATTAACTGTCATTTCATTTAACTGCCTGTTTCATTAAGTGTCATAAGCCTCTCTGAGTCTCAGTTTCTCATCTTACTCGTCTTACAAAAGAGTTTAGCTAAAGTAAGTCTTCTTTAAAGTTCTGTGGTGCTCTAAGGAGGCTTTCTTGTTGAACTATGCCTTATTTTGGCGGGGGGCGGGGGGGGGAAGTAGGACCATGCAAGTGAAGAAAGAAGGCTTAGGTCCTGGCATTGTCTAACTTATAATCTTCTTCCATCTGATTCTCAGTGAAAATGAAAGTTACTAAATGTTTAACTGAATGTGACATTTCTGTGGCTTAAAATGCAGAATGAAAGGCCTGCCTCCTGAGGCATCTAGCATGACCAACACACTGTTCTTACCTTTAATGTTTACCTTGATGGATCCAAGTTCTCATGGAGCTCATAGGAGCTCCACACACCAGGGCACTCCACTATGATCCTTGTCCATGTCCTCCAATAAATCTTTCACTACTAATCAATCCATCATTCAACAAATATTTATTCAATTCCTACATGTATCGGACATTCTGCTAGCTCCAGGGGAGACAAAAACAAAAATGAAAGTCTCTACCATCCAGAGTCTTACATTCTAGGGAGTCCACTCAATATTCTAGTGCATCTTCCTCTGGAGTGTATGGGACGTTCAAGGGGAATATCTGGCCGCTGGACCCAGATGGCTCTGGACGAGAAAGCGAGGCTAGTGACCTTGCACAGCCGTCCCTCAATCAAATCAAAGTCAACTGCAAGTCATGTCATCATTTCCTTGATGTCATGGTCCTCTTCAAGAAGGACAAGAAAGAAGGACAAACACAACCTGTGAGGAGCCTCTCCCTCTCCCTCTCCCTTTCCCTCCTCTGCCCAAAGGAAGGTACATTTATATAGCTGAAGGCTGTCTCCTTAACTTTGGGTTTTTGTTTTGAGTTTTGATTAAAGGGGCCATCCCTTGATTAACTTCTTAAAGAGGCCTATTCACTGAATGGGCATTACCTCATTCAAAGTGAAAACCTGAAAAGACCTTAGTCTGAAAGGGCCAGGGTCTCCCAATGCATCCTGGGCCATCTCCAGTTGTTCTGGTGAATATCAGACCACTTGACCCAGATGGCTCTGGAGCAGAAAGTGAGGCTGGTGACCTTGCACAGCCTTCCCTCACTCAAATCACAGTTAACTACAAGTCATGTCATCATCTCCCTGATGTCATTGTCCTCTTAGAAAATGAAGGACAAACACAACAACAACAACAATGGGGTGTTGAGGGAGGACTAGCACCTTTGGAGTAAGAGTTTGCTGAGCCCTTTTCAAGGCTGCCTATTCATCTTTGATGTCTGACCTGTGGCTCCAAGAAGCCGTAGCATATGCAGTAGCCACACCCTGGTAAAACCATCTTAGCAGATGGACTAAACCAGGTTGAGAGTAAGCAGCACCCCTCAAATCTATCAGTGAGTTAGAGGGATGTCTACCCCATGAATGTGAAGTATCTCCCCCCAACCCCTGGTGGAATGTGTAAATGTGAAGGTGGCTGAGGCAGGCACTGTGGAGTGCTTAGAACTTGGTCAGACATCAAAGATGCCAAGGTCATCTAGTTCATCCTGGGCCACTGCAAGTCAACCTGACTTTTGTCTTGCCACTGGACTTCAATGACTCTGCAAGAGAGAGTATGACTAACAACTTTGTGCAACTCTGACTCCCTTAAATCCAATTCATGAGCAAGTGAAGACATCACCCCATGATGTCCCTGGTCCTCTTCAAAAATGAAGGCTGAACAACAACTTAGTCCATAGCTAGCACAGTATCGGTATAGAGGCTCCCTGACAACAATCTTCCTGAGTATGAAACTAACCCTCAACTCAATCGTGAAATATGATATTGACATGCAAAAAGATCAATATGCCAGTACCATAATGTCTAGTGATACCTCTAGGTACACAGGCACTGTTGACAGAATGTAGAAGGAAATTGCAGCCTTAGCTCCCAGAACAATGAAATCAAGAACGTTGCCCCACCTGAGCACAAGTCCCCTGGCTGTGCTGGATTAGAAGCTCCATCTTGCCTTCCTTGTCTACCTTACAGCAAATATGGATCAGCAAGTGAAAATATGGAGAATCTAGGCCTTCCATTGTCCACCGCAAATGCTTCTAAATGGAGTTTTTTCAAAATTTTCTTTTTAGTCAAAGGAGTGCAGCATGATAATTGTGCAAAAAAAGAGGAGATTGATGTGGTGAAGGAATAGTGAATGGTGAAGATGACAAGCAGTCTATGTTGGGAATCAAACATATACAAAGCTGTATGGTGAATATTTAGGCCTCTGTATATTTTTTGTTTTGTTTAAACAGTAATTCCAATTATGGTATAATATATTGTTACAGGCTATTGCTTGACTCTTTGAAGGTTGCCCAGCGCTACCAAAAGGAACTAAGTACATAAATTTTGAGGAAGGGGGTGGTGCGGGGTGAGGGGAAGGTAATGGTGTTCTTTACATGTAAATTATGTAACCCTTAAAAAAACCCTTTTTATTTCTTCCACCTTAATACTTATTTTTTTTGCCCCTAATAGTCAGAGCCATAATGGTCCAGCCCTTTTTCTCCCTGACCACCCCCCTATCCCACGCCTTCACACACATCGATGTGAATGAAGGCTTTTTACAGTCACCCTGGGAGTTCAATGAAATTCTTGCCGGTGCTTGGGGGAGAGGAGAGGCTTTACTTGTACACTGACTCAAGACCAGTTCAAATAAGAGTGCACATATGAAAGAAAATTAAAGAGGGGGAAGGGAAGAAAAAGTACTTGCTGTTGTATTAATTTATTGTTGCTCATTAAAAAAAAAAGTTTGCAAAGATTTGCTCTGAGATTTCTACTGCATTTTTTAAACATCCCCACCAATTGCATATGCATGGAGAGATGTATTATTATATGTATAATACAATGATATTATGTATAGTAACTCTTTCCATTTCTATGTTAGGTTTATAAAATACATTCCATACAGTTATTCTGTTAGGTAGGTAGTATAAGTATTATTCTTCGCATTTTATAGATGAGAAAACTATTTCAAAATAATTTACACATTATATATATAACTTTTATGTATATGAACTATATCTCTAAATTATGTATATAATTATATATAAATATATTTATATGGAAATAAATATAAATTACATATAAATATAATTATATTATTAATATATAAATATATTTCTATAGAAATAAATACAAATCATATATAATATATTATAATATATAAATATGCAATTTATAACTATAAATGTATATATGACTTATATAATTATATTGTATGTATTATATGCATAACACAACAAATTTTGTTTCATATTATGTAATTATACTATGTATATCATATGATATTATATATTATATAACCTATAATTTTTATGTTATTTCAATATAATTTATTTCCTCTTTAGTCCTATATACTTCATTTTATACATTTCTGAGAAGAGATCCATAGACTTCGCCAGAGCAACAAAGGAATTGATGATACAGAAAATTTTAAGAACCCTGTGTATATGCTTAAGTACTGCATTATCACAGGCAAGTCATCTAATCTCTCTGAGTATCAACTTTTTCATCTGCAAAGTAAAGACAATAATATCATTTATCTCACAGAATTGTCACGGAGATCAAATGAGATACTATGTGTAAAGCATTTCAAAACTTTATGTTATAGCTACCCATCCATCTATATGTAGATATGTACGTCTGCCTTTGTTTCCTTATTTGTTAAGTGGTGATAATAGCACCTACCTCCCAGGGTTATTGTGATGATCCAATGAGGGGACATTTACAAAGTGCTCTGTAAACCTTAAAATGTCATATAAGTGCTAGCTATTATTAGTGTCAATGTTATTATCATCATTGTTGCAGTTGTAATAAATGATGCTTAAGCCTATTTTGACAATCCACATAAGCAAAATTTCATTATAATGACAGTTTCTAATAATAGGTTATAAGCTGTATTTCTGTAATACTTTAAAGTTTGCAAAGTATTTTATGTATATTCTCACAATAATCCTGCGAGGTAGTAATACAAGCATTGTGATTCCCATTTCAGAGCCCAAATGGTAAAGAGATTTGACCAAGGGCTGTCACAGAGCTAGAAAGTGACATAGCAGGTACTTAAGCCCTGGTCTTATCATTTCAATTCTGGTACTCTTTCCAAAACAGTGCAGGTGCCTCTTAAAAATACTAAACCTGAACTTATTTGAGTTATTTTGATGGAAAGTTTTCTAAAATACCTTGTATGTATCCCTAACTTCACAAACAGAGTACACTAACCATGTTCTTCAATAGTATGGTAAATCTTGATAATTCAGGGTCATCGTTACACATATCTATTACTGTGCCACTAAAAAAAAATACCATTAGGCCTTTAGGGACTGTTAGAATCATAGATTTAGAGCTAGAAGATGTCTTACAGTCCACTTCATCTAAACTCTTTATTAGGGTTTATTTTATACTTTGTTAGTATATTGTTGTGTGCCCCTTAACTAACTGCCCCCAGATCAGTATATCCTTGAATTCTCATGCCTAATCTGCTGTGCCCTGGGAAAGCAAATAACTGAGCTCATTAGAGCTGTGGCCAGAGTAAGAGAGAGGAAATGCAGAAGAAAACATGGAGAGCTCCCCTATGAATAACATGCATGAACTTTGGTGTACAGATTTGGGTGTACCAATTTTGGATTCATGTAGGATTTTGAAGCTTTCACTTCAAATCCTGTGCCTCATTATGGAAACTTGAAATTTTTTAAAAATGGCTTTCAGATGAATGAAGCATTGTTCTGTATGTACATACTGATTAACAATCAGTGGAGATCCTGAATAGGGAGAATCTTCATAACTTGATAGAGAATTTTTTTAAGTTCAGATGCTAGCAATGGCACAGCAACCTTTAAGATGATAGTTATTTAAAGGAATTAGGTACATGAGTGAAATCTTCAGGAATTAGTGGTATAAAACTTAGATAGCAATTTTCAAATATCTGATGGTCTATAGAGAACAAAGTTTGAATAGCAGGTAGAGAGTGGTTAAATCAATTATTTCCAGTCAGTGAGGCTGTTAAACCCCATAATGACAGACTTAATTGGGAAAATAAAAATTATAATAATGATAACAATAATCTCTAACATTTATATAGTACTTTAGGATTTGTGCAGTGTTTTACATGTATTATCTCATTTAATCTTGACAGCAACCCTGTGGCATAAAGTAAAATCATCTCGCCTAGAGAGCTCTGAAATTAGCATAGATTACCTCCTGCCTGAGATGTTTTCAGCAAAGTCTCACCTGGAACCAGGAAGCCAGTCTAGAGGCTCCTTCCAGATAGGTGGTTTTCATTAGCCTACGGTCCTCTTAGTAACGTGTACAAAGTTTAAATGTGTGCTCGAAGTCTTATCAGGCAAGCAGGCAGGCTCTAATAACATTTTAGCTCTTTTTTTTCTTTTTATTGGACCCAGGGAAGGGGCAAAGATTACTTTCAGTTGAATGGGCAAGGTTTTTAAAATGTAGATATGCTTCATATTCTAGGGAAATAATTTCACATATAAACACCCAGCTTCTAGGCTCTCTGAAGAATTCATGTCATCTTTGGGTTGTATAATCAGAAAACACAGTATAGTGGGAGAAAAAAAGAGTCTGGCAGTTAGAGTCTAGCAAAATTCTTTTCATAAAATATTAGAAGTAGAAGGGACTTTGGAGATCATTTAATCTGTATTGCTCTTTGACTGAAGGATTTAGAGCTGAAAAGGGCCTTAAAGGTTATCAAATACAACCTGTTCACTTTACAGATGAGGAAACTGAGTCCCAGAGAGATGAAAGTATTTGTCCATTGTCACATAGCTTTTAATTGGAAGAGATAGGGCTTAAACTTAAATATTTTGCCTACGTCATGTAGATACTTTTAAAATATTTGTTGAATGAATGAATAAAAGTGGTTTCTCTAATCTTCCGTTCTTTCCATTATACCTTGTAAATACTTTTTTATATTTGCTGAATGAATGAATGAATGGACTTGCCTTCTTTCCTTGCTAATTTTAGGCAAGTATGTTTCTTTCTGGATCTTGGGTTTCGATTCTGCAAAAGTACGTGGTAGCAGTATGGGCTGAATGATCTTGGAACTCTCTAACATCTCAAACATCTGATGGTTATAAATTAAAAACCACAATTCATGCAATAGAATATGTAAGAACTACACACCCTGACTGACGAGAATTTGTGGAAGAAGATAATTACCACTGGGGGAAAAAAAACAACTTCCATAATGAATAGAACACCTTGACGGGAAAGCCTCCTCTTCCATTACTCATCTTTCCACCTACCTCTGAAAAAAGATTCATCCAACAAGCTCTCATTGATTCAAAAGATTTTCATTATTAAAAAAAAAAATAAGAATGCTCATAACCCTCATCTTACATGCTACAACCAAAAAAAATCACACTGCCCAAGGGAAAAGGAAATGTGTTACCTTTATGAATCAGCAGAACAAAACATCTGCCAGGAAACATCTGGCTTTGGTGCCATAGCCGCTGAGAAAGAGGCAAAAGACATATTTAAACTGAAAGCAGATTGAGGGCTAGGGAATGTGCCTAGCTAGACACAATCAATTTGTATTATAATCTAAAGACTACGGTTCATGGTTCATAGCACTAACATCAATGATAGGTCAGCAAGATCATAGACCAAGAGCTAGAAGGGATCTCTGCAGCCATATAATTCAACACCCTCATTTTACAGATGAGGCAACTACAGCCGAGGAAAATTAAGTGACAGGTCACACGTGTAAATAAATGTCAAAGGTGGGATTTAACCCAAGTCCTCTGACTCAAAAGCCAGGGTTCTTTCTATATACCACACTGCTTCCCTTAGGGTTAAGAGCTGGAGAAGCACTATGAGTCAACCATTTGCCCCCATTGGGTCTCTCACCTTCTCAGGTTACCTTGAAACATCCGGGAAAAACAGGCTGATCTCAGGTATATCATGAACCTCTAGGCCAATGGGCATGGCTTGTCATTGGCTTTGACTTCAACTCCATGCCCACCATAGAACATCATTGACCTGCCCTTCTGGAGTTTGTTTGCTTTAGGAGGAATGATTTACAGAGGAACACTTGGAACAAAACTGGGGCACAGCATTTGTATGTCTTCAATAAGATTTAAGGTTTCACCCAGTATATTACTGTCCATCTGAGGTTTTGAGTTTTCACTGTAACATATATGAAGTGCCCTTTTTGGTCCAGGATTGTTATTTCTTTCACGTAGGGAGCTCCTGATAAGGAAACTTCTCCTACCAATGCAGGTGGGCACTCAATCTGCAATTTATAGACTTAGAGAGTTACCTAGGGGCCCAGAGAATTTAAATAATTTTCCCAGGATCACACAGCAAATATGTGTCATAGGTAGGGCTCGAACCCAGGCAGGAGACCAACTTTCTATGTCTCTATGATATACTGCTGCTCTTAACTTTAATTGCCATAAAATAAATATCATGGAAAGCAGAATTCTCTGGCATTAAATTTACAGCATTAAATATATGAACATTTGTAATTGAAAAGATATTTTTTAAAATGTCTGTTACTGCACCTCCCACGGCTCATGGCATCCTTGACATCTTTCTACCTTGTTTATTCTTAGTTCTGAGTGCCCACACCTCAGAGGAGAAATAATGGCGCTCCTCAAGGTTGTCTGGACCGCCCCCGAGGACCTCAGTAGATTAGACAGTCACATACAACAGCCTGTTTAAACATAAATGGGGAATATTAAATTGTCAGCATGGCCTTGTGTCTCTCACTCCTTCCAGGAAAGAACAAATTAGTTTACCTTGGTTATTGACATGCATCATTTATTCGTTCGTCTTTTTAGCAGCAAGTATGGGGGAAAGATAGTGCTATATTTCTCAATCAGGGGAGCTGTATTTGAATTCTGGTTCCCATACTAAGAATCATAGAATTTAGAAATAGAAGAAAACTTGGAGATCATTTACTCCAACCTCTTGACTTTACAGATGAAGAAGCTGAGTCCCAGAGATGTTAGTGATACCCAAGTTCACATATGAAGTAAATGTCAGAGTCAGGATTTGAATCCAGGTTCTCTCTTTCTACTGTACCATACTGCCTCTGTGGCCTGGTTGTTATCCTTCATTCCCAAACTGGACCAAAATGATAGCACTATGCTAGAGCCAAGTTCCGGTGTGTCTGACTGTGGTTGATCAGACCAATATGAGCTCAGAATGTTCTACCACAGATTGGGCACAAACAGCCCATGTGAACATGTGCGGTGGATTCTCTAAATTTGTGCTTCTTGCATTTCTTTTGAGCTACTTCAATTCTGCTTTGCTTATAGAGCACAGCACCTTGTCTGATGTTGGCATGCCATGCTGAACAGTCCTGAGGCCACATGTTTAGTAAATAACAATGTCATTTTTATTGGCAGGCCAGGGTTACTTGCCCCCGATTATGTAGCTGGTGTTAGAGATTAGATTTGGGGTGCCTGAAGTGGGTGATTTATAAATTCTCAATGAATTATATTGAATTCGTTTTCTCTTCTCCCAATCCCTCTACCTCTTTCCAGTTCTTGACTATGTAAAACTACCCATCTACATGGAATCATCTGGCTGGAAGGCATTCAATCAATTAATCAACAAGAAATCATTGTTTCCAGTGTGCCAGGCACTGGGGAGCCAAAGAAAATGTGGGATGGTTCCTTCCCTCAAGGAAGAAAAGGACAGGGAAAAATGACAGGAAGAAAAGAGGTTTAGGGTAGTGGTCTATGCTTCCATTTCAAGCCTTTCTGTTATGGTATTCCGGTGCCTTCATAAGTCTATTCCTTAGGAGCTGTTGGGACTGGGCCGAAGCAGAATCACAGAATGTTAGGAGGTCTTTCAGGTTAATAATAAATCCTGTGCAGGGGAGGAAATTGCGGGCCAAAGGGAGGAAATGGTTTGCTCAACATCACACGTAATCAGGGATCTATCAATTATGACTCCAGGGGCTCAGGCGCTCCATCCTCTCTCCCACTCCTTCCACAAAGGGACCCCCTTTCTGGATCCACACAAGAGGTCTCTATGGATCACTCCTGTGGATCTGGTTGCTGTTGAGTCATTTTTCAGTCATGTCTGACTCTTTGTGACCCTATTTGGGATTTTCTTGGCAAAGATACTAGAGTGGTTTGTATTTCCTTCTCAGGCTCATTTTACAGATGAGAAAACTCAGGCAAACAGGGTTAAGTGACTCGCCCAAGGTCATACATCTAGTAAGTGTCTGAGGCCAGATTTGAACTCAGGAAAATGAATCTTCCTGACTCTAGGCTTAGTGCCTTATCCATCAAGCCACCTAGATGCCTAGCTTCTAATAACAGCATTTAGGATCTTTTCTTCCCCTCTTGTCCTCTGTGGTTCTTTATACCCCTACCCCGGTGACCCAGGGAAGATTTGTTTATAGCTTAGAGTTTGATTTCATGTCTAGGGTCTCCCAAAACAGGAACTAGAGAGATATTCCATGTATGATATAAAGCAGACATGGGACAATTACTATTTCCCAAACAAAAAGAAATGCTTAATACGACAGACTTTTAAAATTCTAATTGATAAGAAATGATAATAAATAAACACTGCTGTGTTGAAGGAAAAAAACATATTTTGCATTTTAGGCATAAGCCTGCCAGAAACAATGTTATTCATTAAATTATTTTAAATCTAAGCAACTGTGCTTAGAGAAAAAAAAATCAAATGGACAGAAATTCATATTGCATTCTAAAGTCCCTCTCTGATGAGGAATTTGTGAGCTACTTACAATTTACAGCATTCTCAAACATAAAATTTCTCAGTGAGATAAAACCTAATTACAGAAGTCAGGTGAAAGTTCAGCTAATGTTTTGC
This sequence comes from Trichosurus vulpecula, assembly GCF_011100635.1. Classification (NCBI taxonomy): domain Eukaryota; kingdom Metazoa; phylum Chordata; class Mammalia; order Diprotodontia; family Phalangeridae; genus Trichosurus; species Trichosurus vulpecula. The sequence goes on along the minus strand of NC_050579.1, from coordinate 236,104,184 downwards.
AAAACATTAGTCACTTAAAATGTCGCAGAGATTAGAGTTTCACTTCCCTATTCAATTCTTTTAAAATACAGATTTTTAAAATATCTTTTTATCTTTAAAAGATCTTTTAAAATATCTTCACTTAGATTTCCCCCTTTATCCCTCCCCTTTCCTAAGAGCCATCCTGATCAAATGAAGTATTTGTAAAGGCATATAGCATAAAATGCTGTTTTCCCTCCCTCCTTCATTCCCCTCCCCCTTTCCCTTCCCCTTTCCATCCTTAAAAAAGAAAGAATTTGAAATTAAAAGAAGAAAAAAAATCAGCAAAAACCTATTACCACATCCTTTCCCTCTAAGGCTTCTTTCAGTATGATCAGAAGTGAACCCAAGAGATATTTCTATTAGCTGTATTAATCCAAGACTTCTTCCTTCCCTTAGGCTGGTCATTACCCTTATCTAATAAAGTCTTAGCAAAAAGGAGTACTGCTCTCCAGTGGATTAATCAAGGTTCCCTAGCCTTTGCCTATCCCCCTAATGTTTTCCTCTGGGAGAAAAGAGTTCTACTCCTGAATTTTGCCTTGGTGTTAGAAATAGATCAGGCTTTGGAAAAGATGCTAAAAAGTTTTGGTTTTGTTTTTTTTTAATACAGAACATTGCTCTCCCTTTCCTTTCTGTACTTGGAAAGGTCATCTTCAGGACCTTCAATTTAGGCAGATGGAGGATGAGGGAGGACCAGATGTCTATGTAACAGAAGCCTGGAAAGAAACAATGAGATCCCAGTCCCTTCAGGAAAGATAGGATTCTAATCCTTTATTTGTTCTAATAGGTGAAGGAGAGACACAGTCTCCCACAGGTGTCCGCTTTATGTAGGATTCTCAAAAAATAACAGCAGGCAGTCTGCTTGGGATGCCCTTTATCTTTAGTTTTTAATGGCCCACCACTTAGCATTCCAGGTGTTTTTCTTTCTTTTGTACCTAAAAATGAGACATAAAACTCAGCATATTTAAAGAAGTTGTCATCTGTCATTAGAGGAAAATGTCTGTTTTAAATGTTTTGACATTTGAAGAGACCCAATTAATTCAACCCCTAATATTCTGTCTCCCTTTGGGGGAATGTGGGTTCATTGCTCTTGGAAGCTAAAGAGCAGAAGATAAATTGGGGTGTGTGGAGGGGAGGAGAGAGAAGCAATCTTTCTTACTTTCATTTGTCCTTTCCCTGACTAAACCTCCTGTCAACTTCTGACCTGGACAACTGGATTGATTAAAATGATTCTAATCTTGGGCAGAAAATATATTAAGAAAGCTAATCTTTTTTTTTAAGAAAAAAAAAAGCAAAAGAAAACATAGAAACTTTGCTTAAATAACACTATTATCTGTTTGCCCCTTGAAAATATTCAAAGTGATCCATTTTCTTCCAGAATACACAGGAAGGAGGAATATTTCCCATGTTCCTTTGACACTTTTCTCTCTCTCTTCTCCCTGGAGAGCAACACGCGGAAAGGAAAGAAAGCTATGTTTATGTTATTTAGACATTGTCAATGGGCCCTGGAAAGTCAGGGCTAATCCAAAGTAGAAGTATGGTAAGGGAAGATTTGGGGGCCCAAAACCTCCCCCTTTCTAATCTTTCCCTCCATTTTCAGATACTCACGGCCTTTGTATTTTCTCTCCCTTCACAGCTAGTTCTCAATTCTTCCTTTCACAATATGATGTAAATGGCTGGTGCTTTAAATTTTTATCTCTCATAGGTAATTCTCTTAAGTTATTGGCTTTCTCTAAGGCTTAGACAACCCTCTTAGGTCACTGGCTTCTTTGGTCCCAACTAAAAGCCCATCTTCTACAGGAAGGGTTTCCCAAACTCTTCTAATTCTAGAACCTTCCCTCTCTAAATTATTTCCCATTTATTCTATATAGTAGCTTGTTTGTGCATAAAAGTTTGCTTTTTGGTATCCCCGTTATATTGTGAACTTCTTGAGGGCAGTGACTGTCTTTTGGCCTCTTTTATTATATCCCCAGATCTTAGCTTAGTGCCTGGAACACAGTAGATGCTTCATAAATGTTTATTGGCTAATATTCCAGTGGAGTACCCAAGGCGTCTGGGCTTGGCCCTGTGTTATCATCTTAAATTTTTTTATCACTGACTTCCTTATAACATGCTTAAAAATGTGTAGAAAAGTTAGCAAACTAAATGTCAGAGTTAGGATTCAAAAAGATCTTGATAGGTTAAAACATTGAACTGAATCCAAGAAGATGGATTTTTTAGAAGATACATGTGAAGTCTTTCACCTCAGCTCAAAAACTTAGCTTCATAGGAGGAAGTATAATTAATTGACAGTTTGAAAAAATCTCAGGGGTTTAGTGGTCTGCAAATCCAATATTAATCAATGCTGTAACTAAAAAAAGCTCGTGCAAAATGGGGCAGCTAGGTGCCCAGTTCTTAGAGCACTGGGCTTAGAATCAGGAAGACTCATTTTCATGAGTTCAAATCCAGCCTCAGACACTTCCTGTGAGACCTTGTCACCCAGTTTCCTTACCTGTAAAGGAAATGGCAAATCGCTCCAGTATCTTTACCAAGAAAACCCCAAATGGGGTCACAGTGCATCGAATATGACTGAAATAACTGAAAAACAGCAACAACGGCATGCAAATTCAAACTGCATTGGAGAGATGTAGTGTATAGGGTTACAAGAGTTATAGCTACTGTTACAGTTACTGTTAGATCATGCCCTGGTCAGACCATCTCTAGAGTATTGGGTTGAATTCTAGACATCAAAGTTCAGGAAGAACATCGGGAAGCTACATAGTTTCCAGAGAAGAACAGCGAAGATGGTGAAGGGCCTTGAGTTCATGACATTCAGTTGAACACAACTGAAGATGAACCAACAATTAACAACTGGAGAGCAGTGTCTAGGAAACCTGTCTTCTAAAGACTTCTGGTGTACTTGAAAGAGCTCTACCATTAGAATAAGATAGTTGTTGCTTTCATTTCAGTCATGTCCCTACTTTTGGGGTCTTCCCCACCCAGACTGATTTTTTTTGGCTAGGTAAAAGAGGACATTTTTTGCCTCATTTCTTACCTAGCCTTAGTCACTGAATGGATATTGCCTCAGTCAAACTGAGACCTGGGAAAGACTTTAGCCAAGATCTCCCACTGCATCCTGGGCCATCTCCAGTCACCCTGATCTATATCTTGCCACTGGACCCAGATGGCTCTGGAGGAAAGAGGGAGGCTGGTGAACTTTTACAGCCCTGCCTCAATTAAATCTAATTCACTTGTAAGCCAAGACATCACCTTCCTGATGTCATTGGTCAGGTCTTCCTGAATGTAGACCCAGTGCTCTATCCACTGAACCATCTAGCTTCCTCTTATCTAGTTCATTACAGATAAGGAAAACAAGAATAAGAGAGGAGAAAACGTTGCCCAAAGTCACATAGGAATTAAGCATTGGGGTGAAATTTGAAGCCAGGTCCTCTGATTCTTAAGCCAGTGATGTTTCTACTATACCTTGCCCCATCTTGTAAATAACTTGGACACACATCAATGACACTAGGAAGGTCTACCAAAGAGAGTGAAAGAAATAATTATCAACAGCCAATGATTTGGGGAGATCCAGAGTTCCCCCCTATTTCTATAGTCTTCTTTTCAAAAGTTCAGTCTCTTGAAGGACGTTACTGATAATGAGATTGAATTAATTTTCCTCAATCTTGGTCAGACTCCACCCAACCTTACAAGGAATTGTCATGCTGTGTTCTACTCAATGTGTTTTACTCAGGTTTGTGTGGGCTAAAATTCTTTCACAGGATTCCCCAAGGCTGGGGCTAATTTAGAAGTAAATGACACAATCAAAGTTTGTGAGACTAGGTCCCTCGTTGTAATATTCCTTCTCTCTCACTACTTGTTAACCAATCAGAGTTGATTGCCACCCTCTGGAACACCCACTTTCCAAGCGCCTATAAGCTGTGAGTCCACTGCCATGATTGTCTTTGGCATTCGAGAGTGCCACTGACCAATACTAGTATTATTAATAAAATGATTAATTACCCAGAAATTATGTCTCTTGAACTTTTTGAACACCACAGAAAGTCTGCTGTGTGACCTGTGTTATGGGAAACATTTTGTTTCTTAGTGAAGGAAGTTTCCCCACCCCCTTGCCTCTTTCCAGTATTCTATCTTCCCACTTAAATGCTCTCCAGAATCCCTGATGCTCATATCTTAGGGTTCCCAGAGTCTAGTTCCAGGCAGAAGCCTGATGAAGAAACATGCTAGGAGAACAGCACATACTAGTTGGAGATTGGGCTAGTTGTTGGATGCCCCATTAAAGAGTCCCTACTTTTTAAAAAAAGCGTTGAAGTTTATATTTGATTCTTTGTAATCATTAGAATCTTATAAGTCATTATCTATTAATACCACCTTTTTGAATGCGCTCCTTACACATAAAACATCATATAAAAGTTAAACATTTTAATTACAGTTAAGAATAGAGTTATTAATTCAGGAAAGAAGATCCTCCATCAAGTACCTTGGCTCCAAGTAGAGTTCTTTTTAGTATTTCCAGTTTGTTGTTTTTCAGTGGTTTCAGCCATGTCCAACTTTTTGTGAGCCCACATGGGTTTTTCTTGGCAAAGATACTAGAGTAGTTTGGCATTTCCTTCTCCTGCTCATTTTTTCAGATGAGGAACTGAAGCATACAGGGTTCAGTGACTTGTTTAAGGTCACACAACTAGTTTCTGAGGCCAGATTTCAACTGATCCTGCCTTCAGGCCTGGTACTCTATCCACTGTGTCACCTATTGGCCTCTGTATTTCTGGTACCTCTTAACTTCAGTGAGGGAAACAAGGGGGAAACCAAAAAAGCTGCTCCGTAAGCTCTAAGGTTATAGTGAAATCAGTTAACTTATATACTTCTTCCACTTGTGACACTTCTCCCCTCAGGGTCCTGGACACACCAGCAGGCCTACAGCACTCATAGTTTTTATATGGGATATAAAAGTTACTTCCTGGGAGGATGGGATATCCATCAGTTACATTCTTTTTATGGGAATATTGGAACTAAGTTTGAAATGACTGCTTAGAATATTCAATCTTTTTAGACTCTGACTTTAGGAATTGCTTGAGGCTCTCTGCCACATGTATCCTCATCAGTCACTGGTTGTGACTTTTACCAAGAGATTGACTGAGATATTTCCTATTCTTTCTGATGTCCGCCAAACATGAATCTTTACTATATCTAAATTCCTACAGCACTTAATTCCACTCCTTCTGGTACTAGATTATCTATGATTTGCTTTTTGGTTTGGGATCTTACCTCCATGAGAAGATAATAAATTCCCTGAAGACAGGACTATACCCTGGGACAGATCATGTCATTTACAACTTCCATGGTTTTCTGTGCCTACCTGATCAAGATCAGATTCCTTAGCCTGGCATTTAAAGCCCTCTAACCAACCTCTTCTACTCTTTTACTGCTCCCCAGTGATTTAACCAAACTGAATCAATTACCCAGAAGTTTCCAAACACATCCTATAATTTTCTACCTTTCCACCTTTCTTCATGATGTTCTTTGTGCTTGAGATGCCTTCCCTGCCAGCTCTGCTTATTAGTTTCTAATCCATCTGTCAACTCAGCTTGAACACAAGCAACGAGTGAAGGGGGTATTTTCAGAGAAACCTGGGAAGACCTGGACTGATAGAGTGGTGGAGAATGAAGTGATTAGCCCCAGGAGAATAATTTATAAAATAACAACAATATTGTAAAGACAAACAACTTTAAAAGGGTTAAGAACAATTATAAATGTAGTGACCAACCTCAATTGCAGAGGACTCATGATGAAAAGACTACCCACTTCCAGACAGAGAGGTAATAGACTCAGAGTGCAAATGCGCACTCACACACACACACACACACACACACACACACACACACACACACAAATACACAGACACACAAAGAGATACGCATATGTACACATATATATGTATAATTTTTGGACACGACCAATGGGGGAATTTCTTTTGTTTGACTATACATTTTTATTACACAGTTTTTTTTTTCTTTTACAGTGTGAGGGGGAGATGGGAGGGAAAGAAGTCAAATAACTGAAAAAAAATTCAATTTAAGAATAAATAAAAATATAATTGTTGTTGATAAGGGGACCCTTTGTAATCTAATCAACCCTCAATCAACCTGATGAAATATAATGTGTGAACTTTTCTCCAAATGGCCTAGGCAGGTCTTCTAGTTCTTTGCTGAGAGGAGGCAAAGGGTTCCTCTGATAGATCTGCAGTGTTTGGGGTTGCCTCCTCTTTATTGATTGACTGAGGCCCAGGAGGTCAGATTCTTGATAAAGGAACCACCCTGCCTATGATGTATAAGAATGAGCTATGGACCAGTCCATCCTTTGGATCCTTCTGAAAAGCTGTCTCTCCCTTGGATTTCCAGAGCAGAATGAAGTAAGGTGGTTGAGGTGGGGAGAAGAGAGAGGGATTTCTTCTGAACTCACACCTACCAGGAACAGCAATAGTTCCGAAGAAGCATGTAGCAGTGGGAGACATGTGCTTACACGTAGACTGAGAGGGTCTGGGCCTAGACCTGGACCTCCCAGTGCTGCATATGAGATCAGGTCAGAAACTGAGAATGGATGCTTCCAGCCATTTGGTTAACTCCTCATCAACAAACTCTGATTAATCCCTAATTTTTCCAAAGCCCAAGGATCCCTAATTTTGAAACTTAGGCATTAGTCTCTTAGAGAGGAAATTCTTTAACAACGTGCTTCCCACAGAAGTTACACCAATAGGATCATCCTGCCACTGATGGACTAGAGTCACGCCTAGAGACACTGGGAGATGGAGACCTTGCCTACCTAGCATGATGTAACCATGAGTTTCATAGACAGTTCAGAACCTCGGTGAATGGGAGTTTTTCATCAATGTAAGGTTGTCTTTACCTCCCAGAGTACTCTAATGAGTCTAATGGGCTATTAGAGTGTTTATATTTCCTATAATTGTTCATATGCACCTGCATGTCCTTTGTGTATCATGCAGTTTCCATGGCAGGATAAATAAAAGCTGTCCGATACCTGATATCCATTTTGTACATTGAGTACTTTTATGGGAGGGGTGGCAGGGGACCCTGTTAGCCACACAAGGGGAAACCCTATACGTGAACCATAGCTAAGCTTTATTTAGTAGATTTCCTTGAAGTTTTACCCCAGCACAGGGGCAGAGTCAGAGAGAGAAACTCACCCCTCTGGAGGTAAGGACCTCAGATCAGAACTGATGCATATAATCCCAGACTTCTCGGAATTTGGGAAAGCAACCTAGACAACAGACTACACAAACATCCATCCATGTAGCAATTATTTTTGAGAGCCTGCTACGTATGAAACACCATTGTATTCAGAGTAAATATTAGAGATGGTAAAAAGAGAGCTTGATTCTATAGGATTATGGTGCTGGACTAAATATTCTTTAATAATGACTCACATTTACTTAGTGCTTTAAAGTTTGAAAAGTGTTTTAAATGTATTATCTTATTTGATCCTTTCAATAACCCTATGAGGCTGGTTCTATTAATATCCTCACACAGATTTTGAAACTGTTGGAGAGATTAGATGACTTACCAAAGGTCACAAAGCTAGTAAATATCAGATGTGGGATTTGAATCTAGGGCTTCCTGATGCTGAGTCCATTATTATAATAATAATAGCTATCATTTATATAATGCTTTTAGGTTTTTAAAGTGTTTTTACATCTATCATTGCATTTTATTCTCACAACAACCCTGAGAGTTAGGTGCTATTATTATCCCATTTTACAGGTGAGGAAACTAAAGGAAACAGAGATTATATGACTTGCCCAAGGTGACACAGTGAGTGAATCTAGCCTGAGGCTAGATTTAAAGTGAGTTCTTCTCCAGGTCCTATAATCTACCCACTGTGTCACCTAAGCTGCCACCTGGTCACCATCAAAAAAGCAAGAGTAGAATGGGTTCTTCCCTCTTCTTCATCTTATTATTCATTCCCATCATCTATTCTCCATCTCCAGACTTCCTTTTGGTCTGAGGTCAATTCTGTCTCAAAACAACCCTTAACGTTCATTTTAACATGATTTTACCTGATAAAATACTTCCTTGGGAAGGTCTTGCCTAGCAACATTTTTCAGTCTGCTGATATTCTTCATCATGGTATAATTCTTCATTCCGTAATGCCTTCCTTCACTGCTGACCCAGTTCCTAAGGCTGAATATAGGAGGACTTGTGGATGAATAGTAGAGCACAGAGATTCCTGCTCAGCATTGCATTTCCCTGAGTTTCTGGGGGAGCTATAATCCTACCCACAAGCCTTGATGGCTCAAAATATTATAGAGAACATTTGAAAAAGAGCTGTGGTGTATTGGGTTTTGCATAACATCTCCTCCTGATTTAGCTGACTGGGGTCTTCATGGCCATCATGCTCAAAGTAGACAGGCCATCTGAGGCTGAAGGCATCAAAAACAACAGTCATTGACCAAGAATCCATGGACCTCCCCAAGGGGTTCATTGATAGATTTAAGGGGTGTCTATGAACTTGGATAGGAAAATTACATTTTTATTTCAATATAATTGGTTACCTTTATAATCCTATGTATTTTGTGCATCTAAAATCATTACTATGAAAAGTCTATAGGCAAGACTTTCAAAATGTTCATGACACAAAAAAAGGTTAAGACCCCTTGATCCAATGTATCACACAGTGTCTTGTAAGAAATATCTTTATCAAACAAAATGGGCAGCTAGGTGGTGTGGTGGATAGAGCACTGGGCCTGGAGTCAGGAAGACTCATCCTTCTAAGTTCAAATCTGGTCTCAGACACTTCCTAGCTGTGTGGCCGGGGCAAGTTTTTAACCCTGTTTGCCTCAATTTCTTCATCTATAAAATAAGCTGGAGAAGAAAATGGCAAATCACTCCAGTATCGTTGCCAAGAAAACCCCAAATGAAATCACAAAAAGTAGGGCATGACTGACCCAACTGAACAACAACAATGCACAATGATGGAAGAATGAACTGGGATCTCCCTCCAAGTTGCTCATATACTCTGGGGCAACAGAAGCCAATTGTCTGAAGAAGCCAGGAAAAAGCATTTGTGTATCCTAGGTAATGTTTGAAAATTGCGCCCCTCCCTAATCTTCACGAAAATCTAGGGGCTTTGATGATATAGCAGCAATTTATGTAAGTCTGCCAAAGACAAAATAAATACCTGTGCCACAGAGATACAATTTTTTCATATTAAAAGTATTTGTTGAAAGTAATATTAAAGTGTGTCTTTTTTGCAGCCTGTTGGAGTTAATTTGGGGGTTTGGAAAGATCATAACATTTAGGATCAAAAGACCTAGGTTCAATTCTCAGCTATGTCACTAGACAGCTATGTGATCTTGGGCAAGTCACTTAACCAATCGTGACTTCAGTATCTTCCTCCACAAAAGAAGGAGATATTTTTCAGATGTTTTCAGCTCTATGAATATGTGTCTGTGAGCCTACATCTAGTCCCCGTTCTGCTGCTTTTCTGGAGCTCATAACTTGTCCCTGACTTTCTCAGTCTCTAGTTCTGGCCTGAAACGCAGGAGACCCAGGAGACTCGGAGAGAAAGGACAGGGTATAGACATGCAAGGTCTCCAACTCGCAGAGCTTCTTGACAAATCAACAAGCAGTCCCCATGGCTGAAAATTCTATGTAGATCATAGAATCCCAGAATCCCAGGGACAGGAGGGAGCTCTGAGGTCATTTACTCCAACTCACTTGTGACACATGATTTTCCCTTAGAAGATCTTCACGGGTAGTGATCAAGCATCCTTCGGCAGATGATCAATGATGGGGAGCTCACTCCCTCTGAAAACAGTCCATTCTCCCTTCAAATAGTTCTAGTTACTCAAGATTTTCCTTCCCAAACTGAAATTTAATTCTCTGTTCCTCAAGGAAGAATAATAGTTTATTGAATTTGCTAATATAGATCTGTTAGATCTCAATGCATTTTTTAAAACACTTTATCTGTTAAGATTTTGCTCTTATAATGATGACACATGTAAAGGTGCGTATCTATGGTCTGAAACAGATCATGTAAACATTGTGATACCAAGAATTTGTTACTTTACAATGTTCCCTTAAAAAATTAATTTTTTGGATTGCTATTCCATTTGTATCAATTTGCACAATGTAAATTCTTCAGTGGCCAAAAATGACACCTTGACTGTGTCTGGGGGGGGGGAGGGGATGACAAAAGATGACATTGGAGAAAGCCTTGGGCTTTGTTCACAGCAGTTATATGTACAATTGCAGCTAAACATACGCAGTGTTTCAAAGTTCCTCTCAGAACAGGCCAGCAGGTACATTGGGAAGTTAAAAGCATGCCAAAATAAGACAAGTGTTCAAAAGATAAAATGACAGCTTTAGAAAAAAATTGCATTCTAGGTGAACACATATCTTACATGAAGACCTTAAGAAGTTTCAAGGAAGCTAGAATTTCCACTTAAAGACATGCATTCTTTTTGTAGTTGATGCACTGAGTATATAACTGGTGAAATTCAAAATTAACCATTCATTTGTAGAGATCTAAATCTGTTAGAAAAACTGAGGTTGAGTAAGGGGCCTTTAACTGTTATTTAGTCCAAATCATTGTCTCCTGGAAAGGTTTAGATGGTGCCTCAATCTTGAGAAATACCGGTAAAGAGTAAATTTGAACCAAGCTCTGGGTCTGGAGGTAGCTTTCATAATCAAAATGTTAGGGTGAGGTTATCAGGAGTGGATCAAAAAAATGGAGACTGCAGCCTCTGTTTCATCATGTCTCCCTAACTTTCCCAGTCTTGTCCTAAAACCCTTTACCTAAGCCCTGGAACTGCAGGAGACTGAGAGAAGAATAACAAGGCATTCTGCATCTACAAGGTCTCTGTTTTCTCAGAGCTTCCTGCCAGGCCTGTGCCAATCTTCATGCTGATGCCTTCAGGTTGGAATGCCTTAATTTTTTTGTTTTCAATTAACAAGCATTCCTTTTATCTCCCTACCACCACCACCATCAAACAAATGCCATCATAACAAATATGCAGAGTCAAGCAAAACAAATTTCCATGTTAGTCATGTCCAAAGATACATGCCTTATTCTGCATTGAGTGCATCACCATCATTGAATCTATTGAGTAGCACGGATCATCACTACAAGAATCATGGTTGGACATTGCAATGATTGGAGTTAAATCTTTCAAAATTGTTTGACTTTACAACTTTTAATTTATTGTCTAAATTTTTTTCCTGGTTTTGCTATGTGTGAGAGGGATTTATCAAAAGAATCCCTGCTCATTTTGGTGATCTCCCAAATAAACTTAAGATTACAGGGACTTTGTTTGGAGGCCTCTGAAGGGAACCCTGTTTTGGATTGTGCTTATACTCTTTGGCTGGGGAGAGGATGGATACATAGCTCCTGATTGGTTCCCAATGATCAGGGCTGTATCCAAGATGATTTGGTTGGTCAGGATTCAAAAAGATGAACTGTCAAAGGATCTAGCTACCCTTGTCAGGTGATAGAGTGGACCATGATTGTCAAAGTTAAGATGAAGGTCAATCTGGTAAGAGGAAAAGAAGGAAAAGGTATAACTAACAAGAAGGATATAATGATATATTTCTTAGGCAGGAAGGAACTTTTATTGAATTTGTACCTCTATCTTCAGGAAGACAATTCCTAAACCCAAAAGCAGACCCATCCCTAAGATAATAATGACAATAAATGACCTTAACAGTCACAGTCCATTCCAACACACACACACACACACACACACACACACACACACACACACACACACCCTTTATCAAGACTGTGCTCACAGGCAGGCTCTGATTCTGAGGACTGACCCATAGGGGAAAACTTCTCTCTTTGGCTCTTTGATCACATTTCCAAAATAAACTTAGGTATGGCTCCTGTCTAAGTTACCCCAAAGGTGAACAATAGAGTCCTAGGTTAAGTTCTCACACAGTGCTTCAAGATTCACAAAATGCTGCGCCAATGCCTTGAGTCTAAAGGAGTTCACATAGCTAGAACTGGGCAATGATTTAGGAGGCAATGTTTGGGAGAGAAGGGCGTGGCTCCTCCAACTCAGCTCCTTGGAGGAAAGGGATAGGTTTCGTCTTTTTCTGTATCCTCTACTTGGTTTAGTTTTTAGCCAGTCCACCAAAACCTTATGGCCACTGTGCATGCCACAGCTTCTTGGAGCCACAAGTGACAGTTGGGTGAATCAGGTGGACACCTGATAAGTAGCTCTTTGAAGGGGTTGCCAAGACTTCACACCAGAGGTGCTGGTCCTCAAACCTGTTAGTGAGTTAGGAAGATGCCTGATCCAAGCATGTGAAGACTTTCCCCAGTGGAATGGGAAGATGAGAACAATTTGTTACAACAACCATGAAGGTGGCTGAAGCCGGTACTATAGAGCACTTCAAGCTTAGTCAGACATCAAAGACTTCAAGGTCATCCACTATATCCCAGGCCATCTCCAGTCACCTTGACTTTTGTCTTGTCACTTGATTTTAGTGACTCAGGAAGGGAGAGTGAGGCTGATGACTTTGTGCAACTCTACCTCACTTAAATCCAATTCACAAGCAAGTCAAGATGTCACCTTGTGATGTCATTGGTCTCCTTCAAAAATGAAGAATGAATAACAATTCCCTCCTTAGCACATTTCCTGGCACATGGCAGGCTTTTAATAAATACTTGTTGACTGGATTAAAAAAAACAGTAAAAGGCTTCATAAATATGTGTATATATGCATACAGCTCATAAAATATCTTACCAAAACAAAAGAAGAAAGTGGGCTTCTTCCTTTCCACAATCAACTTTCAAACTGCCCTTTTTAGGTGACTTCATACTTTTCAAGTTTGTCTTAATGTTTATTTTAATCTGATTTCACTTGGCTAAAAGCACCATTAAACACTTACTTAGTCGTGGTTCTGTGGAGCCTCTTCTCCTCTACGAAAGACATTGCATAGAGATGCAGTGATAGCATATAGTGACATTTTCATTCCTCTAACATTTCCTCTCATCTCTATCAGACAAGCTCCCTGAGCAGAACTAGAAAGGATGGAGCTTCACATTCCCAATCTGTGACTTCTCTCCTTTCCTTTTCCTAAGTCTGAAGCAGAGCACAGTATAGTACTAAACCTGTGGCAAAATTCCAGATGTCTAAGAGGTTTTTGGACTCTCACTCATCTGGGGTATGTGGAGAATGGGATAGGCAGTGAACACACCCCAAGAAAAAGAGGAAGAGGCAAGGACGAGGCTCACTCCAGGGTGTGCCAGCACATCTGGGCACATCAGGCCCATCGTCTACACATGCTGATGTACTCATGTGATTTCTGATGCTTTGAAATAAGCCTCCGTGTCTCAGAATGTGAAACAAGTTAAATAAAGAGAAAGGAACTCCAACAAAATACAGTATGGTGTAGAGGAAAGAATATTGGAGTTAGAGGACCTGAGTTCAAATTAGAGCTCTGCTGCTTCTCTGTGTGACTCTGGATAAATCATTCTACCTCTCTAGGCTCCTGTGAAACAGGGGATTTAAACCAGATGAGATGATCTTCAAAGTCCCTTCCAGGTTCTTGCTCTGTGGTCCATCCTCTAACAGTGACCAGAACTGAGCCATTTCATTGCCACTTTTTGGGGTTGTTACGTCTCCCTTGGGCATAAAAATTCTCTCTCTCTCTCTCTCTCTCTCTCTCTCTCTCTCTCTCTCTCTCTCTCTCTCCCTCCTCTCTCTCTCTCTCTCTCTCTCTCTCTCTCTCTATCTGTCTCTCTCTCTCTCTCACTCACTACTCTCTGAACTTTTCCTCATTAGAGAAGCAGCTTTCCTTTCAAACTAGGCTCTAGAAATTACAGATGCCTCTTTCAAGGTTAGCCCAGAGCAGGAGCAAGCTGGAGCCAACTCACAGTGCCTCAAGAGAGCTGAATGTTAAATTTTCAGTCTGAGGATTTACACCTCATAAGTTGGCAGATGCTACAAGTCAGGGCTTGATTTATTGTTTTATTGATTCTAGTCTTGAGAAAGTGGTGGAGAAAATGTTAAGATTAAACTTAAAAATCTGACACACACACACATATTACATATATATATTATATATAATATATATGTGTATATATATACATGTATATCCCCTACCCCAAGAGCCCATTGTTAAATATGTCCCAACATCTCCCTAGCTCAGAGGATCATTTCCCAGGCAGTAATTTTGATTCACTTGCCTAGAGAAGCCCCAGGGAGATTGTGTCTTTCTACCTTGAGAAGTTGTAAAATTGAATCAATGATTTGCTCTTAGACTCCAAGCTCCTAGGTAAGAGATCACACTGGAAAAACCTAGCCATTGAAAATGTATTTTGCCTTTCTAGATGCTTTCAAATGCCTGACTCAGGGTCACATTCAAATTTTAACACAGTTTAGCAATAAAGTTGGTCAACATTTTTATGGCATTTGCAGGCTAAAGATACAAATATTTAAGGACAGAAAGGCAAACAAACTTGAAATGGATAAATGATTGAATGAAAAGCAGTTACTAAGCCTTACTTTGTATCAAACACTGAGCTATTTGCTAGAGATCAAATAGACAAAAAGTGAGACAGTCCCTGCTCTCAAGGAGCTTATTTTCTAATTGTGAAAGACGAAAACCCAGCTGGAGGGTGAATGGCAAACCCTGAAATCCTAAGTGTGCAATGGAAACATGACTGAGAAGGCCCAGTGGTCCTTAGATTATGTCAACAGATCAGATGGATTCCTTAAAGTACAGAGGCAGAGAAGATAGTAAGGCTTAGGGTGATATATAAGGCCATGAGTGGCAGGGCAGATGGTAGGGCCTGGAAGGAACAGGGTCATTTCGTCCAAGTCATGAAAACCTCCAAGAGATTGATTTTCCCTTAGGTAACCCCGGCCTTCTCAGGGAAGGAGGAAAGGGGAAGTAAAGGACTGACTACTTTCGGTGTGCATTGTAGGGTTTCAGCAATGGAAAATCCACCCTAACGTTCCCCATGAATGATTTGCTCACAGCATCTAGGATCAGGAATCTGGGCTGGCAACTTCATGCTTGCACCATTATTCTTTTTTCTATAACTGTTATTTTCCTTCTCCCAGTTTCCACCTCTCTCGGCTCTTGCAGCTTCTTGACTTTTCTTCCTAACAACTACAGAGATGGGGAAGGGCAGTCCTATGAGTCATAATCATCCCTCTCTGCCATTACTGAGATCAAGACAAAACTCCCTTGGGAAAGGACTAAGGAAGATTCTGGGAGATAACTGCCCCCAACCAGCAGGGATCCATCTCTAGGGCGAGGATATCCTTGGTGATGCCTGGAGTAGGTGCGGCTGACACAGTGTTACAGTCCCGATGATACACTGTACTTCAGATGAAGTCTTTTATTTTAGAAGCCAAAAATATTAAGGGAGAGGAAACTATGTTTCAAGTCTTTCTTTTAGGTTGAGCCATACATAGCATCTTTGAGTACTTAATTGAGGGCTAGGCTAATACCTGAGCTCTGCCTCAGGTGACTAAAAACTTTCATCCTTAGCCTATTCAAGAATCCCTTTAAACAGGCCTGCACAATTTGGAGCTTACGCCTTTACTTTGTGCCACTTGTGGCATGCCAAAGGATTTCCTCTACATACAAAGGATGTTTTTCTCTACATTTTTCACTGGACACGCAAATCCTTTGGTGGCCTATGGGCAGAAAGTTGTGCAGGCCTGCTTTACAAGGTTTTTGTTGTTGTTGGCATGTTTGCTTTTTGTTTGTTTTCTTATTTCATTAGAACATTTAGAATCAGAAGGAATCTTAGATTCATCTAATAAGATCTTCTGCCCAATGTAGAAATCTCCTCTACCAAATCCTTGCTTGGTAGTCATCCAATCTTTTCTTGAATATGTCCAATAAATAGGGGATAGGGGATAGGATGAGAATCACTATGTACTTCAAAAAGCCGTGTGGTAGGAGAAGCATTTATTTTATGCAGGCTTGGTTAATTTTTCCTTAAAATGCAGTGAAACTATCCTTGAGGCTTAATTGGCCCAGGAGACTAAGACTCAAATCTTTTACATAGCTGCCTAGTCACCCAAGCATAGAAGTCCAATGCATGAGGGGGAAAGGAGATCCTTAGACTTGACACATACGACTGACCAAAAGAATCACTAGGGCACACGTGGAGACAAGGGAGCTGCACCCAACTGGATCAGTGCTGTAACTTTGGTGAATGCCCTTTCCATGTTGTTATCAGGTAAATGTCTTTTTTTAAAAAAATGTAAAAATGTCTGCAAAGGGCTCATTATGTTCTGAAATTCAACAAGCATAAGAACAGCTTATTGTTGTGTAATAGGGATAAATGCTAGTTCTCAAACCCTTATTAAAATTCTAATCCAAAACTTGAACCATCAGATTGGCCTGAGATAGGCCTGAAATAGGTCAAAACAGCTCCAACTGTTTGAAGATTCTTCCTTAGCCAAAATCAACCTCCCTGTAATTTTGCCCCATTGTTTCTAGGGGGCAGTGTTGGTGTCTAGAGAAACACTGAAACTTTTCATGGGACAACTCTTCAAAGACTTTATAACAGTTACTACATCACAGCAAAGTCTTTGACACTCTAAACAGACTCATTTTCTTCAACCAGTCTTTATTTTTTTCTGTTAATGAATATTTCTGATTATTAACTTAATGGTAATTGACAAAAACATGTCAGAAAAAGAGGATTGCATATAAACACTAAATCAACAATGTACAGCTTGGTTATTTTTTAAGCATGTTAGTACCCTTCTTTCCTGTATATCCTTCTGAACTTTGGTCTGCATGGATAGATAGAGAGATAGATAGATATGCATACATACATACATATATAATATATACATTACATGTGGTGTCCCAAAAGTCTTATTGAAACTTTAAGCTATTAAAACACACACACACACACAAAAGCAAATACACAATAAAAAAACAAAACAAACAATCAAACAAAAAAAAAAAAAACTAAATCTGCACTAAGACTTTTGGGACATTCTCTTTTTTAGCTCTCATTAATGTTCTTCTTTTCTCTCTGTTTTCAGCACTATGATGGTGATAGCTTATCTTTCAGGGTTATTTGGTTTGGTTTGGTCTTTCAGAATTGTCTTTTCATATCCTTTGACCATTTATTTATTGGGGAATGTCTCTTGTTCTTGTATGTTTGTACCTAAAACCTTAGATATCATACCACTATTGGAGAAATTTGCTGCAAATGTTTTTTCCCTAGTCAACTATTTCTAATGCTAATATTAGTGGTCTTGTTTGGGTAAAAGCTTTTCAGTACTACCTAACTTAAAAATTGTCAATTTTATCTCTTCTGGGCCTCTCTGTCCCTTGCTTGGCCAAGAATAGTTCTCTAGCTATAATTATGAGAGGATTCTCTTTACCTGATATTTTCATTTGTCTGTGATGTAACCTTTCTTATCCAGATACTGTATCTGTTTGAAACGTATATAGTATAAGATATTGTTCCTAACCCAATTTCTCCCAAATTCTTTCCAATTTTCCCAGCAGTATTCTTCCTGCAGTAATTGGTATGGTTGAGTTTATGGAATGTCATGCTATTTTATTCAGATGATTTGGGATCTTCTGTGACTAATCTCTTCCATTGATCAACTCTTCTATTTTTTAACTTGTACCAAGTTGTTTTGATGACTACTGCTTAATAATGTGGCTCCAATATGAGGTTCCTGGGACTTATGCTACCTGGACATTAAAATGGCCTTGCTTCCTATAATAATTCCAGAGCAGGCTGCCTCGACATTCTGGCTTTTGCCTCCCTTGTTTGTCCCTGCTCATAGCAACCCAAAACATCTACACAAAGGCTGATGGTAATCTTCTTGTGTAGTACTGAACTGGGTGGAAGAGTGTATCACTATTTTCCTAGTTTTCTTTATCACTGCTCCTTGTGGCACATTTTTAAAAAAGAATTTTGCTGAAGCATGTGTGGGAAAGCCAGGTTTCTTTTGGACTATTCATGTTGTCATCTTAATCAGAAATCCCTTCCTCCTAGGAATAACAGTACTTGGACTACTTACTACTTAATGATGCTTATAAGCCTTAATTCATTATAGAAATATGAGTTGTCATTGCATTGTACCTTAAAAGAAATATCAGTTTGTTGATGGTCCTTCTGAAGCGTGATGCCCTGAACTAGATGCTGTATTCCAAATGTTGTCTGACCATAAAATAGCAAGGAATTATATCCTTGATCTGAATACAGGATTTCTATTTATTCAGACTTAGGTTGCATTAACTTGTTCCATTTGGGTTTTTTTTTTTTAGCAGTTGAGTGAACACTATAGGACTGTACTGAGCATGTGATCTATTAAAAGCATTTTAGAATAGTAAGAAAAGCATTAGTCTCAAAGTTTGGAGACCTGGGTTATAGCCTGGCTCTGCAGTTGTTTCACCTTGCATGGGTGAAGTCAATAGACCCCTTGAGGCCCTAGTTTCCCTATCTGTAAAGTGTGGGAGAGAGTAGGTGGGGTCAAACTAGATGGCAGCACGGGATAATGAATAGAACACTGCACTCAAATCTGAGCTCAGACACTTACCAGCTATGTGACCTCAGCTAGTTATTTTATCTCTGTGGGCTTCAATTTCTTCATCTCTAAGATGAGGAGCAGGCACAGTGGATAGAGTGTGGGCCTGGAGTCAAGAAGACTCATCTTCCCGAGTTCAAATCTGGCCTCAGACATTTACTAGCTATGTGACCCTGCACAAGTCACTTAACTTTGTTTGCCTGTTTCCTCATCTGTAAAATGAGCTGGAGAAGGAAATGGCAAACTACTCCAGTATCTTTGCCAAGAAAAGCCCAAATAGGGTCATGAAGAGTCAGACAACAACAACATGAGGAGGTTGGACTTTATTATTGCTAGCATTTATATAGTACTTCGAGGTTTGCATTGAAAATATCTTCCCATTTTATCCAAAAACCCTGAGAAGTAGGTGCTATTGTCTCCATTTTACAGATGAGAAAACAGAGGTAGACAGGGGTCAAGCAGATTACCCAGGATCACAAAACTAGTAAAGTATATGAGCTCAGATTTGAACTCTGAGCCAGCATTCTATCCGCTGTACCGCCCAGCTTACTGAATGACTTCTAAGACCCCTTCCAGCTGTCTCCAAGGTCCCTCTCACTGCTAACATCATAGAAGGCCTATGGCTCTAAAATTTTTAATGAGAATAGCTGGATAAGGAACTAGGAAACCACTCCAGTATCTTTGCCAAGAAAACACCAAATGGGGTCACAAAAAGTCAGGCACAACTGAAATGACTGAACGACAAGATTAAGAACAGAGCCCTGTGGCACATCTCTAGATCCTTCCATTTCTCTAAGTTGTTCAGAGCTGCTCAGAGCAACCCAAAACATCTACATAAAGGCTGGTGGTAGCTATCTTGTGTAGTACTGAACTGAGTGGAAGAGTATACCTCCCAGGTCGTATAGTTATTATGATTCCAAAACTCTCTGCTGAGATTACTAAGAATCATTGTTTCACAGAAGTCATAGAAAAATAAGGGGCAGCAAGGTGGTACCATGGATAGAGCACTGGGCCTAGCATCAGAAGGACCTGAATTCAAATCCAGCCTCAGATACTTAATAGCTATGTTACCCTGGGAAAGTTACTTAACCCTCTTTTACCTCAGTTTCCTCATCTGTAAAGGCCAACTCCCTCATTTTACAGATGAGGAAAATGAGATCCAGGAAAACTGAGTCTTGCCTAAGGCCACCATGATAATGTGTCGAAGGTGAGATCTGAACCCAGGTTCTCTGATTTAAGAATCAGTACTCTACTGCCTCCTTAAGTAGTTAACCTCCCCAAATCTCTGTCAAGTTGTGGTCATTATAGGTGCAATACCTCTTCATGGGTTATTTTTTTAAGGTGAAACTCAAATGAACTAATGCCTGTAAGGTGCTTTCCAAACCTTAAAGAACTACGTCGATGTTAGTAAAGAAACATTTATTAAGCACCTACTATATGCCAGGCGATGTTAGCAAAGAAACATTTATTAAGCACCTACCATATGCCAGGCACTGTGCTAAGCATTGGGGATTCAAATACAAAAAGGAAAGACAGTTGCTGCCTTCCTGGAGCTGACAATCTAATCGATGTCTGTTGTTGCTATGTCATAAATGGCCATCCAACTTTCCAGTAAATGCTCAAAAGCCAAGACTAAGAACCAAGTAGTAAAATATTTTTTTAAAAAATCAGTTTTGTAATACACCAGGCTAGGACCCAGTAATTCCCTACATAGTAAGTGACTCTGTTTATTCAGCAATTTTTCTCAAATACCTACAGCAACAGAACAGGAAGCTTGATTCATTTTGGGTTTGGCCATTAATAATATAATTTTGTTTAAAAAACCACAACAGAAAACAAAAAAGCAATCATTTCAAATAGCCTAACCCTCTTAAAATGATATGTATTCCATTGTGTGCAGACCAGGTGATGAGGATAATTAAGTGACTCATATTGGCAGGATTCCGAAGGGTAGAGAAACCTTTGTGAATCTAAAGGCTTTTTAGTAAAAGAAAACTCAATAGATTCTCTACCTACTTTGGGATCCTGAGATAAAATGTAGCCAGTCTGCATAGCTCCTCAGTGAACAATCTCCTTAGACCACAGGGGAAGATGATGGATTTGTTTTTGTATGCACAGGTTGGATTTTGTGAGGATTAACGAATGTGGTATGCCTGCCCTGCCCTTTCCTCCCTTGCCCAGGGTACCATGCATGTTAACTCCCATAAAAGAGGCATTGAGCTGAATCCAGGCCTAAACTGGAAATCCCCCACCCCTGACACTTACTAATTCAGTACATGAACCACTCCTCTCTAAGTCTCAATCAAGTCATCCATAAAATGGAGAAAAGAATCATGTAGAACCTACTTCTCAGAGTTGTTATGGAGAGACAATGCATGTTGGGAGCTTTGCAAATTTTCAGGAACTATATAAATGTCAGAGATTATTACAAAACACTGTCTAGATAAAAGTTGATTATTACCAGGGCCTTGGAAGCTAGATATGGTGTACATAGCAACTAGAGAAGAAGGTTAAGGAAGGAAAAAGACAAACAAAACAGAGATAAAGTAGGGTCATAGGTTTAGAACTAGAAGGATTTTTAGAAGCCATCTTGTCAAACTCCTCCAATTAAACCATGAGAAACTGAGGCCTGGAGATATTAAATGACTTGCCCGAGGTCACACAGGTAATAAGCGATAGAAACAGTGTCCTGCAACTTGTTATTCTATAGTTAGGTAAGGAAATTTATTGGGATACTGACTTTCTTCCACCATTTTTTAATATGTTGGGCATGGTGATCTTTCTATCAGACACAGGTGTGTGTCTCAGTGTATCAGGAGGGCCGAGTTTATAATCTCAAAGAGGATCATAAACATGTCTGAAAGGTTCGGAATCGCCGGATAGAAGAAACTCTCAAAGTAGAAGGCAGAAGAATCAAAACATTTATTTAGGCTCCACAGTAACCAACCCATGAACCAGAAGCCCCATTTTGATATGTTGATCATAATCTTCCAGGCCCAATAAGTACGCCTTGAAAGAGTAACCAGGAGGCTACAGAGAAACATGATTGCGTAAAGCAAAATCATGTTTCCCCCTTTTATGGTAATAAGATTACCCACTGGACTGAAGTCTTTGTTCAGCTTCCTCCCGTAGATCAGCTCTGCTACTGGCAGCTCCTGCCTCAGCTGTGTCTGTGTCTGCAACTGAAGCTGCAACTGTAACTGACGATGTAACGGTCGCTGTAACTGACGTAACTGTCGTAACTGTCGCTGGCTCCAACCGAAAAAGGAAAGAGAGCTCTTCGAGCTGTCCTCTCCCCTCTTATAGGGTCTCTGACATCATCAAGCTCCGCCCGAATGACCAGGGCCGATTGGTTCCTGAGTTGGCTCCTCCCCCTAGCATAGCCGCCAACACCTCCCCTCAGCCAGCCCCATGACTCCTCACACAGGAAGCTGTCTGCTTCCCGGCATGCTCCCCGGGCCTCCTGCCCCGGAAGAGCAAGCCACAGTGTCCAGAGGCTCAATGAGGCAAGCTGAGCCATTCAAAGAAAACAAAAGCCATTATGGCTACACTCCACCCCTTGTTATAGGATACATAATCTAATCAGCCATGTATCCTAGAACATACATTGTGATCCAATTACAAAGGAAACTAAAACATATCATTCATTATAAAGCAAAACATATTATTCGGTGACATTCCTAAACATTGGCTAACGATTCAAATGCGATCCACCCCTAGATCCCAGCAAAATAATCTCTTCAATCAATCATCCCCAAAATAATTATTAATAATTCAAATGTCCACCCCTAAATCCTTGTATCCATTACATAGGATCAATACTATCATAACAATAAAACAACACAGCAAGGATAACACAAAATAAGTAAACAGAACACTGTCATCATTTCCACCCCCCTTGAACGATTGGGGCTCAAAATCTTGGGGTGAGGGGTGAAGGTCTCATTTTCCATAGCTTCTTCATGCTGAAATTGGATGTAGAGATGGCCCTGCCCCCAAAAAGTCCCATTCCAGAGGTCATTTCTTTAACGAGCTGGCAGGAATTCCAAGAATGCTACATGCTTAGGCAGTCACCGGAAAGTGCAGGGTGCTTAAGCCTGAAGGAAACAAAACTAGCAACAAGGTTAGCCAAAACAAAGGACAAAAAGAATAGTCTGTGAATCTATTATTATAACCTATTCACGGTAAAATATATGGTTCAGGGGTACGATTTGGTAATTATTTTCCCCTGAATAGACAACTGTTACAGTGTTGTCCTTCCCATGGGCTATAACTTCTGCAGCCTTTGGAATATCATCTGGCTTCCGTTTTACCCATACCTTAGCTCCTGACTTTATTCTATCAATGGAGCAAGACCCTTTTGCCCCTCTAGTAGTTATTTTGGGAGGAGGGTCAGTTTTCACAAAGGGTATTTTTTCACAGGGGATAATAATGACTTGAACCATCCTATCATTTCTACAAAATTGTACAGGTTTTTTACCCATATTCTGGAGTGTCACAACAATTTCTTTTTGATAATTAGAATCTATCACTCCAGCCAATACATGTATTCCTTGAGCCGCTAATCCTGGTTTAGGTAATATCCATCCAAGATGATTCTTGGGGATTCTCATACATACTCCAGTAGGGGTTTTTCTTATCTCTTTCCTATTTAACCTAAAATTCTCTATGCAATGTAAATCATATCCTGCTGAACCAGGTGTTCCTGGACTTGGTAGTGGGACATCTTCCCTCACAGTCCAAAATTCAATGTTTTGGATCTCACATGTTTGCTGTTCTCTGATCTGCAGATTTGGGGTCATCATTCTGGCTAGAGGTGTACTCCCCCCTAAGGGCCTATTATTCAAATTACGTAAGGCAATAGACAAATTATCCTTCCAATGTCGATATGAATTATTTGAGCTTAATTTTCTCAGCTGTTCTTTCAACAATCCATTCATTCTTTCAATTAGCCCAGATGCTTGTGGGTAATATGGAATATGATATATCCATTCTATATTATTCAACACACAGTATCTTTTCACTTCTTTGCCCTTGAAATGTGACCCATTGTCACTTTGAATCTGCATTGGGGTTCCATAATATAAACTTACAATATCTAGAGTTTTACAGGTGTTTTTCTGAGTTGCGTCTTTATAAGGACAAGCCACTAGTACACCGGAATAGGTGTCAACACACGTACATACATATTTACATCCTTTATCCTGGGGTAGTGGGCCAATATAATCTATCTGCCAAATTTGGGCTGGAACTTTTCCCCTTGCTATTTCTCCAGTAACTATCCTAGGAAGAGTTCGTTCTTTTTCTAATTGGCATATACAACACTCCTCTGTTATTTGTTTTAACAACGCATGAGAAATACTGATACCTCGATCCTGTGCCCATCGATGGGTGGCCTGGACCCCTAAATGGCCAGCAGTCTGGTGGACCCATCTTGCTAAGGCTGGGTCATCAGTTGGAGTCGGAGTAGGGACAATACATTCAGTAGCAATCTTTGCTAGTCGATCCGCATGTGCATTGTACTCACGTTCTGGTGTGGTCAGGGTTGCATGAGCATCAACATGAAAAACTGACAGATCTGTAACCAAAGACATGTCCCATATATTTTCCCATAACTCTTTACCCCAAACTTGTTTGCCATGAATCTCCCAATTCTGATTCCTCCATATAGGCATCCACGTAGCTAATCCATTAGCTACCGCCCACGAGTCAGTAAATATATGACACTGTCCTCCTTTCTCTGCTCTGATGGCCTGATGCACTGCCATCAGTTCAGCATATTGGCTACTTCCACCTATCCCAGAACTTTCCAGAGTTCTCCTTGTACAGGGGTTATAGGCTACTGCTTTCCAATGTCTCTTCTGTCCTAAATATTTTGCTGTCCCATCAGTAAACCAAGCATGTTTCTTCTGTTCTTCATTTAGTCCGTCATATCCATTATTCCATTTCACTAAGGATGGTACCATCTGTTGCTTAGATTCAAGGGGCTTTTCATTGCTCTCAGTATCAATGTTCGCCACAGATTCATGTAGAGCAGAAACTCCATTTTTGCCTGCTCTGGACCTATTCTGAATATACCACTTCCATTTGATTATGCTTGCCTCTTGTGCATGTCCAATTCTGTGAGAAGCTGGGGTACTCATTACCCAAGTCATAATTGGAATTCCAGGCCTTAATACCACTTCATGACCCAGAGTTAGTTGCTCAGTTTCTACTAAAGCCCAATATGCAGCTAACAGCTGCTTCTCAAAAGGTGTATATTGCACTCCAGATGAGGGCAGTTTCCTTGACCAAAAGCCTAAAGGTACACTTCGGCTTTGTTGTTTTTGCCACAGACTCCAATTTGCATAGTCATCTTGTACAGTCACTTGTAACTCCACTGGCCCATTTTGCATAGGCCATAAGTCTAGAGCTAATTGAATAGCAGCCTTTGCTTCCTCAAAAGCTCTACTTTGTTCAAGTCCCCAGTCAAATTCATATTTCTTTCTGGTGACTTTATACAAGGGTTTTAAAATCTGTCCCAAATGTGGGATGTGGTGTCTCCAATAACCAAATAGCCCTATGAACTTTTGGGCCTCTTTCTTATTGGTAGGGGTGGGAAAATCCTGGATTTTTTGTCGAGCTTGTGGGAGAATTTCTCGCAGTCCTCTATTCCACTGTATCCCCAAGAATTTTACAGTTTGAGCTGGCCCTTGAACCTTTGCGGGGTTGATTTCCCATCCTTTGCTTTTCATATGGTCAATTAATAATGCTAAACTCTCCTCCACCTCCTTTATATTCTTTCCCTGTATCATGATGTCATCTATGTAATGTGTAAGCTGTACACCAGGTAACTTTAATTCATCCAAATGTTCAGCTATAATCCTGTGGCAAATAGTTGGGCTATGAATATATCCTTGCGGCAGGCGTGTAAATGTATACTGTCGGCCTTGCCAAGTAAAAGCAAACTGATTCCATTGCTTGGGGTCTATTGGGATTGTAAAGAAGGCATTGGCCAAATCAATAACTGCATACCAAGTCCCTTCATGTTTTTGTATTCTCTCTATTAAAGTAACCGTGTCTGGGACAGCAGCATACAAGGGAGGAGTCACTTTGTTCAGCTGTCTATAATCTACTGTCATCCTCCATGTTCCATCTGATTTTCGGACTGGCCAGACAGGGTTGTTCCATTGAGTAGTTGTAGGGACTAACACTCCTGCTTCAACACATTCTCTTATAGTGTTGGCAATTTCATCTTGCCCACCTGGCACACGATATTGCCTCAAAGTAATTACTTCAGAAGGTTCGGGCAAAGTGATTGGATCCATCTTGATTTTCCCCACTAAGACTGCATTAATGCCTATTTTCCTCACAGCAAATTGGTATTTCCCTTCAGGTAAATTTAAGGTCATACCCTTCAAAATGTCTATTCCAATGATGTATTCAGGAATAGGCACAATAACCACACTATATTCTTTCTTGGGCAACTGTCCAATTTTCATCATCAATTTAACTTGTCTGGCTGATATTTCAGTCCCTCCTAGTCCTGTGATGGTAATAGGAGTTCCATGGCTGAATTTGTCTGGATTTCCATAAATAAGGGTGGCCTCGGCCCCAGTATCTATTAATGCCTCAGTTACCGTACTTGACCCATTCTTCCAATATATGGTCAAGTTAATGTGAGGTCTGCAATGCAGCCTGTGTATTTCCTTAACTTGGGCTGGGGCCTGGCCTGTTCCCTAGTATTCCCTTTCATGTGATTCACTTGGGTATGAAGGTTCAACATCTGTAGCATTTGCAGGAGCAGTTCTGATTTCCCTATCTCTCCTGTTATCAAGGCCTTTATCTCTGTACATTCTATATAATTCATTGGTTGGAATTCCATCTATCATTTCAAAACCTACCCCTGCTCTCAATAAAGCAGTAAACATTTCTTTCCTTGTTACTCTCCTTTGGCGCCAAGTTTGCTGGTTATTCACTCTTCTCTCTCGAGGAGATCTATCCCTTCCCCAGTCACCTAAGTCATATAACTGTAAAATCTTATTTATCACTGTTGTAAGACGGCTCCCTACTTCTCCAAGTAATAAATTCAAAATTAGTTGTTTATAAGCAGGGGGAGCTGTCCTAATTATTAAATTCCTATGAGGCAGTTCCATTGAATCATTGTAATATTTGTCTGCAGTTCCTGTCATAATGGCAGTCTTCATTACCTCCTCCTTTAGTCTCATGATACAATCTCTAAGTGAATACCAGGGTCTGTGCTCAGTGGGCCACATAGAATCAGTAGCATATCTCTTATTGCATCCCACAGCGGCTAATGCCAACAGAGTAGTCCCGCTATCACCATCTCCTTGCTGATGATGTTCCCTAAAAGCTTGTTGAACTAGAGGATCATGGCTGATACCTATGAATCTCATGCAGTCTGTCCCATCTACTGATATTCCACCGGCCCCTTGATCACTGAGTCTTACCATCCAAGATATCAATGGTTCTCCTATTCTTTGGCTGAATCTACTCAAAATATCTGTGACCTCTTGCGGTGAGAAATCTTCCTGAATTTCCCTTGTAACTGAATCTTCACCTCGGGTTTCTGTCTTCCTCCTTTGTATGGGTCGAGCCCTTGTCTGATCATTTAACCATCTCCTATTCTCTGTGTGAGGCACATCCTGAACCCCAGTAGTGTTTTGTGCCTCAGCCCCTAACATTGTCTCATTCTCTCCCCACTCACTTCCTCTGCCACCATGGCTAGGACGAAGCAGGCAGTCAGGCTCTTTCTGGGCTGGGTTGAAATGCACTCTGGGCTTTTTTGGTCTCCTGTTGCTCTTAGCCACATTAATAGAAAAGTTCTCATTTGAGTCAGTTTGGTCTCCTGCTATCTGAGATTCCTCTTCTTCCTGTGGGGTAGGAGTGCCCCCATGTCTTTCACTTAATCTCAATCTTTCGTATACTAGCCGGTAGGCTGATAACACCATCCAGCTTTGCCTAGATAGTGATGCCCCTGACTGAATCCCAACTTCTCGTAAACACTTTTCCAAATCCCTAGGATCTCCTCTCCGTAGCCTTGGTTCCCAGTTTTCACAGGGTCCAGCTTTTTTAGCCAATTCTTTTGCTAGGGAGGAATAAAATGGATCCTCCCATCCTGGGATATTCATCTCTTCCTCTGGAATTGTTCTGCTTCTAAATAGAGATCTTATACCTAGCGATCCTGTTCGTGACGCCAAATGTATCAGGAGGGCCGAGTTTATAATCTCAAAGAGGATCATAAACATGTCTGAAAGGTTCGGAATCGCCGGATAGAAGAAACTCTCAAAGTAGAAGGCAGAAGAATCAAAACATTTATTTAGGCTCCACAGTAACCAACCCATGAACCAGAAGCCCCATTTTGATATGTTGATCATAATCTTCCAGGCCCAATAAGTACGCCTTGAAAGAGTAACCAGGAGGCTACAGAGAAACATGATTGCGTAAAGCAAAATCATGTTTCCCCCTTTTATGGTAATAAGATTACCCACTGGACTGAAGTCTTTGTTCAGCTTCCTCCCGTAGATCAGCTCTGCTACTGGCAGCTCCTGCCTCAGCTGTGTCTGTGTCTGCAACTGAAGCTGCAACTGTAACTGACGATGTAACGGTCGCTGTAACTGACGTAACTGTCGTAACTGTCGCTGGCTCCAACCGAAAAAGGAAAGAGAGCTCTTCGAGCTGTCCTCTCCCCTCTTATAGGGTCTCTGACATCATCAAGCTCCGCCCGAATGACCAGGGCCGATTGGTTCCTGAGTTGGCTCCTCCCCCTAGCATAGCCGCCAACACCTCCCCTCAGCCAGCCCCATGACTCCTCACACAGGAAGCTGTCTGCTTCCCGGCATGCTCCCCGGGCCTCCTGCCCCGGAAGAGCAAGCCACAGTGTCCAGAGGCTCAATGAGGCAAGCTGAGCCATTCAAAGAAAACAAAAGCCATTATGGCTACACTCAGCAACTTATATTCTAGAGCTTTTTCTTCCCTTTTCCCTTACTCCAATCTCCACAAAGGTAAATGATAGGTAGATAGATAGATAGATAGATAGATAGATAGATAGATAGATAGACAGATAGGTAGACAGACAGACAGATAGATAGATAGATGAATGGATAGATAGATAAATAGATAGATAGTACATGGATGCATAGATAGATCTAGATATACCCATTGAGTGAGAGAGAGAGAGAGAGAGAGAGATCATTAAGTAGTTTACCTTTGTGGAGATATATTTTGCTGTTCTGTTATTTTTCAGTAGTGTCCAACTCTTTGTGACCCCATTTGGGGTTTTCTCAGCAAAGATGTTGGAGTGGTTTGCCGTTTCCTTCTCCAGCTCATTTTACAGATGCGAAAACTGAAGCAAACAGGATTAGGTGACTTGCCCAAGGTCACACAGCTTAGAAGTAAATGAGGCCAGATTTGAATTCAGGTTATATGAATATATATGCATACATACATATATATATATATATATATATATATATATATATATACGTATGCATGTATATGTATATGTATGTGTGTGTATATGTATATATACATGCATACATACATACACATTTATAAACACACACATGTTTGTATATATGTATATATGTACACACATATATACCTATGTACATCCCGTGGCTTAGAACTATAGCTCTGTACTCACTAGAATTGGAATCAGTCTCTATGACTTTTCATTAAAAATTCATTTTGGAGCTTGTTTGGGTTTTTTTGTTGTTGTTGTTCATTTTATCCCAACTCAGGTATGGCCTATGGGGATATCTAAATTTAGCTTATTCTTAACTTTCCAAGAGGGGATTTTCAGTTCCCCTGAAAGCATAGGACCACCAAAAAAAAAATTTAAACCTAGAACTGGTTTATTAAAAGGCAGATAAAGGACAGGGAAAAAAAATTTAAAAAGGACTTATATCTAACCTAGCTAGCAGGGCAGTCACTCCAGACCATTTTCTGTAAGTGCCATTTCCTTGGACCCTACAGAGGATCAGTCATAGTTCCTGCAAAATTTATGGCACCAGTGCTATCTGCTACCTGTGATCACAAGTCTCAAGGATGATCTAGTCTCGGGGTCCTCCTCCTTTTCCTTGCCAGCTTCTCTCTTCCAACTCTGGTACTCTCTCCTGTTCTGTATCTTACTGTAGCCAGAATGGACTTTGTTTTGAATGACTCAGCTCGCCTCGTTGAGCTTCCCTGGACGCTGGGGCTTGCTCTTCCGGGGCAGGACCAGAGCTTCCTGTGTGATGAGTCGTGGCGCTGGCTGAGGGGAGGTGTGTTAACGTGATCTACGCTGGGGGAGGGGCCAAGTCAAGAACCAATCGGCCCTGGTCGTTCAGGCGGCGCTTGATGATGTCAAAAACTCTATAAGAGGGGAGAGGATGGCTTGAAGATCCTCCTTTCCTTTTCCGGTTGGAGCCAGAGACACCTACAGCCGAAGCTGAGCTGCCGATAGCAGAGCTGACTAGAGCCTAGTGGGTAATCTTCTTACCGTAGAGGGGAAGCATGTATACGATTTTGCCTTATACCATCTCGTTTCTCTGTGGCCTTCTGATTACCCTTGTAAGGTGGACTTATTGGACCTGGAAGCTTTTGATGAAAATATCAAAATGGGGACGCTGGTTTGTGGGCTTGTTATTGTGGAGTGTAAATACATGCTTTAGTTCTCCTGCCTTCTGCCTAGAGAATTCCTTATATCCTGCGGTTCCGGACCTTTTAGGCACATATGAGATTCTCTTTGAAATCATAAATTCTGCCTTCCTAATATACCCACCCTCTCTGTTCTCAATCCTACAGGCACAGACAGAGGCCCTAGTGTCTCTGGCTGAAGGACAACAGGCACGGATGTGGACCCCAGTGGCTGCAGACAGTAGCAGCTGTGGGCAAAGTGCCATGACAAAAGGTAAGCCCACTGTAACCCATCACCTACTGTAATGTAAAACTGATTGACCCTTCCACATTGCTGCCAAGATGAGACTCAGGATCATTATAGCTGGAGGAACAAGTGGAAGCATTGTGGGCTTGAGTTCTGGAAATGAGGGAGAAGTGAACCTATCTAACTGGCCCCCACAGAAGAGACGGTTCTCTCATGGGGTGAAGATTTGGTATTCTACTCCCTATGGGGCTCCCAGGAAGGGGGAGATCATGACCAGGAAGCCCAGGGAACAGTAAGTAGGTGTTCTCCCTGATCTATGATGAGGATGAGTGGCTATGCAGGAAATACCATCTTTGCTTTCACCCTTATGTCCCTAGTGCTATTCCTGCCTGTCATTGTTCGATCATTTCAGTTGTGTCGGACTCTTCATGACCCCATTTGGGGTTTTCTTGGAAGAGATACTGGAGTGGTTTGCCATTGCCTTCTCCAGCTCATTTTACAGGTGAGGAAACTGAGACAAAGAGGGTTAAGTGACTTGCCCAGGGTCACATAGCTAGTGAGTGTCTGAGGCCAGATTTGAACTCAGGATGAATCTTCTTGACTCCAGGCCCAGTACTCTATCCACTGTGCCAGTTAGCAGCCCTGTTCTTGCCTACTGTCATTTTTTTTTCATTGAGACAATGACTCTGAACTGCAAAGATTAGTTATCACCCACAACATGGACTTTCATTTCCTACCCCACTGCAGTCCTTTGAGATGGACCCCATCATGTCTCCAGAAATCTCACCATCAGTAAACTCATCATCCTATGAGGTTGCATCAACTTGGGTACTCCCATTTCATCAGAACTCTGGGTCCCTTTGATTGGAGAGCTGGAAGTTAGAGCAAAGAACTCCCAAAGCCTCCATTTAAAGAAGGCTCCCACATCTTTGTTTCCTACCTGGCTGGACTCTTCTGGACTGGACTTCATCAGGCCTCCACAGGATTCCTTCTCTCCCTCCTCCACCCCATTTTCAGCTTCCTTTTGTGCGTTGCCTTCCCTCATTAGACTGTGAGATCCTCAAAGGCAAGGACTCTTTCTTTTTCGTATTTCCATCCCTAGCACTTAGCATTTGGGGGTAGCTAGGCAGCACAGTGGATAGACCACCAGGCCTGGTATCAGAAAGGCTCATCTTCCCCGAGGTCAAATCTCAGACTAGCTTTGTGACTCTGGGCAAGTCACTTAACCCTGTTTGCCTCTGTTTCCTCATCTGTAAAATGAGCTGGAGAAGGAAATGGCAAACCACTTTAGTATCTCTGCCAAAAAAACCTCAGATGGGGTCATGAAGAGTCAGATATGGAAAAATGATAGGCAGGAACAACACCAGGGACATAAGGGCAAAAGCAAAGAAAATGTTACTTCCTGCATAGCCACTAATCCTTATCATAGGTCAGGGAGAACACCTACTTACTGTTCCCTGGGCTTCCTGGTCATGATCTCCCCCTTCTCGGGATCCCCATGGGGGTAGAATACAGAATCTTCACCCCATGAGAGAACCTCCTCCTCTGTGGGGACTGGTTAGATAGATTCACTTCTCCCTCATTTCCAGAGCTCAAGCCCACAATGCTATCACTTGTTCCTCCAGCTACAATGATCCTGGGTTTAATCCTGGCAGCAATGTGGAAGGGTCAATCGGTTTTACATTAAAGTAGGTGATGGGTTACAAAGTCCTTCCTGGGACTTTCCTAGTTTCAGTCACTCCTTCATAGAGCTGTTACATGATTTGCTTTGTTTTGGGGATTTTTTCATTTCCCCCTTTAGGGCTGCCTATATCAGGCTGTTTGAATAACCAGGGTCAGGGTTGACCAATAATAGCTCTTAAGTATTTAAGTGGCTGAAGGTCCTCGAGAACAGGTCTTTTTAAACTTTTCCACTCCTGACCCCTTCAGCATTTCTTAAACTGTGGGTCTCAACCCCATATGGGGTCACATAACTGAATGTAGGGGTCACAAAAAATTTGGCAACAGCAACAGTAAAAGGTTTCTGAACTGCACCGAAAATTAATTCAAAATCGAATTGTAATGAATCTGACTTGTTCCTGGCAGACCTTGCCTGCCTTGGTTCTGAATACAGTATTTATAAATACAAGGTATTATGCATGTATATGAATATGGACCATTATGAAATTAAAATATCAATCAACTCTGAAAAGTATTGAAGATGCTCTCCATCTTACAGTATCAAATATTCGGCCAAGATTTAATTCTTTATGTAAAAATAAACAAAACATCCAACTCATTGGTGTACAAATTTGCTTTCATCTCTAATAAGTGGCAAAATTATATATATGCCAAAGAATTGTTTTAAAATAAATTTCTTTATGATCATTATCAGTAAATGTTTGATTTGTGTACTATTTTATATACCTGTATACCCAGGGTCACATCGAAATTTCTCAGGTGAAAAGGAATCACAAGTGGAAAATGTTTAAGATGCCCTGCTCTAGAACAGACATGTTAAATGCAAAGCCTATAGGCCGCATGTGGCCTATAGCACTGCCAAGTAGGATGGAACCAGATTAAAATGTAACTGGGAAATATTTAACAAAATAAATGAAAATATAATGAAACATAAGCAATATTAATGTTTTTCTAAGTCAGTATGTGGCCCACTGGGATCTTTATGTAGGGTTTAGTGGCCTCCATTTCTATTGGAATTTGACACTGCTCTAGATGACCTTAAGGATCTTACCACCAAGGATTAGAGTGTGGAAGAGCAATATCCTAGCCCCTACCCCCATGAAAGTTAGGTTAGCCTTTCTGTAAAATGTATGGAGACAGTGCTTAAGACTGGCTGGCTCAGAGGATTAAGAGCTCAGACTACTGACATCATTTCCTCATCATCTGATTACAAAACAGCCAAGAGGGGTTTCAAGGGTCCTCTGAGGCTTAGCTGATGGGAAAAGGTGTCAGTCAGTGAACTAGTATTTATTAAGCACCTACGATGTGTTAGGCTCTGTACTAAGCCCTAAGGATATAAAGAAAGGCAGCAAACAGTCCCTGCTCTCAATAGGCATGTATATGTAGAGCCTATATCAGATTGCAAGCTGTCTTGGGGAGGGAGGGGGTGAAAATTTAAAACTTATGGAAGTAAATGTTGAAAACTAAAAATGAATATCTTTAAAAAAAAGAAACTCGTAATGTATTGGGAGAGCCAATATGGAAACAAAAATGTACAAATAACATATATACAGGATGAATCAGAGGTAGTGTCAGAGCAAAGGCACCATGACTAAGGAGGACTGGAAAAGGCTTCTTACAGAACATGTTGTTTGTCTAGGTGCCTCAGTGCATAGAATGCTAGGCCTGGAGTCAAGAAGGCCTGAGTTCAAATCCAGCCTCAGATACTTACTAGCTGTGTGACCCTGGGCAAGTCATTTAACCTCTATTTGCCTTAATCCACTAGAGAAGGAAATGGCAAAACATGGGACTTTAGTGGAGGCTTAAAGGAAGCCAAGGAAGTGAGAAGGTGGAGATGAATATATGTTAAGTTGACACGGAGGGTCTTAGCAAAATTTTTCTACCACTTCATTTGCGGCAACTGTTGGTGCATGAGCTGAAATAATTTCGTGTGGGTTGAATTATTCTGACTTTGTGGAGGGGGAATGGGGAAGTGTAGGGTGCTGAATAGGAACACTGTACCCAGTCCATGTTTCTTTGTTTCATTTTAATTGAAAGGAAGAAGTTCTATTGTTAGCTCAGTGATTAGGTAAGGGGGGTGGGGGCGGGGTGGAGAACCAAAGCAATTCCATTAAGATGTCTTCTGATTGAATGAATACGTATTATAGAAAAGTTGAATGAGTTCTATGGAGCTGGGTCACTGGTTTAGGAGTACTTCTGGGAGTGGAGAGACAATCTCATTAGGGGGCCACAAAGATGCCAGAGGAAGTGGCACTCAGCTTCAGGGGAGGAGAAAATTGTGACAGCCTAAGCTAGCCTTGGGGACTGTAGTTACAAAATAATAATGATGATAATGATGTCGATGATGATAATGATATAGAAGGTTGAATATCATTTAGTACGAGACTGGATAAATTTCATTCATAGGCACTTAAATATCTTAGTCCAGTGTATTCTTTCTGAGCTCCTGTACTCTCTTTTCCCTTGTAAAGAACCCCTAGAAAATGTACTTACTGTCTGGAGTAGGTGGAGACAGAGGGTAGAAGGAAACAGGAAAATGAGAGCTGGAAATGGGCCAAAAGATACAGGGGACAAATAATGAGAATTCAAATTGGCAAATGTCAAAACCCAGGAAGCCAAGCTCTCTCAGGGACTCAGAAAGGTCAAGGGTGCTTG
Source organism: Trichosurus vulpecula (assembly GCF_011100635.1). NCBI lineage: Eukaryota > Metazoa > Chordata > Mammalia > Diprotodontia > Phalangeridae > Trichosurus > Trichosurus vulpecula. Next base: position 236,069,424 of record NC_050579.1, on the reverse strand, counting down.
GTGTCTTGAGATGGATATCAGGAAACAAATACATTTAGGAAGCAGTGAAAGGTAGAGTCTTAAGGCCAAATTCAAAGTTTCCTGTGTGATATAGGGGGGTGCATAGCATAGTTTTAACCCTAGGTGACAGGGACCTGGTTAGTATGAATTACAGAGATAAATTTAAGACATAGAGATAGATATAGAGATATAAAGGATATACATGTATGTACGTATAGTATATATATATAGTATATAAAGGATATACATGTATGTATGTATGTATGTATGTTTTTTTTTAATCCACAATTTCCTCGGGCAAGGTTAGGCCATCACAATTTCCTCTAAGTTTGGAGTACATTGCTGCTTTCTCCGGCATCTGTGTGACCCCATAATGAAATTGTGTCTAATTAGACTCCCTCTATAACCACCGGTAATGATAAAGTTTTGAAGGGGTACGTGGGTCATTTCCTCATATAAGAATCTAAACAGTATAACTTTGTTTAGTCCCAGATGACTTCTCATGCTTACCATTTTATATTTCCCTTGACCCCTGTATTTGTATGTCAAATTTTCTACTCAACTCTGGTCTTTTCATGAGAAATGCTTAGAAGTATTCTATTTCATTAAATATCTATTTTTTCCTGTGTAGGATTATACTGGTTTTTTGGATAGGTTATTCCCAGTTCTAAGCCTAGATCCCTTGTCTTCTGAAATATCATATTCCAAGCTCTCCATTCATCTAATGTAGTGGCTACTAAATCTCATGTAACACTGACTGTGGCTCCTCAGAACCTAATTTCTTTCTGGCTGCTTGTAGTATTTTTCCCTTGACCTGAGACCTCTGGATTTTTACTATAATATTCCTGGGAGCTTTCTTTTGGGGGTTTCTTTTAGTGGATCATGTGGATCCTTCTGATTCTAAGCTATCTGGCCAGTTTTCTTTTATAATTTCTTGAAGTGTGATATCAAGGCTCTATTTTGTTTATGGCTTCCAGGTAGTCCAATGATTCTTGAATCATCTCTCCTCCATCTGCTTTCCAGGTCAGTTGTTTTTCCTATGAGATATTTCATATTTTCTTCTACTTTCAGCTTTATTTTATTATTTCTTAATGTCTTATTGAGTCATTAGCTCTCAGCCCCTCAGGAGTCATTTCTCCTTCAACATATATATAGAATCACAGGTTATATTTCAGGAGATCACCAAACCTATCTGGAGTGGTGAGGGAACTATATCTGAACTGATTCTACAAAGAGTACCTAGTACCCCAGGAAACTGACTGAGGGTCAAAGCACAAAAGTAGATGCTTTATATTAACTCAAAGTAAATATACACACAAACACACATACAGTTAATATGTGCATGTTTGTGTAAAAAACTGGAATTTGTTTTTAAAACTGTTTGTTAAACTCTATCTTTTAAAATTTTGTTCTCTACCAATGAGGGAAAATAACCAAAATCATAATAATTACAGAAAATTGTTCTCATTTATTTAATGTAGTTCAGATAGAAAAGTACTGGGACATGTTGCTATCCTATTTGTCTTTCACATTTAATGTTCTATGAACTATTTCACAAGTAGATGAAATAACTGCCTTTTGTAGTTAAACAAAAGCAAGCTTATCTGCTGTAGGTTTATCAGAAGCATCCTTGGTACAAATCTAATAGCAAACAGTATGGTAAGAATTATATGTACCTCATCCTGTTCTGGCATGATCTTTCTTTTCTTTCTTTCTTTCTTTCTTTCTTTCTATCTTCCTTCCTTCCTTTCTTTCTTTCTTTCTTTCTTTCTTTCTTTCTTTCTTTCTTTCTTTCTTTCTTTTTGTGAGGTTTCAATATTTTAAAAGCTTTTTGTTCCACATAGCTTGGAAAGTGTTTGATATGGTGACATTTACTAAAAATTTTCTTAAGTTTTTATTAATTGATGCTCGGTCCATGAATTGTGCGAAACAGTTTGGTCTGTGATGATACTCTGATTCCAGTATAATTTATCAGTTAAGTTCTTCAGGGCATTTGAAGTCTATATTTGTACCATGAGTGTTTATTTTCTCTCAGTCCATGAAATATAACAAGTTTCTGTTGTATAATTCCAACCACTGGGTCATATCTTTCTAGGTATTCAGTAGGTGCTAAGTCTTTGCAGCCTGCCATCACAGTCCCCTCCAATTCCATAAACAAATCCATATGGCTCAGTCATTTGTTTAATGCTTGATTATCAACATATCATTTGCTTAGTTAATTTAGATATCAGTTTTTTCATTTCACTCTTGGACCTTAGCCATTTCATCAGTTCTGTCTGTTGGCAAACCATCTTTGGTTACATTCAACAAAATCAAACTAATGTACTTGTAACAAGCCTTTTACTATTGCTAAGGGAAGTGATGTCAACTTGTTCCAAAAGCATTTGTCTAAGGTGTTTTTTTTAACCATGTTAGTCATTTTATTATGTTGTCTGAGAATGTCTATCAATCCTTTTCTTCCTTCTTTATGAGAAAGAGTTCATCTTCATAGCAGCCTTAGGGCATTATGCTTTCTGTTTCATTAATATTGCATGAGTTGAATTTTTTTAGTCTATTTCTAAATATGTTATGGTACATTTTCCAGTCCCAAAGAGTACATTAAGACTTGTGTTACTTATGTGTTAATTGTTTTAAACATATTCTTCCCATTGTACTTTGACTTTAGGTTGCCAGTAAGTCTCTTGACATATACAACCATACTTTCTCCTTTATGCTTAATGCATCTTGCCTAGAAGAGATCAAGGTATTTATAGGTACTGCTTTTGCCACTGGGCCCATTTAAACTCTAGATTCAAAGTCAATCCTCTATATTTCCTTGACTTGCATTAAGCATTTTTCATTTACTAACTCCAAATGAGAGTTTGATATTACTAATAATCTTTAAGGCCCCTTCTAACTAAGAAATCCCACAAGATGAAGGAGCTATTTCATATATTTTTCAGTGAAGCTATCATGAATGTACGACAAATGATTAATTAGATGTTTTGGCTTGATTTCCCCTTTAATGTGGAAGTCAAACTTAGTTTAGTTTATAAGAGATGATAATGGTTTTAAGGCTAGAAAGAATAATAATGGTGCTAAACTGTATCCCTACAAAATTGCCATAGTTCTTGGCATTATCTTATTGGGAGCACATTTTAAATTGATAAAAGTTTCCCCTGCTGTGACAGAGCCAATTATCTACCACGGCTGCCCCTCAATCCCCACAATCTCAGTGAAGCCCTAAGAAGTGACAAAGTTAAGAGCTGACTATTCTGAGAGTGGGGTAAGGCTTGAGCTATGCCTCCTTTAAAGTACCTTCCTAGTGACCTCTGGTTTTAACATGACTTCCTGATCATCTAGAGGTGTAGAAGGTCCCATTCACATCAGGTCTGAGCCCTTTCATCTCGGTGGATGGTATGAGACCAGAAGATTCACCACAACCTGCCCTGCTGAATAGATGAATTGCATATGGAGACAAGGGAGGCCATGTCTGTAGAAGCTAAGTGCTACTATATCCTTGTTGCATGTCCTTGTTCCATTAGGTCTAAGTAAACCTCCTTTTGTTAACTGAACAATTACCTGTGAATATCTCATTTCATCCCCACATCTAACCTAAACTAACAAGGTATCAGCATCAGAGTTGCCCCTAACACCTGTGGGCATTGAACACTCTAGCATTCTCCCTATACTTGAGTATATCATATATCTTTGCAGTACATAAACAAACCATGAGTGGAAAATTAAGACAAAGGCTCTGCAAAAATCAATAAGAAAACAGTATAAATGTTAGGATGCTTTCTGGTGGCTTATTCAAAAATTATACACTTTCTCTGCCTCTGACTCCCTGACCCTTGGGATCTCTAAAGAAGTCCATTTTCATTCAAGGGTGCTCGGCCTCCTTCCCCTTTGTACCTCATGTAGAATCTTAAATTGTTCCAGAAGAATGTATTTATCATCATTATTATGCTTCCAGCATGTATTATGTATAGCTTTCAATGCACTTCTTATTTCCCCTTCTCGACCGTAAGCTCCATAAGACACAATATCTCATTTAAATTTCATATCTCTAACACCAAGCATAGCTGTCTATCTACTCAATACATGTTTGCTAAATTGAATTTACAATAAAAAACAAACTCATACAGACATCAATAGCAACATGTCAGTAACCATCTCTTTATCATAGAGAGACAGATCAAGGGTACTGGACAGAGAGCCCGTCTTTGAGTTAGGAAGACCTGGGATCAAGTCCCCCCTCTGATACATACTGGTTATATGACCCTGAGCAAGTCACTTAACCTCTCAGTAGGCCAGGAAACTCTCCACTGTAAATTGCAGAACTTACCAGTCTGCATTGGAAGAGGGAGTTTCCTCATCAAGAGTTGTCTACTTCAGTGAAATTGAGTGGGGGAGGCGAGGGAGAGAGAGAGAGAGAGAGAAAGAAGGGAGGGAAGGGGGGAAGGAGAAGGAAGGAAGGGAAAAAGGGAAGGAAGGAAGGAAGGGATTAAAGAAAGCCTAAGTTGTAGCCCCTCTTAGCTCTGTTTTTTTTTATTTTGCATAATTTTCTATGTAGTGATGTGGAGAAATACCAAGTATTTTACTAACATCCACAAAACACGAAAAGCACCAGCAGATAATGCAAATGAAAAAAAAAAAACCCAATCACCTCAGAACAAGCAAAACTGAGTCTCATGACATAATAGAGAACAAGTTTATCTCCACAGAAGAGACAGGATATGACACTTCCATCTGTTCATTCGCAGAGGTGGCAGTCCAGGGATGTGGAACACTGGAAATCTTATCAGATATTTTCTGTGATGACTTGTTTTGCTGGTAGTTTTTCCTTGGTTTTTAATTCTTTGTTAAAAGGGATGGCTCTCTGGAAGGAGTTGGGAGGAGGGATAAAGAAGAAAATCTAGGTGATGTCAAAACGGAAGATACCGATAAAAATGTGTTTTAAAGGGGAAGACCTCCAGCACATTAGTTAGCTCTTCTGTGATGGATTTAGGAAAGGACATAAAGAAGAATCCCATCAGGTGGAAAGCATGGATGGGTTTCAGTCTGCCATGGAGAAAGGAGTACTCCCTCCACAAGACCATGAATCTACATAGTCTTGTTGAAAACTTCAAGAAGATTCCGGCTTCAGGTATGAAGTGGATTCCACAGACTCCAGGGTCCCTTACAACTCTATATTTGTGTATAGCCTTTTATTTGTCGTTCTCTGTGACTATAGTGATGATAATGAATGCAATATCTTACATTTACATAGCATTTTAAGGTTTATAAAGTTTTCTGACAACCATTGTCTCATTTTAAAGTATTCCATTGTCTTGACATTCCATAGTGCTCAACTATCCTCCAACCATTAGATACTTAAAGTGTTTTTAGTGGTGGTGGTGGTATCATTTATAGTACAGCTGCAAACATCTATGTGCAGAGTTCTTTTGTCTTTTTTCATTATTTCCTGGAATCGGTGTCCTCCTGATTTTGTGGTTCACAAACCCCTGGGGGTTTGCAAAGATGGACCACAGCGGTCACACTAAAAAATCTTTAATGGCTATTTAAACAGTAAATAATTGAAGAATATTATGAATAATATAATAAATTATCCTGGGGGATACAGAACACATTTTATTGTTGATGATAGAACAAAATAACACTGGGAAATATTGCCTTGAGATGTAGTAGCATTAGTAGCATTATCAGACCTGAGGGCATAATTAGTTTTGTACATTTTATTAAATATTTTTCTCCCCAAAAATTGTCCACTTCACATCACCAACAACAGTGTGTATTATGTGTGTGTGTTTCTGTTTCATTTCAGGCAGCACTGATACTTCATGGATCTGTGATCCCATTGACTTCAATATTCCTTCCAATGGTATAGATTGCAATCCATCCATGCCTTCTCATCCTGTGTGAATTTGATCCATACTCAAATATTCAAACATAACTTTGATTTAATTGGGAGCTTCCCCAGTGATGCAGATTATAATCTATCTATATCTGCCCATCTTGTGTGCCTCTTGCCCACCCAAAGTTCTTCACCCTAACCCAAACCCAACATCCCAAAGGCCATCCTTAACTTCTCTCGATGACATTACAAGAACACCAGTAGATCACTCTGGCTGCTCATCTGATATCTCCCACTCTTATAGGGAATCCTCTCATATTCACTTCTTATCGTGTATGCTTTTTTGGTGTCTTTTTCCTGTTCTTCAGAGTTCCTCACTACTTATGTGTTGTTTATGTGGGTATTTACACTCACCATCCTCATCAAGATCACACCCTCTGATAGTAGCTGTCCTATAGGGTGTTATCTTGGTTCTTCTTCTCCTCTCCCTTTATACTACTTCACTTAGCCACCTTATCAGCATCTGCAGATTGAATTACCATCTCTATGATGAAGTTTCTCAGCTCTACCTATCCTACCTCAACCTCTCTACTAATCTGTAATTTACATCTCCAATTGCTCTACACACATCTCTAACTTGATGTCCAATAGACATCTTAAGCTTAACATGTCCAAATCTGAGCTCATGTTTTCCCCAAACTCTCCTCCTGCCCCTACTTTTTTTTTATTACTATAGAAAGTAATGCCATCTTTCCAGTCCATCAGGCTCACAACCCAGGTGTCATCTTCAGCTACTCCCTATCTCTCACTCCCCCATATCTAGCCCATTGCCGTATGCCCCATTCCCTCCTCTGACACTGGCACTGCTTTAGAACAGACCCTTACCACCTCACATCTAGATTATAGCAATAACCTCCTGGTGGCTGTCTGCCTCAAGCCTCTCCCCACTCCAATTTATCCTCAATTAAGCTACCAAAGTAATTTTATTAAAGCACAGATCTGATCCCCCCTCACCCCTCAATAAATTCCAGGGATTTTCCACAACTGTCAAGATCAAATACAAAATGCTCTACTTGTCATTCAAAACCCCCATAACCTAGACCCCTTTTATATTTCCAGTCTTTGTACATCTTACTCTCTACCATGAACTCTTCAATCCAGTGACACTGATCTCCTTGCTGTTCTACCAACAAGTTACTCCATCTCTAGGTTCTGCACATTTTCTCTGACTGTCCTCCATTCCCAGAATGTTCTCCCTCCTCAACACTACCTACTGACTCCTCTGGCTTCCTTTAAGTCCCAACTAAAATCCCTTCTTCTACAGAAAGCTTTTCCTAATCCTCATTAATTCTAACACCTTCCCACTGTTAATGATTTCCTATTACTCCTGTATATATACCTTATTTATACAAATTTATTGGCTTGTTTTCTCTCCCATTAGATTGTGACATCCTTGAGGACAGGAACTGCCTTTTGCCTCTTTTTGTATCCTCAGTGTTTAGTATGGTGCTTGGAACATAGTAGATGCTTAATAAGTATTTACCGACTGATTGACATATGTTACTCCATTGCATACAACAAAGGAAAAGTTTGTCCATTTCCTTCCATAAATCCTTTATAAGACATCCACCCCAATGTGCCGAGACCTTCCTCCAGCTCTCTTGAGTTTGGGTGAGCACCAGTGTAGCATGCAAACTATCCAGCAGTTACCCATCACTGTCACTATGTGACTGTCCATGAGTGGAAGTTTTGGAATCAAAGGACCTCAATTCAAATCTCAATTGTCACTGCCTTTGAGACATCAGGCAAGTCATTCCTCTCTGGATTTCATTTTACTCTTCTGTAAAATGAAAAAGTTGGACTAGATGACCTTTTAGATGAGCTTTCTAGCTCTGTGTCTATGCTTCTGTGAGCCTTTTCTAAACATACATGATTTGGAGACATTCTTTCCAATACTCTTCCAGCTTAGCTTCTTGTAGAAAATAGATTGTCGCCTATTCACTCCCACCATTCCATTCAAGTCAACAACAAGCCTTTATTAAGTGCTTACTGCATGCCAAATACCCCTCCTCCAAATACTCCACCAGGGAAACAAAGACAAAAATGAAACAATTCTCATGCTCAAAGAATATATGTTCTACTTGGGAGAAACAACACATAATCAAAAATTAGATACAAATTATAGGCAAAGCAATTTTTCTCTTTTTTTATTCTTTATTATCAAGGAAGTCTCTCCAGGTAGATAAAAGGGAGGAAGTTATTGGGAAATTAACATGACATAAAACAAAATATACCAATTAAAATGGAAATGAAAATAAATAAAACAAATCATGGTTGTCATATCAAATTATATAAATAAAATTTAAATTTCAGTTAAGGAAGAAGACCTGGAAATTTCCCAGAATTATAAACTGATCAATCAGTAAGTGTTTATTGAGCACCTATTATATGCCAGGCATTGGGAATGCAAAGACAAATGAAAGTCCCTGCCCTCAAGGAACTTCCAGTTGTCTTGGGAGAAATATTATACCCACGAATAAGCACATGCAAAATATATACAAACTAAATGCAAAGTGAAGTTTTTTCCAAGAGAACTACCACTTGGAGAATCAAGGAAAGAGTCTCATAAGAAGAGGCCCTTGAGCTAATTTCTGAAAGGAGCTATGGATTCTAAAAAGCAAAGATGAGAAGGGAGTGCATTCCAGGCCTAATGGACTGTACAAAGGGATAGAGAAGTAAGATGGCATGCTGAGTATAAAGAAAAGCAAGACCAATTCACTTGGACCATGGAAATTGTGAAGGAGCCTGGAAAGGTAGATTGGAGCCAGGCTATGAAGAGCTATTTGTAACCTAGCAGCAATAAATTTTCAGCAAAAAGAGATTCCTCTGAAGCCTAGTGAGAAAGGGGATGATATGGTTAGTCCTGTAACCAAAGGCAATCCAACCCAGTCTTCTATTCTCATTATGCATTGGGAATGTCTGTCTACTGCCAATTTATGACAGTCAGGCCTTGTCTTCCTGCCCTAGTAATAAATATGCAAGCCTTCCTAGGATTTTGTGCTAGGCTCCTTTTTTCTTTTTTCTCTTTCTGGTTGCATTCTCCTTACTCTGCATGGTTATTTCTGTAGCTGACAGCCTGACAGCAAAGGTAATTTGAAAAAATGACAGAAAAGATAACTGTGTGTCTACCCTGCCAACCAAGGATTCGTTTATTATTAATGGTAACAACCATAAAGATACACTTAATTCACCAGGCCCTTTCCTCTGAGGTTCACAATGGCTTCCTGAAGGTAAAATCTATTCTCTCCTAAGATATCTCCCTGAAAAAGGTAGAAAATTTCACAATTCCTATTTTATAGCTTCCTCAGATGTCTGCTGCAGTCCCTTTTAGTTCAATGGCTATGGATTTGTAACCAGAGGCATTCATAAAGTGTGAGCAAGGTGTGCAATCACCACGTTTTTGTATGCAATCTTGCTTCTAATCATGGCTCTGACACTAACTGTGCAATATTGGACAAAGTACATCTTTTCTTTGTGCCTCACTTTCCTTTTCTGTAATATGAGGCATTTGGACTAGATCTCTAAATAGTTCTAGCATTCTAAGTCTTCATGATCTTATGAATTTGAACTCTGAAAAATTAAAACTAGAATCACACAAGACCTAGCAGTGGTGACACTAAAAGACTACAGGTCTTGGAACACTATATATCAAAGAGTAAAAGAACTGGGGTTCTTGCCAAAAATATCATACCCAGCAAAGCTAAGCATAACTCTGAATGAAAAAAATGGACATTTAATGAATTGTCAGAATTTCAAGATTTTATTTTTTAAAAAACTGAACTTAATAGATAATTTGACATGCAAGAGCCAAGAGAAATATAAGGTACATACCAAAGACTAATTATAAGGGATTCGATAAGGACAGACTACCTTTTTTATGAGGAAATGTAAAATATATGTCTAAGATTGTTATTAGTAATTGGGTAGCTCATAAGAAAGATTGAGGTAGACCTGAGTATGATATGATTTTAAAAAATAAAACCATTTAGGAACAGCTAAAAAAAGTAATTATTTTATCCAAATGAGATGCAAGAAGAAGAACCAATGCAGAGGAATTAGATGGGGGAAGAGGGCTGGTAGTTCTGGAAACCTACTTTCATCAGGAATGGGTTCGAGGGAACAATACATATATATCTAGAAGAGCATGAAAGTCTTCTAAATTCAGAAAGAAATAAAACACTAAGGGGATAGGGAGGGAGGAGAGGCTAAGGGAGGGATCTTTAGAGGGGAAGGTGAGGGAATAGATTAAAAGAGGGTTATAGAAAGGTATTAAGATTAATAGGAATGGGAGAATGAGGGGGGGATCCTTTGGGGGAGGGTATGGGGTAGAAATAAAGCAGAGGAGTCAGCAGGAATCAGAAATAAGAGATATGCACAAAAATAAAATAAAGATGAGGAGTAGAATTTGCTAGGGGAAAAGGAGCAGGGATGGTAATCATGATCTTGGACAAAGTTAAGGCTAAAATAGATTTAATCAAAAGAGAAAAATAGGGAAACTACACTATATGTCAGCCATATTCATCAATGTTGTTTTGGGCTACTTAAAACAAGTAGACAGTATAAGGTTGCAATATTGCTGTGGTGTAAAAAATGATGAGTTAGTGGACTTGCAAAAATATGGAAAGACTTGTACTTATAAAGGAAGAGGTTAATCCAGTCTCAGAGAAACAGAGGACAAACAAGTATATAGTACAGTCTTACATAGATGCATATGAATGTATATCTATATATGAGTATGATTATAGATATCTAAGTATAAGTATATGTATGTACTGGTATATGCATATCTTCATGTGTGTATATGTATATATGTATGTACATGTGTGTATGTATGTATGTGCATGTGTGTATATATATCTATCTATATATGTATATATGTGTGTATATATATGTGTGTATGTGTGTGTGTGTGTGTGTGTGTGTGTGTGTGTGTGTGTGTGTGTATCTCCTGGCTTAGTTGTAGACAAAGGTGGGGAGGAGGAAAGGGGAAAAAAGAACAAAGTAAAAAGTGGACAGCAGAGAACAGAAGAAAACTTACAAGGAAGCAAAGAAAAGATGGACAGCTCTCAAAACAATTTATAGTATTTAGTATATAGGCTTTCTTGAAATGGAAATTTATTGCTGTATGTTTTGAATCCTCTTTCACGTTCTGCTAGTCACAAGGCAATGCTTTTTTTCTTTTCTTATTTTGCATTGTTTTAGTTTTAGCATTTAAGTTTGTTTCTTTTTTCTTTTATTATTTTGTATTTAAGTTTAAAATAAAAAATTTACCAAATTAAAGATTAAAACTGCTCAGTACATGTTGCACAGTAAATCCCACTGCACTCTGTGGGGATTAACAGAAGACTTTTAGTTTTAGCTGCCCCTTGTTTCCTAATCAATAAGCAAATAGAGTGTCCACCAGTAAATATCAGGGTCAACAACTGAAACCAAAACTTTAACCTCTTCTAGGGCAGAGTTTAGACCTTTTCAGTAAAAGAGCAGGGTTGAAATAGAATGAGGTACTCAAGGATTTCAGAACTCTTTGGAAAAACACAGAGGAAATAAGTTTTGAACTTGGGAAACAGGTTCCCAATTTTATCATCTTTCATAAAATCACAGATCATATTGTAGCTGGAAGAGACCTTAGAGATGATCAATTCTAATCCCTTCTCATTTTACAGATGGGGAAATGAAGGCACAGAGGTTGACTAGCCCGAAGTCACCCAACTAATGAGTGCCTGAGGTAGAATTTGAATCTAGGTCTTCTTGAGTCCAGTTTTAGTGCTCTATCCACTACATGACACAGAACGCTAGGAATGGGCTCTAGGTTTTTTATTTTTATCTATTTTTCCTAATTTGGGATAAGGTAGAACTCTGGGGGCAAAACTGAGAAAGGAAGGGCAGAGAAGGGAAGAGGAGAGGATATTGTACGTTGTCAGCAGTAAGGACAGCCAAATTGATGAGAAACCTAGTACAAATAAGAGCCAAGTCTTAAAAGATAGTCAGAAGGCAAAGAAGAAGGCGAAGGTGAAGGCGAAGGAGAAGGAGAAGGAAAAGGAGGAGAAGGAGAAGGAGAAGGAGAATGAGGACAAGGAGGAGGAAGAGGAGGAGGAGGATATTAGGTGGAACTTTGATTTAGAACATTTTTTTAAACATGGCTATTGATAGTGTGGATGTCCTCCTTTGAGAATTATCTGTGATGTGACCTTTTTAAGGATATAATTTATCTATTTGGAAATTATGTTGGTGTATGGTATGAGATTTTCATCAAAACCTAATTTCTGCCAGACTCCTTTCCTGTTTTTCTAGGAGCTATTGTTGAAAAGTGAGTTCCTAATTACCAATAGATTGAGTTGATTAGTTTATTTTAATTTTTCAGTCAAATGAATTTAAATGAATTCTATTTCTATTTATTCTTTTATTTTTTAAATGGAAAAAATAAATTGTGCATGGGGCTGGATCTTTTCAATAAAATATAAGATCTTCCCACTAGAATGTAAGCTTGGAGAGGGCCAGCACTGTTTGAACATTTGGGATGAAAGGCAATTCAGAGAACAGCAAACACAATCAATTAATCATTAAGCTTTTATTAAGTACTTGCTAGGCACTCTGGGGGCAGCTGATAGAGCTCCCCAGGACTGGAGTTAGGAAGACTCATCTCCCTGAGTTCAAATCTGGCCTCAGACACTTACTAGCTGCGTGACTCTGGACAAATCACTTAACCCTGTTTGCCTCAGTTTCCTCATATGTAAAATGAACTGGAGAAGGAAACGGAAAAGCACTCCAGTGTCTTTGCCAAGAAAATCCGAATTCAGGTAACGAAGACCCAGACATGGCTGACAAATGGCTGAACAATAAGAAGGCCTTCTGCCAGGCACTGGAAATATAAACGATGAAAACTAGCTGCCTTCAGGGAGTGGCTATCCTATTGGCAACAGAAAACAGAGTGCAGCAGAACGGAGGAACTCCCAGAAATCCCTGGCAAGCAATGAAGGTCCCAAAGATCCAAACCAGATCCCCTGGTAAGGAGGTAAAGAGAGCCAGATTACAGGTGAATATAAGAAAAAACCTTCTAACAATTGTTGTTGTTCAGTCATTCAGTGGGGCTGACTCTTTATGACCCCATGAACCACAGCATGCCAGGCTCCTCTATCCTCCATTTTCAAAATCTGTCCAATTTTCCATGATACTATCTATCTATCTCATCCAGTAACAATTGGAATTGTCCAAAAATGGAATGAACTTCTGCCTCATGAAGTAGTAAGTTCTCTAATGTTAAGGATTATCATTCACAGACTTACAAGTTGGAAGGGACCCCAGAAGTCATCCAACACTACCTGTGCCTAAATAAGAGCCCACTGAAACCATTGTTGGCAACTACCTGTCAGAGATATTATAGATCAGGCAGAAGGTTTGCACTAAGAGGTTCCTTTTAATCCTAAAAGTCACTGGCTCAGACCTTATGAACCATCACCAGTATACCTAACCTTTATCAAGAATGAAAGGGATTTAATTATCATTGTTATCAGTAATGGTTATAGATTAAATTTCTATAGTGCCTTGAGGTTTATACACATTATGAGGTGTGTACACATTAGCTCATTTGATCTGAGATTGTTCTAAGACTAGTGTAGCCATTTGAACCAACGGACTTAGCCACTGCATTGGATTACAACTTGGTTATGTTATGGCAAAGAATGGGAAATTGCAGGGATGCCCATCAATCGGGGAATAGCTGAACAAATTGTGGTAGATAATTGTGATGGAATATTATTGTGCTATAAGAAATGATGAGCTCAATGATTTTAGAAAAACCTGGGGGGCAGAGCCAAGATGGCGGCTGGAAAGCAGGGACTAGCGTGAGCTCCCTGCCGAGTCCCTCCAAAAACCTATAAAAAATGGCTCTGAACCAGTTCTAGAACTGCAGAATCCACAAAACAGCAGAGGGAAGCAGGGCTCCAGCCCAGGACAGCCTGGATGGTCTCTGGGTGAGGTCTATCCTGCATGGAGCTGGGAGCAGAGCAGAGGGGAGCAGAGCAGAGCCCAGCGTGAGCGGTGCGGGCCAACCAGACCAGGAGCCAGGCGCAGTGTGCCCTAGCGCCCTGAATCAGTGAGCTGTGGCAGTTACCAGACTTCTCAACCCACAAACACCAAAGACTGCGGAGAAGGTTAGTGGGAAAAGCTGCGGGAGTGGAAGGAGTTCGCGGTTCGGCTTCCAGCCCCAGGGGCAGCGGAGGTGGGGCAGCTACAGCTGTTGTTACTTCCGGCTCCAGGCCCACCTGGTGGGAGGAATTAAGTGGCGGATCAAAGCAGGGGTGCACAGCCTGCCGAAGATCTAAGCCCAGTTCGGGTTGGGGGTTGGGGGAGGAGCAGTGCTAGTGTGGCAGAGCTGGCACCTCCTCCCCAAACATGGAACATAGAACTCTGTAATCTACAAGCAGTCATACCCCACTGAAAAACTCAAGGGTCAAGTTAGTTGGCTGGGAATATGGCCAGGCAGTGAAAATGCACCCAAATTCAGTCTCAGACTTTGGATTCTTTCTTTGGTGACAAAAAAGACCAAAACATACAGACAGAAGAAGTCAACAAAGTCAAAGAGCCTACAACAAAAGCCTCCAAGAAAAACATGAACTAGTCTCAGGCCATGGAAGAGCTCAAAAAGGATTTGGAAAAGCAAGTTAGAGAAGTAGAGGAAAAATTGGGAAGAGAAATGAGAAGGATGAGAGAAAACCATGAAAAACAAGTCAATGACTTGCTAAAGGAGACCCAAAAAAATACTGAAAAATATACTGAATAGACCAACTCAAATGGCAAAAGAGCTCCAAAAAGCCAATGAGGAGAAGAATGCCTTGAAAGGCAGAATTACCCAAATGGAAAAGGAAGTACAAAAGACCACTGAAGAAAATATTTCCTCAAAAATTAGATTGGAGCAAGTGGAAGCCGGTGACTTTATGAGAAATCAAGATACTATAAAACAGAACCAAAGGAATGAAAAAGTGGAAGACGATGTGAAATATCTCATTGGAAAAACCACTGACCTGGAAAATAGATCCAGGAGAGATAATTTAAAAATTATTGGATTACCTGAAAGCAATGATCAAAAAAAGAGCCTAGATATCATCTTTCAAGAAATTATCAAGGAGAACTGCCCTGATATTCTAGAGCCACAGGACAAAATAGAAATTGAAAGAATCCATAGATCACCTCCTCAAATAGATCCCAAAAAGAAATCTCCTAGGAATATTGTTGCCAAATTCCAGAGCTGCCAGATCAAGAAGAAAATACTGCAAGCAGCCAGAAAGAAACAATTTGAGTATTGTGGAAACATAATCAGAATAATCCAAGATCTGGCAGCTTCTACATTAAGAGATCAAAGGGCTTGGAATATGATATTCCGGAGGTCAATGGATCTAGGATTAAAACCAAGAATCACCTACCCAGCAAAATTGAGTATCATACTCCAAGGCAAACTATGGATTTTCAATAAAATAGAGGACTTTCAAGCTTTCCCAGTGAAAAGACCAGAGCTGAATAGAAAATTTGACTTTCAAACACAAGAATCAAGAGAAGCATGAAAAGGTAATCGAAAAAGAACAAGAAAAAGAAATTGCAAGGGACTTACTAAAGGTGAACTGTTTTGTTTACATTCCTACATGGAAAGATGATGTGTATGATTCATGAGACCTCAGAATTAGGGTAACTGAAGGGAATATGCATATATGTAATATATGTTTATGAATACATATATATGTATAAGTGAATGTGTATATATGTATATAAATATGTGTATGTATGTATATATATATATATATTTAGAGAGAGAGAGAGAGAGAGAGAGCAGGCATAGGATGAGTTGAAGATGAAGGGAAGATATCTAAAAGAAATAAAATCAAATTAAGGGATGAGAGAGGAATATATTGAGAGAGGGAGATAGGGAGAGATAGAATGGGGTAAATTATCTCACATAAAAGTGGCAAGAAAAAGCAGTTCTGTAGGAAGAGAAGAGAAGGCAGGTGAGGGAGAATGAGTGAATCTTGCTCTCATCAGATTTCACCTGAGGACGGAATACCATACATACTCAATTGGGTATCTTACCCCACAGGAAAGAAGAAGGAAGAAGATAAAAAAGGGGGGGGAGGGATGATAGATGGGAGGGCAGATGGGGGTGGAGGTAATCAAAAACAAACATTTTCGAATGGGGACGGGTCAAAGGAGAAAATTCAATAAAGGGGGATAGGTTAGGAAGGAGCAAAATACAGTTAGTCTTTCACAACATGAGTATTGTGGAAGGGTTATACATAATGATACACATGTGGCCTATGTTGAATTGCTTGACTTCTTAGGGAGGGTGGGAGGGAAGGGAAGAGGGGAGAGAATTTGGAACTCAAAGTTTTAAAAACAGATCTTTAAAAACAAAAAAAAAAGTTTTTGCATGCAACTAGAAAATAAGATACACAGGCAATGGGGCGTAGAAATTTATCTTGCCCTACAATGAAGGAAGGGAAAAGGGGATAGGAGGGGAGTGGGGTGACAGAAGGGAGGGCTGACTGGGGAACAGGGCAACCAGAATATACACCATCTTGGAGCGGGGGGCAGGTTAGAAATGGGGAGAAAATTTGTAATTCAAACTCTTGTGAAAATCAGTGCTGAAAACTAAATATATTAAATAAATAAAAAAATGTCATAACGTAATAAAAAAAAGAAAAACCTGGAATGATTTGAGCGAAACAAACAGAACCAAGAGAACATCATATGCAGTAACAGCAATATTGTTTTAAGAATGACTGAGTAAATAAGTCATTTTATCTATTATAAATACCCAAATTAACTATAAAGGGCATGTGAAGAAAGATGCTATCTGCATCTAGAGAAAACTAATAAATGGAAGTATGTATAGAATAATTTTACATAAATATACCTATTTGTTTCTAATGGTAGCCATCTCTAGGGTTGGGGGAGGGGATAAAAAAGGAAAAAAAAGAAATTTATATGGTAATTTTATTGTATATTTGAAATGAATAGCAAGTTTTGAGTAGAAGAATTGCAATTTCATGTACAATCATGGTTTTTATTGTATTATGTTATGGAAATGGTTGTTTTATTCCATAAATTAAATTTTTGGTTATGTAGATTACATTAATTCACCAGGCAGGAGATTCAACAATTCAACAAACCTTTATTAAGCACCCACTGTGTGTGGAGCATCATGTTTAGTGGGAAGAGATGAAAATTTTAGCTTAAAATTTATATGCAGGAAGATGATAGGAAACAGATTTTTAAAAAATAGAATATATCATTTGAAAAATGCATTACAGAGATATAAAGCAAAGTGTGAGACCTGATTGGAAAGGTTGTTTTCAACAAGGAGGATTCATGGAGGAGGTGGTTCTGTGTTAGACTTTAAAAGACAGGCAAGAATTCAATAGGGGAGGGGAGGGAGAAGGACATCCCAAGTGAAGAGAACATCATGAGAAAATCCACAGAGGGAAGAAAGCACGGGGTGTTTTTTGGAAGATAGAGAGCATTGCTATTTATCTGCAGCAAATCCTGTGTGAAATGGAGCAGCAGAAGATAACCAGTAAAGAAATATTGACACCAGATTAGGGAGGGCCTTGGATGCCAGAGAAAGCAGTAAAAATTTTATTTGATAGTAAATAGTGAGCCACAGATGATTTTGAGTTGAGAAGTGGCATTCCCAGATCTATGCATAATAATAAATGTTATTTGTATATCACCTTACCTACATTATCTCATTTAAACCTCATAATAATCCTATAGCATGTGAACGCAGGACTTCTGAGCCCAAGTCTGTAACACAATCTACTATGCCATACTTCCTCTCTGGCTGGGATATTCTTCTTCCTCACTTCCACATCTTGGAATCTCTAGCTCCCATGAAGGCTCAGCTCTACTATCTCATTTGGAAGGCCTTTTCTGTTTCCCCCAATTGTTAGTCCTCCACCGCCAAAATATATGTTCTATATTTACTCATCTGTGAATGTTACATGTCATCTGAGTAGAATGTAAGCTTCTTGAGGGCAAAGACTGTTTCATTTTTATCTCTGCATCTGCAGCCCTCAGGACTATGATACATTGTACGTGTTGAGTAAATGCTTGTTGATTGATTGCATAGGGAACATTAGTCTTATAGCAATTACAAGATGGGTGGGGGAGGGAATGAGTGGAATCTATCACAATGATTAGGAAGGTAACAATGAAAGCCAGGATCGAGGGCAACGTGTAGAGAATAGATACAAGAAATTTTGCGAAAGTAAATTTGGTAATTGATTCAGTATGAGAAGTGAGGGAGTGGAAAAGGCCTAGTATAACCTCAAGTTTTAGGACATCAGAGTCGGAAGGATCTAAGATTCTAAAGGACAGCACTTGTTTTTCATACTTGTCTGTGCATCCCCAGAGCCTGACATATTAGTGTTCACTTAAAAAAATTTTTTGAAATGGAAATCAAAAGCACAACAACAAAGCAATTAAAATTATAATTACCAACTTTGGACTCAAAGAAAAGGTTAAGAAAATGCATTTCAACATCTTCACCTCTTCTTCGTAAGACCTGGGAGACCATGGTGGTTACTTTGCTGAATTATTTTTTATTTCTTTTTTGAAAATTCTTTATTATAAAAAATGATCCCCGGGGAAATGGGGCAGATAGAGTAGGTAAAATAAAAACAAAAGATCTTTAAAATTTTATTCATTGTTGAATTGAATAAAATGGAATAAAATGGTGATGCCACAATTAGAAATAAAGAAGGAGCACATTTAGGGAGAAAGATAATAAGTTACATTTGGGATATAGAGAATTTGAGGCACTGGTGGGCTGTACAAGCAGAGGTACCCTTCAAGTCACTGGAGAGTCAGGCTTGAGGTTCACCATATAACTTCAGGATTGGAGATTGGACTCCGGGACTGCACTAGATGGTCTATGAATTTGCTGTCAACTGTAGATTTGTTAGATCCTACTATATCCACTTTGCACTTAGGCTGAGGTTTTTGTTTGTCTTTTAAAGCTGAAAGTGAAATCTTCAAAAAAAAACTTAAATGTAAGCAAGAGAGCAAGAAGAATTTTGCCCTTATTTATATGTATTCATTGAAACAATTGGATATAAGCCCTTCTACTACTCATTCTTTTGGCTACTTTGAGCTGAGAAATTGATAAATAAGCTTTGCCAGGTTGCTTGTGTGTTAGTTATGTGGGGGTGGAAGGAGAAAGAGGTTTTGTTAAAGGCATGTAGGCACACCTTAGGCATTTCTATGCAGGGAAAGTCATGATCGCCTTGCCAAATATAAGTAGTCACTACATCTAGCCCATACATGTCCCCTGGTAACTGACTCCTCTTAGTCTCAACATTGGAAGTGGCCAGGGATGAATTAGTTGGGTGAATTGACAATATCAGTTCTCTGCTCTGGTCTCAAAGCTCTGATGGGCTGCTATGGAAAGAAACCATGTGCCAACATAGTCTTCCTCCAACTCCAGAGGCTATAAGAAAACAGAAATTACGTCTCTGTAGGGCAACAGAAAAAACTCTGGATTTAGAGTTAGAGGACATGGGTCTGAGTTCTAGCTATGGCCTTTGTTGGTGGTATGTTCTTTTTTAGCAAGCTCATTTCCCTATAGGAGAGAGAGAGAAAGAAAGAGAGAGAGAGAGAGAGAGAGGAGAGAGAGAGAGAAGGAGGGAGGGAGAGCATTTATGAAGGTATTATTGTGTGACAAGCACTGTGCTAAGCACAGGAAATACAAATACTAGCAAAAAGAAAGATAATCCTTGCCCTCAAGGAGCTTACATTCTAATAAGGGAAGACAGCACATAAAGTAGCTGAAAAAGGGAGGAGAGGTATTCATAATGGAAAAAGGTACAGAAGACTTCCAGGAGTCATGGATTGGGCTGGATTTAAAGTATACACGGCCAGCATGAGTGGTCTCTCCTCAAATGGAAGTGTCTTCCAGCTTTGAACCTAAGAACCTTTATGATGAATTCTCCAGGAAAGTGGCCTTTCCACAAAGGGACTTAAGATAAGCTGCCTCTTCTTGGTTCTTACAGGTCCATTGATCCTGCTGTAGGAAATACAGACAATAAGAGACACTGAGTAAATTTTAATGGCCAAAGCTGACATTAACACCCTCTTTAGCCCAGAGTACTGCCAGGTATGCTACTAATAGGATGAAAGCAGGAGAAGATGGAGGACAGATCCATGATCTTATTGATTTAGAAGTTGCCATCAATCATGAAGATTAAATCCCAAATAGAACTGTCCATACTGTATGACTGGTCTATGACCTCCCATAAGTTTACCATAGAATATCTACCCAATGTGTTGGAGCTTTCCTCTATTTCTTCTGAAATTGAAAGAGCATTCTGATTGTCCTCCTATCATCTCTTGCTTTCACTATGTGACTAGCCCATCTTCTCTTCCTATTGTTCAATTTCTTGATGCCTTTTTAAACTCCTGCTCTTCTTAAGAGTTCTTCATTGGTTATATGTTACAACCTAGTCATATCCCCAGTGCAGCTATCTATCAACTTCTGGGTAATATTTGCTCTTCATTCTTCAGAGACACTTGTATTCCATGCCTTTCTGCCCCCTGACAACACTGGTAAAATGTTGGTAGTCTAAAATTGCTTTCATGGGAAGTTTGGGGGTCATTAAAAGAGTTTCATAGTTTCTCGTAGACGAACTAGTGGACTCACCTGTTCAATCTTGTGCACATATTGTTGTCCATTTGAAGCTCTATAGGCTGTCCATGCAAATGCATGTTGAAATCTGGGCAATTCTTCATCTACTTGATCTTTCCTATGTGGATGGATGAGACAAATTTCTTTGAAGGATTACAGATCTCTTTTTAGACAGCTTTGCAATGTTCTAAGGCTTGATACCATTAGTACAATGTTATCAGAAAATAAAAGCATCTGGATGACTCACAATCCATAGAGAATCCCTCTTTAACCAGGACTCTGTAATGGATCTCTTCCATCATGGTGGAGAATGCTATCATCAAGAATATATCTCCCTGTTTGATGGCTTGCCCAACGTTTATGAAAAGGGTTGTTTTTGTTGTCATATTTTCTGAGGGTTCTTAAATAATTTTGAAAGATGAATGGAAGACACCTTTTAAAAGAAGCTGCAAGGTTCTTTGCGTGGTGGCAAAGAAATGGAAATCGAGGGAATGTTCATCAGTTAGAAAATAGCTGAACAAGTTATGGTATATGAATGTGATGGAATGCTATTGTGCTATAAGAAATGATGCATGAGATGGTTTCAGAAAAACTGGGGAAGATATGCATGAACGGGGATCTAGTGAAGTGAATAGAATCTGGAGAATGACAGCAACATTGTAAAGATAATCAACTTTGAAAGACTTAGTAACTTTGATCAACATAGTGACCAACTACAATTTCAAAGGACTCATGATGCTATCCACCTCCAGATAGCAAACTGATGGACTCAAAGTGCAGGTTGAAGCATATTTCCTCTCTTTCCTTCCTTCCTTCTTTCCTTCCTTCCTTCCTTCTTTCCTTCCTGATTCATCCTGGCTAATGCAGGAACTTGTTTCGTGTGATTATACATATTTGTAATGGATTTTGGGTTTTTTTCTGCTTTCTCAAAGGGTGGAGGAGGTAAAGAACTCAGAAGTGAAAATAAAATAAACTTGAACTTCTCAATAATAAAATAAAATAAAAATAAAAGAAGCTGCAAGGCAACATTTTATTGATTGTGAAATGCTTTTTCATAATCAACAAACAACAAACTTCTAATTTCTCTTCTATTTGTAGTCATTCTTCCATTTTCATCCTTAAATGCACATGAGGTGAATTTGTTTCGTTGGATATCTTGTTGAACTTTCTTTCATATATATATATATTTGTGTGTATGTATGTGTGTGTATATATATTATATATATATATTTGTGTGTATGTATGTGTGTATATATATTATATATATATTTGTGTGTATGTGTGTGTATATATATTATATATATGAGTGTATGTGTATACACACACATAAATACTCTGCTTATACATATGTGTGTATAAAAGCAGAGAGTAGTAGTGAAGGACAAAACCATTTTAAAGAAAGCTTGACAATATTTCTAACTATATAAATATTTGTATGTATACATATATAACTACACAAATATATATAACTATATATGTGTATCATAAATGTACACACACACACACACACACATATATACATACACTACATCACTTCTGAAAGATTACTTGTTCCTTACTAATACCCTTATCGTAGATGCTTTTGATTAATGTACAGAAAACTCTCATAAAGATTTCTTATAGATGGGAGAAAAGTCATATAGGTCAGTAGTTACTGATGTTTCTTCAGTCATATATTTTGTATTAATGAGGTCCTAGATTTTTTTGGCACATCGTTAGTATCTTTCCCTCCTTCAGATTCCCTGCATGCTGGTACTTTAGCCTGGTCCTAATTGTGTGGTCTCTGGCAAAGATTTCTTCTAGATACATTTACTTCAGTCTAGCTGGTTTTTTCGTTTCATTTTGTTTTGTTCTGTTTCATTTTGCTGTGTTTTGTTTCATTTTGTTAGTCTTTGTTCTCTTTAGTAGGCTGTTAATTAACTCAGTGGATAAAGCGCTGGGTCTAGAATCATGGAGTTGTTGTTAAGTCATTCAGTCATGCCTGACTCTTTTGTGATCCCATTTTTATGAGGTTTCCTTGGCAAAGCACTAGAATGGCTTGCCATTTTTCACCAGGGTCCCTGTTTTACAGTTGAGGAAACTGAGGCAAATAGAGATTAAATGATTTGGCCAGGGTGACACAGCTAGTAAGTGTCTGAGACTGGGGGAATCATGCAGATCTGAGTTCAAATCTAGCCTCAGACACTTACTAGCTGTGTGACCCTGGGCAAGTCACTTAACCTTTGTCTGCCCCAGTTTCTTCAACTGTAAAATGAGGATAAGAATAACACCAGCTTCCCAGGGTTGCTTTGAGGATCATGAGATAATAGTGTGGAGTGCTTAACACGGTGCCTGGCACATAGTAGGTGCTTAATAAACATTCCTTCCCTCCACTCCCTTTAGTACCATTTCTATCTTTACTTTAAGCTCCTCTGGAATTGTGATATTAGGGTCTAACTGTGGTGGTTCACCTGTCTTTGATAGATAAAAATTTACTACAATGATATTTTGTAAATCTTTTCCATTTTTTATCTATTTGGAGTCATTCTTCTATTTTCATCCTTAAATGCCCTTTCAATGAATTTGTTTAGTTGACTATCTTATTGAACCTTCTTTAAACTGGCTTTATCCTTCCCTGCTTCTCTCTGCTTTATGAGATGATACTACTGTCCCATTATTCATCTTTGCAAGATTTTTGACAAGGATTTATGTTCTAGCCTTGTGTTCTTTGGCTGCCATCTCTCTCTGGCAAATAAGTGAGATATTTTCTGATTATGATGATTTCTGGGCTTTAGTCTCTTTATTGAGGAAATTATATTGGTTAACTATCTAGATAAAATGATTTTAGTCATTATCAATGCATTTCCATTGTCCAAATTACATTTTTTCATTTTCAATTACTTGTTTAAATAGTTTAAGGTTGTTGTTTTAATTGTATGCCATATCTTTTTCTCATTATTCTTTTTTTAATACTAATTCTGATGGTAATCTTTTAGTAATAGGAACTTAATGTCTGTTGAATGAAACTAGATTGAGAAGGGGGTGGAGAAGAATGGATTCAAGGAAGGAAGCTAGAGCAAATAGGGAAAAAACAGAGTCAGAGGTACATATAGTACCCTGTTATGGTAGTGCCTTATAAATGTCATGGAGGCTACTACAATATATGTGAGGGCAGGGGGGAAACTGTTCACCTTATTTGTACTTGACATCTTCTAGGAGTACACATCATTCTGTACAGTACCCAATAAATGGCCAATGCTCAAATAAATAAAGGATAAAGCCAGAAACAGTAGGTGCCCCTCCCACCATTGACCTTTTTT
Source organism: Trichosurus vulpecula (assembly GCF_011100635.1). NCBI lineage: Eukaryota > Metazoa > Chordata > Mammalia > Diprotodontia > Phalangeridae > Trichosurus > Trichosurus vulpecula. Next base: position 236,045,561 of record NC_050579.1, on the reverse strand, counting down.
AGTGTAGGGCAAAAGTGGTTTATAAAAACAGAGGAACCACCTGGAAGAGGAAAAATAAGAGGAAGAGCTATATTTGTTCAAAAGGGTGGCCTGAAGAATGTGAGGAGAGCAGGGTTAGTGGGAGGATCTAGTGACCTGGCAGCAGTCCCACTTGGCTTGATTGAACATGTAGGAGTCTCAGGTCTTGCCTATACAGGATTAGCAGTGATTTCTTAACTGCCAAATTCAGTGGCCTTGTTTAATCCCCAGATTAAATGATGAAATTCTCACAACGGTTTTTGACCACCATGGAATATCTGATACTATTGAACATCCTCTCCTCCTACATACTCTCTGTTTCCTGTTTTTATTTGTTTGTCTTTTTGTAACACTTCTTTTTCCTGGTTTTCCTAACTCTCTGGCCAATCCTCAGATTCCTTTACTGGATTATCAATGCTCCATTTTCTAAATGGATATCTATCTTAGGGCCCTCTTTTCTTCTGTTTTTACATATTTTCAACCTCTTGACTTCAGCTAGCATTTCTATAAAGATTTTCCCAGTTCTATATGTCTAGCCATAGTCTCTTTCTTGAGTTCTAATCTTACATCGGCAGCTGAGCATTTCAAATTGAATGTCCAAGAAGCAATTCTAACTCAACATATCAAACACATTATCTTTCTACCCAAACTTCCTCTCTTCCTAACTTCCCTATCTTTGTTAGGGCACTATTAAACTTCTAGTTTGTCATCTTAAAGTCATCGTCAACTCTATACTTGCCCTCATCCTTCTTATCCAGTCAGGATCCAAGTCTTGTCGATTTTGTGTCCATAACATCTTTTGTATTTGACTCCTTCTCTTTACTTACACAGTCTCCACTCTAGTTAGGACTATTTCAATAGCCTGATTGTTTTCTCTAGCTTTGGTTGCTCCATTCTCTAATCAACTCTCTGTATAACTGGCAAAATAAATGTTCCTTAAACACATTTCTAACCAAATTGTTGTTTGTCCTTCATTTTCAAAAAGGACCAATGACACCATGGGGTGATGTCTTGACTTATAAGTGAATTTAATTTAAGTGAGTAGAGTTGCACAAAGCCATCTACCTCACTCTCTCTTCCAGTCATCAACATCCAGTGGCAGGACAAAAGACAGGATAACTAGCTATGGCCTGAGATGTAGTGGATGACCTTGGTGTCTTTGATTTCTGACCAGGCTCTAAGCTTCTGCAGGGCCTGTTTTAACCAACTTCATGGCCTGGAACGAATTGTTCTCATCTACCCATTCTGCCAGGGGAGTCTTCACATGCTTTGGGTAGACATTCCCATAACTCAGAGACAGGTTTGAGGCCTATTGGTTACCTTCAACCTGGTTTAGCCCATCTGCTGAGATAGTTTTACCAGGGTATGGAAGCTATGTATGCTACAGCTTCTTGGAGTCACAGGTGAGAGTTGAGGGACAGGTGAGCACTGAAGGTGGGTGAGCAGCCCTGAAAAGGGGCTGGCAATCCCTCACACTAGAAGTGCTAGTTCTCCTGAACACCCCATAAACCCCAACCAAATTGATCCCTTAATCAAAAAACTCCAGTTTTTCCCTCTTGACTCTAAAGTGAAATATAAATGCCTTGAGTTTGTCAAAAGCACTTCATAATCTGGATCCAGGCTGCTTTTCCAGGTTTAATGTACACAGGTCTCCTTATCACATTCTATGTCCAGCCAAAATGCCACCTCGCTGTTCCCTATATGTGAGCATCCAGATCTCAGCCCTCTGCCTTTATACAGGCTGTATCCATACCTTAAATGTGCTCTTCCCTCAATCCTGCTTCTTAGAACCTCCAGCATCCTTCAAGGCTCAGCTCAAGTTCCACCTCTTGCTCAAAATCTACTCTGATAATTACTTTTTAGTGTTCTCTCTCCCCAAAACTGTTTTGTATTCATTTTTCACTCTGTTTTTCATTTACTTATTTATAATCATGTTGCAGGGTTTCTACTCACCTCTCCGTGCAAGATAAGCTCCTCAAGGGTAAGGACTGTTTTATTTTGTGAGGTTGATCTTTTGAACTCAAAGGTGGGACTTTACATTTATATCAACTAAATGTAATCTCACTAAATTTGGCCCATCCTTCTAGACTGATCAGATCTTCTTTGTATATAAATAGATCATCTCTCTCTCTCTCTCTCTCTCTCTCTCTCTCTCTCTCTCTCTTTCTGTATATATATATATATATATATATATATATATATATATGTGTGTGTGTATGTGTATATATATACATATATATTTATATATGTATGTATAGCATGACTTTCTGATCAAATGTATTAACTATTCATCACAGCTTCACATCATCTGCAAATATAATAAACATTCCATCTACGTTTCACCTAAGACATTGCTTTTAAAAAAAATGTTTAAAAACCTATATCCACAGGGAGTTAGGTAGCACAGTGAATTGAGGATGAGCTCTGGAATCAGGAGGACCTGAGTTCAAATGTTACCTCAGACATCAGCTGTGTAACCCTGGCCAAGTTACTTAACCCCGATTGCCTCCAAAAAATAAGTGCAGATCCAAGGACAAATATTCCACTAGAAACCTCCTTTCAGGTTGATCTTGATCTATTAATAACCATTCTTCATGTTCTACAAATTCAGAAACCAACTCTTTATCTTACCATCTGATTTACGTCTCTCTACCCAACCTTTAAAAATAGTAGAAGAGGCCAAAGAGAAGGAAACAACCTGAATTGATTTGTATTGTCCTAATGAATTGCTATATGATATTGGGAGAGTTGTGTAGACCTCTCTGCTTTACTCAACTTTTCCTTCTGAAGACCAAGAACAATGCTTAGCCCCTGTCTATCTGGTATAACATGATACAGGTGTATGAGATGTTAGAATTTGTAAATTGTAGGACTTGAAGTGTCCTCAGAATGCAAACCAATTGTAAGAAGTGATGTGACATAATGAATGTAGTTGGTTTGGGTTGGTTTCTAGTTCTGGTTCTGCCACTAACTTTCTGGATAATTTGGGGCAAGTTATTTTGCCCTTCTGGACATCCCTTTCCTAATTTTTAAAATTAAGAGTTTATAAAAGATGGTCCATCGATCAACAAGTTTTCTTTTTTATTAGAGAAGCTAGGTGGTAGCTAGCTAGAGAGCTGAAGCTGGGAAGAACTGAGTTCAAATTTGGCCTCGGATACTATAACAGAGTGACCCTGTTGAAGTCAGTTAACTTCTGTCTACCTCAGTTTCCTTATATGTAAAATGTAGATGATAAGAGTACCTACCTCCAAGGACTGTTATGAGGATAAAATGAGATAATATTCGCAAAGTGCTTTGTAAAACCTTAAAGTGCTATATACATGCTAGCTATTATTATCATAGCTCCTATAGCTCTCTCTCATATATATAATATAAAATATTATACACATATATTACATATACATTTGGATTTACAAATTTACCTACCCCAAAATTTACAAATGCAGTGGAAAGAGTTAGATTTGGAATCAAAAGGTTCAAATCTTGCCTATGCCACTTACTTGGACTCTGGTGGCTCTGAATGAACGTAAATAGCAATGTTTCTGTTTTGGCCAGAAACCCTAAGGGCATCCCCCCACCCCACTATTTTTTTTAAGAGCCATTCTTTGCCTCATTTCTTATTAAGCCTTAATCAGTGAATGGGTGCTGCCTCAGTCAAACTGAGACCTGTTAAAGACCTTAGCTAGAAAGGCCAAGTTTCCCTACTTCATCCTGGACCATCTCCAGTTATCCTGATCTATATCTTGCTACTGGACCCAGATGTCTCTGCAGGTAAAAGTAAGGCTGGTGACTTTGCACAGCCCTCCCTCACTTAAATCCGATTCACTTGCATGTCATGACATCACCTCCTTGCTGTCATAGTCTTCTTCAAGAACAAAGGACAAACAGCAACAATATATTACATATATATACATATACAGACAGGCAGACAGACAGACAGATAGACAGATAGATAGATAGACAGATAGCACCTATGTGTCATACACTGTGTTAGGCACTGGGGATAGAAAGACAAAAGTCTCTTCTCTCATGTAGTCATATTCTTAGATAATCTCTAAAGTTCCAACCAAATCAAAATCCTATGTGGAAACTGGTCAAGATGTGTCATGTGACTCTGGCTATTTGAGTGATAGAGTGAGAACTAGCACTGAGTTTTCTGGACCAACTCTTTCAGACAACTTAAGCTTCTGCCTTTCCAAAGTGCTATGAGGTAGTGAGGAAAGAAATGAGGCACTACAAATATAGTGTGATGGTAACCTTGCCCACCCCCACCATGCCCACCCCCACCATTAGGTTCTGTCTCTGCCAGACTCATTGGTCTATAATTCATTTTGTTTATGGTGGCTCCTTTTATAGTCTCTCCTTGCAGCTCAGTTGCTAGGGACATAATAAAATAAGGCACAGAAAAAGGGAGAGATGAGAGTGGGAAGTTAGCAGCATCCACATTACCATTTGCAGTTGATCCTGGTGGTGAGAAAAGAGAGGAAATGCACATAGGGAATTCACAGTTCTTATTCTGCTATCCCTAAACCATCTAATTGTAAGAGTGGTTACTCTGGCCCCCTTGGCCTGAAGGCCAGACACATTACATTTCACCTGCCCTGTCCCCCACCTAGGTTCTCAAATATTCTCACAGTGGCTGGGAGGTATCTAGGCTCTCCCTCCCTCTCTCTGCCCCCCCTCCATTTCTGTCTCTTTCCCCCCCTCTATGTCTCTCTCTGTCTCTGTCTCCTCTGTCTCTGTCTGCCTCTCTCTCTCTCTCTCTCTCTCTCTCTCTCTCTCTCTCTCTCTCTCTTTCACTCTCTCTCTCTTCTCTCTCTCTTTAGCTCAAACCCCAACCAACTGTGTTATCTCAATTATAGGAGGCCATAAGCACCTCAAATCCATTTAACCATTTAATGGTCAGATTTGCTTTTACAAAGGAATATTTACTTCAAAGGTATAGCAAGAACCACCATACAAACACCCTTTACCCCCCAATACTTGGAGACATAACCCTCCCTCAGGATCACAATTAAACTCAGTTCCAATATAACACTGCACTACCAAGTTCAAAGACCACAGCACTCACCCACCCCCATCCCTTATTTCTTTGCACTCTGCTTTCTCAGGGGTTCCTTGCTAAGCTGGCAGCAATATCTGGCCTGGAATCCTGGCTTGAGCTCCCGGGTCTGGGGTTTTAACCACCTACACCTAGAATAGAAAATCACAAATGAAACAGACCAAACTCCTAAGCCTTGAGGTTTCTCTGGGCCACGGGGCCTAGAGAGAGAGGGAGAAGGTAGTACTACCCCCATCCTTAGTCGGTGGTACTGGTGCTGAGAGTGAACAAGACCTTCATCCCATGGGTGGGGAGAGACAGAGACAGTGAGATCGAAAAGGAGAGGAGAGAGAGAGAGAGAGAGAGAGAGAGAGAGAGAGAGAGAGAGAGAGAGGGAGAGAGAGAGAGAGAGAGAGAGAGAGAGAGAGAGAGAGAGAGAGAGAGCACAGAGAGGGAGACAGACAGAGACAGTGAGACAGGAGAAAGAGAGAGAGACAGAGAGACAGAGAGAGAGAGAGAGAGAACACAGAGAGGGAAACAGACAGACAGAGACAGTGAGACAAAGGAGAGAGAGAGAGAGAGAGAGAGAGAGTTAGAGCTCCTGATCTGGCAGTTTTAATATGCAGCCCTATCCAACCACACAACCAATGGAAAAAGGCTGCTCCCACCTACATGGCAAGGGAGTGCAGGTTGTCTTCTCTCAGAAAGTAAATTCCTGACGTGTCTCACATGGGCTCCTCCAAATTACGTGATCTGGGCATGGGCAAAAGCCCCATTGTACAATATAAATATGGACTTCAAAGATCCAAACCAGTCCACTATTTTAAAAAAAGGGGAAGAAGAGCTTAGAATCCAAAAGGAAGCTGAAAATAATGAAATGCTCTGGGTTATAAATAAATACTTGATTTGGCCATTGAGAGCTTCTCCACAATGTTAGTCATCTAAAAGGCAGTGTTATATGATGGATGGAACATTGGATGAGGAGTCAGCAAAATCAGTGTCTCAATCCTCCTCCAGACACTTATCAGATTGTGTCCCTCTGAGTAAGTCAGTTAACCTCTCTGAGCCTCATTTTCTTCATCTGTGAAATCTGTGGGATAATAATGACACCTACTCCAAGGCTGCTATGAGATACTGGTTATCACTCAACCTCCTTCACGTGATTATTGTTCAAGTTTCAAGACAGTGAATGTAAAATGTTTCACAAACCTTAAAGCCTGTCTGAATTTGAGCTATTATTATCCTTTCTTCCTTGTAGCTTGCTCCTCCCTCCCTAATATCTCCGCGTAGCCACCTCTTCAGAGAAACCTCCTCACAACCTCTTGGCTTCAGTCAATTAGTCTATCCCTGATGACATGGCCATGGCGACCTTCCTCACTCACCTCTCTCTCCAGGTTCCCTGCCTGGCTCTTCAAATAGAGATTTCATCTTTTCTCAAGTGCCCTCAGACTCACCTGTCTGTTGTCATGGCAGCCGACTAGCTAGTGAACAACTGAGTTCTGTTAATCCCACATTTTCTTCTTTCCTTTTCTCTCTGTCAAGTCTTCTGACTCAAGGAGGTTTTCTGAGTAACAGCAGGAGGTAGGTGAAGTCTGGGTCAAGCTCTCACCTCATTTGCACTTACCCCTTCACCGGTGAAGCTCTAGCCTAGGCCTCCAATGTATTTGTACTTTCTTCACCCTCCCCAATAGATCCTGCTCTGGAGAAAGCTTCTGATAAATTCTTTCTTTACGCTAAAGTGTAAATGACTCACTAGGAGGTTTTCCCAAATCAAGGGTCTGACTGTCTGACTCCCAGCCCAACCCTGACTCAATAAACTCTAGCTTATTATGAAACCTGTTAGCTAAAGGATCAAATCGAAAATGCTATCTTTGACCCCTAACTTTTCTTCTTAAATTTTACTACCCCTCTACCTACTCTACAAAGAGACTAGTCTTTCTTGCTATTCCTTGACCACAAAATTCCATCTCTCATCTCTTTCCCTTTGCATTGGCTGATCTGGAAAGTTCTCCCTCCTCACTGTCATTTTCTGACTCCCCTGGCCTCACTCAAGACTCAGCTCAAATCATACTTTCTGTAAGAAGCCTTTTCTGGTCTCCCCCACTGCTCATGCCTTCTCTCTGAGAGCTGTTGGTGTTCAGTCATTTTTCCGTTGTGTCCAACTCTTCGTGACTCAATTTGGGGTTTTCTTGGCAAAAATACTGAAGTGGTTTGCCATTTCCTTCTCCAGATTATTTTGCAGATGAGGAAACTCAGGTAAACAAGGTTAAGTGACTTGCACAGGGTTACACAGCTAATAAAAATCTGAGGCTATGTTTCAACTCAGGAAGATGAGTCTTCCTAACTCTAGGTCCAGCAGTCCAGCCACTGTACCACCTAATTGCCTTTAATATACTTTATATGTTACATAATTATTTGCATGTTGGCTTACCAATTAGTATGGGGGCTTCCTGAGCACAGTGACCCTGTCCTTTCACATTGTATTCCCAACTGTACACTGTACTGTACACAGTGCCTGGTACATGATAAGCGTTTGATAAATGCTAGTTAAGTGACTGGTTGACTAGAAATGATACCTCCCAGGAGTTTTTGCATTTTAAAGGGAGACAAGAAGTCAAAAAAAAGGAAGATCATAGAATTTCAAGTAGGGGATTGTTATAGAGGGAGCTACTAATTGTGAGGCCCAAGGGAGTGAATGTAAAATGTTTCACAAACCTTAAATCTCTGTATAAACATGAGCTATTATATTATCCTCTCTCCCTTCCCTCTCTAACATCCATTCACAACCACTTCTTCAGAGAAACATCCTCACGATCTCTTGGCTTTAGTAAAGTAGTCCATCCCTGATGACATGGCCACCGGACCTTCACTCACCTCTCTGTGAGAGGTATACTTTTTTATACTGCTATAGTAATACCCAGAGTAGGCAGCTGCCTACTTCAATTACCGATAAAACCAACTCTAATCTGCCCAGAAACCTCTGTAAGCCAATTCAATTAAATAAGCCTTTATTCATGCTATGATGTGCCGGCTACTGTGTGGAGTGATGAAGATACAAAGTCTAAAATGAAACTGTTTCTGCCCTCAAAGAGCTTGCATTCTACTGGGAATAAACATGTACAGCAGTAAGTTAAAAAAAAAAGAGAATGTCTTGACTTTGTCTTGCCACTGGACTCTGAAGACTCTAGAAAAGAGTGAGGCTGACTACTTTGTGCACCTCTGTCTCACTTAAATCCAATTCATGTGCAGTCAAGTCATGATGTTATTGGTCCTCTTATAAGAGGACACACAACAAGTATACCATTATGTCATCTGCAGAAAAAAAAAAGGAGAATGTATACAAAGTAATTTGGAAAAAGGGATGACAGGAAAATAACTTGTAGATGTCAATTCCCTTTGTGCCTGGGTCTGAACCCTAATCCCAAAACAGTAGGGATCATTGTCAAAGGGAAATTTCAGGTGGAGAAACTCCCTTTAAATGACACAGATCAGCACCTTCTCTGCAATTAAAGAGGTATCTAGAATACTTAGAGATTAAGTGACTTGCCCAGGGTTACATAACCTTTATGTATCAGAGGCAAATCTTCCTGGCTTTGAGGCTTGCTCTCTAGCCAGTCCACCATAACAACCTCTCTGTCGACAGCCTGGAGCCAAATGGGCAAGAAATTTGGGGATGATTTTTTGACATGCATGATTAGCAATAGGAGTTGTAGCAGCTTACATGCCCACTTTTTTAGGAGTCTTTTATTTTTACTCTCCAATGACTATTGACCCTACTAGCTTTTACTCTTCTTCCTCATTACTACCTTCTGCCTCTCCAGTCATAGAGTAATGTCATGAACTCCAAACTTTCATTTAAGGAGAGAGCTCAGCTCTGACTGACTTCCCTAGCCCTTCAGCCTGGTACCTTTTCTCTCTTGCTTTTTTTTTGTCTTCCTTTTGTGTATTTTCTTCCTTGATTAGATTGTAAATTTCTTGATGATAGGGACTGTCTTTTTTTTGAATTTGTATTTGTATCCAAAGCACTTAGCACAGTGCCTGGCACATAGTAGGTGCTGAATAAATGTTTATTGATTGGTTTACTGACCACCCCTTTTGGTCACCATATTTTATGATTTTTCAACAGTCTTTTCTCTTTGTGTGCAACAACAGGGAGAAGCACAACATTTAGAATAACAAGACTTCGGCTGGAGTGCCAGCTGCATCACTTCATACCTGTCACTTGGGGGGAGTTATTTCATTTCTCTAAGACTTGGTCTCCTAATCCATAATATAAGACTAATGCCACTTGTACTGGCTTAGTCATCAGGTGGTTGTAAAAAAATGTTTTGTAAACCTTAAAGCCTCAAAAAGTGAGTTATTATTAGCACATGCATGTGAACTATTGCTATCACTGTTGTGGTTTAAAACCATTCCCCTTGTCCTTCTCTGGCTGCCAGGCAAACAGACCATTATTACCATCTGCATAATAATCTTTAACCCATTTGGAGACTGCAATCAGCTATAGTCCTTCCTCCTTGCCCAGACCTTTGCTCAATGATAAAGACAATGTTGATGATGATGATGATTTAAAAAAAATAGTATTTATATAACTATTTAAAGTTTACAAAGTGCCATACATATATTATCTCATTTGCTCTTCATAAGAACCCTGTGAAGTAGGTGTTGTTATTATCCTTGTTTTACAGATACGGAAGCTGAGACTGAGAGGTTAAATGATCTGCCCAGGGACACACAGTTAGTAAATGTCTGAGACAGGATTTGAACTCATGTCTTCTTGAAACCCATTCTTGTCAAGATCTCCTCATAGGTAGTGACCACATTTCGGTTACAATGATGCCTGTATCCCTCAGTCCTGACTCAAGATGCGTTCTTGCACCAATAGTTACTAACCAAGGGCTGGTGGGTAGAGATGGGAAGGAGGTACAAACTTGTATCCCCCAAGCTTGTATTTGCAAATTTGGTCTCAGAGAAGAAAATGGCACCTAAGTTTAAGGTACTCTGTAGCTCTGCTCCAAAAATGATAGTTCAAAAGCCCCTACTGGTATCCTTACCATTAATAGTTAGCCAGTAGATATAATTAGCTCATGTGGGTTCCATTGGTCTTCATTTCTCCATAGTCCTGGATGACCAGAACTGATGCTCTTGATTACGTAGCTGATTTTCTTTATGCTGCCCAGGTATCTCCACTAAGAGATTCCAGGTTTGAGTGGCAGAGGTAAGAAGAGAAAAAGCTGCCCGTCTGGTAGTGGTGAAGGAGGGAGGAGAGAATTGAAGGAGTAGGAAAGCCTGAAGGGCAAAGGGTAATCTCCTCTCAAGAACTGGGTTTTTCCTCCATAGTTCACTCTCATCTCTGCTGCCAAGTGCTTCACTCTTCAGAGGTCTTCTACCTTGACCACCATTTTATGAAGGACAGATTCTTCTGCCCTCTAAATCAGTCAAATATTATTGAAGACTTCTTCAAACCTCACATAAGCCACCATCTAATTCCATCAAACTTGTACCTTTTTTGTACTTTAATATTTAACACCATCTTGTGTCCTTTATGTGTTTCTTACATTCTGTGATTTTTATCTGCTGGGATAGCCAATTGAGAGTAAGTCAATTTATCGGCTTTCCCCCAATACAAGAATAAGGAACAAAAGGTGAAAATGAGCATTATTTGAGGGAAGTAGACTGTCAGGAATGAATCCAATATTTCAATACTGCCAATGGATCTGTAATCTCCTCAGTGACCTCAGCCAATGAACATTAAGCATCCACTATGTGCCAGGCACTGTACTAAGTGCTTGGGATACAAAGAAAGGCAAAAGACAGTCCTTGTACTCCAGGCACTACCATTCTAATGGGAGAGATAACATATAAATGATTATGTACAAACAAGATGTGTGTGTGTATGCATATATATATATATACATATATGTATATACAGGCATATACATACATATACCATATATATGATAAATTAGGGATAATCAACAGAGGGAAGGTACCAGCATTAAGGGGGATTGGGAAAGACTTCTTGTAGAAGGTATGATTTTAGCTGGGAGCTGAAGAAAGCCAGGGGTACCAGACAATAGAGATGAGAAGAAAGCATTCCAGATATGAGGAAAGCCTGTGAAAATGCACATAGTAAGGAGATAGAGTATCTGGCAGGAGAAACACCAAGGAGGCCAAGATCACTAGATTTCAGAGTAGTTGGGTGTGGTAGCATTTTTGATTTGAAGATCTTTTCCACCCATTAATAGGCCATGGGACCTGCTTAGGTCACAGGAAGCCTAAATTACATGGTGGGAGGAGCTTCCTGACAAGAAAAGGTAGTTATGTTACAGAAAATGCTGAGGGAGAGAGAGAGAGAGAGAAAGATGTTATGGCTGCTGGTGGCTGCCCTCATGATTGTTAGAACTGAACAGGTTGACTTAGCCGTACTGTGAGTTTGTTTTGGGGAGGACCCCAGCAGTGGGTCAGAGAGGTTTCAGAATGGCCAGGCTCCATGTTGTGATATTCTGTATTGAATGTTTTGTGTTCCTTGCTTTTATGATGAAGTGGACTGACTGGTTGTGGGATCTGAGCATTTGGTTATGGGATATGGTTCTCTGGTGTCTGAATAAATAGTTTATGTCTTCTACCTTCTACGTGGAGAGTCTTGTGTACTTTGCAATACAGAACTACATGGGCATTTTGACAATCGTCATCTACATTGTTATTATTGCCTTGCTGTTTCGGTGGGGGGAGGATAAAAGGAGTAAAATGATTGCAAGATGTGGGGAGGGAGGCAGGTTAAGAAGGCTTTGAATGTGAAAGAGAAGATATTATATTTGATCCTAAAAGTGATAGAGAGCCATTGGGGTTTATTGAATAGGGGAGACATGGTCAGACCTGAGCTTTAGGAAGATCACTTTGACAGCTGAGTGGAGGATGGACTAGAAAGTGAAGAGCTTTGTAACAGGGAGAAAAATTAGCAATGTATTGTAATAGTCTAAAAGTCAGGTGATAAGGGCCTAAACCAGGGTGGTAGCAATGTCAGAGGACAGAGCATATAGGGGCAATCTTGCAAAGGTAAGACTGACAGGCTTTGACAACAGATTGGTCATTGGGGATGAAAGAGAGTGAGGAGCTAAGGAGCTAGGTTTTGAGCCTGAAGCCTTTGGAGGGTGGTGCTACCCTCAACAGTAATAGGAAAATTGGGAAGAAGAGGGAGTTTGGGAAGAAAGATGATGAGTTCAGTTTTGGATTAAGTGAGTTTAAGATGTTTGGAGGACATCCAGGTGGTGATGTGAAGCTGGCAGTCAGGAGAAGAGATAGGCTGGATAAAGATAGGCTGGATAATCATCTGCATAGAGGTGATACCTGAATCCATTGGAACTGATGAGATCACCAAATGAAACAGGATAGAGAAAAGAGTCCAGGACAGAGTGCTGTGAGACATCCATAGTTAGAAGATATGACCTGGATGACAGCTAGAAGATCCAGTAAAAGAGAATGAAAAGGGATCTGATACATGGGAGAAGAACCAGGAAAGGGTAGTATCTGAAAAACCTAGGGGAAAAAAAGGAAGCATCAAAGAGAATAGGATGATCTTTATAGTGCCAGACTGCAGATATAAAGATAAGGATTACAAAAAGGCCATTATATTTTCAATTAAGAGACCAATAGTGACTTTGAAGAGAGCCATTTTGGTTAAATAATGAGGTTTGGAGACAGACCCTAGAGAGTTAAGAAGAGTTTGAAAGGAAAGAATGTAGAAGTAATTACTGTAGATGGCTTTGGCCTTCTCAAGGAGTTTTGCCACAAAAGGGAGGAGAGATTTGGGATGATAGCTAGTAAGGATGGATGGATAGATAGATCAAGGAAGGTTTTTTTTTGAGGATGGAGAAGATATGGGCAAGTTTGTAGTTGATAGGGAAGCAACCCATCAACAGGGAAAGGTTAAAGATAAGTGAGAGTGGGGATGACAGATTGAGGGAGCAATCTGCTGAAGAAGACAAAATGGAATGAGATCACTTGTGTATGTAGAAGAGTTAAGAAAAGGAAAGAGGAAAGGAAATGGAGTCATCTATTGTAGATGGTCTCCTCAAGGAGTTTAGCCACAAAATGGAGGAGATATGGGGAGTGATAGCTAATGGGGATAGATGGATGAATCAAAGGAGGGTCTAAGTTGGCAGAGATATGAGTACATTTGTAGGCAATAAGAAAGTAGCCACTAGACAGGGAGACATTGAAGATAAGTGGGAATAGGATTACGGGTGATGGCAATGTCTGGGCTATGATCATCTCTGTATGTAGTTGAGGTGGGGTGGAGGAGTAGGTAATGGGAAATTAATAAGTTGGGTAACTTGGAAGTAAGAATGTTTGAGGTAGTAGCAAGAAGTATGCTAAAGTCCCCTTGTATGAAGGCAGGAGTAAAGCAGGAAAGAGAAAGAGTGTGAGACAGATACTGAACTCATTGAGGAAAGAAAAGAAGTGTCCTGAGGGTCAGTAAACAACAGTCAGCAGAATTTCTAATAGATGGTAGAAGCTTTGAGGTACTCAAAAGAGGAAAGGTTACTGAGCCATGTGGTAGAGAGAGAGCTTGGAAGTAGCAATGGGAAGTAAGGAGTATTCTAACTCCCCTACTTTGACAGGGGGAATGAGGAAAAGCACAGTTGGTGTTAGAAAGGGATTTTTGTTACTCACAGTTCACACTGTCCTCTGTATTTTCAGGAGGGAGCAGTGAGGGATGGAGAACAGAGTAATGACAGCCAGAGGTTCAGAATCACTGGGATGGAGAGGACATGACCAAGGGGTGGTAGGGGTTTGTTAATCATTGAAGAATGATTTCAGAAGGGTTATTAATGTCACTAGGGGCTCACCCTCAGGGTGGAGTCCTTTCATGGTGTTAGGCCAGACAAGTCAGGGAACCAGTGGGGATATCTGATGGATTGGTCTTTCTCTTTTATCCCCTCAGGCAGGCCAGGTTAGGAGTTAGGCAGAGTGAGCTGAGAAGAATGAAGTTTCTTTGTCCCTTGCAGGCGAAGGGGCCAGATTAGGGATCAGCCTATAATGGAATGGCCTCTCTCTGATTAGCAGGAAGAGGCCATCCTGGAAGAGCAGTCCCTGATGGAATTTGACAATTTTTGAAGTTGTCCAGTTATCCAGATTGAGACTCATACATGCCCACCATAATGTGAAACTAACATCCGTATCTTCCCATAAATCCTTGACGAGGAATCTATTATGCTATGTTTTTTTTTTCTTTTTTTCTTTCTCTTTTATTTTTTGGCTACACATTTTTTTTAGTGACTTTCTTTACCCCACCTGTGTTGCATAGTTACTCCTTCATAATATATCACTGCTTGATCTTGTCCATTATGTTCTTTTTTCCCTCTGAATTATCCTCAATTTCAATTCTTTGGAGACTATGGAGCTTCATGTAGTCATATCACATCACCAAAAAGAAAATTGCTATTAAAGTCAGGAAGGCCCAAAATTCAAAATCTAGGCCTGCCTTGTGTCATTTAGAAAGTCTAGTCATTTTCCTCAGAGTTAACACTGTCTGGATCCATCCTTATTATATTTGCAGCCTCTTAAAGCCCGCTACAGAGAGGTAGGATTACTTCCTGAGGTCTCCATCTTCTTCCAAAATACGGTTGCCTTATTGGCAACTACCACAGTAAATGAAGCTAATCTTTTATATGAGAACTATTATTTTGCCCCAAGGTCTGAGAGGTCTTGGGAAAAAGCCTCTGTGCCTAGATGTTTAATTTCCAAATTTAATTTCTGCCTCCTAATTAGTCACTCCCAAGTGAAAGGAAAGAGGTTAATCTAATACAGGCCTGAAACAAAGTAGAAGATTAAAGTGAGAATTTCAGCTAGGGGGAATTTTGAGGGCAACACAGAAAGGAATGAAGGCAAAAAAAAAAAAAAGAAAGAAAAAATGGATATAATTGATGTAATGCACGAGATGACAGGAACATGCTTGCACAGTTTTTAAATGAAATAATTCTATCCACTAATCTCCTGTCTGTGTATGTTAAGTGGGTGTGGAGGTGTATGTGTGGGTGTGGGTGTTAACCATGGGTAGGAGAACGGATTGCTTTCTCTTACAGAAAACATCAAGCCAATTATCATTTCACTGCCAAATCCCTCTAATGTGATTATTTGTCTTTGAAAAAGGCAAAGAGAGGATGCTTTCCTGAATGGCATAAGACTGTAAAAATGCAAATGACTGTGCCTAATTGAGAAAGACAGAACCAGTAAGATGTGAGTACGGAGGAGGAGAGAGCCATAAGTTCATTAGTTAATTTTCCCAGCATGAGGGCAAAAAAAATCTGACATTTTCCTCATGCAGGTAAAGATCTCCCAAAGAAAATAGAGATCCTGGGTCTCTTAAATCCTGGAAGTCATGTTAAGGAAGTCCCATGCTGCATGCTATAAACAAGTTAGGCAACAGCTCCTGAAGGGGAAATTCTAATTCCTGGAACTAAGTAGTAAAGTAGTCAACACACAGCTGTATGTCTAGTCATCGTATTTGGGGAAGAAATTCATTTTGGACATTAAAGTAAATGAGGTGGATCATCCCTGTTAAAAGGGACAAGGCCTTTGATGTTTGATGTTCTTGCCCTAGTGATATATATTTTTTTCTGGGAAATAACACAGGAGGGTCATGAGCAAAAGTGTTCATTTATAACTAACTCAGGCAGGAAACTCAAACAGAAAAAAAGCAAGCCTAGGTAACAATAATAATAAAAAAAACAATGATGATGGTGATGCTATCATCTTCATCTTCTTCATCATCATCGCCATTATCATCATCTCTGCAGCTGACATTTACTGTATTTCCCCATGTATAAGACACACCTTAATTTTGGGGCCTGAAATTTGAAAAAAAAATGTATTACATAAAGTTATTGAACTCAAGTTTTATTCATCATAAAATTCATACAATGAAATTCAAGGACCTTCTGCTCATAGCTTTCAGGCATCTTTTGGGCAAGCCTGGTGCATGCGTACATGCTTAGTCCATTCCGTTGCATGAACGTGAAGCACCAATTGTGTCCTTCTTTGAAATCAGTAACTTTTGTTTCTTTTTTTAATTATTTATTTAATATTTTTAGTTTTCAGCATTGTTTTCCACAAGATTTTGAATTACAAATTTTCTCCCCATTTCTACCCTCCTACCCACTACAAGATGGCATGTATTCTGATTGCCCCATTCTCCAGTCAGCCCTCTCTTCTGTCACCACACTCCCCCCCAACCCCCTTTTCCCTTAGTTTCTTGTAGGAAAAGATAGATTTCTATGCCCCATTGCCTGTATATCTTATTTCCCAGTTGAATGCAAAAAGAACTTTTTTTTTGAACCTCTGCTTTTAAAACTTTGAGTTCCCAATTCTCTCCCCTCTTCCCTCCCCACCCACCCTCCCTAAGAAGGCAAGCAATTCAACACAGGTTGCACATGTATCATTATGTAAAACCCTTCTACAATACTCATGTTGTGAAAGACTGTATTTTGCTCCCTCCTATCCAGTCTCCCTTTATTTAATTTTCTGCCTTGATCCTGTCCCTTTTTGAAAGTATTTGCTTTTGATTACCTCCTCCCCCTATCTGCCCTCCCTTCTACCATTCCTCCCTTTTTTATCCCCTTCCTTCTTCTTTCCTGTGTGGTAAAATACCCAACTAAGTGTGTATGTTATTCCCTCCTCAAGTGTAATCCAATGAGAGCAAGATTCACTGATTCCCCCTCACCTGCCCCCTCTTCCCTTCCAACAGAACTGCTTTTTCTTGCCACTTTTATGTGAGATAATTTATCCCATTCTATCTCTCCCTTTCTCATCCCTTAATTTGATTTTATTTTTTTAGATATCATCCCTTCATATTCAACTCATCCTGTGCCCTCTGTCTATATATATGTATGTATGTATGTATGTATGTATATTACCTTCAGCTACCCTAATGCTGAGGTCTCATGAATTACACACATCATCTTTCCTTGTAGGAATGTAAACAAAACAGTTCAACTTTAGCAAGTCCCTTATGCTTTCTCTTTCTTGTTTACCTTTTCATGCTTCTCTTGATTCTTGTGTTTAAAAGTCAAATTTTCTATTCAGCTCTGGTCTTTTCACTGAGAAAGCTTGAAAGTCCTCTATTTTATTGAAAATCCATATTTTGCCTTGGAGCATTATACTCAGTTTTGCTGGGTAGGTGATTCTTGGTTTTAATCCTAGCTCCATTGACCTCTGGAATATCATATTCCAAGCCCTTTGATCCCTTGTTGTAGAAGCTGCTAGATCTTGTATTATCCTGATTGTGTTTCCCCAATACTCAAATTGTTTCTTTCTGGCTGTTTGCAGTATTTTCTCCTTGATCTGGGAGCTCTGAAATTTGGTGACAATATTCCTAGGAGTTTTCTTTTTGGGATCTTTTTCAGGAGGTGATCTGTGGATTCTTTCAATTTCTATTTTACCCTCTGGCTCTAGAATATCAGGGCAGTTCGCTTTGATAATTTCTTGAAAGATTATATTTAGGCTCTTTTTTTGATCATGGCTTTCATGTAGTCCAACAATTTTTAAATTATCTCTCCTGGATCTATTTTCCAGGTCAGTGGTTTTTCCAATGAGATATTTCACATTGTCTTCCATTTTTTCATTCCTTTGGTTCTGTTTTTATATCTTGATTTCTCATAAAGTCACTAGCTTCCACTTGCTCCAGTCTAATTTTTAAGGTAGTATTTTCTTCAGTGGTCTTTTGGTCCTCCTTTTCCATTTGGTTAATTCTGCCTTTCAAGGCATTCTTCTCCTCACTGGCTTTTGGGAGCTCTTTTGCCATTTTTTAAGGTATTATTTTCTTCGGTATTTTTTTGGGTCTCCTTTAGCAAGTCATTGACTTGTTTGTCATGATTTTCTCACATCACTCTCATTTCTCTTCCCAATTTTTCCTCTACTTCTCTTACTTGCTTTTCCAAATCCTTTTTGAGCTCTTCCATGGCCTAAGACCAATTCAGATTTTTCTTGGAGGCTTTTGATGTAGGCTCTTTGACTTTGTTGACTTCTTCTGGCTGTATGTTTTGGTCTTCTTTGTCACCAAAAAAAAGATTCCAAAGTCTGAGTCTGAGTCTGTTTTTTCTGCCTGGCTGTGTTCCCAGCCAACTACTTGACCCTTGAGCTTTTTGTCGGGGTACAACTGCTTGTAGAGTAGAGAGTGCTTTGTCCCAAGCTTGAGGGGCTGTGCTGCTATTTTCAAAGCTACTTCTACACAGCAAGCTCTGCCACACCAGTGCTCCTTCTCCCCCAAGAACTGCCAACCAGGATTTGGGCCCAGATCCAGGCAGGGCAAAGCAGGCTTTGCACTCCCACTCTAATCTGCCATTTAATTCCTCCCACCAGGTGGTCCTGGGGCTGGAAGCAACTGCAGCTGTAGCTCTGGAAGCAGTCTCAGAGCTGCGGCACCTTTGCCCCGCACCCCCCGCCCCGCACCCCACCCCCCCTGCAGGTGGTGGCTGACCCAAACTCCTTTCACTTTGTCCCAGAAGTATTTCCCACTAACCTTCCCTGTTGTCTTTGGCATCTGTGGGTTGAGAAGTCTGGTAACTGCTACAGCTCAATGATTCAGGGCCCTATGGCCTGTACTGCCTGGCTCCTGGTCTGGTTGGTCCTGGTGCAGCCCATGCTGGGCTGTGCTCCTCTCCGCTCCCAGCTCTGTGAGATAGACCCTTCCCAGTGACCATCCAGACTTTCCTGGGCTGGAGCCCTGCTTCCCTTTGCTATTTCGTGGGTTCTGCAGCTCTAGAATTTGTTCAGAATCATTTTTATAGGTGTTTGGAGGGACCTGGAGGGGATCTTAAGCAAGTCCCTGCTTTCTAGCCACCATCTTGGCTCTGCCCCCATTAACTTCTTTTTCATCAGCAATTCTCCTTGCCTCATGCTGAACCATCTTCATGGACACAGGAATTCCAATTGCCCTTTGCTCTTCCATCCATATCTTTAATTCCCTCTCTAAATCAGGCCATTTTGCTGACTTGCCTCTCATGACCTTCTTCTGCCATGGTATTTTCAGTAGGGTTTCTTTTTCCCGTAGCCAGTCTTGGATTGTTTTCTCAGGTGGAGGAGGACCAAACTTACATTCAGCAGCACACTTTCTATTCACTTTTGCAAACTGGATCACTTTTAACTTGAATTCAGCACTGTATGAAAATCTTTTCTGAACCATTTCTGGGCAGAATGTGACAAAACATACTGGTAACAAATGTGAAACAATGAGCGCAAAGACAACAAGCACAAAAAAGCGGGAAGTGCAAGTAAAAAAATCTACAACAATGAGCATAAAAACAAGCACAAAAAATGGGAAATACAAGTAAAAAACATCTACAACCACTGTATAAAACAAACCCAGTTTTTAGGCCCCAAATTTTTTGAAAAAGGGTGCATCTTATACATGGGGAAATATGGTATATAGCACTTACTATGTTCCTGGCACTATACTAAGACCTTTACAATTATCCCAGTCAATCCTTACAACAATCCTGGGAGGTGGTTGCTATTATTAAACCCGTTTTGCAGATGAGGAAACTGAGGCAAACGAGCTAAGTAATTGTCCAAGGTCACACAACTGGTAAGTATCTGAAGCTAGATTAGAATTGAGGTGTTCTTCCCTCCATACCCAGCTTTCTATCCATTCATGCCACCTACTGCTCTACTTGTATGCCACTAATTAAAAACACTCTGAGAGTAATATTGACCTCAATGAAGAGTTGAGTCTAGTACTACCTGGGCTCATTCCATCAACCTCTACTCACAGGATGGCTAGGTCCTTAGAGGCCAGTCTACTACTTCTCCTCTCAGTGTTCTAAGAGTAATACTGAAGGTTTCTAAAATACTTGCCCATGAGCCCCTATACAGTGTGTTCCCTGTTGATTACCAGCCAGTAAGACTTAATTAGGTTTCAGTAAAGGGTATTTACTAAGGTGTTAAAGTAAGAACATTGAGTGTAACAGCTATCTTCCCCAAAATCTGGGACATACTCTCTCATAATTACATACAGAGTCTGTGAGAAAGTGGGTGCAAGCTTACAGATTACATGTGCCAAAAGGGTGACTCACAACTCTTTTTTTTTCATTTGTGGAGCTCTGGGAGTTAAGATGATGGAATAACAGAAAGAAAGAGGGGGATACCAGTTCCTCCTCCACATTTGCTCCACTAAGATCTAAAATATATACCAGACTGAGTCCTGATCAGCCAATCCAAGAAAAAAAAATCACAGTGAATCAATTTTCTAGCCCAGGTCAGCATAGGAAAATGGAGAGAAAAGTCTGAATACAGGGGATGGTGATTTGGCTAGGGGCACATTGTGGAGAACTTTTCCACACTCAAGAATTGAAAGTGGATCAAAGTTTGCAAATGACTGAACTATCCTCAGCAATACAATGATCCAAGAAAACTCTGAAGGACTTTTGAAAGTGAGGGGCTGCGCTGCTATCCATCACCAGACAAAGAATAGATGGTGTCTGAATGCAGATTGAAGTATACTTTATTTTACTTTCTTTATTTTTCTTGAATTTTTTCTTGTCTATGTTTTCTTTCACAACATGACTATTATGAAAATATTTTGCATGACTACACATGTATAACCTGTATCTAATTTCTTGCCTTCTCAATGGGGGATGAGGGTGGGAAGGGAGGAAAGGAGAGAATTTGGAACTCAAAGTTTTAAAAGCAAATGTCAAAAACTGTTTTTATATATGTAACTGAGGAAACATTAAAAATTGAATAAATTTTTTAAAAAGAAAAAAAAATAGATCAAGGCTGAGCATAGGGCAAGAAAAATTCCAGGGGAACCTAGAACTTGAGCATGTGGGAATGGGACAAATGGCAACTCTATAGTTCACAACCCAATTCAAGGTCACAGATCCATGGCAGACTAGAGAGAAGACCTGCTCCTAGAAAGTTAGGAACTGTCATGGGACTGTGCAATGAGCTAGAAGCAAGTATAGATCTGACCCCAGAAAGGGAATCAAGGACTCAGTTCTATCTTCCAGCCCAGTCTGAAGCCTACAGTAGAATAACCAGAGCTGATATCTCAGACAAAGGAAAGTATGAAGTTGTGTCATTCTGGTTTTTGTTTGTTTGTTTTGGAGGGGGGAAGGCAGGGCAATTGGGGTTAAATGACTTTCCCAAGGTCATACAGCTAGTAAGTGTGTCAAGTGTCTAAGGCCTGATTTGAACTCAGGTCTCCCTGACTCCAGGGCCCGTGCTCTACTCACTGAGCCACCTAGCTGCCCCAGTTGTGTCATTCTGAACCTGTAGAGCTTTCCCTTGCATGATAGTGACTGAATCTAGCAGCAGTTTACTGGAACTTTCAACAGGGACAAGCCCACAGCCATGTCGCTCAGATCCTAACCTGAGTCAAGAACTTGCAGAACTCAGCTCAGGAGGTCAGTGAACAGACTTTGTCTCAAATAAAGCCACTTTGGTGGCACTGAAAGCTTGTGTGTCCCCAGCCTGAGCTATGTTGGAGATTCTGGGATATTCTGAGAATAACAACACTCAATACCCCCAAGAAAGCAGTAAAAGCACCCAAGAAAACAGTAACTTAGCTCAGAGTAAGAAGAATACAGAGCCTGTTCCTAACATAAGATATAAAGTCAGGAAGTAGCCTTGAAGAATGAGCAAATAAAAGAAAAAAGAATCCCACTATGCAGCGATATTATGGTGACAGAGATGCTAAAGACACAGACCCAAAAAGGAATGACTCCAAAACACCTATAAGCAAAGCCTCAAAAAAAAACATCTTGGACAGAACTTCAATCAAAATTCCTGGAAGAGGAATTCTTCATTTTGAAGAGTTTAATATGATTTTTAAAAAATCAAATGAGAGTGCTAGAAGAAAAAATGGGGGAAGGTAAGAGCTACAGAAGAAAGCTATGTCAAGAGAATTAGTAATTTGGAACTAAAGGTACAAAACCTTAACCAATAAAAAACTCCTTGAAAATTAGAATTGAATAAATAGAAGCTAATGATTCCATGAGATACCAAGAAATATTTTTAAAGTAAAAAAAAGAAAATGAAAGAAAATATATGGCATTTCATAGTAAAAATAACTGACCTGGAAAACAAATTGAATAGAGGTAATTTAAGAACCAATGGACCACCTGAAAGCTATGACCACAAAAAAGAGCCTAGACATAATATTTGTAGAAACCAAAAAAGAAAACTGCCCAGACTTCTTAGAACCAGAGGGCAAGGTAAAAATTAGAAAGGAGACACTGCTTACCTTATGAAAGAAACCTCTAAATGGAAAATCTAGGAATATTATATCCAAAATCCAGAGCTTCCAAATAAAAGAAAAAAAATACTGCAATCAGCTAGAAAGAAAGAATTCAAATGTCAAGAAACCAGAAAGAAATCACCCACAATTTAGCAGCCATCTCTATAAAGAGAAGAGACTGGAATATGATATTCCAGAAAGTAAATATCTAGGCTCATAACCAAAAATAACATACCAAGAAAAAAATCCTATAGGATGAAAAAAATGAATCTTTAATGAATAGATGACTTCTGAGTATGCCTGATGGAAAGGTCAAAGCTGCATAGAAACTTTGAAATACAAACCCAGGACTCAAAAACAGCATAAAGAAGGTAAATATCAGCAAGCAATCATAAGGGACTAAATAAGGATAAATGGCTTAAATCCTAATATGGGGAGATGGCAAATGTTCCCTTAGAACTCTATCATCATCAGGGGTCATGGAGGGACTGTATTAGACAGAGTAAATGGATATGTTTCTATTATGTTTTGATCATCTTAAACAAAGAATGGAAAGGTGGGAATTGCACGCTTGTGGCAGGGGAGCGGGGGAAGGAAGAATAAAGGAAATTATCTCACATAATTTGGGTGAACAAGTAGACATCTATATAAACAAAGATGAAGTGGGGAGAGGGCAACAAGATTGTGGAGTCTTCATGAAGTTACCATCAGGTGTACCTCTTTGCTGGGGGGACAGGATATTTTTGAAGGCCAGAAAAGGCTTTCTTATTCAACACAATTTATTCTAAAATATTTAACAATTTGAGTGCCTAGTAAGTGCAAGGTACAGTAATTGGCACTGAGGCAGGAAAGATATGAAGAAATATAGGGCATGGTACCCCTTGCTCTTCATGACCTTAATATTGGGGACATAGGACACACATAAAAGAAGCAGAATGCTATTGGGTAGAAAGTTGGCCTTAGAGACTTGGGATTCCTTCCCACTTCACTATTGGTCTCCATTTAAGGATTCTAATGGTCAGATAGCATGGAAGGAAATAGATGGAATAAGATTTTGGTTAGAAGAAAGGCAAATGGAGAAGAGGAACAAATAGGGAGTATTTGTTAGGGAAAAACGGAAAAGAAATAAGGCTTTGAAATAATATGAAAAGAAAATATGAAGATTGAAAAGTGAAAAGAGAGCTTTGAAATATAATCAGATGGCAACAGAATTCCTTGAGAAAAAAATAATGAATGACATTTATTGATGAAGAGATGACACTATCCTTTAGGTACAGAGCTGAGTGAAATTGTCAGTGAGTGTATCTAGACATTTTTTACAAAATTTTATATATTTACAAGGAAGATCAGAAACATCCAGATATATTTACAAAAATGGATACATTTATTTCACTAAACTCAGAGGATTTAGCTGCCTTTGTTCAGTGAAACAACTGTTTTATCCTATCTAATCAACTCCCTGCTTTCTTCCTGATTGGCTGGTAGTGACTGTAGGTTCATAGGTAGGCTAATGCAAACACTGTGCATACTCTATTGTGTGTACCTAACATCTGGCATGGTAAATAGAACTAGAACACTGAACACTGTACTTAGGCCTTATGTACTTAAGATTAAATGCTCGTCGAACGGCCCCCACATTTCTCTTGACTCCCATTATCTATTAAGCTTCTGAGGAAGCAGGATCATTCTGCTATATTTCAACATGGAGATGGTTCCACCCACAAGGCTTCCACACAAGGTTACACCCCATTTACAGACCTTGAAACCAAAATGTTTGATATGATGCTCCCATGTAGACATGCTATAATCTGAAATAATATAAATAATAGAGGATTGCAAAATCTCAGAGTTGAAAGTAACCTCAGCAACAATCTAGTCCAATTCATATGCCATCAAAAAATAGTAATAATAATTTGTTTTTATTTATTTTGGATAATTGTATTTCATTATAATTGGTTCCCATTATAATCCTATGGATTTTATTTTATATATTTTAAAATATTATTCTGAGATATAAGCAATAGCGTTCACCAGATTGCCAAAGGGGTTCTGACATTTAAAAGTTAAAGGAATATGCTATCTGTCTCTCTGTCTTTGTCTCTATCTTTCTCTCTCTCTCTCTCTCTCTCTGTCTCTCTGTCTCTCTCTCTCTGTCTCTCTCTCTCTCTCTGTCTCTCTGTCTGTCTCTCTCTGTCTCTCTGTCTCTCTCTCTCTATCTATCTAGCTATGCTATATATGTATATATTTGCTTATTTGTGGATGCACTCGATCTTCCTTATTACAAATTATATATATGTATGTGAACATATATATGTGTGTGTCCATATATATGTGTGTGTACACAAAAGTATGTATAATATATGTCTAAAAGAGAAGATCCATGCATACAGATATATTTTTACAAAAACTGATATATTTGTTTCCACTAAACCCAGAGGATTTAGCCATCCTGATTCAGTGAAACAACTATTTTACCCTATTTAGTTAGCTCCATGCTTTTTCCCTGATGGCTATAATTAATACTCACTGACAGTTTCACTCAGCTCTTTACTAAAAGATAGCATCTCCTCCTCTTTAACAAATGTAATTCATTTTTTTCAAGGAATTCTGTTGTCATCAGACTACATTCCAGAGCTCCCCTTTCACTTTATATATTAATATATTTATATATCAATAAGGAATATATATTAGTATACAATTAATATATTAATAGAGCTGCACTATTAATATTTTCTCCATCACCTCTTCAAGTCTAGACAATTAACAAACAATAAATGAAGGCCTGACTTATAGTATTATAGCATTTGCTGATTTCTGAGGTGCAAATGCTTACAATGAAAATTTAAAAATCAGCTGTCACAAGGCAGTTTGAACTGGCTCCAGTACATCTTTGTCTACAACATATGGGTTATTACAGCCTTTTTTCCAATAAGTAATACTCTCAAGTCATCCCATTCCACTTTTGGAAAACTATAATTTTTAGGAACATGTTTCCTGATATTAAGCCAAAACTTGCCTCTGTATAGCTTCAACCCAGTATTCCTTGTTCTGGGGCCAAGGTGAATAAATCTTACCCTTCTGCCCCAAAATAGCTCTTCAGACACCTGGAGACAGCTATTGCATATTCTCTAGTCTAAACACCTACAATTCCTCCAAATTATCTTGATATAGAAGGAATTCAAGGCTCTTCTTCATCTTGGTTGCCTACCTCTATACAATCAATGTCATGTCCAGAACTGAGCATATCCAGAGCAGAATCCAATGAGCTTATCCTGTCTATATTCCTGGAAGCTCTGCCTTCCTCACTGCAGCCTAAGACCACATTATTGGAACCCTGGTAACCTTTTGCTGTTGTCATTCACACTTGCAATTCCTTCATCCATATAATTCTATACCTCCACCCTCACCCCCACCCCCAAAGGAGCTTCCCTCTGCCAAAGCAGATCAAGAACTATTCCACAATTTATAGCCCTAGAAAGCTGCCTGATCACTGAAAGCCTAAATAACTTGCCAAAGGTTACATAGACAGTATGTATCTGAGGCCAGCCAGTTCTTCCTGGCTTTAAGGCTGGCTTTCTATTATGCCCTTTTGGGTCAAGCTTATAATACACTAACACCCTGCCACCACCACAATCACTTTCAGACAAACTGCTATCTAACCATGCCTCCTCATCTTGTACTTGTGAAATTGATTTTTGAACCTGTCAGACTTTTTACATATATCTTTATTAAACATCATTTTATTTGACTTGATGTATCAGTAAGGCAAGATTCATGACCTTGAAGCCAACCATGAACATGCCTGTATAGTTCAGAATTGCAAAGTATAAAAGATTCTCTATGTAGAAGGCAGAGGAAATATAACATTTATTTAGACACCAGAGGATCAAACCCTAAGACCAGTAACTCCAACCTGACATAGCAGTAATTGTATTCCAAAGCCAGTAAGTCCACCTCAATGTAACAACAAGGAAATTATAACACAGTATGACAGCAAAGAACCAAGTCATCCTGTAACCTTCCCCCCTGCTGGGGCCTTCCTGTGAGTATTTACTCATGAATCCCAACTGTCTACTTGCCTGCATTCTCTCCCCCCTCAGTTCTCTGGTCTCTGTAGCTCCCTGGTTTCCACTCTTCTCTCTGCACTCCCTCTGCAGCTCTGTCAACTCTGAGTTCTTACTCCTTCTCCTTGGGCTGAATTCTGAATTCTGACCTTACAATGGCTACCTTCTGGGTATATATACTCTTTTTAGGGCCTGAGGGCTTCATATCCATTCAGTGAAAGGGTATAGGCCTGGGGCTTAGTAGTAAGTAAAGAATGTAGGCCTGCCTACAAACAAACCTCTAATCAAGCTTCCCTTAACTAGCCCCACCTGAGGCCTATTGAATGGGCAACAAAGATCTTTAATCACTGGTTAGCATTACACTTGACCAACTGATCTAGACTGTCAGGAGTTGTTCTGAATCCTTATCATCATCCAGTGAGCTAGCTATTGCTCAGTGCTTTGAGTGTTTTATATATGTGGGTGTGTGCATTTATATATGTGTTTTTATATATATAATATATAAAAAATTTATATTTTATTTATTATAAATTTATTATATTTAATTTATATAATTTATATTTTATTTGTTATAAATGTATTCTATTTAATTTATATATAAAATTTATATATATATAATTTATTATATGTACAATTTATATTTTATTTATTATAAATTTATTATATTTAATTTATACAATTTATTATATATATATATATATATATATATATATAATTTAATCACATCATTTATTCCTTTGTCCAAACCATTAAATAATCAATATTCCTTCTTGTGACATTTCTGTCATGTTTTTGGCAGCCAGGCACCTGGGGTGGCATGGCATACAAAATGCTGGACTTGGAGTAAGGAAGGCCTGAGTTCAAATCCCATCTTACTAGCTATGTGACTCTAAGCATGTCTCTTAACTTCTTGCTTGTCTCAGTTTCTTCAGTTGTAATATGGGAATAGTACTTGCACCTAATTCCCAAGGTTGTTGGGAGGATGAAATGAGATAACACGTATGAAGCGCATCGCAAACTTTAAAGTGTTACATCAATGTTGTTGTTATTGTTGCTACTGCTACATATTTAATGCAGAAGTACTCCAGAAGGTGCTTTGCCTGAATTTTGGGTAAACTGTTACCTGTTATATAATGGTACCAGTCTTTGGTCTAATGAACAGTTGTTGGTTGTTTCCCACAGGTGTACTTAAGTGAGCCAAAAAGAATCCAGAATGCTTCCCCCCGCCAATTATGTTTTATTATTACAAAAATAGAACTCTTTGTTAAAGCAGCAAAGTCAATAGCTATTAATTATTAAGAAATTTAAGAATTTAACTTACATCTCAACTGAGTTTCATCTCTCATGAGAAACAAGACTGTAGGTAAGGGATATGCTTTCCTCAATTTCTGAATTTTCTTAAGCACAGGACAAGTACTCAGATTAGATCCCACAGTTCTATGTAATAGAATATAGAAGAGACAGTAGGAGCCTGAAAAAATTTAAGGGGAGGTATTATCAATACCTTTGATTGCAAAAAAAACTTCATTAGAGTCACATGAAACATTCAATTTTACTAATCCAGGTTTCAGCTGTGAAAGGCATTCCTAAGGTCTGAATGAAATAACATGCTGGATGGGATTATTTAATGCCATCTGTTTAAATGTTACAGAGTTTGTTTAATTGGTACAGCTATGAGAGAGAGAGACAGACAGAGAAAGAAAAAGATGATAGAGAGATAGATTATATGTGTAAATGCCTACAAAATAACTAATTACTGAGTACTTTAACTAAAATGGCTATCCATCATGTAATTCAAGGTTTAAATATAGAATCACAGAATAGTTGGAAGGGAGCTCAGCCGCCTTTTAGTCCAAACAATACATAAAAGGAATCTGTGCTAATAATAAACCTTCTCAAACATTTCCACAGTTACATAGCTCACTTTCAATCTTTTGAGCATTCCTGGTCACTATTTCATCTCACCTTTGTCTTCTCCCTGGATGAAGCAAACTACAATTTTCCAACTTATCCTGAACCTAAAATATCTCTATTTTGCAGATGAGGATACTGGGACTCAGTGAAATTAAGTCATTTGTTTATGTTCATATCAGAAAAATCATGGAAAAGAGGCTGGGTGGAGGGCTGTAAACTTGATTATTCAGGATTAGAACAATGCATTAATCATGTGGTATTGTTGTTCCTTCATTTTCAAAGAGGACCAATGACATTACTAGGGTGATGTCTTGTCATTCTCATAAATTAGGTTTAAGTGAGGCAGAGCTAAGCAAAGTCATCAGACTCACTCTCTCCTCTAGAGCTGTCAAAGTCCGGTGGCATTTGGCAAGACATTGGGCAAGAAACTTCTCCTGTCTGGGCCTCAGCTTCTTCCTCTATAAATTGGAATAAGATGATGTGTAAGATCCCTTCCATCTCTAGCATTCAATGACTCTTTGACTTTTTTACACCATTAAAGGTAAGTATTCTGATGGGCTAAAGTAGAGATGAAAATCCTAAAGTAGAGATGAAAACCACAGATGATATATGAAGTAGGATACAATGCAATATTTTGTTCTTCAAAGATTCCACACATTTCAACAAATCATATCATTAATAGGAATAAAGAACTAATGAAAAAGCATTTATTAATTACTTGCTATGTGTCAAGCATTCTACTAAGCTCTAGGGATAAAAATACTAAAGCAAAGACAGTCTCTGACCTAAAGGAACTTACATTCTAATGGGGGGAGGGGGGAAAATCACACACATGAAAAATGATGGTCAGAGAGGGGCATTTGGTCAATAAAATTAAAGGGATGGTGTTAGTGATTTTAATAAAAACATTATTATCATCATAAGTTTCTTCCCTGTTTCCCCTAAATTCATTCCCTATTAGCCAGCCTTCTAGTAAGGAGCCTCTCCATACTTCCCTATACAGATCCTTAGATGACAGATGTATTCTAGCTTGATAGCACCCAAACCCTTGTGACACTAAGGAAGCAGAGGGATGAGGGGGCTAGCTAACATACTTGAACCAAACTATCATTTTGCCAGTTCTTCACACTGCTCCCCTTGTCTTATTTTTCCTGACCTATGTTATGATGACTATAACTTCCCCTCCCACTTTTGGCTTTGGGTAAACCTCAAGACCTTATTTATGACTCTTATTTAGGCTTCTCCATTTATTTAAACTGTGGACTTCAGTTTGACCTAGCTTAGCCCAGTTTTCTATTTTCCCTATCAGATCTCAATGTAGATTATTCTCTTCCTCCCCCAGTATAATTTTCTACTGTTAATTGTCTTAAAAATGGTAATTCATATTTACATAATACTTTAAGGTTTTCAGTGCAGTTTCCTTGTGATGTGCATCATTGCTGGGAAACCCACATGGATGAGTTCACAGAGTCACTAGAGTATTGGGATATTTTTTATAGCTAGCACAGTGGTACAAATAGCCTCTATATCATTAACCCCCACTTTACAGATAAGAAAACAAAAGCATGGAAAACTTCAGTGAAATGCCCATGGTTACACAACTATGTTGTTATGTTGTTGGTGGTGGTGGGCCTTCATCTCGAAGAGGATAAATGATGTCAGGAGGGTGATGTCTTGACTTGCAAGTGAATTGGATTTAAGTGCGGGAGAGCTATGTGAAGTCATAAGCTTCACTTCCTCCTCCAGCATCTGAGTCCAGTGGCAAGACATAGATCCAGGTAACTGATGATAGCCCCAGATGCAGTGGGAGACCTTAGCTTCACATATGTGTGTGTATGCATGTGTGTATGTGTACATGCATGTGTGTATATATATATGTGTGTGTATATGTATATATATACATATACATATATATATATATATATATATATATATATATATATACACATAAACACACACACAAATTTAACCACCATGTGGCATTATTAGCCACACAACTAATCCTACTCACCAAAAGGACCAGTGTCCCAGAAATCTCAACCTGGCAATTATATTCTCCATCCATCTCTGGAAGGAGTATTAGAGAAGTACTAAGCTCTCAGAGAGTGGGACACCTTTTATCCCTCAATTCATCTCCTTGGATGGTTGTGTTTAACTCATTAGCCTAAGATATGTGGTTAATATGTATAGTATTCTTCTGTGTTATTTTCCCATTCTGAACTCCCAATTATAGGTTGGATCCCTAGAGGGTGGATTCTGTGGATTGTACATCTAAAATTCTAACTAATGAACCCCTATCAGTGTACTTTCCCTTAGTAATCAACCAATGGATACAATTAGCTCAAAGCAAAGCATTTACTAATATGGCATTTTTAAAACAATAGTTCAAAACATCCCCCTGCCCTTCCATAAACCTAGAGTGTACTTTCCCCACAAATGCACACAACATTTGTGGGAAGACTAAATATAAAATTAGGGTACAATGGGAGTGAGGCATCCAGGTAGGGAACATATGTCCCAGACTACTCATTCTTCTAGTATTGCTAGACCCTTTTTATGTGATTAAGTCCTAAGCTTTTAAAAACCAATTCCCTGGAATGTGAATTTACCCAATGATATCTCTGAGCCCTCACATACCAGAAAACTTCACCTTCTCCCTGAATCTGATTTGTTGTTTGATTGAATTCCAGTCAAGTGACTTTGGCATAATCATCAGTCATCCATGCAAACAAACATGCTTAATTCTATTCAATATTTTTACTCTTTGCATAGAATCAACAATAAAAATAAAACAAGATATAGAAGAACATCTGTTGCCTGGTTTCAAATCTGTATCTTCCTGACCAAAATATAGGTATCCTACAAAACCAGACATTTTAGAATACAGTTCTAGGTACCTAACTCTATTTGCTCTTCCAGACCAGGAGAATTCTAGGATACAGTTCAAGCTCTTTAGGCTAAGTCAGCTAACCCAGAGTGACAACTGCTCCCAATCCATGAGTCAATAAAACCTTTCTAATGCAGGAATTAGCAACCTTGACAATGTAGCAAATGGCACTCTGGACTCATCTATCAGTTCCTCTGCAACTCCAGCTCAGACTGTCTGGGTACTGTTTGGATCCTAGGTGACTCAGTAGAGGGCCAGGCCTGGATTCAGGAAGACTCACCTTGCTGAGTTCAAAACTGGCTTCAGACGCTTAGTAGCTGTGTGACCCTGGGCAAGTTGCTTAACCTTATTTACCTTGGTTTCCTTATCTATAAAATGAGCTAGAGAAGGAAGTGGCAAACCACTCCAGTATCTTTGCCAAGAAAACCCCAAATGGGGTCATGAAGGGTCAGACACAACTGAAACAACTGAGCAACAGCAACAGCTCCTAGCATTAGTGACTTTCTACTTGGCACCCTGCCATTGGCCAAACTTATTGCTTCTAATCACATATATCTCACAATTCATGGAACAGGGGAAGTGTGGACTTGGCTCCTATCAAAGGGACCCTGCTACCATAGTCTCAAGTCCAAGTTCCCCAGTAACCAAGAACTATATCACTTCCCCCTCGGTCTCTTCTAATCACCACCCAAGTCTGGTCTCTTCCCACTGAAGAGGAAGGGCCTAAAATCTCTAGTGCCACAGAAGAATCCCTAATGAGGCACTATAATTATTAACTGTAGCCTAAGGTTTTCGACAAAGCAGTGAAATCCATTAACCATCCTTCACACTACTGAGTCTCTCAGTGACCTCTAGAAGTTCAAAGCTTGAAATGGATTGAATTTCAAATATTCTGCAATTCACAGTGCCATGGTGAACATAAATGCTAACTCCAGACTATTTCATTTTCTACCTGGATCTGTCCTCCTTTCTCTGAGGCCAGAGTTATCTAATTATAAGATTATATAACAGGACAAAGGGTCAGGAAATGAAGGAGATATTAAACCCATTCAGGGATAAACCAGTGAGCCAAATAACAATACAGAAGATGGAAGGTGGGAGAATGTTGGGTTGAGGGGGCTAACACAAGACTATTTCTGAAATTCTCTTTTGGCTATAATCCTATATTATTTATTAGTACACAATACCCACCAGTGCAATACAAAGATACCTCCATCTCAAACGCCCACGATTGCTAGCTGATCCTAACTATCAATATAGCTTACTCCTTAGTCTTCCCGTAGTTTAAAGCTAATGTAAAGCATGGCTTTAATCATAGGCACATAAATTTAGAGGTAGTGTTCACCTTAGAATTTACCTGTCTAGAATTCAATGTCTAGATGAGAATACAAAGGCCCAGGATTTTAGAAAAAAAAAAGACATTAAAGATAACGTAGAGAGAACTTCAGAGGTCCCCTGTTATCAGCACGGAAGGGTATTTTGCAATGGGTCTCATAGAAACAATAATAGCATTTGTATAATGTCTCAAAATTTCCAAAATGCTGTACACACATTATCTCATTTTATTCCCACAACCCTGGGAGGTAGGTCCTATTATAATTGGTGTTGTATAGATAAGGAGACTGAAGCAGCTGGTTAAGTGACTTACCCAGCTAGTAGGTGTCTGAAGTCGATTTCCTGACTATTGCTCTATTCATGACATCACCTAGGTGCCTAAAAGGGAACTGGATGTGGTATAAGAAGCACCAAATTTAGATTCAGGAGATGGGGATTTGTATATTACTTGTGTCAACACAGCATAATCACTTGCCTCAATTTCTTCAACTGTAAAATTAGCTAGTTGGACTAGATAACCTGATCTAAAGCATTATAATAGGATATAGGCAGTAGTTTAATGGTGTTTTTTTTCTTGCCTTCAGTTTATAGGATAAGAGGCTAACATTTCTTTTGCCATTTAACAGATGACCAAAAGAGGGGTTAGAAAGTTTAAATAACTTGGCTGTGGTTGTGCAACTAGTACATGTCAAAGATAAGATTTGAGGTCTTTCTTCCTATCTACTAAAACAGCAAAATAAGAACCTCCCCCTAAGAACCTTCAAGTGATACTTTGTGCATTCTTCAGTGATTTCAAAAAATTTAGATCATAGATAAAAGGGGGCTCATTACCCCTGCACATTTGCAATGAAATCCATTATTGGATTTGAATCTCACAGTGTTTGTGATGTAAGGCAATGAGTATCCCCATTTTTACAGATGAGACAATTGGGTCTGAAGAGGTTAATGTGTCCTAAAGTTATCGGACTATCAAGTGGAAGAGCAAGAACATAGTACCTACTTGTCATTTTCTTTAGTGACAACACGGATGTATCAGTAATTAAGGTGGGACTTTCTTTTACTGTTTTCTCTTTCAGGGCTTACTTAATCAAGTGCCCTTGAAGGGTCTAGCCTTTGTTTCTTTGTTTGGATCAAGAGTCATTGACTTGTATTTGGTGGTACTAGGAATTAACTTTCCCACACCCTAAATGGGATTTTTTCACCATTCTTTGTTTGAGTGCTTCTCAGCACTGAGGTAATCAAGTGCCCCAGGGCCCTGAGATGGGTATATAAGAGTCGAACTTGGTATTTTACTTTTGGGGCTCTCACTCACTAGAAGAGTGACCTGTGACTTGAAGAGACTCTGGGCAGTGGTTGTCAAGAGCCCCCCCGGCTTGTAAACCCAGATGTTGGGACTTTGTTAAACCCTGGTAACTATGAATTGAGATTTGAATCAGACAAGATCTGTCTGTTGATGTTTGTAATTTGTTTGTATTTGCTCTGAAGTTCAGGGTGCTGGCCTTTTCTCCTGAACTAAATGAATGATATTTGTTTGTGTGATTAAAGTGAGATTGTTAACCCCTTACAGTTGCTTTCCTTAGAAAAGCAGATCAAAGAGCCTGTGTTGGCAGCTCTTGTTGCTGGTCTTGTGGGTCTTACACCTCAAAAAAACAGCTGCTGCTAGCAAACTGTTGCTACACATGGTACCAGGCAGAGTTCACAACTATGGACAAAGTGACAGCACTCACCCTATATACTTCACTTAACTTTGGGACTGAATCCCCAGACAAAACTACACTTACTTTTCATAAATAGCATTAGAGATTCAGGGATGGCTGGGGTATGTCAGATGGATAGAGAATTAGAATTAAAAGAGGAATTGTAGAATAGTGTAGCTATAAGGTGACTTCAAGGCAGTTTACTCCATTTCTTCATTTTACACACATACACACACACACACATATGGAAACTGAGGTTCAGAGAGGGGACATCTTGCCCAAGGTCACAGAGATGTGGTAGAAGCTCAGGCTTGGACTCTTGTCCCATCTAGTACTCTTTCTATATGTGCCCTCTCATTAGGGGAAAGAAATGCCAACCATGACTTTAATCAGTAATGATGGCTGATTTCACTGTGGAAAAAAAAAATCTCACACATTTGGCCCCAAGGGAATTTGTCCTCATTTTTCTTCCCACAGGAGAGTCCTGGTTGTATAATCTTAGCAGCCTCTTTATTCATATGGTTACCAAAGAAAGGAGAAGCAAAATATATTTGCTTTTCACTAAATAGACATCACAAAGTGGGGTGTAGAGTGTTCTCTCTCCCTTTTGCTGGGGGACATAACTTTTTCCTTGTTGTAAGTTATATGGAGGAGGTTTGTTCCTAAGTATGCATCTATTCTGCAACAAGGCTTAAATAACAGGGCATATGAAGCTCAGAACCTTTTTGCAAAGCATATTATAAATCTTTACATAGGTAGAGAAAGTGGAGAAGAGGCTGGAGCTCCCCTCAATTGAAACTGAATTGTTTCATGAAAGCAGCCAACTGGCTGCCTCCACCCAACCTCAAGAGGCCAGCCAGCTCACCACAGCTTTTCCCTCAAAGAAGCATAATATTAACTTTGAGGTTAAATTTGTCACATCAACATTAATGAAAATCAATATGGCCTTTGTGTCCAAGGGTGGAGCCCTGTGTGGCTGACCAGCAGCTCTCTGTCACAGCCCAGGAAGTGCTTCCCCTTCTCTCTGGTCCAGAGTTCTCTTTGTTGCCAGCTTGGCAGGTTCTCTGTCCCCTCTCACTTCATGAGGAAACTTGGAGACAGTGCTCTCTCTCTCTCTCTCTCTGTGTCTCTGTCTCTTCCTTCATCTCTTCTCTTTCTGACTCTTTGTGTGTATTTCTCTCTCTCTCTCTCTCTCTCTCTCTCTCTCTCTCTCTCTCTCTCTCTCTCTTTCTCTGTCTGTGTCTCTGTGACTCTGTCTGTATTTTTCTGTCTCTCTGTGTCTGTGTCTCTGTCTGTGTCTCTGTCTCTCCCTCCTTCTCTCTCTCTCTGTACAATAGCACTTTCTGCCCTTTGCCAACAGAATATTTTAACACTTGACTGCAGTCTTGTCATTTTCTAAGTGTTTCATGTGGGTATGTTTAATCACCCCCACCCCACCCCCAACATGTCTTAAGCTTTTAAAGGCAGGGACTGAGTCAGGGTAGTGCAGCAGGAACAAATAGCATTTCAGGGTTATTATTCCAAATTCAAACATTTTTAAAACAGCAAAGATCAGTATGGCAGTCTCAAAGTAAAGTCAGCAACCATTTATTTAGTGATTACTATGTACCAGGCACTGCATTAAGCTCTGGGGATACAAATATAAGAAAGAAAAAGATAATCCCTGCCCTCAAAGAGCTTATATTCTAATGGAAAACAACATATAAAAGGAATCTGAAAAGCAGTGAGGTAGGAAGGAAAAGTATTGACATGGAGGCATGGTGGCAAAGTCCAGAGACTCAGAAGCAGAGGAAGTAGGGGAATGAGGGATGATTGTCATAGGGGCTTCCTCGAAATGGAGATTGTAGGAGGAACTCACCAGTGGGAAAAAGGGAACACAGGAGTAGCAAGAGATATTTCTGGGAAAGAAGTTACAAAGACTGGAGGAACTTCCAGGGTGAGAAAGCAGCTGAGACACGTGGGAAAAGGCCAGAGAGTCAGAAACAGAAGTGATAGAGGGAAGAACATGAGACTTAAAGTTACAGGGTTATAGATTTTGAGCAGGAATGGATGTCAGAGATCATCTGGTCCAGGAGGTCTTCACCATCTGTATGTCATGGGATCCTTTGACAAACTAGTGAAGCCTGTGAACCCCTTTTCTGAACAATGTTTTTAAATAAATAAAACAAAATACATACTTTTACAAAGGAAACCAATTATGTTGAAATTCAGCTATAAAATACTTTGGGAAAAAAAATCACAGACTATAGGTTAAGAACCTTGATCTAGTCCAATATCCTCATTTTACAAATGAGAAGCCAAAAGCACAGAAAAGTTGAGTGACTTATCCAAGGTCACACAGAGATAGGATATGAATCCAGGTCCTCTGACTCCAAAGATAGTGTTTTTTCTACCATGTTGTTGTTCAGTTGTTCAGTCATGTCTGAATCTAAGGGAGCATGTGGATTTTTGTCCATGGGGTCTTCTTGACAAAGATACAGGAGTGGTTTGCCTTTTCATTCTCCAGTGTGTCCACATTTTACACAAGAGGAACTGAGGCAAATAGAGGTTAAGTGACTTGACCAAAGTCACACAGCTAGTAAGTGTCTGAGACTAGATTTGAACTTACAGACTCTAAGGCCTGTGCTCTATCCACTGCACCACCTAGCTGCCCTTCC
The DNA here is from genome assembly GCF_011100635.1 of Trichosurus vulpecula. NCBI lineage: Eukaryota > Metazoa > Chordata > Mammalia > Diprotodontia > Phalangeridae > Trichosurus > Trichosurus vulpecula. The sequence continues at coordinate 236,008,709 of NC_050579.1, read as the reverse complement.
CCACCCCCACCCCCATTCCCAATCTACCAGACTCCTTCTGGGATGTGGCTTAAAATCCTAACTGCTACTTACTTTCAACACATTGAGTTGCCTGAGGGCCTGTTTCCTCATTGGTTAAATAAGGAGGTTGGATTAGATGACTGCTATGGTACACAAGAGCAATTCTAAATCACATGAATTCCTCAAGAGTAGACATCTTTACTCTTTCCTGTTTTACCTACATAACACCTTATTGTTGTTATTCAGTCCTTTTCAGTGATGTCCAACTCTTTGTGACCCCTTTTGGGGTTTTCTTAGCAAAGCTACCAGAGTGGTTTGCTATTTCCTTCTCTAGCTCATTTTACAGATGAGGAAACTGAGGCAAACAAGGTTAAGTGACTTGCCCAGGGTCACCCAGTTGGTCAGATGAGGAAACTGAGGCAAACAGGGTTAATTGACTTGCCCAGGGTCACACAGCTGTCAGAGGCCAGATTTGAACTCATGAAGATGAGGCTTCTTGACTCCAGGCTTAGCACTCTATCTACTTTCACCACCTAGCTGCCCCTAAATAAAGCATTGCCCACAGATAATAATGACCTGGTCAAAATTCCACAGGGAGTCAGCAGGACAGGATTTGAACCCCCTTACTCCAATCTTCTGTTTCTAAAGCCAGCATTCATAGCATCCGATCATTGCTTTTGAGCAGGACAGCACTTTTAGATTCTTCAAGTCCAACTCTGAGGTCCAGACAGTTAAATTATTTTTCCAGCTTGAACCCTGCTCCTCTGACTCCAAACCCAGGACCCAATCCATAGCAACACTGCCTTCCCTATAATTCTTTCCACCATTCTTCAAGTTAATCTACAAAGATATAAGAACACAAATTTTCTCCTTTTCATATATGTTCTTTTCTCTAGAGGAAGTTGTTTAACTTTAGGATAGGTATTTTTAAAACTTAAATGTTACTTCTCTGCCTTTCTTAAAGTATTTTATTCCATTCTATTTACTTACTCAGAAAAAAAAAGAAAAAAGAAAAAACAAATACCATACCGGTTTGCTAAAGAACCAGAGGGTGTGGCCACAGCTTAAACCTCATTAATTTGTGTAGTGGAAATGAATGACAGCACTAGCATTATACACCAAGAAAACAACATTAAGCTTCAAATTGGAGGCACAAAAGGAGAAACACTATTCTTAACCTGTCAGCTCTACTTGCAGAGGCAAGTGGTTTTTTTTCAAGGCATGCGTTACCCCGTGGCCCCCCAAAAATGAACAAGCAAGGGAAGTCCAACATCAGAGTACAAAGAATTCCAGATCCCTGCACAGAAGATTTCCTGCCACTACCCAGCTATGTTAGGAACTTTAAATAAATCGAACCAAATCCAAGGCTAAGGGAATAAGTTAAGGCGAAGCTGTTGGTGGTGGTGATGGTAGTGGTGGTGGTGGTGGTGTTAATCAGGTCCAATTGCTCTCTAAAACTTGTGGTCCTTAGAATATAAAAAAGATAATTCCTCTCTGCAAGGTCTCTCCTCTCTAAGTTCCCTTCTAGTGATAAGTCTGTGTTTTTCCCCTCCTAGATTGATTCACTTGTGAAGACAAACTAGACCATCTTTTTACCTCAATTCTTACCTAGCCTGTAATCCCTGAATGGTGTTGCCTCAGACAAACTGAGACCTGTCAAAGACCTTAGTTTAAAAAGGCCAAGGTCTCCCACTGCATCCAGGGCCATTGCCAGTCACCCTCACCTATCTTGCTACTGGACTCCAATGACTCTGGAGGAGAGGGTGAGGCTGATGACTTTGCACAGCTCTGCCCCACTTAAATCTGATTCACTTGCAAGTCAAGACATCAGGCTTCCGATTCCATTGGTCCTCTTTGAGAATGAAGGATCAACAACAAGAAGTCTATTTTCGAATGATGCAGTGATTTCTTTACTTTATGGTCAGAACCAACAAACAGAATTGGGGATGAATTAGTTTGATCATAGGAGCTATGGCAAGAAAAATGAATTAAGGTGAAGAAATGACAATTTTTATGCTGAAAGGAAAATGAGGATTAGAACCTTGGACTCAAGTGATCAGAGCACTACCAAGACTTCAGGGGTTGGTTAATTTTCTTTTGTTGGATCTAGGAGATCCAAAGGAAGAGAATTTTCTTATCCAAATACTGCTCCTCTGGGATTTACGTTTCCATTTTTCTTTTAATTTAGTAATTAAAATACAGATCTAACCACGTCAACCCCCCCAAAAAAAAAAACCTTCAGTGGCTCCCTGTTACCTCTAGGCTAAAATATAAATTCTTCTTTTTGCTATTTAAAGCCCTTCACAACCTGACTCCAAACAACCTTTCTAGCTTTATTATATATTACTCCCCTCTTGGGTCCAGCCAAACTGGCCTTCTTGTAGGTCCTCACATGGAATCCTTGATCTCCCACCTCTGGGCCTTTCCATTGAATTATACATGTTTGAAATACACTCTTCTACCATCACTTCTTAGAATTCCTTAGAAGCCCTCCCAAAACTGTCTGGCATTTATTTTGTACATATACATATATATATATATATGTGTATATATATATATATATATATATATATATATATATATATATATATGTATATATGTATGTATTCTCTCCCCCATATATATATACATATATATGCACATGTAGATAGATATACACACACGTATATATAAATATGTATATATATGTATATGTATATATATATATATATATATATGTTCATCTTGCCTCTTCTCTTCCTCCAATCTCCATAGAATAGCAGGACCTTGAGAGCAGATGCTGTTTCACTTTTTTATCCCCATCTATAAATGTGATAAATGCTTGTTGATTAATGAATTCATTGATTTTCCCATGGCAGCAAAGCAAATGTATTCAAGGGGAATAACAAACCTTAATCTTCATTAGGAGGAAATTTTAAATTGTGATGAAATACTACTGTGTTATAAGAAATGATGAGTTCAATGACCTTAGAAAGTCATGGAAAGACTTGTAGAAAATGTGAAGAGCAAAATGAGCAGAACCAAGAGAACATCATATACAGTAATAGCAATATTGTTTTTTGACTATTATAAATACGCAAATTAAAAATACTGGACATATCAAGAAAGACGTTATCTGAACCCAGAGAAAGAACTGATAAGCGTGTGTAGAGAATAATTTTACATATATACATGTATGTATACATACATGTATGTATATTATACACACATGTATATATATACATATATATAATTTGTGTCTAGTTTAGCCATCTCTAGGGTGGGGGGGAGGGAGAAGGGAAGAAAAGAAAAGATCAAAAAAGAAATTTACATGATAACTTTATTATATATATAAAAGGCATAGCAAGCTGTACATAATAGATTTCCAGTTTCACATGCAATCATCTTTTTTATTATACTGTGTTCTGGAAATGCTTGCTTTATTCTATAAATCAAAAATAAAATAATTTTTTAAAAAAATTCTGTACTGTTTATTTGAGTAATAAATATGCAGATTCCCCTGGCTTGGCACTGGACTAAAGCATTAAGCTGTAGTAATGGTTCCCTGACCCTTGGTCTGTATCTTTTTTTGTTTATTATCTTAATTCCACTTCCAGGCCCACCTGACATGTCTGGAGGTCTGGGGTCCTTTATTATTTGGACCCCAGAGCCACACCCCATGTTCTAACTTCAAAACTACTCTCTTCATAGTTACTTAAACCACTAGTTCAATGTGTAGGACTTTTACTACCCTTTTCCCTTGGTTCAGGGTAGTCAGAACCTTTCCTCAATGTCCCTGAGATAAGTCTTGATCGATTTCTGGGTTCTTCCCTTATTGTCATTTTTTTTTCATATTCCCTCCTGTTCTTGCTTTTGCTGTTTTGCTATTGGAGTGGTTAGCCTAGCCTCTGCATACTGGACAGATCCTTCTGGGTCCCCTCCATCTTCCTCTGGGAATCAGTTAGGAACCTGAAAAGAATCATCTTACAATTCCTTCATAGTGAAAAATGAGCCCCAGAGAAACAAAATGATCTGTCCATGGGAACACAGGTAATTCTCTTGGAATTCAAGAGACCTCTGAAAATCCTATTACTGTTTTTTTTAAGGCCAGACCAGACCTCCCTTGATGCTGAGTGAAGTGAGCAGAAGCCGGAGAGCACTGTACACAGTAACAGCCACAGTGTGCGATGACTGACTGTAATAGACTTAGCTCTTCTCAGCAATGCAACCTAAAACAATTCCAAAAGACTCAAGATGGAAGATGGCATCCACATCCAGAGAAAGAACTATGGAGTCTGAATGCAGAGTGAAGCAGACTACTTTCTTTTTTTTGTTTTGTTTTCTTTAGCTTTTTTCTTCCTCGTGGTTCCTCCCATTTGTTCTAATTCTGCTATACAACACGACTAATGTGAAAATGTGTTTAATAGGAATGTACATGTAAATCCTATACCAGATTTCATGCCATCTTGGGGAGGGGGAAGGCAAAGGAGGGGGAGAAAATTTAAAACTTATGGAAGTGGATGTTGAAAACTAAAAATAAATAAATTAACTTATTTTTTTTTTTAAAAAAAGACTAGATCTCCTTACCTCCCCAAAGCTGGAAGTACAGTGGCTACTCACAGGCCTGATCCATTACAGTTCAGTTCCACCATAGCTCAGAACTCCCCAGCTCAAGAGATCTCCCAGCCTTTTCCTTCCTAGAGGAATTACAAGCATGGGCTACTACACTCATCTAAAAATCCTCATATTCTATACAGCGTCAGGTTCCACCATGAATAGGCCATCACGATGGCCTACATTGAATTTACGCAAACTTCCCTGGTTGCCCTAGCACTGTTCTTTCCCTCAAGGCATTTGCATGCAGAAAAGCCCATGTTTATATTTTACTATAGTCCCACCCCAGCACCACCAGCAGTCTAGAATCTCCCATCCATCCATAATGATTCAGGGGATGGATCAGGTTTCATGGACCTACGTTGCACAGGTAGATTGGTGACACTGGGGAATGGACGAAGGTGGCAGGAGAATGGGGTGGAAAGAAATCCGGGGCTTTTAGAATAACTAGAGTTTCCAAAAGGAATAAAGAGGCTGGATCATCTAAACAGGTTTATAGTGGTGTGGTGCAGCCAGCCTAGAAGTATTAGAGCAGGTAGTAGATTAGAGAAGTGGTCATAGGGGTAGAAGACCACCCGGGGAAGGGCTTGTTTAGATCAGGGAAATTCTGTGAGAAATACACAGTATAGTCAATGAGTCACAGTTTAAGGAAAACAAGATTTTAAAATCATAGGTTATAATACTAGAAAGGACCTTCGAGATCATATAGTCCAACCTCCTTGTTTTACAGATGAGGAAACCGAGGTCTACCTGCATTTCCCTAAACTTGGCATTTCACCTCTATGTCTTTACACAGTTTCCCTACATTAGGAATACTCCCACTTCTTGTGATCTTTAGTTTCTTTCAAGTGGAACTCAGGTCCCATCTGGTGTGGGAAAACATTCTTGAATGCCCAGTGGGTACTCAGTGCTCTCTCTCTCCTCTTGCCTTTATCTACGTGTTTAAATGCTGTAACCTCTACTAGAATGTAAGCTACTTGAAGGCAGGCACTTTTTCATTTTGTCTCTGTCTCTCCAGTACCTAGTAGTGTTACACACAAAGTTGGGTGCTAAATGGATGAACAAGGTGCTAAATAAATCCTTATCAAATGAATTATATTTGCATAAAATGATAATCTTGAATTGAGACAGAAGGATGGGCAAGTCACTTGACCTCTTTGGGCCCATTTGAAAAATGAGGTTGGATTAGAGGACCTTTACAGTCTCTTCTAGCTCTAAATCTATCATTCTGTAATGAAATACAAGACTCAATCATGTCATAGATTTAAAACTAGAAAGGACCTTAGAGGTCATTCAGTCTAACCTCAACCTACAGATGGGGAAACTGAGACCCAGAGAGGTCATGTGACTTGCTCAAGGGCATCCTTCTGTCTCAGTTCAAGATGTATTTGAGATAAAGAAACTAAAGTCCAGTGAAATTGTGACTTGCCCACAGTCACACTGCTAGTACATATGATCCAACATGACAACATGGAGAGCACTTTGCAAACCTTAAAGTGCTATGTAAATGACATTAGCTATTATGAGTATCTAAGGTGGAATGAAAACCCAAGTCTTCCTGACTCTCTGAATAATGCTCTACTTCACCACACTGCCTTTCTCTTCAAACCAACCCAAACTTCTTTATTCTATGCAGTTTCTAGCATAGTATTTTGTACATAATATTATGAGTGCTTAGGCAAAGTGTTTTGTCCATTGATTTGTTCCATGACCCAGTAAACAGACAGAAATAGCTTTGGGGCTGACCTGCTGCTGGAGGCAAGGGTGAGCTGGAAATGAGTGGGGAAGACTGAGTATCTGAGCAGGTAACTTACCCAACCTGTCTGTGTCCCGAATTTCCCTCCCATTGTTTGTGGCCCTTAAACAGAAGGCTCAGTGTTTCCAAAAGAGACTCCTGTCAGGTGGCAGTGGGTGAATAGCTACTGCAGATTGTGGGGGCAGGGCTGATGTCCCAGGAGCAGCATCTTTCAAGTAGAAACCTCTAATTTCCTTGGAACAGCGTCAGATCACCTAGGGCACAGGTGCCTATGGGGCAGTGGAAAATCCAGAGTTTTCTGCCCTGGGTCACAGCAGCAGTAGCAGCTTTGTTCTCTGGTTATATATAGGAAATACAGGATCATATATAGGAAATACAGAACTTTTAGCAGCTACCAGCAGAACTTTCTCCCAATCAGCTTCATACTTAGGGCTCTACCAAGTCCAACATACAGTTCCTCCCTTGTGAGCAAGATCTCTCTAAATCATTAACATGCCTGTCCCTGAAGGTTGCTTTCAACCTCTTATTTTGGTGGGAATCAGTTGTTTATTTTATTTTACTATTTATTTTATTTTTATTCTATAAATAAATATATATTTATATATAAAATTTATATAAAATATATATTTATATGTAATATATTATAAAATATGTTAAAATTTATGTTAAATATATTTACATATAAATTACATGAACACAAATAATATAAAATATAATACAAATATATGTATAATATATTATATAAATATATAAATAAAATATTTTATAAATACATAAATATAAAAAATATTTATTTTACTAGTTCTGCTGAAGGCAAGTCCTCACTGTAGGTCTGCTCTTTTAAAAAATTAACTTGGCATGGTTTAGAGAATTTTTTCATATAATTTGTCCTTTCTGATCCTTAATCCATGAATAGAGGATCAAAAATTTATAGACAGCTAGGTAGTATAGTGGAGAGAGTCCTCAAAGCAGCAACAGGCAGACCTGAGTTCAAATCCTACTCCACACAATTATCAGCTGCGTGACTTTGGGCAAGTTACTTCTCCTCTCTGGACATCAGTTGCATCTATGAAACAAGGAGATTGATCTGGTTAATAACTGAAGTCTCTTCCAATTCTAAATTTTTGTTCCAATGTTGGATTCTTAAAGAGGAAAATATAAGAGAAGTCATAACAACAGGTTACAGACTAGACTGGTGCTACTTGGTGGGTTGATCAAGAAGGGGGAACATTGCTTTTCTATCAAGGGACAGTAACAACTATGCTACTTGCCGCTACTGTGGCTGTGTGAGACCAATAACACCAGCTAGGGCTGCTAGCACAGGTTCTTTGATCTGCTTTTCTAAGGAAAGAACCTTTAAGGGTTTTACAATCTCACTTTAATTAAACATACATATATCATTCACTTAGTTCAGGGGAAAAGCCAGCACCCTGAACTTCAGAGAAAATACAAACAGAAATTACAGAGAAAATATAAACAGCAAATAACGTAAATCAACAGACAGGCTTCTAGCTGTCTGATCAAAGCTATACATACCCAGTTACCAGAGAGAGAAGCACCAACATCTGTGTTTTCAAAGCCAGGGGGCTCCTTAACAGCTACCCAGAATCTCCAACATTCTTCCAATGAGTGAGCCCCTCAAAAAATGCTAACCTCAGAGTATTTATACACTTCTTCAGAGTCAGAGCACTTCATACCAGAGCATACTTCATTTAGTTGTATCCCCTCTCTACCCTAATCCCTGGCCAAGCACTTCCCAGTGCTTTAAACCTGCCTCCTGAGCCCTTATGTAACCCCTCCACACCAAGGTCTTCTTGCTAACATGCTATCTCCTCATCCTTTCCTTCAGAATTACCCTGCAAACATACTTCATCTCAGGACCCCAGGTGTTGATGCTTGCTGACAGTCTTCTTAATGGAAGAGGCCTAGAGGAACAAGTGACATATCTACATTTTAACAATAGCCCCAATTTTTGTTGCCTAACCTGGAGAAGAGAAAATAATGAGGGACTGGTAGAAAGCATCCTTCACAATCACAATCAGTCAAGTGCCACCTGCCTTATTCTACCTTCTACTAACTACTCTCCACACACTGGACTGACCTGCCCCCTGCATTTTCCCACTTTCGTGCATTTTTCTGCTGTTGGATCCTGTGACTTCAACGTCCTCCTCCTTACTTTGTCAGATCGCGTAAAGCCTCTCCGATGTCACCTTTTCCATGAAGCCTTCTGAGATTGACTTAGTAACAATGTCTTTGCTCTCTGACAGCCTAGTGCATCCTGTTTTGCAGGCCTCTAATTCACTTATCATGTATCATTTTGTGTTACTGTTTCGTTTTTTATGTGTCTTATCCTCAACTAGACTTTAAGTTCCTTAAGGACAGAGATTGTGATTTATATAAGCTTTATCTCTGCCCCTCCCCCAATGCCTCATGTAACACTCCATGGATACAATAAATGTTTGTTGAATCGAATTATCAATCACATCATGTTGGTGTTCAGTAGTTTCAGCTGTGTCCAGCTCTTCTTACATGTATGTGTGCATATTATAGACATATATATGTGCATATATTTATGTAGGTGTATAGAGAGAGAGAGGCAGAAAAACAGAGAGACAGAGAAAGAGAGAGAGATGTCTTCTGTCATAGCATGGCTACATGACCCTGAGCAAGTGACCCCAGACCATTCTCTAAGACCATAAACAGCAGACAAATCACTCATTTGCATTTGTGTCCACTGACACAATCACAGATCTGAACACATTTACAATAGGATTAAGTCTAAGCTTCTTCTTGTTTAATCTTTTCTGTTCTTCGTGACCCCATTTGGGGTTTTCTTGGCAAAGATAACAAAGTGATTTGCCATTTCCTTTTCCAATTCATTTTATAGATGAGGGAACTGAGGCAAACAGGGTTAAGTGGCTTGCCCAAGGGTCACACAGCTAGTAAATTACACAGTTGGTAATCTGAGGCTGCATTTGAACTCAGGTGCTCCTGATTCCAGGGCCGGCGCTCTAGCCAACCTAGCTGCCCACTATAAATAGGTGTGCTAGCAGGCAACAGGCATGTGTATGTGTGCATGTAATAGCTGTAGGTTCATAAATTTAGCATTGAAAGAGACCTTGAGGGGTCTTTACAGAAACAGAAATCAATATTCAGAGGTAAAGTTCCTTTTCCAAGATCACATGTATATTAAATATCAAAGGGAAGAGTCATACACAGGTCCTTGGACTCCGCATCTCATGCTCTTTTCAGTGCTCCAACTAACACACATTAGTACAGGACCCCAAGCTGGAGGATGATATTAATAATAAGGTTTGAATTTCCCTGGTGAAATATTTATGAAATCTAAAAAAACCCAGAACATGGGTCTCTTAGAAAAGGAACATACCATAGATAAGACCAAGGCCTGTGATTTCCCTGCTATAAGGAACTTCCTCTACCTAAGCAAGTCAGTAGCTTCTGAGAAACTGAACATTCTTGGAGAGTTGCCTAGAGTTTTGAGAGGTTAACTGATGTCCAGGGTCACAGAGCCAGTGGAGAGAGAAGAAAGAAAAGAAGGTTTTTTTCTCTTAAAGACCAGCCTTAACCCCAAATCACTCTGGTCCCAGACCAAGCCCTACTTAGTCACTGTTTGGGCCCTGATTGGCTCAGAATGAATTTAAATAAAAATTGTTTGTGTTTTGGACAGAAACCCTGAGGGTTCTCCCCTCCCATATCCATTTTTTCTCTTCTAGGGGCCATTCTTTGCCTCATTTTTTTTTTATTAAGACTTAGAGCTTTGCCTCAGTTAAACCACGACCTGTTAAAGACCTTAGCTTGAGAAGGCCAAGGTCCCCATTGCAACCTGGGCTGTCTCCAATTGTCCTGATCCATATCTAGCCACTGGACCCAGATGGCTCTGGAGGAGAAAGTGAGGCTGGTGACTTTGCACATCCCTCCCTCCTTAAATCTAATTCATTTGCATGTCATGACATCACCTCCCTGGTGCCATGGTTCTCTCAAAGGATAAATAGCAGAGAGCTAGTATATGGCAGAGTTAGGATCTGACTCTGAGGACAGTTTATCCATTAGGCCATATTGTCTCTTATACCATATAGAAGAGTTAAAAACACATACACGTGTGCACACACGCACACATTCCTCCCCCTCAGAGAGGGGATTGTGAAATACTTCAATGCATGACTGGAATTGTTAAAGTTCAATTCATGTTATCATACCTGCAGAAACAAACTGAGCTATGTTGTGAGGCTGCCTGTGTTAGCACAGAGAGCACTGAACTGGGAGACTGAAAATATGGGTCTGCCATTAACTGCCTTTTGACCATGGGTGGTTCAATTTAATTTTTGATTTGGCAAACAAATCACTTCATGACTCTGAGACCCAGTGTCCTCTTCTGCAAAGGGAGTCAGCTGGATAAAATGACTTCTAAGGTCCCTTCCAGCTTTAAGAAAAGTCTATGGCCTTATGAATTGACCAAGGCTGAAACTCCCTTCCACTCCCCTCTTCACTCCCAGAGTTCTCTATCTCTATTTTCCTTCTTTCCTCACCTTACTCCTGAAACAGAGCAATCTACATTTTATTCTCCACTGAATCCTTCCACAAGCCATTTTTTTGTTCGCTTGTTTTTCAGTCATACATGATTCTTCATGACCCTGTTTGGGGTTTTCTTAGCAAAGTGGTTTGCCATTTCCTTTCTCTAGCTCATTTTATAGATGAGGAAACTGGGGCAAACAGGGTGAAGTGACTTGCCCAGGGTCACACAGCTAGTGTCTGAAACTGGATATGAACACAGGATTATGAGTCTTCCTGAATTTGGTCCAGCACTCTATCCATGGTACCATCTAGCTGCCCCTTCCATAGACCACAGGCAACATTATTATCCTGACTCTGGTGCTAGCTATATAGTCTAGGCCAGATCACTTTAATTTTCTGGGTTCCACAATTCCTTAACTTTAAAATAAAGATGCACACTAAAATGATGGCTAAAGGTCTCTTCCACCTTCAAACTTGTTTGACTCCTTTGTGTCTGGCATAGATTAACGGACCCTCAGAAATAAAAAAAAATACTCTTCACCATCCTATAACACATAAAAGCAGAAAGGGAAGGGATCATTCCTTGTTCAGGGTGGTGTAGCAACTAAGTGGCAAGACTGGGACTTGAATTCAGATCTTCAGATTCCAAATCCAGTACTTTTGATTACTATACTGGGCTGATTCACCAGATTCTTTTCTTCCTCAGTCTTTGGTCGATTTTTATGGTTGCATGGTCATTTCAGTCATGTCCAGCTCTTTGTAAACCTATTTGAGGCTTTCTTGGCAAAGATACTGGAGTGGTTTGTCATTTCCTTCTCTAGCTCATTTTACAGATGAGGAAACTGAGGCAAACAGGGTGAAGCGACTTATCCAAGATCACACAGCTAGTAAATGTTTGAGGCCAAATTGAACTCAGGAAGATGAGTCTTATTGATTCTAAGCCTGGCACTCTATCTGCTGTGCCACCTACCTGCTCCCCATCCCTTTAGTCTATACTGACAGTCAAGAGATAAGGCAGTGGTATCAAACTCATAGAGAAACAAACATCACTAAACTATACATAAGGATCCCCATGGGCCACATACTGACTTGGAAAACCACATATTACTATCATCTATGCTTTATTATATTCTCACTTATTTTGTTGAACATTTCCCAATTACTTTTTAATCTGGTTCAGGCTTCACAGCATTATGTTGAGGGTCACATGCAGCCCACAAACCACATGTTTGATACCTCCAGTGTAAGGAAGAGGAATAGGAACCTGTGATTTCATTAATAGAGGGAAGTCCCAGATGAGGAAACTCTACCAACACAGGTCAGCATCTTCTCTGCAGTTCATAATCGAGAGGCAACTAGATGGTGCTGTGGATAGCTCATTGGACCTGGAGTGAAGAAGAACTGAGTTCAAATCCTGCCTTAAATATTTATTAGTCACGTGACCCCGGGAAGAGTACTTAATCTCTGCCTGCCTTAGTTTCCTCATATGTCAAATGGGGATAATAATACCACCTACCTAACAGAGTTATTGTGAGGCTCAAATGAGGTTAATATTTGTAAATCATTTTGAAAATTGTAAAGTATGATATAAATTCTAGTTATCACTATTATCTAAAGCACTGTAAAATCAGGTCGCTTTCCCAGAATCACTATTGCTTGTCTTTCATTTGTTAAAAGAGGACCAATGACATAATGGGGTGATGTCTTGACTTGAGAGTGAATTGGCTTTAAGTAAGGCAGAGTTGCACAAAGTTGTCAGCCTCTCTCTCTTTCAGAGTCATCAAAGCCTAGTGGCAAAACAAAACTCAGGACATCCCCCTAACTCACCAACGGTTTGAGTCCCATTGGTTATCCTCAACCTGGTTTAGCCTGTCTTCTAGACAGTTTTACTAGGGTGTGGCCACTGAGCATACTATAGCTTCTTGGAGCCACAGGTGACAGTTGGGTGAAAGGTGGGCACCAAAAGTCAATGAGCATCCCTGAAAAGGGCTCAGCAAACCCTCACACCAGATAGGCCATAGAGTTAACATTGAAAGGAAAATGAATGCTATTGCACAAAATAGGTGTGAAAAATAAATGACCCAAGTGGTAATATCTTACAAATAAAAAGATATTATCGATGCCGATGATAATGATATTGATGATTACATATTGATTTCCAGGAAAAACAAAGTACCTCCAGACCTGTAAAAGGCAATAGAAAGGCCTCAACAATATTTCTAGAAACTTACTAGTCTTTGACTGACTTTCATAGACTTAACTCTTCTCAGCAATGCAAGGACCTAAAGTTTTTCCAAAGGCCTCATGGTGGAAAATGCCATCCACATCCAGAGAAAGAACTATGGAGTCTGAATGTAGAGTGAAGCAGGCTATTTTCTTTTTTTGTTTTGTTTTGTTTTATGTTTTTCTTTCTCATGGTTCCTCCCATTTGTTCTAATTCTTCTATAAAACATGACTAATGTGAAAATATGTTTAATAGGAGTGTATGTATAGAGCCTATATTGGATTGCATGCCATCTTGGGGAGGGGGAGGGGAAGGAGGGGGAGAAAATTTAATACTTATGGAAGTGAATGTAGAAAACTAAAAATAAATAAATTAACTTATTAAAAAAAAAAGAAACTTACTAGTCTTGGGTATAACAGTTTTGTTTTTGCTTTTTAAGGTTCTAGTCTCTGTAATGTTGTTTTCCTTGCTAGACTTTCCTTTTTTCTGGAGGGGAGAAGGCAGGGCCATTGGGGTTAAGTGACTTGCCCAAGGTCACACAGCTAATAAGTGTGTCAAGTATCTAAGGTCAGATTTGAACTCAGGTCCTCCTGATTCCAGGGCCAGTGCTCTACTCACTGCGCCACCTAGCTGCCCCCTTGCTAGACTTTCTAGCACTAACAATACTGATTAGCTATGTTTAAATTCATACAATACTGGAGCCAGATGGGATATCAAATATTAAGTCTAACCTTACCATTTTACAGATAAGAAAACTGAGGGCCAGAGAAAGGACCTGGCTTGGTAAAGTCACACAGATGGCTGGTGAAAGAGCTGGAACTAAGAGCCATAACTAGGGCAGAGTGACCTGCCCTTGCCTCGGGGCACCAAAATCTAAGAGGAAGTTTTGTCTCCATGGCACCTATAAGCCTATTCTGATCAGTACCTGACCTTGGACATGAATCCTGCCATCTTCAGGGTCCTGTGGTACCCTGCCTCTCCCTTCTGCTACCTGACATCGAACTAACTCAGTTGAGTGAACAGTGGCACAGGTCTTAGATATAGAAAAATATTTATAGCAGCTTTTTTTTATGGTGGCAAAAAAAAACCCTGGAAACTAAAGAAATCTCCATCAGTTAAGGAGTGGCTGAACAAATTGGGGTACGTGAAAGTGATCATACTCCATCACATTCATATACCACAATTTGTTCAGCCTTAAGAAATGAGGAAAATGGTAGTTGCAAAGAGCCATGAAGTTGTATGAACTGATGTAGAATAAAACAAACAGAACCTGAAAGACAATTTATACCATACATCAGTGTTTTAAAACAAACAATTTTGATAACTTCTGTAAATTAACAAAAGGATGAAATGAACAGAACTAGGAGAATAATTGATAAAATTGCTATAATACTATAGAGACAAATAACTTGGAAAGCTATAAGATCAATACAGGGACCATCCATGATTCCAGGGGGCTAATGACATAGCATATATCTGCCTCCTGAGAGAGAAGTGATGGATTTAGGGTATATATATATATAGGGTATATACAGCCAATGAATTTGTTGTGCTTGACTATACATATTTGTTTCAAGAAATTTGTTTTTTCTTTTCTCTTTTTTCCCAATGGCAAGAGAAAATATACATTTCTGTTCATTAAAAACAATTTTTAAAACAGAGAGGCAAGAGGCATGCTATAGATGTGGAATTTTCACATTTCACTTCTCAATTTTTAATTTGCGTTTTCAATTGAACTCACCATAGACTTTGTTTTCCTTAATTGTTTTACTTTGTTACAAGAGACCTCTCAAAGAGTAGAGGTCATTTGTCAAAGTTAGTAATATAAAAACAAAACAGGTCAATAGAACTTAAAAAGAAGAAGGTTAAGGTGAGAGTATGCATTTCACCTGTTTGGAAGATTACGATATAATCTGAGTTCTTAACTTGGGAACTGAGAACTTTTTAAAAAAATATTTTGATAACTGTAGCTCGATATAATTTATTTCCTTTGTGATCCTATGGATTTTATGCCTTTAAAAACATTATTCAGAGAAGAGCTCCCTAGGCTTCACCAGACTTCCAGAGAGGTCTGTGATATCAAAAAAGGTTAAGAAACCATGGTGCATAAGATTCTGTCTTAGTACAAATAACTAGGTTCAGAAGATGTCCAAGAATTTTCTTATGGTTGGCTTCTTAGGGTACAATAGAAGCTTTATTGAGAGATACACAGAGCTAGAAGATAGAAGCCTCTAGATGGCACCAAGAAACATCAGCTGCTTTCAAGTAATCCCCTGCCCAGGTGTCTGTCCTGAAGCCCGTAGTTGTAACAGTCCTGTTCTTGGAGTCTGCTCCTTACCCTCACCTCTATCCCCACTGTGGAGAGCTTGTGGCTTAAACAGAACTTCAAACCAAGGAAATGGAAAGGAATAAGGCATTTATAAAGCACCTACTATTTTCTAGCCACAGTGCTAGGCACTTTGTCTCATCTGAAACCAAGGACTCTAAAAAAGGGAGACTTGACTTGAAATCCCCTACAGGGCCCCTCCTCAACCATTTCTGGATGCCTTATTTATGAGCCAAGTTGTACTTAACATTCTAGAAACTTGGGATGTATGGGGTGTTCAGGGAGGACTAGCACTTCTGGTGTGAGGACTTGCTGAGCCCTTTTCAGGAACACTCATCCACATTAGGTATCTACCTTTCACCCAACTCTCACCTGTGGCTCCAAAAAGCTGTAACCAGCACAGTGGCCACACCTTGGTAAAACCATCTGGGCAAACCAGCTAAACCAGGTTGAAGGTAACTGACAGGCCTCAAACCCATCAATAAGTTAGGGGGGATGTTTACTCCAAGCATGTGAAGACTTCTCCCAGTGGACAGATAGGAACAATTTGTTCCAACAGCCATGAAGGCAGCTAAAGCACTGAAGCAGGCACCATGGAATGCTTAGAACTTGGTTAGACATCAAAGACACCAAGGTCATCTACTGCATCCTGAGCCATCGCCAGTCCTCTTGACTTCTGTTTTGCCACTGGACTTTGATGACTCTGGAGGAAAGTATGTGGCTAATGATTTTGTGCAACTCTGCCTCACTTATATCCAATTCCTGTGCAAATCAAGACATCACCCCATGATGTCACTGGTCCCCTTCAAAAACAAGGAGGAACAACAACTCAACAACTTGGAGTCCTTCAACACCCCAAGTTTAAATAAGGGCATTTCCTAAGCTTGCATGATAGATCTTTGCAGGCATGGGAAAGCTGTAATGGATCCTGGACCAATCCTGCTTAAACAACAGCTTCTCATCTGATGCAGTCTGTGTATAGCCCTGTGACTGCCCATAGCCCTTTTCCCAATATTTAAGGAATTAAATAGTCTGCTATTTGGATTCCTATCATGATGCCCTCTGCCGTAAAATGGGACTGGGTGGTTTTTAGTTTGTAATTCCCTGCTCCCTCTACCCCCATCAAAAAACAAAGACAACAATTTCAAATTTATTCCTGGTGGCAAGAATTCCTAATCCTGCAGAGGACCAGAAAATATGTGTCTTTTCTTTTGGTCAGACTAGGGCTATGTCTACTGTCTTTAAAAAAGAGGATGGCTGCTACATCTCCAGTTTGGTCCGGTGGACCCAGTCTCAAGAGAAAAAGACTCTACTGTAGTGACCAGTTATGATTTATAACTTTAAATAATGAAATATGCCACCTACTTCTTAGTAGAGAGATAATGGACTAGAGGTACGTATATCAGACATACATTTTCAGTCATGGGCACCTGAGCTCAGATCTGACTCCAAACACTCAGTAGACGCATGACCCTAGACAAGTCACTGAACCTCTGTCTGCTTTTTACCTCGTCTATAAAATGAGAACCATAATAATAGCATCCATCTCCCAGACTTGTTCTGAGTCTCAAATGAGATAATATTTATGAAATGCTTACTGCAGTGCCAGACATATAATAGGCACTTCATAAATATTTATTCCCTTCATGATTTTTTTTATTTTTTCCTTTTTTTCTTTTTCTTTCCATGATTTTTTTTGCTCAATTACATTTACTTGTTTCTATTGGAGGGTTTGGGGAAAGAAATTGAGTTAATGGGTAGTGATAAGAATGAAGGAAAGAAAGAACCAAAGAGAGAGGGGAGAGGGTGAAGAAAGAAAAGAAAGGAAGCATCAAGAAGATTTTGAAAAAATATACAGAAGAAAACAAAAAGGAGTTGAGAAATGGCAAAATCAAAGAGGGCAATTTTGTTTTTAAGAATAACCGGCTGGCAAAGAATTGAAAATCTAGGGATGCCCATTGGTGATGACTGAACAAGTTGGGGTATATGATTGCGAGAGAATATTATTGTGCTATAAGAAATGATGCAGGATGCTTTCAGAAAAACCTGGGAAGTCTTACACAAACTGATGCAAAGTGAAGTGAGCAGAACCAGGAGAACATTGTACACAGTAACGGCAATATTGTACAAGGGTCAACTGTGAATGACTTGGCTATTCCCAGCAAAACAATGATCCAAGACAATTCTGAAGGCTTATGATGAAAATTGTTATCCGTCTCCAGAGAGCGAACTAATGCAGTATGAATGCAAATTGAAGTATACTTTTTTAAACTTTATTATTCTTGGGCTTTTAGGCCTGCATTTTCTTTTGCATCATGACTAATGTGGAAATGTTTCGCATTACTGCACATGTATAATCTATAGCAGAGTGTTTGCCTTCTCAGGGAGGAGGTAGAGAGAGAAGGAAAGAATATGGATTGCAAAAAAATTTTAATGTTAAAATTTTTCTTTACATGTAATTGAGAAAAAATAAAATAAAATCTAAATGTTAATAATAATAATCAGCATTTCTATAGGGTTTTAAGTTTTTAAAGTACGTTACAAATATTACCTCATGTCATCCTCATGATAGCCCTGGAAGGTAGGTACTATAATCATTCCATTTTTGGAGATGAGGAAACAGACAAATAGAGGTTAAGTGGCATGCCCAGGACCATACAGCTATTAAGTGTCTGAGGCCAGATTTGAACTTAGTTCTTCCTGACTCCAGCACTCTATCAAGCAGCAGAAGCAGCGGTGTACACTTCCATGGTATTTTACCATGGTAAACTTGATATGTACTTTTTAAAAGAACAAACCATGTAAAAAAATTCATGGCTTCATATACAATCCTTTTTGTTGTTGTTTGTGTATTGAAAAATTCATATTTTAAGCTTATACAAAAGAATATTTAAAAAAAAATAATGTGGGCAGAGTATTGATGTCCTGGGTCATAGTCTATGTCCTCTCACCCTTGATCCCCATTAGCCAGGGCTCATAAGAGCAAAGCATCTGGCAGGAACAGAATCCCTTGTAGTAGCAAAGCCTCCTTAGGAGCTCTGCTTATCGGTATCAGTTATCATACCGGGCAACAGAACAATAGGCAGTAGAGACTATTCCTGTGGCTCAGTAACTATAGTTAGCATTAGCAGTAGTAATGAAGAGAAGTGGAGTGGATGGAGAAGAGCAATAGGGGGAAACCAATCAAATCATGGGTCACAAATTCAGACACAGAATGCATTAGAATCCCAGAGTGTCAGAACCGGCAGTGATCTGCGTCCAATGTCTCCATTTCATAAGAGGAAGGTGTGGCAACATGCCCAAGGTTGATTGCCTAGTTAGTGGCAGAGCAAGGACAACAATCCGTGTCCCCTGGCTCCAGGACTCTTTCCGCTACATCATGTTTCTTCTCCATTAAAAGGCCTGGAGTTGTCAATTAGGTCTCTAGGGAAGGATGCAGAAGGGAGCTTTGAGATGGTTCACAGAGTCTATTAAGGCTTGTTGTTCGTGTTATTTTTCAGTTGTTTCAGGTTTGTCCGACTCTTCGTGACCCCATTTGGAGTTTTCTTGCCAAGAGATACTGGAGTGGTTTGCCATTTCCTTCTCCAGCTCATTTTGCAGATGAGGAAACTGAGGTAGACAGGGTAAAGTGACTTGCTCAGGGTCACGCAGCTAAGAAGTGTCTGAAGCCAGATTTGAACTCACAAAGATGAGTTTGCCTGTTTTCAGGCCCAGCATTCTATCCATTATACCACCTAGATGGCCTATTGAGGGTTATAGGATCCCAAAAAGCAAATTCTTTTTCAGTAGCGACATTTCAGGTACTGATGAACATTGTATTTGCTTGGGTATTATATTCTACCTCCTTTGGCATTAAATGCTAAGTGAGATTATTTTTTTGGCCTCTGGAGTTTCTTCATTTTGAAGAGCCCTTCAGCCAAACAAAAGCACAAAAGGGTTGCCAAGGCAGAACTAAAAACCTCAGTACCCACCTAGAATGAAATGGTCCTTTCTGAATATCTGGGTTTGAATAGGTAAAGGCTGAGAATTACATGGTGTCCTAAAATTCTTCAAGCTATTAAAGTCTTAAGTTGACCTAAGACTTTTGGGACATCCTGTTTGAAATGGGTATATTTGTCATTTATTTGAGAAGAAAGGACAGGAGGTCTTGGGTAAGAGTATAGGAGAAGTGTAGGAGGAGAAGGACCAGAAAATGAAGATTGTTAAAGACAATACAGAAATAAATATTTATATAGCCCCCTACTATGTACCAGGCACTGTGCTAAGTCCTTTTTTCATTTTTCTTTTGTTTTTTTTCTTTCTTTTTTTTTATTTTTACCAAATATAATGTCATTTGATCCTCACAACAACCCTGGAAGGTAGGAGCTATTATTATTCCCATTTTTCAGCTGAGGAAACTGAGGCAAAAAGAGGTTCAATTATTTTCCCACAGTCATACAGGTAGGAAGTATCTGAGACTGAATCATGAACTCAGGTCTTCCTGACTCTAGGCCCAGAATGCTATCCACTGTGCTGCCAGCTGCCTCAAAAGAGGAAAGAAGCAGCAGCTATAGAACAAAACTAGAAATAATAAAGAAGCTTAAGGAATGGGTAAGGCTAGAATATAAAAAAAAAAGTGAAGTGACCCAAAATCTAGAGTCTTTGGATAAAATTCTTAGGGGATCACCTCGATAGCGGAGTGAACAGAGGTAGAATCCTCTAGCCTTTTCATAAATATTTCAGCAAGGATGAAAAGAAAAGAACACAAGGTGAAAAAACAATCAAGAAATCCAAGGAGATGCTATAGTTAGTGCTTTCTCTCAGTCCAGGTCCACACCAAGAGACTGATACAAGCCTAGAAACTTTACAGAAAGAGTCCAGACAGAAGAGTCCATACAAGTAGGGCAGCTCACCCAAGCCTACATTAAAAAGCATAGGGACCAGGAACAAGCTGCAGAAGCCAGGATCTTTCCACCGCTTCTATCACCTGCAGCTTTGAATCAGAAAAAGAGAGATGGAAGTCTAGACCAAGGTCTAGCCCAAAACTTCTGTAGCCTGTAGCTGTGTCATTCTGACTTTAAGTGGGGTTGCAGGAGACTATGGAGCTCAGATTGGGAGGGCAATGATCGGAGCACACTCTGGACCACACCACCCTGGTGTAGCACATTGTCTGGAGCCACTCATGAGGACCTTGAAAAGCACAGTGCTCTTTACTCAGTCCCCAGATACTACAAATCAGGACCAAAGAAGGTGTCATCATTGCTTTCAAAGGTGCACAGAGCCTGGCCCCAACACAAAATCCCAATTCATAAGGTCAAAGAACAACGACAATACAGTTGTCCCTTCCACATTGCAACTTTCCCCATCATGGTTTTGATATATCATGGCATAAGAAATTAAATAGGAATTTTGGGGGAGTTTTGTGGAAGCTGCAGACTACACATGAAGGCCAGAAGACAGTACAGAAAAAGTTCAGAAACTCAGGAATGCATAAAATATATGTATGGTATTGTATAATATTAACATATTTTAGCTTTTAACTCCATAATAGTTCATATTTCTTCTCTGGTATGAAGGGAGGGCCAAAAAATTTTACACAGATTTTCCAGATCACAGGGGCACTATGCCCCTAACCCCCCTGATGTGAAAGGGATACTAATGAAATATCGTGGAGCCAGGGAAAATAATAATTCTACATCATCTACAAGTAAAACTTCCAAGAAAATCACTGATATACCACAAACTCTCCCAGACACAATGGCACAAGAGATTAAAATGGTCCCATAAAAGTAATGAGAGCTCTAAAGAAAAGAATGGGAAAGGAAATGGGGTTCTGTGGGAAAGAACTAGATGGAGAATAAACAGCTAAATGTAGAAGGTACAAAATCTTACTCAGTTATAACTGACTCTTAGAAAATTAGATTGGACCAGACAGAGATCAATGGCTCCATAAAACAATAAGTAATACTAGAATGAAAGAAAAAGACTGGAAAAAATAGAAGAAAAATAAAGTATCTTCTATAAAAAAACATGTGACCTGGAAAACTGATCGAGGAAAGAAAATCCAAGAATCATTGGACTACCTGAAAACCTTTACCATAAAACTACCTATTTGCCATTTTTCAAAAAATTTGAATGAAAACCATCCAGACCTATTAAAACCAGAAGGCAGAATGAAAAGATAAAGAATCCATCAGGCACCCCCTACAAGAAACCCAAAAACAAAACTCACAGGAACATTATAGCTAAAACTCAGAGTTTTCAGATAAAGCTAAAAAATATTATAAGAAAGCAGAAAAAAAAAGACTTCAGGTAGCAAGAAACCACAGTGAGGATCAAAAAAGTCCTGTCATACCATTATAAAAGAGAGCAGTTCTTAGAATTCATAAGTTCCAGAAGGCAAAATGTAAAGCTCAAGAATTGTTCATTTGGCAAAACTAAGAATAATCTTACAGTGGGGCAAAGGATGAATGGATCTTGAATGAAATAAAGGATTTCCAAGTACTACTGATGAAGAGATCATAGTTGAGTAGATACTCTAAAATGCAAGTCCAAGATTCAAGAGAAACATAGGAAGGTAATTACATCTGATAAATTAGAAAGGGACAAAGTGTTTACATTCTAGTAGGAAGAGAAGAAATACATTTCTCCTCAGAATCCTAATATCTTCAGTGTGGTCACAGAGAGAGTGAATGAGATGGATGGCCTAGAATCCTTGGTAATATTTTGATGACCTTGGGAGAAAAAATAAAAAGGAAGGAAAAAAGGAATGCTCTAGGAAAAAAAAAAGAGGGGGGAAAGGGATGGAATTTATTGTCTCACATAATCAGAGTATGAGTGAAAACTATGCAAACTTGGAGGAAGGGATGATGAGAAATATGGGTAAATTTCACTTCCATCTCAACTCTTTTCAAAGGAGATTTGAATGCAAACATACATACTACATACACACACACACACACGCACGCACACACACACACACACACACACACACACACACACACAGAGTTTTAGTGTAGAAATACATCAAAAAGCTTTGAAAGACTTCAAATCTCTCTACATCATCTACAAGTAAAACCCCCAAGAAAATCATTATACCACAAATTCTCCTGGACAGTATGGCACAGGAGTTTAAAATGATATC
Organism: Trichosurus vulpecula; assembly: GCF_011100635.1. Classification (NCBI taxonomy): domain Eukaryota; kingdom Metazoa; phylum Chordata; class Mammalia; order Diprotodontia; family Phalangeridae; genus Trichosurus; species Trichosurus vulpecula. Next base: position 235,986,154 of record NC_050579.1, on the reverse strand, counting down.
ATAGAAGTAACGAGAGCTCTAAAGAAAAGAACGAGAAAGGAAATTTGGGTTCTATGGGGAAGAATTAGATGGAGAATAAATAGCTAAGTCTAGAAGGTACAAAACCTTAATCAGTTAACTGACTCAAAAGTGCAGTGACCAGCTATCATTTCAGAGTACTAATGAGGAACGTGTGCTATGAACCTCCAGAAAGAGAAGGAATGTACTCAAGGTGCAGAATGAGACACATTTTTGGACACAGAAAATGCATGGATATATTTGCTTGATTAGTTTTATTTGTTACACAAATTGGTTGTTGCTGTTGTTTCCATTGAAGGAATAGGATTTGTAAGGAGAGGAGAGATTGCAATAATGATGACCAAAAAACCCCAAAAAACAATACACGGAAGGAAGAAGAAAAGGATTGTAATAATGATGACAAAAAAAGAAGAGGAGGAGGAAGAGATATCGTTTTTAAAGACTTGGTTTCCCTGTCTTGCAGCTAGATTGCACACAGGTAAGAGGAAACACTTAAACTAAAACATTGGATTTATTATAGATGTTTAAAAAACAAATTACATATAATAGAAAGTCTCCTATTCATACGTAATTCTGTTTTTTTCCTATTCTACCTTCTATATGGAAATTTTCCTCTGTGCATAAAATGAAGAATTTTTTAAAATATTTTTTTAATTTCTCAAACTTAATTGATTTAACCAATATGAGAAATAGTTGTCTTACCAAGAATTCTACCTAGCCATTAGTAAATTTAGAAAAAATGATTTTTATTTCATGTCATTTCAGATGGGTGACCTGGCATTTAAACCCTGTGAAAAATGGTACCTTAGTAGGCACAGGCACACTACAAGACAATAACAAAACCCTTTTATAACCCATCCTGATTCAAATTTCCTGCCCTGCATCCCATTGGTCAGGCATTTCAAGGTTCATGGCCTATCTGAAAACACCTAAACCCCACCCCCACACATGGTTCTACACTCCTGCTTATATCTCTCATTTCCACATTTCAATCCCCTCATTCAACTTCATTTTCTTTATACTTTATTTAATAAAGGAAATACCAAGCCATAAAATACATTTAGTCTCCTCCCAGTTTGTCTATATCAGATGTCATGATCTCCATAGCATGAGAAAGGAATTTTCTCAATTGCTAAGAGAATTGACCAAAGTATGAGTTGAAAATTTGAACCCAGGATAGCCATGAGAAAAAGTCCCATTATCTAAGACAGGATTAATGGACCCCATCCTTGGTGAGTGACACCTGACCAGGCAGTTCTTCTGATACACAGGAAAAAGGCCTTCTCAAAACATGAGGATATTCTGATTAACAGGTGGCCAACATTCCCCACTGCTTTCTATTATAATTAGTTTTTCTCTTACACCAGCCATCAGTATGACTTCAAATTATGTTTCATATAATTTCTGTGGAAACAAAATTCAATCATCCTTTACAACCAACAACAAGCTTGCTCAAAAGGTTGATAGAAACATGGTTAATATTAGCCTTGCTTGACCAATGTACAGACCAGCATTCAAGTCATCTCCATGGGCTCCCCGATTCCTACCTGTGAGTATTTCCAAGGTGGAAGGTAACCACAAAACTTAAATTGTAATGGTCCTTACCCTTTCTCTCTCCTCCTACTCCCTACCGCAGTACCATAAGACAACAGGAAAATAAAAATTAGTTTTTCTTCCAAAAAAGATCTGGGGCCCATGGCCTATGGCAAAGTAATCAAGTTGGTGAGGTAGACTGAAAATAAAATAAAAAATTAGAAGAGGAGGAAAATAAGCATATTCCAATGGATATTTTATATTTTTAATTAATATCTTTTTTTCCTTTGGCAATTATGTCCTGACCTGCCCCACCCCATTGCATCCGTCCTTATAACAATGAAAAATAATTAATTAAAACTGAGTATTCCGTCAACAAGCGTTTATTAAACATCTACTATGTGCTAGGCACTGTGCTAAGTTCTAGAGAAGAAAGAATGGTAAAAGATATTTCTTGCCATCAAGAAGTTCACAGTTTCATGAGAGAGACATCATGAAAATGATGATGTATAAACAAGCTCTATTTGGGATAATTTAGAAGTAACCAACAAAAAGAAGGCCATAACCTTAAGAGGGATCAGGAGAGGCTTTTTACAGAAAATGAAATTTTAGTTGAGTCTTTAAGGAAACCAGGAAAGTTCCTGCCCTCAAGGAGCTTGCCTTCTAACGGAAGACAACACACAAAATGGAACTGAAAAGCTGGGGTGGTGAGAGAAGGTACCTGGAGGGGCAGCTAGGTGGTGCAACGAGTAGAGACCGGCCCTGGAGTCGGTAGGATCTGAGTTCTAATCTGGCCTTAGATACTTGACACACTTACCAGCTATGTGACTTTGGGCAAGTCACTTAACCCCAATTACCTTGCATTCCCTTCTCAAAGAAAAGAGACAGTACCTGGAGCAAGGCATGGTTTTGAAGTCCAGAGAAAGTCAGGAACAGAAGCTTCAGAGAAAGAAAGATAGGCCTGCCTGGGTCCTTACACAAAAGGTGGGCTCCACAAGGAATTCACCAGTAGGAGAATTGGAGCAGACCTTGTGGAGGGATACAGCAGAAGGAGGAGGCCACAGATATGGCAGGCTGTTCCAGGGCGAGGAGGCCTCAGCTTCTGAAAGAAGTTCCAGGATAAGCTAACAGCAGAGGAGGCATGGTGTTGAAATCCAGAGAAAGTCAGAAATGGGGCCAGCAAGATTAGCTAACAAGGAGCATATGGAGAATCATTTCTATAGTACCGGGTGATATGGGGTTGCCTGGTACCAGATGGAAATTTTATCTATGAGATTATTATTAAGAAAAGAGCAAGAGACCCTCTTGGCTAATTTTCAGGGTAAAAGCAAAAAGCGAAGAAAAATTACCACTTAAGGGATATGTGCCAATTACCTAGCAACTGTTGCAATGGTTTCCATGTCTGGTATCCACAATTCTATATTCTTTCTTTCTGCTTGTAAGCAACAAGCAAATCACATGACTTCAAACACCGCCACCTCCAGTCCCTGGTGGAGATGACCCAAGACCTCGTATCCAAGAGTCTTAGGATAGTGCCCACAGGATCACCATTACTCCTTCCAACACAGGACTTATAGACAGCAGTTAGGGGAGCAATAATTTTTGGAGAAGGGACCACATTTTTGTCACCGTCAACACCAACCACTGACCAACTACCACCAACAAGGTAGGTGAGTCCAAGAATCCTGAGAGTGGCAACATCCTCCAGACCTTCTCTCTCCACCCCCACAGCAATGATCCCAGGAAGCAGATTTAGTGGAGATGCAGCCTGACAATCGTGGGTTCAGTAGCCACAGCTGCTGAAAACCCAGAAAAGAAAGTGGTCAGTACCAAAGTTCTCCACACTGTCAAATGGTTCAACGTGAGACACTGATATGCTTTTATTAGTGAAAATTACATTAAAGAAGATGCATTACCACCTGCTTTGCCCACTGTACCCTAAGAGCCATGATACCTTCTTATTTGACTTATAATTGAAACCTTTATGTGTTATCTCTCCCCCATTAAAATGTGAACTCCTTGAGATTAAGAAATATCTTACTTCTCTATTTCCATCCCCAGAACTTAGTACAGGGTTTTTATATAGTATGTGCTTAATAAATGCCTTTTCATTAATTCATTTATATGGTTTTGCTTCTTAGAATTTTATAACTGAAAGTGTTATCTTACTGTAACAACAATGCTACTTGACATTACTGGGGCTGTGTACAACCAATAACATCAGCACACAGTAGGGCTGCTAGAACAAGTTCTTTGATCTGCTTTTCTAAGGAAAGCAACTTTAAGGGGTTTACAATCTCACTTTAATCAACCATATATGTGTGTGTGTGTATACATATACATATATATACATATATGCATATATATGGACACACATATACATATATTGTACATATATACATATATATATAGACACACATATACATATATATTGTGTGTATATATCATTCACTTAGTTCAGGGAGAAAAGTCAGTACCCTGAACTTCAGAGTGAATATAAACAGAAATTACAAACACAGAAAATTTCAACAGACAAGTTTCTAGCTGTCTGAGCAAAGCTATACATACATAGTTACCAGAGAGAGAAGCACCAACATCTGGGTTTTCAAAGCCATGAGGCTCCAATGGCTACCAAGAGTTTCATCTGGTCAAATCACATGACACTCTTCCAATGAGTGAGCCCCAAACAAAATGCTAACCTTAGAGTATTTACCCACTTCTTCAGGGTCAGAGTGCTTCACACATCTTGGAGGTTTTCACACCTCTTGAGGGTTTCACACCTCTCATGACCTAACTAGCAAAAGGGGTTGGGCCTTCCTAAAAACAAAGGCAAGACTCAATCAAAGGCACTTGATTGCCTTAGTGCTGAGAAGCACTCCAAAACAAAAGACAACAAAAAGTCCCACTTTGCTTGCCATTACACTTACCTCACTCCAAGCAATATTAATGAATCAATACTGTTTGTTACAGATTTTATAGATATAGATATAGATATAGATATAGATATAGATATAGATATAGATATAGATATAGATATAGATATAGATATAGATATAGATGTATCCACAGCTAGATGGCCCATGGAGAGAGCTGGAGTCAGGCAGATCTGAATTCAAATCTTGCCTCAAACATTTATTAGATGTATGATCCCTGAGAAAGTTTCTTAGCCTCAGTATCCACATCTGTAAAAACAAGATAATAGTAGCACCTACCTTGCAGAATTGTTGTGAGGACGAAATAAAATAAAACATGTAAAGCGTTTTGCAAACTTTAAAAACTACATAAATTCTGGCTATTGTTATTATACATACATTAGCATGTGGTGCTATATTAATAAGTCTTAGCATCTGTGTGTGATAAATACTTATTCCCTCTCCCTTATAGAGTACAAACTGGCATTTCCAGGATCCAAAGGGATGGGGGAAAAAGCACCTCCATAAAGTTCTAAAAGACCTTATACTTATGGGAAAGTACATCCCAAGTTTATGGGGGAAATGTGTTGTGGTTACTTTTCTCCTGTTATTTCATTAAATGCCTTTGCTTTGAGCCAATTGTGTCTTCTGGTGAATTAGGAAAAAAAAGTTAACACATCATGTAAAGGGTTCATGGGCTATGGTTTAGAATGCTTGCACATCAGGGAGAGCTCTGAACCTGGGTGATTAGACTGTGCAAAGTGATATAACTTACCTTATAGAGGAGAATGGTGAAAGATTATGAATAGCATGGCCTTATGAAGGAAAAAAATTATTTAAAAACATTTATTTAATATAATATAATAATATTATATAATAACAAAAGTATATAATATTCTATAAATATAATTCATATAAAAATATAATTGTATATTATTATATAAATATAAGCAATATATAATTATATAATAATGTATTTTATATAACATATTTGTTATTTTTAAAAATTATTTTTAAAACACCCAGAAATCTCTTGCATGTTTTGCAGAGAAAAGATACATATTTTCATATGAGCCTTCTTAGGATAATAATCCTTCTTTGTCATCAACAGCCCTAAAAATGAAAATTTTAGGCCAGATATTAAGGGAAGTTAGTCTCTTAGCAGCTCTGATGAGATATCTAGGAGCAAACAGGGTCTTTGTAGCAAATGACTAGGTCCAAAGCAGTTTGCTTTAAGATTTTAGGGGACTTACTGTGAACATTGTAGCAAGGTGGAGCAGAGGATAGAATGCTGGGCCCAGAGTCAGGGAAGCCTGAGTTCAGATTCAAACATAGACACTTCCCAGCCATGTGATCCTGGGCAAGTCACTTAACCTCTGTTTGCCTCAGTTTCCTCATCTGTAAAATGGGGATAGTAGCATTTACCTCCCAGGGTTTTTGTAAGGATCATGAGATAATATTTGTAAAGTACTTAGCGTACAGTGCCTGGCACGTAGTAAGAATTATATAAATGTTAACTATTATTATTATTATTATTGCAGGGTTGTTGTGAGGCTCGAATATTTCTAAATATTTTAGCTAATATTTTAAGCTCCTGACACATAGTAAGTAGGTACTACATAAATACTTGTTCCTTCCCCTTTCCTCATGGGGGCTGGCTGTATTGTGTCAAGATAACACTTGTCCTTACTTGTGAAAGCACGATAAAGCACCAGGCTAACAGGAAGCACCTGTTACGGTGCCAATGTCTTGAGTCAGTCGAGAGATCAAAAGATGAGTTACCTCAGCCACAAGAAGCTGAAAAGGGGATTTTTCAACCACAAGACACCAAAGGCCTGTACAAAGATTTTGGCAGACGCCGCACTGGCCAGGCTCATTATCTCCCTACCCAGGAGAATTCATGAACTCATTTGTATGTACAAGAAAAGGCTCAAAATTTTAAAACAACTCTGATAGGCCGGTGGTCATGGGGGAGTAGGAGAAGGGTTACTTAGGAGGGGAAGATCTGGAAAAATAATGTCCCTAATGGAAAGACCAGTGGGGTTTCGTCAGACTGGTTTAACAAGGTAGTACTGGGCCATCTGCTTTCCTTAATTGTGGGGGCTTATGTGAGCAAGATTATAGTTAAAAGGTTTTTATCTCTACATAACTCTGTGACACTGACCCTCTACTATATATGGCAGAGGAAGGTCATGCCTGGAGCATCTCTTCTCTATTTGCTGATAGGGCTGGCCCCAGTAGGAAAACATTTGAGGAGTCTAACTTGTTTTGACTAGTGCAGGCAATCTGTTCGTTTTCTTTCCCTCTCCTGATGAGACACACTTTGTGATCACTAAAATACAGTAGGGTTAAATGGACAGGGTGCTGGATCTAAAGTCAGGGGAAATAGGTTCAAATTCTATCTCTGCCACATAGATGATAGATAGATAGATAGATATACAGACATAGATAGATAGATAGATGATAGATACATAGATACATAGATACATTGATGATAAATAGATAATATTGCATGTATGCTGTGCTGGCTCACTGCCTCAAGGCAAGTAGGCTACATCTCTCCTCAGGGTTCCAGGGTACCCTGAGGGACTTGAGGTATCCTTTTTTTCTACTGCAATCAGTTCAAGCCCCTATCAACTATCTTATCCCCCACCCTTTTGTTCTGGAGCCATTGGCTAGCATCTGGTTCCATTTAATCATTTAACATCAATTAGCTTTTGCACAAAGATATTTGCTTCAAAGATATATCCGGAAACAAACAAAAAAATTTCCCCCAACACTTCTGGGGCATGTACTCCCCTTTACCTTGTCACTCTCTGTGGGAGTGTAAGATCAGCTTAGCTCAGTTCCTACACAGCATTGACACCACTAAGTTCACATCCAAAGGCAGCAGCCAGATAAGTGTGGGGAGAGTGGGGAAGGGGAGATTATGGTGCAACTTGGAGCTGGTGGTCATGAAGTGAGGTGAACATGTGGTATGTGGCAACATAAACTGAAGCCTGGGATAGATCTTAATTTCAAAAGTCCAAGGTCATGTGCTGCACCCCAGGCTATCACCTTTCCATTGCACAGCTCTGCCTCACTTAAATCCAATTTACTCAAGTCAAAACATCACCCTTGTGATGTCACTGGTCCTCTTGGAGAACAAAGGACCATCACCACCACCAACAACAAAAACAGGGTCAGAATTCATCTCTAAAAGCCCAGGATGACTCCAAGGTTTCAGTACGTAGGAAGCACCATGGTCTAGAGCTGAAGGTGTGACCTTGGACAAGTCTACTTCTCTGATCTCGTTTCCTCATCTGTAAATAAGGGGAATGTAAAATGACTTCTCAGGTCCTTTTCAGCTCTAAATACATGGTCCTGTGAAAGAAAGAAAGATATAGCTAATGCTGCCACTTCCTAGCATTCAGCTCTTTCTAGTCCTCTTTCCTCAAGGGGAGCTTCCCTTCCCATCTCCTGCTGACCAGTTCTACCGAGAAGGGTAGTGACTGATGGGAACAGTTATGCAGGACTGTCCCTTCCTGTCAGGCTATGCACTGCTTCTCAAGAAGCTATAGGCAGGCTGGGTTTGGCCTTCATTGCCAAAAGAGAAGACCAAATAATCTCTGGGCCTCTGGCCCAGCAATCCCCAACTTGCACTCCCACCTTCAACTTGCAGATCATTCCACTCCGAAGTCAGCCCTAAGCTCCCTGATGGAATATCCAGCCACTCCCCCTGCCCCTCCTGGTATAAACATGCCAGCACTTGGTGCTCAAAAGCAAGAGTCCTGAGGCACCCTCTGGCACAGATACTGACCCGGGAAAAAAAGAAAAAAGGAGTTGGTCTCATTATGATGAGCTAGGGATGTGGTAGCAGAGATGAGTAATTCAGAAGGGGAAAAATGCCTTTGTTCCCCTTTCCTCTTCAACGGTTCAGATTGCAAAATATGGGAGGAAAGGTCATGGAATCCTGTATAGTAATTATCATAATAGCCTAATAACTGCATAGACTGTTCTGCCTTTGGAATGGATGCCCTCAAGGACTGAATTTCTGCCCCACGTCTTCTGCTATAGCCCACAGAGACCATCTCTCTTCCCTGCCTACACCCTCTGCCTTTCTAACTCTTCCCACTTCCCCTACCATTGAAAAGATAGAGAAATAGACACATTGTCTATTTGGTCTTTTTTTTTAATCATACAATATGTCAGTTTTTGCAAGTCTTTTACAGTAGGACTCTGCATTGCTAACTTAGACTTGGGATCTTGGGTACGTCACTTCATCCAGCCTTGGATCTCAGTTTCCTTTTCTTTGAAGTCGATCTGGTAAAGTTGACACTGCTTTCACCACAGGATTGTTGAGAGAATAGCGCTTTGCAAAGTGTTATAGAAAAGTGAGTTGTTGCCTTATGTTTATTTACTCTAAATTGTTCTCTTTTACCCCCTGAGATGTCCACCTCCTTAGGGATACTGAAAGGGAGAAAGGGCTAACCTTTAACCCATGTGATCAAAGGGGAAACTGAGGCACAGGGAAGGGAAGGGACTTGGTCAAAATCACCCAGGCCCTCCCACTCAGCACTTAGCCTCTGTAGCACTATCATTCCACTAGAAGTTACTGATTGAAGGTAGCAAAAGATATAGGTGCTATGGGTTTGGGCAGTAACAGAGAAGGAGAGGTAAATAGAATAGTGGTCAGAGAAGTGTTTCTCCATGCCTGGTCTGCTCTTGACTATACTTGACCACTTCACTATCTGTGGGGACAGAACCAAACAAGCAAACTCTCAGGAGCTATAGGAATCCTATGCAGGCCAACTGATGACTAGTCATTCTAGGACATAGCAGGAGAGAGAGATCAAAGGTTATTGCCTGTACTAGAACAGTGAGAGGAAAGGCAGTGGACCAGGGAGCCAATTCCTACATCCCTCTTTCCTGATCCATTTGATTCCCTTGATGGCTGTGCCTGGAAAAGCCTATGGGGAATGGCTAGGCAGTGAGTAGAACAGCATTTGAGGAAATTTGTTGGCTTCCATTTAGTCAATTAATATTTATTAAGCACTGACCATGTGCCTGAGACTGTGCTAAATGCTGTGATATAAAGAAAGGCAAAAACCAAGCAAACAAATAAATAGAATGGTCCCTGCCCCAAGGAGTTCAAATTCTAATGATGGAGACAAGATGCAAATAGCTATGTATATGCAATATATACACAAAGTCAGTGAAAGGTAACCTCAAAGGGAAGCCTCTCAGTGAGAGCAGCTCATAGGATGTTATTTAGGCACGTGAAATGAAGAGGAAGGAAGGTTTAGCGAGTAGTATTCCTGATTTAGAGCCAGGAAGACTTGGGTTCAAATCTCAGCTCTGACACTTACCAGCTACATGAGTATGGACAAGTCATTTAACTTGGGCCCCAGTTTTGTCATCTGTAAAACAACAGAGCTGGACTCAATGACTTCTGTAACCTCTTCCATCTACAGACCTATGATACCATGAAGTTTGTTCAATCTCATGCTTATAGGCTAGTTGTGGGCAGTCTGAGTCAGCAAGAAGCCTTAGGTACACAGCCCCATGGGGTAGTTCTTCTGTTAGATAATGATTTGATTCCTTTTTTAAAAAAACTTCTTTAGTAATGAGTTAAGTGACTGCACATATTCAAACTCAATGCCTCTGTGATTGACTCAATTTTTTGCCATTTTCATGCATCCAGGCTCATTGAGCTAAAGCTGACCTTGCAGTTAGGGGCAAGAGCCAAGATTCTGATTGGATTAATTGGCCCTAATAAGACCCTCTAGGTAATGAAGAAAGTAGCTGCTATCTTCTAACACGTAGGACTGGAGGAGAAAGGTTCTGTTCTCTGAGAGCCTTAGCAGTCTTCCCCTGAGCACCACTTAATGTCGACTGGAGTGCAACGCAGTAAATGTGGAACTGGCCAGGGGCTGATTCTTATTTTAAACATGATCAAATTAATGTCTGGCAGCATCATCCCCTTCACTCTTTAAGGGATAAACATATTATTTCAAGCCTATTGCTGTGTATACCTCTATTCTGTAGACTTCCAGTTTGCCCAGAGACATTATTTAAGGTGAGCATCACCTTTCTAACTGCTTCCCCTTTTGGTGGTCGATCTTCCTGAAAGGTCAATCCACCCGACACAAGCCTGGTCTACTGTGGGAAGGAAGCCATAGAGGCAATGTGCTGGGTCCAAAGGTTAGTCAAAGGATCATCACAAATTCGTTTTTCTATATTTTCCCTAGCTCCCAGAAAATGGCATGGGCTTCGATTTCTTCATCTGTAAAATGGGGAAACTGAACTGGATGATTTCTGAGGTTGTTTCTAGCTCTAAATCATATGACTATAGTTGTCAATGAGCAGTAATCAGTCCACAGGAAAACCCCATTTTCTACAATTCTGTCACTATGTAAAACTTACCTTATCATTCTATAAGGTATTAGGTCTTAAACAGTATCCCTTGCAACAATACAATATAACTGTGTAGTAAGTATTACTCCTCCTTCATGAAGCCTTCCCTGATTGGAAGGTGGCATGTTAGAGTGGTACACTCAACACCTTAACTAGTATACTGATTCTGTGCTAGCTGTGGAGTAAGTTGCTGTCCAGCCTTCATTTTTGAAGAGGACCAGGGACATCATGGAACAAATTGTTCTCATCCACCCATTTCCGTAGGGTAAATCTTCACATGCTTGAGGTAGTCATCCCCCTACCCTACTCAGTAGGTGTGAAGCCTGTCAGTTACCCTCAACCTGGTTTAGCTCATCCCCCAAGATGGTTTGAACTGGGATTTGGCCGCTGTGCATGCTACAGCTTCTTGGAGCCACAGGTGAGAGTTAGGTGACAGAACAACAAAGGCTGACCAGCAGCCTTGAAAAGAGCTCAGCAAGCCCTCACACCAGAGGTGCTTGTCTTCTTTGAATATTCCATATATCCCAAGTGTGGAATAAGTACCTTCGGTTCAAACTCAGTGATATGCTGATAAATGTTTAAAAGCCACTTTTCAAAAAATAAAAAAAGGTATACATGACAAACTTTAAAGTTTAATCTGCAATAGCATTCTATCCATCACTTTCTTAAGTCTAGACAATCAATAAAACCATAAATCAAGGCCTGACTTGTAGTGTTTGCTCTATTTCATGGTGTAAATGCTCACACCAGAAATTTAACAGCCAGCTCTCCAGAAACAGTTTGAGCTGATTCCAGCACACTCTTGAGATCAAATCCTGCCTCTGACACCTTCCTGCAATACCTTAGGCAAGTTACTTAACATTCCTGGGACTCAGTTTCCTCATCTGTAAAATGAAGGGTTTGTACTGGATGGATTCTAAAGTCTTATTACCCAGATCTATGATTTTATGATCCTGACCCCAAAGATGAAACAACAGGGATGCTGGTATTGCTTGAATGCAGAGTGTGAGAAAGACAGTAAACTGCCAGGTTGTGAAGAGATTTAAATGTCAGAAAAAGTTCTGGTTGATCCTAGAGGCAATAAGCAGCCACTTGAATTAGGAGATCAGACCTGTGCCTTAGGAAAACCACTTTGGTGATTATATGGAGGATGGATTAGGGTGAGAAGAGAAAGGAGGTGGGCCAACCAAATGGGAACCCATGATAGTCTAAGTGAGAGGTGGTGAGGGACTGCATTAGCCTGGTGGCTATGTGAATGCAGAAGAGAGGATGTATGGGAGAAATGTTGTAGAGAAAGAAATGACAAGAATTAACAATTGATTGAATATGTGAGGGGAGTGCAAAGGAGGAGGCACTGAAGATGATACAAAGGTTGCTGACTTCTCATGATCAGTCTGATGCCCACTTGCTGTTCCACACATTGGACACTCCAATCTCCATGCTTTGTTATGAGTTATATGAAAAAGTATCATGGTTCGATATAAAGTGTGTTACATTCGAAATCAGAGAAACCTAGGCTTTGCCATTTACTCTCTATGTGACTATGTGTAAGTCATCTTACCTTTCTATGTCTCAATTTCTCTTCCTTCCTTCTTTCCTTCTTTCTCTTTCTTTCTTCTTTTCTTCCTTCCTTTATTTTTCTTCCTTCCTTCCTTTCTTTCTTCCTTCCTTCCTTCCTTCATTCATTCATTTCTTTCTTTCTTTCTTGGAGGCAATCAGGGTGAAGTGATTTACCCAGGTTCACACACCTAGTAAGTATCTGAGGCTGGATGAGAACTCCTGACTCCATGGCTCCACTGTGCCACTTAGCTGCCCTTCTATGTCTCAATTTCATCTGTAAATTGAGGGAGTTGGACCTAGATTATTTTTAAGGTCACTTCCAACTCTAATTCTATGAGCCTATTACAGGAAGTGACCTTAGAGATGACCCGGTCTAACCTCTTCATTTGGTAGATGAAGAAACTGAAGTCAAGAAATCTTAAATAATCCAATGTCCCACAGCAAGTTACTAGCAGACCTGGGACTAGAGCCCAAATCTCCTAATTCTCTGATCTATGGCTCCTGACCCATTTTTCTCCCACTCTCTGTCTCTGATCCTTATGTCCATCCCTTCTCCTGCTTTCTTGTGCTCATTTCCTTCATAACTTTTATCAGAGATTAGTCATCAGCTGAAGGGAGGTGATCACTCACCAATTCCACTTAGTGAACAGTCTCTAAATGGGTCATCCATAGTGTACAATTTAAGGGCTCCACCTCCCCCCACAATATCTACCCAACAACTCTGCCTAAAATTCTAAATGTTTGGATCACTGTGTTGGTAAGCAAAATGGGCTCTTAACACTTAGTTGGCTTTTGTTTCCTTTGAGTAATTCAGTGTATTTCATTGAGCCTTGCTAGGTGCTAAGCCCCAGGCCCAAACCCCTATTAGGTGTAAAACCTATGTGGGTGTGACTTGGTAACCAAGGTGGGGCCCCAGGTGGGGTTAACTAAGGGAGGGCTTAGTTTACACATGAGTTTGAGTGATAGGTTTGGGACATCAGAGGCTCTTAGATCATGTGGGCTTAAGTCACCTCTTTGTGACGATTTTAGGTCACATGGGTGAGTCACATGTGTGACTCACCCCTGATCCTGAAAAAGATATAAAACCAGGGGTTGGTTTCCCCTCCTTTGGAGTTCTTACCCACAACAGTGGTGGCACGTGTGACTCTGGGCCAGCCCTTGTTCTGAGTTCCCAGGCTGAACCTAGATGTTGGTAACTATGAATCTGTATTTGGTCTGTCTGTTGATGTTTGTAACTTGTTTGTATTTTGCTCTGACGTTCAGTGTCCTGGTCTTTTCCCCTGAACTAACTGAATAATATTTTCATGCTGAATTAAAGTAAGCTTGTCAACCCCTTAACGTAGCTTTCCTTAATTAAGCAGATCAAAAGAACCTGTGCTTTTGCGGTGTGCCGGTAGCGTTCTTGTTTTTGGACTTGGGTTGGTCTTACACCCCCACAACAGCTGCTAGCTGGATTGTTGAAACAATCACCCCTTAAAATAACAGTTCCAGAAGGCCCAAGTTAGGATGCTCCTTTGTTATCTGAGTGGCATAATAATACTACACTTTACTCTCTACTTATTGGCTATCATATTCATCCCCATATCACCAGAAACTTGGACTCTACCCCCTTGGTCTCCTGGCTCAGTTGGGTGAGCTTTGGCTCATATAGTGTATGGAGGGTGGGAGCTGGGTAAGATGTCTGGCAGCAAGATGTGAAGATGATCAGGAAATGTCATAAATGTGCTGAGCCCTGGAAAGATAAAGCAAATGAGCTGATTCCAGCACCCACCTGGCCTTACCCGCTTACGACCTCATCCTGGCGCCTTCCCTGGGCCAGAGTTTTTTGTTTTGCCACACACCTTCCCCTCCTCTTGCTCATTCAATCTTTTCCCTCTGTTTCAATGCCCAATGTTTCCTGGTTAAACCAGTCCACAATGTTGACATCTGCCATATCTACAGGGTGCTACCTTTTGTGCAAATAGACAGGAAAAATGTTATGTGATGGTTTTTGTAACTGCTGCTTGCATGAGCTAATGCTGATAGAATGGCCCCTTCTTTCCAGATGTTGGATCCCAGATGTACAATTTTCACTCATCATCTCCCTCCCCCTTCTGGCACAAGATACTTCCTATGTCCTTCCTCTGATCAGCACTGGGATTTCCAAATGCTCTAACTTGTAACAGGAGAAAAGAAGTCTTTAGAATTGTAAAAATCTTTCTTATTATTCAGTCTCCTCAAAAAATCCAAACCCTACACATTAAAAAAAAAAACAAAGAATCCATGTAAACAAAAATGCAATTAAGACCATAACTAACTTCTCACAGGCACAGGGCACATCCACCTTTGGCCACAATCTTCCAGTCAGTCAAGCAACAAAAATCAGTCAGCAAACATTTAACAAGCACTTGCTATGTCCTGGGGCAGTTGGGTGGTACAGTGGTTAGAGTGCTAGGTCTGGAGTCAGGAAGACTCGTCTTCCTGAGTTCAAATCTGGCCTCAGACACTTACTAGCTGTGTGAAGCTGGACAAGTCACTTAACCCTGTTTGTCTCAATTTCCTCACCAGTAAAATGAGCTGGAGAAGGAATTGGCACACACTCCAATATCCTTGCCAACAAGACCCAAAATGGGGTCATAGAGAGTTGGACACGACTGAAACAACTCAACAAAAATGCAACAATGAAAAATGATTGTTAAACGTCAAGGCACAGGCTCCTTAAGTCCATGCTCATGGAGGTATAAACACTGACTAAAAAAAGTCTTTGTTTGCATTTAAAGGCAATCAGACAGGTGGCCTAAAAGGAATTTAATGTGTTCTGTTTTTCATTCCCAGTCCCTTTTGTTAAGTGTTTCTGGCACTCTGTGTCTATGCTATAGACCGGAGCTCTAGCAAGCTCCCAGTGAAGTGGCAGTAGAAGCTGGATCTCCAGGTAGGGTGAGAAATTGGACTGCATGGTTACAGAAAACAGTATGGGGCATCCCAAGAGTCTTAGACTTTAAACTGTTAAAGTTAAAAACTGCATTAAAACTTTTGGACCCCCAAAGCTTTTTATGACAAGCTTAGCTACCATGTATTTGTGACATTGACTTTACAGAGCATTTCCTGTCCTGAAGTTCATACTCACTAGCTGTTTGACCATGACCTTTGTGAGATTCATTTTCTATATAATATCTTATTTATATAACAAAAGGAGGAGACAAGATCATCTCTAAGGTCCTTTGCTCCTTACGTCCTATGATGTTACAAGGTATTGATTTACCTGAGCATCTTATAAAATATATGAAGAGGGAAAAGTAGAGTTCAAATTTGAACATAGCTTCTTAACCCCAGGCGTCCTCATCCTAGTCAAGTGACAACAATGATGACGATGAAAATAATAATAGCTAGCATTTATATAGCGCTTTAATATGTACAAAGTACTTTATAAATATGATCTCATAACAACTCTGGGAGGTGGGTGCTATTATTATCCCCAGTTTTATAGGTAAGGAAACTGAATCTCAAAGGCTTTCCCTAGAATCCCAAACCTACTAAATATTTGAGGCAAGGTTTGAGCTCATCTTCCTAACTTCAAGTACAGTACTTTAACTACTACGCCACCAATTAGATTATTTATTAGTGCCACTAAATGTCTCATGTTTTAACATATAAGAAACTGGTACATACTCAAAGACCAGTGTGCTTGGCTGATACAAATTCCCAGATGGGAAGGGCTGGAGATCCTGCTTCCAGGAGAATCATGGTGACATATAGTGGAATGCTTATAATTTCAAAATGTAATTCTAGGAAAATTGTGTCCTGCTATCCCAGCATACAGGTTTTACAGCCAGCCCAGCATTGATGTACCAAAAAGCAAGGAGTAACTTAGGAAGTGACCTCTAAGATCTAGCCCAGTAGTAGCTGACACAAGGATTTAACCCAGTCATGCCATTTATGGATGTGAGCTTGATGGGACAATATTACATAGAAACTGCTGGTGGACTCCATTCTCCCCAGGGACCAAGGAGGAATAAAGGAGAGTATGACACCTGGACACTGAGGGGAAATGTTTGTGCTCTTGTTCTTGTCAAAGCTTCAAAGTAAGTATCGATTTGTAAAGGCTAATTGATGTTAAGTGGTTAAACGGAAGTTCCTAGTTACTTGCACCTAACAGTGGGGAATAGTTCATGGAAACTTGAGCTGATAGTATTAGAGAGAGATACCCTAAAACTTTGAGGGTAACCATGGAATCTGGAGGGGTTATGTAACTGGGATGGCTATGTAAAAGTGAATCAGAGTGTACCTACTAAAAATGTTTTAAATAAATTAATAGTTAGAGGTTACCATAACATATTTTAAGTCATTATCAATGCCTGATATGAGTCCTTTGTGTTTTAAGTATTTCTTTTTTTTTTGGAGAAAATAGCTGTCCTATACCTGATCTACATCGTACATCAACCATCTTTCTTTTCACTTTTGGAGGAAATGCTTTAGATGAGGCAAACCTAAGTTTTAAGCTTACTTAAGGGTACTTGAAGGAAGACTAAAGAGCCAGAGGTTTTGATTATATTGAATTAAAAAAGGGTTTTACAGAAACACATCCAATGTAAGCTAAGACTAAAGGGGAAACAATTAACTGAGGCAAAAATCTTTGCAGAAAATTTCTTTGATAAAAGTTATATATAATTCAAATGAATAAGAATTAAAAAGCCATTCTGCAAATGCTAAATGGTCTAAAGATATGAACTGGCAGTTCTCAAGGGAAGAAACCCAGGCTATCTATAGGCATGTTTTTATGCTCCAAATCACTTATAATTAGAGAAATGCAAATGAAAGCAATTATGAGGTTTCACCTCACATCCGTCAGAATGGAAGAGATGACAAAACAAAAGAAAATGACAAATGTTGGAGGAATTGCACATTGATGTTCTGCTGGTGGAGTTGTAAATAGGTTAACCATTCTGGAAAGCAATAGGGAATTGCACATCAAAAGTTAGTCAACACTGACCTTTGACCTAGCTATATTGCTGAAAGTGTATGTTTCAAAAAGATCAAAGAAAGAGGAAAGGATACTATATATGCATAAAATATTTATAGTAGCTCTTTTTTTGGTGGCCAAAAAAACAACTGGAAAGTAAGGGGATGTCCACCAATTAGAGAATGGCTGGGCAAACTGTGGTGTATGAATGTAACAGAATACTATTGTGCCATAAGAAATGAGGAAAAGGGTGATTTCAAAGAGACATAAAAAGACTTTATAAATCAATACACAGAGAAGTGAACAAAACAATTTATACTCTAATATCAATACTATAAAAATGAGTAATTTGAAAGACTTAAGAACTTTGATCAACTAAATTATTCGCTATGATTCTAGAAGACCAATTTAAAAATTTACACCTGCCCCCTCCTCATGACAGAGAGATAATGGACTACTATGCAGAATAACAAATTAATTTTTGGACCTTACTACTGTGGGAATAGTTTTGCTTCACTGTGCTTAGGGGTTTGGTATTCCTTTCTTTCTTCTTTTCTCTCTTCTTTTCTTGCTTCCTTTTCAGTAGGTGGGGGAAAGTATGAGGGCAAAAAAATAAATGTTTGATAATTTTTTAAAATAACAATAAAAAACTTTTAAAAGCCAAGCAGTATGAGAAAGAGCCTGAGTCCTCTCTTTGGGGAAGAAGCTCCCTCAGGAGTAAACCTATATGAGCCCTTATCTATGGACCCATTATTAGAAGGTGAAAAAAATGTAACCTGACACGAGAACGAAAAAAGAAAGAGAGACAGACTCAGTGGAGCTAATGAAACAGCAATTAGAAATTAGAAATCACTTGTCCATGATCTGACCTGAAGATATAATTTGGGGAGGTCAGCACGTAAGAAGGACCAAAGATTTTCAGAGCCAAGTTATATGAAATTGCTCCCTGCCCCCAAAAAACAGAACGATAAAAGAATGGTGAAATAAATTGTAGTACATTAATGTAATGGAACATTGTAATGAAATTAAGACTGACATGTATGAGGAATATAGAGTAATTGGGGGATCCTTTTGAAATAACATGGGGATCAAGTATGCATAAGCTCTAATCATATGATAAAAAATTGAATGAGGATGAATTAATAAAGAATCCTGATGGGGATTTAGAAGGAGGAGTTATGTGATAGGTACTACATTAAGTACGGCACATGCAAGTACGGTCCCTGCTGGCAATGAGTTTACATTCTAGTAGAGGAGATAAAAATGTACAGCAGGAATATGAAGTTGATACATACAAAGGTATTCCAAGTAGTTAATTACAACATGGTTTGGGAGGAGAGGCATTAGCAGTTGGGGAGATCAGGAGAGACTTCATTTAGAAGACTGTGTCATAAAGGAAGAGAGGGAGAGGTAAGAAAAGAGTGCATTCCAGGAATGTGTCATGGCCAGTACAAAGCCAGAGAAGGCAGACAAAGTGTGTGTGGAACAGAGAGAAGACCAGTTTGGCTGGGTCACAGAAAAAGGGACAGGGAGTGATGTCCAATGAAGCTGGTAAAGTAGGTTGGGTGCAGACTGTGGGGAGCTTTAAAAACTAAACTAAAGATTGTATTTATCTCAGGCAATAGCTAGTGGCAATAGGAAGCCCCTGGCATCGATTAAGTAGGAAAGTCATGTGGTGAGATCCATGATTAAGGAAAATTACTTTGGTGGCAGAATATAAGATGGACACTCTGTGGGGATAATCTTGAGATGAGGAGACTAATTATGAAGCTGTTATAATAATCTGGTCAAGAGGTAATGAGGGCCTAAATTAAGGAGGTGGCTGTGTGATTGAAGAGACGGATCAGATGTGAAAGATGTTGTAAAGGTAGAAATAGCAGGATTTGGCAAGTAGATCTGTAGGATGAGGGAGAATGGTGAGTTCAGGATAATGCCAAGGTTATAAATGCAGTAGGTGGAAAGGATGGTAGGGAATTTCACAGAAATCAGGAAACTTGGAGGGATGAAATAGTTAGGGGGGAAGATAATGAATTTAGTATTTGATACATTGAGTCTGAGATGTCTCTGAAACTTCCAGTTTGAAATATCTAGTAGGCAATTGCAGATGCAAAAGTGAAGCTCAGAAAAGAAACTGAGGCTTTATAATGTTTTATGGCTTAAAATAATGATAATATGGTTACTGCTTACATTCATCCATCATCTTTCTTTGTAAAATTTAAAATTTTACAAAACTAATCCAATGTTACCTTTGGCAGCCACTGTTATTAATTCCGATTTGCTGATTAAAGTACTTTCTGAGTTCTTTTGTTCTCATTGTTTGAGTTAGTCTGTTTTTTAAGGTGTTGTTTTCTTCAGTGTATTTTTCAGTATTTTTTTGGGTCTCCTTTAGCAAGTCATTGACTTGTTTTTCATGGTTTTCTCGCATCCTTCTCATTTCTCTTCCCAATTTTTCCTCTACTTCTCTAACTTGCTTTTCCAAATCCTTTTTGAGTTCTTCTATGGCCTGGGGCCAGTTCATGTTTTTCTTGGAGGCTTTTGTTGTAGGCTCTATGACTTTGTTGTCTTCTTTAGGCTGTATGTTTTGGTCTTCTTTGTCACCAAAGAAAGAATCCAAAGTCTGAGACTGAATCTGGGTGCGTTTTCGCTGCCTGGCCATATTCCCAACCAACTAACTTGACCCTTGAGTTTTTCAGTGGGGTATTTTGTTCTCATTGTTACAGCAACTAATTTCCAATGATTGACTTTCTGGATAAAATTATTGTGGTATGTGTCAAAGTCATTCCTGTTATCCATTTAATATCTTTGATTGTCAACTAATCATTTGTTAAAATAGTTTAATATTTCAATATTATTCTTTCTTCTTTTCCTTTTCATTAATCCTGACATTAGGTGTCATGAGTTGATGGTCTGACTGAATATATGCAGCTGGTTCAGAGAAAACCCCAATGTTTACAGTGAGTTTTTCATGTCTGTAGCACATGCAGACACTGGTTTTACTCTTCCAACCTCAATTCCACTGATAGGTTGGACCCCCAGAATAAATCTCTCTTCTTCAGTCAATAAGACAGTCCCTGACTTCAAATAGCCAGCAGTCTAATGGAGGACACAACATACAAACAACTATGTACAAAAAAAAATCCATATAAAAGGACAAATAGGAAATAATCAATAGAGGAAAGTGGGAATTGGGAAACACTTCATGTAGAGTATGGGATTTTAGTTGGGACTTGAAGGAAGACAAGGAAATCAGGAGGCAGAAATGAGGAGGGAGAAAATTCCAGCCATGGGAAACAGCCAGAGAAATTGCTTTGAGTTGAGAAATGGAGTGTTCAGATGCCAGTGTCACTGAATCAAATACTACGTGATGAGATATAAAGTATAAAAAGACTTAAAAAGTGTTGGGGGAGGGGTGGTTTAGGTTATAAAGTGCTTTGAATGCCAGAGGATTTTGTATTTGATCTTGGTGGTAATAGGGAGTCATAGGAGTTTATTGAGTTGGGGGGGGAGGGGTGACATAATCACAGCAGCTTATTGGGATGATCCAGGCATGATGTGATGAGAGCCTGTACTAGAATGTGTGGCAGTGTCAGAAGAGAGAAGGGGACATATACAAGAGATTTTTCAAAGGTGAAATCAATAGGTCTTAGCAATAGACAAAGGAGTGTGGGAAAGTAAGAGATGGTGAGGGTTTGAGGATGATACCTAGTTTGTGAGCCTGGGCACTAGGAGGATGATGGTACCCTCAAAACTCAAGGAAACCCCAAAAGGTTGGTGACTATTCCTCCTCCATCTATTTAATCACCAGTTATCATCTCCCTAATATCAATCAACAGTTAATATTCTCCCAACATCAGTTAACCCCTAATACATTTCCAATATAGTTAACCAATTAACACAAACTACCTTCTACAAAGGGATATAAGAAAGTATAGTAGGGGGAGGAGAGGGAGGGAGAGAAAATTTGGAACCCCAAAACTTGTGGAACTGAGTGTTATAAGCTAAAAATAAAAAATAAATTTATTATTTAAAAAGAAAGAAAGAAAGTATAGCAAGGACAGGACTACAAAAACTCCTCTAAAACTTAGAGCTTACTCTCATCTATCACCTAGTCTCCCTAAGACCCTTTGAAGAATGGGCTCATTCTTAGAATGGTTGCTAAGAATATTTTCCCCACCAAGGTTTAGTCAATGAATGTGATGTTCCCCTGATTTTAGGACTCACTCTTGTGATTGCTGGGTTGATTCACTACTGGCTATGTCACACAAGTTGATCCTCAGAGTTGTCTCCTCACTGGGATTTGCTGCTTCAGACTGTGACATGGACTCCAGTTGCTTAACCTCTTGTGGCTCTTCTGATTTTTCAAAGCTCAAAAGGTCATGACTTGGACTGTTCCAACTCTTGATGGTCGCCTAAGATCAGGAAAGAAAAAACAGCAAAGACAGAAACATTGGTGTCATGTGTTTATGACCATGTGGTGGCCCAGGAGGAGATACCTGGTGATGGTAGGCCACTGCTAATATCTCTTTCTTTCTCCCCATCTGAAAGCTCACAGCATTTCTTTGTCCTTACATGAACACCACCAGGGAGAAAAAGAGGGGCAAGTTCCACCATTAGAGTCTTTTGTATGTGCCTTCTGTTCCAGCACAAAAGCTGATCAAAAGGCTTCTCATCATTATGCAGTAAAAATACAGGAAACAGTCACAGAATACCAATGCATGATCTGAAGTGGAAGGCAAGGCTCTCCATTACATATCTCTGGAAGCCAGCTTGCCAAGTCTCCAAAAAGTTGGCAGAAGGCAGAACTCATTGGCCCTAAGGACTGAATCTACATTGGCTAGTCCCCACATTACATGTCTATTAAAATACAATCAGTTTCCATTTTTATGGTTTTATTTGATGCTTGTCATATTGAGTGCTTGCCAATTCTTTTCCTGAAAGTGTTGATGACATAGACAAGGCACCTATGTAATCTGCAAGTCTTTGGCTTCTCTCATGTCTTCTTCCTTTGCCATACTTTCCCACACAGAAACAGTAGAGGTTAGAAACAGCTTAAGGAAAGCTTAGAAACTAAGCAAAGTCATCCAAGGGCAATTTAAAGACAAAAATCCAAAGAAGACAACCAAAAAGGTTTTTAAATAGTTATAATAACATTTTTCTCCATCAAGAACAGTAGAATAATCACCATATCACTATAATTAGACAATTATAATCTAAGATAGTTGTAGAGATGGCACTAAGAAAAAGAAACCCATGGAAAGTCATCTAACTTGATCCAGTTAGAGAAAATATCACAATTGTGAGGGCATTGAAGAAAAGATATGCAAGTTACTTTAAGGAAGGAAAGTTACCAAAACCATGGAAAAACAAACAAAACTTTGACCTTGCTATTAATAAAATAGGATTAATAATGACTGAGTTTTATACCTACTCTCCATTTATACAAATTTCCTTTAAGTTTCATCAATAAATGCATTAAGGGCATCCTTCACTAGGGTATATTAATAGGGAGTAAGCAGGCTTTCACATGGGACCATCAACAATGGACCACATCTTTACTACTTCACAATTAACTAAAAAGAACATAAGTCCTCACTGCATTTACTGTTTGTTGATATCAAAAAAGTATTTCATTCAGTAGACCCAAATGCTGCCATGCAACCTTTTACAACAAGGATGTTGTTGTAAAACAACATCCATACATCAAAATCATTCAAGATTCCTTGAAAGATATAACAGAAGGTTGTGTTTGTCCTTTGTCCTCAAAGAGGACCATAACATCAGGAAAATGATGACATGACTTGCAGTTGACTTTGATTTAAGTGAGGGAGGGCTGTGCAAGGTCACCAGCCTCACTTTTTCTTCCGGAGCCATCTGGGTCTAGTGGCCTGATATTCATCAGGGCAACTGGAGATAGCTTAGGGTGTGATATAACAGGAACAACCGTGTTAAATGATCCTGTGATCATAAAAAATTAGGCAAGTCATAAAATATGGAGATGTATGCTTACAAACTGATTTGACATTGTGATGGAGGAGATATAGCATAAAGCCCAAATTGGAGAGAGATTTCCTGTGAATGGTGAAATTCTCTAGATACTGTTGCTTGCAGAAGACATTGACTTGACTGCATCAAGCACCAGGATATCAGAGAAGCCCTTAAAGGAAATCTGTAAAAATTCAAAGGACTATGGCCTGATCATCTGCTCAATAAAGACTAAGTAGATAAAAAATTACTCAGATTACAACATATATTTGAATGAACAAATTATAGAGCTTGTCTTTTAGTATGTATACCGGGGACAGACATTACATATGAATAATTAGTTGGGACTAGAATTGAAACAGAGGAGGGAAGTGGGCTGGATTGTCTTTAGAAAATCTCAAAGCTCCTTTAACAACCCCAAACTTCCCATGAAAGCAAAGGCCCATATTAAAACTATAAACATTGTACCAGTTGTGATAGGGCATCGAAGCACAAAATACAATAATCTCTAAAGGATTAAAAATAAATATCACTCAAATCTGTAAGAATACAAGTCATTTCCCAATTGATAAATGGTCAAAGGATATGAACAGACAGTTTTCAGATGAAGAAATTAAAGCTATCTGTAAACATATGAAAAAATGCTCTAAATCACTATTGATTAGAGAAATGCAAATTAAAATAACTCTGAGGTACCACTTTACGCCTATCGAATGGGCTAATATGACAGAAAAGGAAAATGATGTGTATCATAACTTTTTAGTGTCTACTAGACTACAAGTTCCATGAAGACAGAAACTGTTTCTTATCTCCTTCTCTCTCAAGGTTTAGACCAGGACTCTCCACTCTGCAAGTAACTGTAGAATGAATATATGACTCACGAAAATCTTCCACTGTGAATGGTGATATTTTTTTCCTTTTCCAAGGTAGGTTTAATCACTAAAACATAAAAAGACATAAAGGAAAACATTTTAAACCTATCTTGATACACACCATTACATGACAACTGTGATAGAAAGGTAGAAATAAAACAAAACTGGGTTGCATAAAATCTGACATGCTACAATGTTGCTAAGGTTGTTGTAAGGGCATGACAAGACAGTTGAGATTTTTTAAATGGTTGGAAATTCAAAAAGCAATGAGGGGAGTAAAGACCTTCCAGGTATAGAGAACAACCTGAGCAAAGGTACAAAGACTGGATAACACAAGGCATATTCAAGGAATAGAGAATACTTTAGTTTGGTTGGGCCATGGAGTACATGGAAGAGACACATTGAATCTACTTTGAGAATCTAGACCATCAAGGAGTTGGCCATTACTAATTATGACTGGTCATTATACTATGTGTCCATACTTCCAATCCACAAGGCACTTGAACTTGCTTCCCAGCAGTTTAGATGAATAGAACCTCTCTTACCAGAACCTGAATGTGAAATGCAGTAAATATTTGTAGACCACATTTGTAATGGCATGGGAAATGTGGGTGAGTTAAACTCCACTGGAAGAAAAGGAATGTGTCTTCTATATGACAATGTCTGGCAGCAACACAAGACATTTTTCTTCTTGTCTTGTTTTCAGTGAAATTGCTGAGATAACATTTGCTTTTTACACACAGTAAGCAAGGTTATGTCCAGAGCAGTGCATGGAAGAGGGCCTCACACATAGTAAAGAGAATAAATCCAAGAGAATGATTTATACGATAGCCATAATAATATAAAAGAAAACAGCATTGAAAGACTTTAGAAATCTAATCAAAGCAGCGTCTAATGGTGACTTCAGAATACTGACAGGGAAGCATTCCTCCTGCTTTCCAGCAGACAGGAGGCAGATTGTAGGTACTGAATGAGGCATATATTTTCAGACTGAGCAGCTAAGGTTTGTTTTTCTTGACTATACTACTTTGTTATAAAGGAAGGTTCCATTGAAGGAAGGAAAGGGGATTGGGAAGTGGAAGTGGCATTTGATGCTCGTACAAATACATGTAATACAAAATGATCAATGGAAAGTGTATAAGAAAGGGGGAGGGGGTAGCAGTTCAGGATGGTTTTATGAAGAAGGTGACATCTGAGTTGGGTCTTAAATGGGCAAATCACTTTGGGATCTTTGCCAAGAACACCTCAAACGGGGTCATGGAGATTCAGACATGACTGAAACAACTGAACAACAGCAAAGGATTACATGGCTAAAAGCATGGAAACAGGGTAGCATAGGATATGAAAGGGTATCATTTGGTTTGACTGGAGCACAGTGCTCATAAAGTGAATTATCTGAAATAAGTCTAGAAAGGAAGGGTAGCCCTAAAGTTTGAGGTTTTTTGAGTTTTGATTAAAGGGGTCATCCCTTAATTAACTTCTTAAAGAGGCCTATTCACTGAATACCTCACTCAAAGTGAGAACCTGAAAAGACCTTAGGCTGAAAGGGCCAGCATCTCCCAATGCATCCTGGGCCATCTTCAGTCATCCTGGTGAATATCAGGCCACTGGACCCAGATGGCTCTAGAGGAGAAAGTGAGGCTGGTGATCTTGCACAACCCTCCCTCACTCAGATCCAAGTTAACTGCAAGTCATATCATCATTTCCCTGATGTCGTTGTCCTCTTCAAGAACGAAAGACTAACACAACCTGTGAGAAGCCTCTGCTTCTGTCTGTGCCTCTGCCTCCATTTCAGTGACTGAAGGCTGCCTTCTTAGCTTGGGGTTTCCTGGCTAGATTTCTTTCTCAAAAACCAAGGCTTAAACCCAATTTACTCTGGAGCTCATAGATTGGACAACAGGTCCCTGCCCTCCTGGCACAGAGTGATTGTAAATACCAAATAGTAACTGTTTCTCTTTTGGCCAGGAACCCCGAGGGTCTTCCCCTCCCAGTTGCTGTCTTGTAGGTGTTAGTGGGACAGCTAGGTACAGTTGTGCTATAGACGGATAAAGATACAGGTCTGGAGCTCTTGAGAAAGGTACAGGCAGGAAATATGGGATCTTACTCCCCGCGATGAACTCTATGATCCACTGACACCTTTTTGCTGTTCCTCACACAAGACGTTCCAGCTCCCATGACTGTATTTTCATTGCCTGCTCCCATTTCAGGAATTCTCTCCACCTCTACCTCCTGGCTTCCCTGACTTCCTTCAATCCTGTCTAAAATCCCATCTTTTGCAAGAAACTTTTGCTGGTCCTCCTTAATCTTAGTGCCTTCTCTCTAAGACCATCCCCAATTTATCCTATATATTTCTTGTTTATATATAATTGTTTGTATATTGCATTGAAAGAGTTCCTTTGAAAGCATGGATAGTCTTTTGCCTTTCTTTGTATCCTGAGAGCTTAGCACAGTAGCTAGTGTATAGGTAAGAGGTTAATAAATCCTTATTGACTTGACTAGACCAGACTTTTGTAGTCATTTTTATGGAGTTCATAGGATCAAAAACTTAGAGCTGGAAGATACCTTCCAGGTCATCTAGTCTAGCCCTTTCAATTTACAGATGAGGAATTTGAAACCCAAGGATGTTGAATGACTTGCCCAGGGTAACACAACTAGTGGACGTCTGAGGCAGGATTTGTGACTCTTTCTGACTTCAAGCCTGGGGCTCCATCCACTATCCTACACTGATAGCTGGAGAATAATTGCTATAAATGATCACTAAGTGCTAGAGTACAGAAAGAGGAAGCAAAAGATACAAGGCAAGGTCCTTGAGGAACATCAACAGGAAGAAGTCAAGTGGAGGTAGAGGAAATCATGAAGATAGTGGAATAGTTGGAAAGGTAGGAGAACCAGGAGAATTAGTTGCTCCTAAGTCAAAGGAGGCAGTGAGGAGTCAACAGGGTCAAAAGCCACAGACAGGGCCAAGAGGATAAAGACAGAAAGAGCCATAGAAGTTGGGAATGAAGTCATTGGTGGTGATTTGATAAAGCATTTGCAATAGAGTGGCAGGAAAAGAAACCACATAACAAGTGTTGGGCAAGCTGGGATGATAGCTCATTGACATAAAAGAGTCAAAGAACTTTTTCAGGATAGAGGAAACCTATGAATGCTCCTAGGCAGATGATAAGAATATGGAGAGAGAAAGACTGGTGAGCATAGAAGATGACACTAAACTGAATTCGTGTGGATCAGGAAGCCTGGATTTTGGTTTGAACCCTCTGATTAACTAACTCTATGACCTGGGGAAAGCCATCATTTCATCACTCTGGGACAAAGTTGCCTAGGGGTTTCAATGAGGGGGCAGCATGATACAGTGGGAAGAATACTAGACTTGGAGTCCCAGGACCCAAAATCAAATCCTAGCTCTGCCATTTTCTAACTGTATCATCCAGGGAAAAATTACTTTACCATTAGTAGCCTCAATCAATCAATGTTTATTAAGTACCTACTGTGTGTCAGGCTATGTGCTAAGTGCTGGGGGAACAAAAAGAGGTAAAAGACAATCCCTTCCCTTAAGGAGCTGTAACAGTAATTAAGGTGAGCTTTTTGCACCTATTTAATCAAGTGCCCTTGAAAAGTTTGGCCTTTGTTTCTTTGATTGAATTAGGAGTCTTTGATGACCTCCTTGCCTCAAGGGAAAGCCTAGTTTACATGGGTTTGAGTCACATATTTGTGATGTCAGAAGCTTTTAGGCCACATGAGTTTAAGTCACATGTTTGTGATGCTTTTAGGTCACATGGTTGAGTTGAGTGTTTGTGACTTACATTTGACCCTGAACAAGATATATAAACCAAGAGGTTGGCTTTCTCCCTTGGGTCTCTCAGACACTGGAAGAGTGGCATGGGACTCTGGGCAGCCACTCTCAGAGCCTCCTGGCTTGTGAACTCAGATGTTGATGCTTTCCTGGTAACTATGAATTGTGATTTGGTCTGTTTATATTGTCTCTGTTTGTAATTTGTTTGTATTTGCTCTGAAGTTCATGTTTCTGGCTTTTCCTCCTGAAATAAATGAATGACATTTGCATGTTGGATTAAAGTAATATTGTTAACCCCTTAACATTGCTTTCCTTAGTAAAGCTCTGGAAGCACTTGTTGTTGGGCTTGTGTTAGTCTTTCACCCCCAGAACAGCTGCTAGCCAAATTGTTGCTACAGGAGCTTACAATCTAATAGAGGAGATGACATGCAAACAAATAAATACAAACAAGCTATATACAGGATAAATACGAAATAATTAATGGAAAGAAGGCACTAGAAGTAAGAAGTATTAGGAGAGGGTTCTGCTTGTTTAGTCAAGACTTTAAGTCAGGGAAGTCAATAGGCAGAGTTGAGGAAAGAGAATATTCCAGCATGGGGGGCAGCCAGAGAAAATGCCTGGAGCTGGAAGAGTCTTCAGTTTCCTCATCTATAAAAAGATTGGATTAAATGGCTTCCACGATCCCTTCTAGATCTTAAATACTATGATTTCATGGCAAAGCAAACATGCAATACAGTTAGATGGCATAGTGGGTAAAGTCCTGGACCTGGAATCAGAAAGATCTGAGTTAAAAATCTGACTTCACACACTCACTAGCTGTGTGACCATGGGCAGTCTCTTTGGCTCTCTTGGTCTTAGTTGCTTTTTCTGTAAAATGGGGGTAATAATGGTGCCTAGTTCACAAGGGTATGATGTGAGGATCAAATGAAATAATATAAATAAAATTCTTTGCAAACTTTAAACCATTATAAAATTGTCTGCTATTATTATTTATTCGGAAGTTAATTAAACTCACCCCATCACTGACCCTCTCACACAACATCTGAATGAATTTATAATAAGCATACACTAATATTACCTGACCATTTTCCATAGTTGCTCAGGAGTAGCTTAATTTGACAATAGAGGAAACAGCACCACCCGCACACACACCCCCACACACTCCCCCCCACCCCCGCCCCGCACTTTATGGTCTGACTTTTGGTGGCGCATTCCTAACACACTGAATAAAGAAAATGTGATGACATCAATCTGGACAAAAACCGCTTAGACAAACTGTATACAAGATGTCCTCCACCTTCACTCTCTCTTAATTCTCCTTGACAATGCTAGAGTTCATCAGTAGGCACTCCAGAACCTCAAAGGTAAGTCACTGAAGTTCATGCCCAAAGGCCTTAAGACACAGCTACTAGGCTGATTGCAATAAAAACAAATTATTTAATCACCTTTGAAACATTTCCTTGATTATATCTCTAAAGAGTTTATCTGAGGAGGAACCAACAGAATTTTTGCTGTCATTTCACAAGCTTACAGATTCTCTTCATTGTTTCTAAACTGGCAGCTGGGCCTGGGTCTTAGCTAGAGATAACCTATCTTGATCAAAGAGGCCTCTGCTCTGATCTTGATTGACCATCATACAGTGGCACTTTCTGGTCATAAAGGTGAGGATAACATTGATTTTAATTCCTAAGATCAAAGATTTTCTTCCTGAGCCAAAGTTAGAAGGTTGTTTTTACGTTGTTTTGTTTGAGGGGTTATTTGGGGTTTTTTTCTTTGTTTGATTGATTGGTTTTGTTTCAGCTCTAGAGAATTGTAGGATCATAGATTTAGAGCTCAAAGAGATTTAGAAGCCATCCAGTTCAACCCTCTTCATTTTACTAATGAGGAAACCCAATCTGAGAGGGATTAAGTGATTTACCCAGGCCACATGGCTAGTAAGTATCAGAGGCAGTATTTGAACTCAGGTCTTCTTGACCGCAAAGCCAACACCCTATCTACTAATCCAAGCTGTGATTAAGAAATAAAGTCACAAAAACTGTGATGAAACACTTCCTCAGTTGCTAAGGAAACCTCTCCAGAATAGAATAATCTCTGCCTGCCGCATCTTATTTATAGCTAGGGAAATACATTTAATCACTTCATAGGGATCATAGGTTTAAGGCTAAAAGAGACCTTAAGAGTAACCTTCTAGTCTCCAAAGTGAAGTGCATAGACCCCAAAGAGTATATGAGGTAAAACATGGGAGTGCAGGACCAACCAGTTGGAAAATAGGTCACCTTCCACCTACTCATGGGACAAGTCTCAAATACATTCCCACCACTCCCTTCACCCAATATTGACTAATACTCCCTCACTCTACCTCTCTTCCCTCACCCATCTCTCTATTTCTGATTCAAACATATGCCACATAGGCTCAAAGCCATAAGGACAGTTATAACTGCAAAGTGGACACCCATACCAAGTGTATAAACACCATCATGAAAATTCCCAACCCATCACTATCATACTCACATCCCATACCCCAGATCACTTTGCATCAGCAGGCATCCCTTAGCTAGGTCTGTCTCCTCACTATCCAGATTGCCCTCCTCTTGAAATACTCTAGAAATGATAGGTGAATAAGATGAAAGGGAATGCTTTCTCAGCACTGAAATTTTCCTGCTTGGAAAGCTACGATAACAAAATTAACTAAACTATTAATTTCTAACAGTTACTGTTTGTGGGTCCACACATTTCCCCACCATCTTTTCCCAGAAGGGAATTTATATATCAAAACAACAACAGCCATAACCATAACAACCACAACAACATAGATGATGGTGATAGCTAACATTTATATCGCTCTCTCTATGTGCCAGACACTGTGCTTTACAATTATTCTCATCTAGCCCTCACAACAACCCTAGGAGGTAGGGGCTATTATTATAGCAACTTAGCAATTGAAGAAACTGAGGCAAACAAAGTTTAAGTGATTTGCCTCGGATCACAAAGCTGGTAAATCCCTGAGACCAGAATTGAACTGTCTTCCTAACTCCAGGCTCTGCTCTCTATCCCCTGTACCAACTATCTGTCCCAAACATTTTCGTTATTATTATGTAAAGATGAATTAAGGAGGGGTTATTCATTTTACAAAAAGACTTTTAAAATTTATTACTGGAGAAACTTTGAGTCAAAGAACTATTCTGAGGCTATAGGAATACTGTATCCTAAATAGTCATGTCATATCTAATAGAAATATGGATTTATCATTTCTCAATCTGAACTAGGAGACGGGTTACCATACATGATAAAGCCCTCATTAGAGGTGTTAGAAACCAGATGAGAAATAAGAAGAAAAATTGAAGCAACTTACGGAATACAGAACCAGAAGCCAATAGAGCTGAGAAGCTGACAAGGAGCTGAGAACAACTCAGAATAGCAGGCTCTACAGTTGATGTGAAGAGCTGATGTGATAGGAAGAAAGCTTTGAATCCAGGAGTCGGATGGAGAGGGCAGCATCCTATGCTGTGTGAAGAGCTGGCTAGGACCATCTACAGCTTTAGAGAAGGGAAACCCTTTAGAGATTTACCTCTATTGCCCTTAAGGGCTTGACAGGGAAAAAAAAATATCCATCAAGAATAGACTTGAATAGCTTTGCAGATCCCTACCTTAAAAGCAATGGCTTTTAGCTGAGAAAGTGTCACTGACTCCACCCTTAGGAGACATAAAAGCTTAACACTCAATGCTTAAGCCAAGCTCAAGGGTGCTGTTAGGCAAAAGAACCTAATACTACTTTAGTCACCCAAGGGTAACAGGAAGCCACTTTGTCCAGCAGGAGAGTAGATAAATTTGGAAGAGAAACCATTGCATTTCAGTAGGTGATGTGTGCTACAGATTATTACTTAAAGAAGCCTGCACAATATATGGCCTGCGGGTATGTTGTGCAGGCCTGACTTAAAGAGACAATAGACCTCCATTCCTAAAGTCCAGAGTTGTAAGACGTCCCAGGGAATATGGTTTTCCTTATTCATATGTCTCACTGTTTACGATTATTTGTGCCAACTTTTCTCTTGCTCTTTGGTCCACTGACACTGTGTGCAGTAGTGGTAGAATCTGGCCTACATTTATGGGTAGAATGTTAAGTTTTGATTATTTATGCTTTGGCCTTCTATTTAACAAATGTAATTTAGTTATTATTATGGTTTTTGCTTTCTCATTTAGTAAATGTTTCAGAGCTAATGGTGTCATTGTTACTGGTTTGTATAAATGGGAAGCATTTGGGTAGGGTCCCAAGAACTACAGCAGTGATTAATATATGTCTAGTTTTCCTTCATACCTGGGTTGCCCACTGGAGTCAGAACAAGCAGTTTTGGGGAGAACCAGAGTAAGTAGATGTTGGGATGAGGAAGTCAGTCCCAATCCAGGAAGAAAGAGCATGGAAAATTGGAGAACTGGCACCACTCCCTTCCAACTACAATATGAATCCAAGTCTTATAGAATTTGACCTTGTCCACAATTATCAGTAGCCATTTATTAAAGATGCCCCCTGGCACTCATTAAAGGACATTTTTCATCAAGTGTATTCAATTTGTAGTTTCTGTTGTCCTTACAACAGATTCAGTAATTCATGGTAGAAGTGAACTGGCTTCAAAAAGAAGAGGGAGAGAGAGAGAGAGAAACAGAGAAAGAGAAAAGAGACAGAGACAGAAAGAGATGTGAAATCAGAAAGTCTGGTGTCACCTTTTGAAGGTTGCCAAATCATTGCATCATTGCTGTTGGTCTTCATTTCTCCCTGCCCACCCAAGATAAGGAATGTTCAGTCCATGACCTACCTATTTAAAAAAGAAAAAGATCAAAGCGAGCACTTGAACCCTTTCTGGTCCCATATAACTTCTGCCATGGTCCATCTCCAAAGTCAGCATTACTGAAGCTTAGGATCAAATGATTATAGAGAATTGGCAAGGACCTCAGAAGCTATTGAGACAAGTACAGCCCTTTCATTTTACAGGTGAGGAAACTAAAGCCCAAGGAGGTTAAGCGACTTGTCCAAGGTCAGACGGGTAGCAAGAAAAATAGATGGAATCTGTACCCAGGTCCTCCTCAGAGGCAATGGTCTTTTTGCTGTACCAATACCTGCTAGGAAGAGGCATTCTGTGGTATTGGGCTCACAAGCTCAGGGACATTTTTTGGAATGTTAAACAGTTTTCAGTGATTGAGTCTGTGCTTGCACATTACAGTGGACATGAGCCATTGCTTCTGAGAGCCGACACAATACCTCACAGTGTTGGGACTATGCTTACCTACTGAATGCCAGATGGCACTAAAGCATCACTTGCTTATTGCCCAAGAACAACGTCATCATCTACAAAAAGGAAAATATGAATGACTTGCCAATAAAAGCCGTTGCTTCTGATGCAGGAGTCAACAAGTTCCGCAGCTAACAAAATAACTGCACCTTTGTAATTTATACTAATCATAAACTTCTTGTAGAACTCGTTGCTAAATGTAATAACAAATGTATTTTGGAAGCTAGTCTTTCTTCACACCTGTCTTTCATTCTTTCTTTTCCCACAAAAATTAGGCTTAATTAGAAATAATGGAGTTAATCTGAAGCAGATTCCTACCATTGTAATTGAGGCCACATGGACTGTATCATACAGAATCCAAGGGACGGATAAACTAATATGACTATATGTTCAATAAGACAAGGGGTTCTTAATGTCAGGTCTGTGGATATCTTGATAACTCTTTTAAAATAATTGGTTTCCTTTGTAACCGTATGTAATTTTGTCTTATGCCTTTAAAAACACTATGCAGAGATGAGGTTCATAGGTTCACTAGACTCAAAAATGCTCATGATGCAAAAAGGTTAAGAACTCCTGAGTTAAACATTTATCAAGTGTCTACTATGTACAAAGCACTGTGCTATGTACTAAGGATACAAAGAAAAATGTTTTTCCAAATGAATTTTTAAAATTTTTATTAAGTTCTATAGTATCCTTTGGGAAGCTAGGTGGTACAGTGGATAGAGCACTGGACTTGGAATCAGGAAGTCATGCTCATGAGCTCAAATCCAGCCTCAGATACTTACTAGCTGTGTGACCTTGGGCAAATCCCTTAATCCTGTTTGCCTCACCTGTTTCCTCATCTTTCAAATGAGCTGGAGAAGGAAATGGCAAACCACTCCAGTATCTTTGCCAAGAAAATCCCAAATGGGTCACAGAGAGTTGGACACAACTGAAATGACTCAACAGTAGTGTGTCCCTTAGATAATTTTCTTAGCATAGCATTAAAAGTTTAAATAAACTTTAGTAGTCTTGTCATTTTTATTATATTGTCATGGACAGTAGCCATGATCATTAACTATTCCTCCAGCTATGTCAGTTGTTCTTTACTTCTGTAAAATGTATTTTGTAATTGAATCTATGCAAATAAAGTGCTTTTATAAATTAATCTCCAAATACTTCTTAAAATTTTGTAGTTATTTGAAATAAGATTTCCCTTTCTATTATTGCAACATAGATATGATTGGTTGATCTTTTTCCCCCTGGAGATCAGTTTCTTTATTTTCTGTAGTACAAAGCTCTGAGCTTTTTTCTTGTATTATTTTTTGCATTATGATATTAAATTTTTTTTTACTTGTTATTTTCTTTTGGGAGCCCTATGATCCCTAAGTTGTCTCTAGGTATCCTGTCTTCAAGATCAATATGTATTGCTGTTATGCAGATCATGCTTTATTTTATTGTTATTGCTTTTTGCTTTTCTTCTTCTAAATTGTCCTTTACTTTCATGTATTTACATTCCCAATCAGTTATCCTTATTTTTTTTTTTGTTTCTTTGGTGACACCACCATGGGTTCAAGTTTTTTTCTATTTTTCCAATTATTTTTGCTGCGTGGGCCATAAATTCTGCCTTCATAATTATTATTTCTCTCTTAAGCCATTCAAGAATATCTTACTGTTGTTTTCCTGGTCTCTTGGGAATCGAAAGGATCCTCTGCCTCATCAGGCGTTAATTCATTTTCCATGTAGTACTTATTCATAGAGGCCTGAACTTTCTTACTTGATTTGGAGGCCATATTCCCTTCTGCTATTAATATATTCATTAATTAATCAATGCATTGATACAAACCTGTCAGTTTGTCTGCTTATGCACAAGGTCTTTAATTGGTTTTTCTTCCTCCTGAGATCTTTTGTAAGTTGAATCTTTTTTTCCCTTTCATTTTCCCCTATTAATCACTTTCTGACTCTCTTCCCTTTGATGATAGTTTATCCAGGGGTTGGATTTCAAAGTGTTTCAACCTCCTTCCATGATGAGCAATTCACAATTCACTAGCTTTGGTCTCTGTCACAAGTGATTCCTGAGAGGGACAGAACTGGCTCAAGCAATATGCTGGGACATCACACAGCCACGATGTGTCCTGTTCCCCTTCCCTCTGTTCCTCCATTCTCTAAATGAGTTCTGTTATCGCTGTTATCACACTGCTATCATAATCTGAGCAAATTTCTGCCATTTGGATCTCCATGGCTCTGGGAAGGGAGAGAAAGTGACTTTCCAATGTCACACAGCTGAGTAGTGGCAAAGTTGGGACTTGAACCTTGGTTACTTGGTCCAGTGTTTCATCTATTCTAGTAGATTGTTAGACCAAAGTCTAATTTTTTTCCCTTCAGGATGAAGAAGAGAAGTACATAATTTAGTAAGGGGATGGCCTCGACACAATCTACAGAGGAATAAGAAATCAATTTAGATTCATTTCTTATGAAGTATTTGGGTTTTTAAGGGCTATTTATTACTCAGAGGCAAGTGATATTTTAGAAATATTTCCCCAAATTCGTTTCAGTTTCCTACACTGGACAGAATGAAGAATCTCTTCTTCCTGAAGCCTCAATGTTTCCCTTCACAGTGACAACATCTTTCATCCTTTTCTTTTGGATAAAGTCAGAGGCATAGAAGAAATGGTTGCATGGATAAAGGATTTAATGATGTCATTAAAAATTCTATATGGTTCTGTAACAACAAGGCTACTTGCTGCTACTGTGGCTGTGTAAGGTCAATAACACCAGCACACAGGAGGGCTACTAGCACAGGTTCTTTGATCTGCTTTTCTAAGGAAAGCAACTTTAAGGGGTTTATAATCTCACTTTAATTAAACATACATATATCATTCACTTAATTCAGGGAAAGGGTCAGCACCCTGAACTTCAGAGAAAACACAAATAAATTACAAGCAGAAATTACATTAACAGAACAAAATAACACAAATCAGCCAATAGAGCTTCTGTCTGCCCATAGCAATACATACATACATAGCTACCAGAGACAGAGGAACCAATATCTGGGTTTTTCAAAGCCAGGGAGTTCCTTAACAATGGCTGCCCAGAGTCTCCTCTAGTCAGATCACATGACACTCTTCCAGAGAGTGAGCCCCAAGAAAAATGCTAACCTCAGAGTATATATACACTCCTTCTGGGTCAGAGGGCATCACAACCATGTGACTCAAACCCATGTGACCTAAGCTTTCCCATGACTTAAGCAGGTCATCAAAGATTCCCAATGCAATCAGACTCTTGATTGAAACAAAAGCAAGACTCAAAGGCACTTGATTGCCTTAATGCTGAAAAGCATTCCAAAACAAAAGACAACAAAAAGTCCCACTTTACTTGCCATTTCAGGTCCATACACATTGTAGGAATGATATTCCTAAATCAGGTACAAGGTATGGCTCTGAAGAGAAGACTTTTTTAATAAATATAAATATACTAGGAATTACACGTCTAAGTAAGTGCTGTACCCTTCAAAATAGTCACCTCAGGAAACCATATATACCTAGTCCAATAATACTGTCATCACTCAACTAATTTTTGAGTTCTACTTTGGGAACTGCCATCAGAGCCCACAGAATATTCTTTTAAGTATCCTGAGGGATAGCCAACTTTGGGGATGGTGTTAATTTTTGGAAACTTTTAAAAGTTACATGGAGCCAAATCTGGTGAATAAGGAAGGTAATCCAGTGATTAAGCTAGATGACATCATTTTTGGTCAAAAACAAGATGGGACAACAAAGTAATAATAAAACTGTCTTCTTTTTTCTTTTTTTTTTTTTGGTATAACACATAAACTGGTACTGAAGATCATTTCCTATAAGAAGTTTCCAAAATATCTTAAATAATTGGAAATAGATAATAATAATGGAAAAGGTGTGTGATTGTGAATTCTCTGAAAAAAATCCTTCATTCCAATATTTTAGTATACTTACACATTGCAGAAGCAACTGGTGGTACAGTGAAGAGAGCGTTGGGCCTGGAGTCTAGAAGACCAGAGTTCAAATGAGACCTCAGATGCTTACTACATGTAATCTTTGTTTGCCTCAGTTTTCTCAAATGTAATAGTATCTACTTCTCATGATTGTGGTGAGGATCAAATGAGATATTTGTAAAAAATAATCAGGAATATCATTTTACATATAGATGCGTAGCCAGCACCATGCTAAGTGCTTTTAAAACACACACACACACGCACACACACACACACGCACACACGTGTGTGTATATGCATGTATATGGATATGTGCATATATGTATGTGTATATATGAGGAGTGGATGTGTATACATGTATATACATAATACACCTATATAGAATATTATTTTCATTTCAGTCATATCTGACTTTTCATGACCCCATTTTGGGTTTTCTTGGCAAAAATATTAGAGTGGTTTGCCATTTCTTTCTCCAGCTCATTTTACTGATGAGGAACTGAGGGAAACAGGCCTAAGTGACTTACCCAGGGTCACACAGCTAGAAGGTATCTGAGGCCAGATTTTAAGTCAGATCCTCCTGACTCCAGGGCCAGAGCTCTATCCACTGCACCACCTAGCTTCCCTACCTGACGTCGTAAATGTTTATTGATTGATGACCTCTGCCCTTCCCTAATCTTAAAACACCTTTCTTGGTCTCCATGATCATTAACAGTGGCTCAGTAAGCATATTTACCGTTATTGAGTAGCCTTCCATTCAGTTCATCTGGGGCAGGTAAACTAAATTCATCAAGGACCAAAAGGTGCTTTCTTTTGTTCTGTGGTGTCTGACCTCATTGACTCTTGTGATTTGAACTAGGAAGATGAGTCTTCCTGACTCCAGGCTCTGCACTGTCTCTACTGAGTCACCTAGTTGCCCCAGGTGCTTTGTTATTTTATCTCCTTACTCAATCTGGATTTCTACTCCCTATTTGCCATTTTTGGCTCCATTCCTTGCAGGCTAAAAGTTTCCTGACTAG
This sequence comes from Trichosurus vulpecula, assembly GCF_011100635.1. Lineage (NCBI taxonomy): Eukaryota > Metazoa > Chordata > Mammalia > Diprotodontia > Phalangeridae > Trichosurus > Trichosurus vulpecula. The sequence continues at coordinate 235,947,896 of NC_050579.1, read as the reverse complement.
CTTCAGTGTATTGAGTCATTATGCAGACACAAAATTGGTAAAAGCATCCCATTGATGAGATAGCAATCTAAAATAATTCATCCATGGGGACTGGAAAGTTGAAAGACATCCTTAGAAACTTCCTTAACCTTACACTCAAGTCATTGTCATCCCCACTTCGCATGCTCTTTTGTGAGATCAGCTTAGTCAGAATGTACCTACAAATACTCTTTCTGATTTAAGTGAAAAGAATTCACTCACCCTTTAAACTCAAACTACCAATTAATGAGATCTGGTTAATTATTCACATACAATTCTTTTCTCAAAGAACAGCCTGGGGTTCAATTGTTCAACCGAACCAGAAAAGTCACATTGAACTTTGGGGCTTGTAATCACTGAATTCAAAGGAAAAAAAATTCTGTCTTCAAATCTCTGCTGCCTGGCTGTCAGACATAAATAAGCTGAAGTAAACTCATGATCTCATCGGAGAGTGGATTAGTATTGGGGAGGACCTGGGTTATTTGGGAAACCTGGGATCTGACAAGAGCTGATGGGGGGCCAATTGTTAAATTTTCAGCATGTAAGTTTACACCTTGGAAATTAACAAACACACTACAAACCATAGTTTGATTAGTTATTTTGTTAATCGTCTAAACTTAAGAAAGTGATGGAGAAATTGACAATATTACAGATTAAACTTTAGAGCATGACATATATGTATATATGTATGTATGCATGTGTGTGTACATGCACATACACACACACATATAATTTTTTTCCCAGAGAGTAGGTTGTTAAACCTTTGCCAGCATGTCCCAGTCTAGCTTCAAGTTTTGTTTTTAATGCATACTAGCTATGTGACTCTGGGCAAGTTATGTAACCTTTCAATGCTTTCAGACAATTCACTAAGACAACAAATCGCAAATCAAGTGTTGATGGTATTGGTACTGAGAGTTTCCTCATCGGGAGTCCCCTGCCCCAATGAAATCACAGGTTTGGTCCAGGTAGGGAAAAAAATGTGTAGAAAATACTAGATAGAGTTTCAGCCTCTGCAAATTTTAAAACAAACAAACAAAAAACAAGTCAAGTGAGATTGACTTTGAATCCTGGGGGAAATTCTAGGATAGATAATTAAAAACATGGTTGGCTAACATCTAGATAGGGAAGCAGGGACTATTTCCAAATGATTGTATGGCTTCATCAAGGACAGGTCATGGGGCAGCTAGGCACAATGGATAGAGAACCCTGGAGTCAGGACCATCTGAGTTCAAATCTGGCCTCAGATATTTAATAGCTGTGTGATCCTGGGCAAGTCATTTAATTCCAATTGCTTCCAAAAAAAGAAAAAAGAACAGGTCATGGCAGATTGACTTCCTTTCCTTTTTTGGACATGATTATTAATATAGTAGGTAAGCAGAATAGAGTGCATATACTTTGCCTAGATTTTGGCAGTTTTCGATAAAGTTTACCATGCCATTTTGGAGAAGATGAAGAGAACAGAATTAGACAATCACATAGAATAATACAATCAGGTGGATTCAGAAATGGTTGGATAGTAGGATTCAAAGAATGGTTATAAAATCATTCAATGTCAATATAGCAATGTCAATATGGCCAGGGATCTGTGCTTGGTCCTGTTAACATTTTTTAATGTTAACTTTTTTTAATCAATGACTTGGATAAAGATATGGATGCCAAGATCAACCTGTGCAGATGACACAAATCTGGAAGGATTAAATATTGTAAATATTGTAAAAGCAGTCAGGACCCAAAAAGTTCTTGACAGATTAGAGCAGTGGTATTAAATTCAAATAGAAAGGGAGGGACACTAAAATGTAAATAAGGACCCCTGCCATGGCATATTGACATATACATACATATATATGCAGAGAGAGAGAGAGAGAGAGAGAGAGAGAGAGAGAGAGAGAGAGAGAGAGAGAGAGAGAGTTGCTCAAAGAATACCAAAATGACATCCTGATGTTGGGGTCATTTTACAATGTGTCTGGCTGTGGCTGATTAAACCAATGTAAGCTCAGAAGGCTCTACCCAAAGGCAGGCACAAATAGTCCATATGACCATGTGGGAGAGAGATGTCTCTAATTTTGCACATCTCACATTTCTTTTGAGCAGACACAATTCTGCTTTATTCATGGAGCACAGTGCTTTTTTGATGAAGACACGCCATGTTGGAAAGTCCTATGCCAGTGTCTCCCATGTCTCACAATCAAACAAAGTTTTTCAGAGAGACCTTGAAAGTATCCTTGTATTGCTTCTTCTGACTACCATGTGACAGCTTGCCCAGAGTAAGTTCTCTGAGTCTTTTGGGAGGGGGGTGGAGCCAAGATGTCAGGAAAAAAGACAAGGACTCACCTGAGCTCTCCCAAATTCCTCTCCAAACAACTTTAAATAACTTTAAATAAATTTTGGAGTGACAGAACCCACAAAAAGACAGGACAAAATAATTTTCCAGCCCAAGACAACTTTGAAGGTCTGCAGGATAGGAATGTCACACTGGGATGAAAGTGGTGCACAGTTTGCTCCCCAAAAAACCAGCAGCAGGCCTTTGTGGAAACTGAGTCAGTGGTCAGTGATGGTAGAGGATCAACAACGGTCAGAAGGAGATTATAGAGGTCCCTTTGCTGGCAATGAGTGCAGGACTCCGTTGTATTGCCCATCCTCAGATCAGGATCACAGTCCTGAGTTGCAGTTTCAGAGTAAGGAGGAGCACTAGCACTCCAGAACTTGTAGTCACAGGGAAACAAAGACTCTGGCCACAGTTGCAGGGCAGAAAAGAGTGCTTCTGGTTGTTTACAGACCAGAGCACAGGCCAGGAGAGTAATAAATATACCACTCTTCAAATCGTACCACCTTGGAAGAACTGAAAACTTACAAACTCTCAGAACTAGCTCTGAAAATAACTGTATAAAAAAACCCTGAAGCCTGAAACAGTGCCCTCTCCATCCTGGCAGCAGAGCTCAGATGATGCTTGTAAGTCCTAGTAACTTTTTTTTAACATAAAGTTAAAAGTCAAGAGCAATAGTCTAGAAAAATGAGCAAACAACAGAAAAAAAGAAGATAACTGTAGAAAATTACTATGGTGACAGGGAAGATCAAAACACAAACTCAGAAGAAGACAACAAAGTCAAAACTGCTACATCAAAGTCTCAAAGAAAAACATGAATTGGTCTCAGGCCCAAAAAATATCTCCTAGAAGAACTCAAAAAGAATTTTTAAAAATCAAATAAGAGAGATAGATGAAAAATTGGGGAAAAATTAAAACAAGCCAAGAAAGTCATGAAAAAGAGTAAACAACTTGGTAAAAAGGCAGAAAAAATACTGAAGAAAATAGCACCTTAAAAACCAGACTAGGCTAAATGGTAAAAGAAACCCAAAAATCTACTGAAGAAAGGAAATCCTTAAAAAGCAGAATTGACCACATGGAAAAAGACATACAAAAATTCACTGAAGAGAGGAATTCCTTAAAAAGTAGAAATAGCCAAATGGAGGAACAAAAACTCTCTGAAGGAAATAAGTTCTTACAAATTTGAATTGGGCAAGTAGAAGCTAATGACTCCATAAGGCATCAGGAAACAAAAACAAAATCAAAAGGATGAAAAAATAGGAGACAATGTGAATTATCTCAATGGAAACATAACTGACCTGGAAAATAGATCAAGAAGAGATAATTTAAAAATCATCGAACTACTTGAAAGCCATGATAAAAGAAAATGAGACTGGAAATAATCTTTTAAGAAATTATCAAGAAAAACTATCCTGATATTCTAGAAATGAGGAGAAAATAGAATTGAAAGAATCCCCCAAGCATCTCCTGAAAGAGATCCCAAAATGAAATTTCCCAGGAATATTATAGCCAAATTTCAGAGCTCCCAGGTCAAGAAGAATATATTGTAAGAATCCATAAAGCAACAATTCAAATATCTTAGAACCACAGTTAGAATAACACAAGATTTAGCAGCTTCTACATTAAAGGATAAGAGGGCTTGGAACATGATATTCTGGAGGGCAAAGGAGCTAGAATTACAACCAAGAATCACCTACCCAGCAAAACTGAGTATAATCCTTTAAAGGTGTAGCCATAATGGCTTTTGTTTTCTTTGAATGGCTCAGCTTGCCTCATTGAGCCTCTGGACACTGTGGCTTGCTCTTCCGGGGCAGGAGGCCCGGGGAGCATGCCGGGAAGCAGACAGTTTCCTGTGTGAGGAGTCATGGGGCTGGCTGAGGGGAGGTGTTGGCGGCTATGCTAGGGGGAGGGGCCAACTCAGGAACCAATCGGCCCTGGTCATTTGGGCGGAGCTTGATGATGTCAAAAACCCTATAAGAGGGGAGAGGACAGCTTGAAGACTCTCTCTTCCTTTTCCGGTTGGAGCCAGCGACAGTTACAACGACAGTTACAGAGGCAGTTACGACAGTTACGTCAGTTTCAGCCACAGACACAGCTGAGGCAGGAGCTGCCAGTAGCAGAGCTGATCTACGGGAGGAAGCTGAACAAAGACTTCAGGCCAGTGGGTAATCTTATTACCATCGAGGGGGAAGCATGATTTTGCTTTACGCAATCATGCTTCTCTGTAGCCTCCTGGTTACTCTTGCAAGGCGTACTTATTGGGCCTGGAAGATTTTGATCAACATATCAAAATGGGGCTTCTGGTTCATGGGTTGGTTACTGTGGAGCCTAAATAAATGTTTTGATTCTTCTGCCTTCTACTTTGAGAGTTTCTTATATCCGGCGGTTCCGAACCTTTCAGACATGTTTATGATCCTCTTTGAGATTATAAACTCGGCCCTCCTGATACATTTGGCGTCACGAACAGGATCGCTAGGTATAAGATCTCTATTTAGAAGCAGAACAATTTCAGAGGAAGAGATGAATATCCCAGGATGGGAGGATCCATTTTATTCCTCCCTAGCAAAAGAATTGGCTAAAAAAGCTGGACCCTGTGAAAACTGGGAACCAAGGCTACGGAAAGGAGATCCTAGGGATTTGGAAAAGTGTTTACGAGAAGTTGGGATTCAGTCAGGGGCATCACTATCTAGGCAAAGCTGGATAGTGTTATCAGCCTACCGGCTAGTATACGAAAGATTGAGATTAAGTGAAAGACATGGGGGCACTCCTACCCCACAGGAAGAAGGGGAATCTCAGATAGCAGAAGACCAAACTGACTCAAATGAGAACTTTTCTATTAATGTGGCTAAGAGCAACAGGAGACCAAAAAAGCCCAGAGTGCATTTCAACCCAGCCCAGAAAGAGCCTGACTGCCTGCTTCGTCCTAGCCATGGTGGCAGAGGAAGTGAGTGGGGAGAGAATGAGACAATGTTAGGGGCTGAGGCACAAAACACTACTGGGGTTCAGGATGTGCCTCACACAGAGAATAGGAGATGGTTAAATGATCAGACAAGGGCTCGACCCATACAAAGGAGGAAGACAGAAACCCGAGGTGAAGATTCAGTTACAAGGGAAATTCAGGAAGATTTCTCACCGCAAGAGGTCACAGATATTTTGAGTAGATTCAGCCAAAGAATAGGAGAACCATTGATATCTTGGATGGTAAGACTCAGTGATCAAGGGGCCGGTGGAATATCAGTAGATGGGACAGACTGCATGAGATTCATAGGTATCAGCCATGATCCTCTAGTTCAACAAGATTTTAGGGAACATCATCAGCAAGGAGATGGTGATAGCGGGACTACTCTGTTGGCATTAGCCGCTGTGGGATGCAATAAGAGATATGCTACTGATTCTATGTGGCCCACTGAGCACAGACCCTGGTATTCACTTAGAGATTGTATCATGAGACTAAAGGAGGAGGTAATGAAGACTGCCATTATGACAGGAACTGCAGACAAATATTACAATGATTCAATGGAACTGCCTCATAGGAATTTAATAATTAGGACAGCTCCCCCTGCTTATAAACAACTAATTTTGAATTTATTACTTGGAGAAGTAGGGAGCCGTCTTACAACAGTGATAAATAAGATTTTACAGTTATATGACTTAGGTGACTGGGGAAGGGATAGATCTCCTCAAGAGAGAAGGGTGAATAACCAGCAAACTTGGCGCCAAAGGAGAGTAACAAGGAAAGAAATGTTTACTACTTTATTGAGAGCAGGGGTAGGTTTTGAAATGATAGATGGAATTCCAACCAATGAATTATACAGAATGTATAGAGGACTTGATAACACGAGAAATAGGGAAATAAGAACTGCTCCTGCAAGCCTACAAGCCACTCAGACTGAAGGTGACCTTGTGTGATTAACGGATGAAAACTTGTACATTTGGGGAAAGGCTGGGAGGACAATCTTAGTCTATATCTAGGGTGGGATCCTCTTGGCTTCCTCATTATGTTCCTTTTGAAAAGAAACATTTCCCACCTGAGTTTGGCTCTGATGTTGGATCTTTGCATAACTGAAATCTCAACCAAACTTGAGATGATTTTATTTGAAGAATTATAGTCCATACTTGTCTATTCTTTTTGTCCTTTGTTTTGGCTAACCTTGTTGCTAGTTTTGTTTCCTTTAGGCTTAAGCACCCTGCACTTTCCGGTGACTGCCTAAGCATGTAGCATTCTTGGAATTCCTGCCAGCTTGTTAAAGAAATGACCTCTGGAATGGGACTTTTTGGGGGCAGGGCCATCTCTACATCCAATTTCAGCATGAAGAAGCTATGGAAAATGAGACCTTCACCCCTCACCCCAAGATTTTGAGCCCCAATCGTTCAAGGGGGGTGGAAATGATGATAGTGTTCTGTTTACTTATTTTGTGTTATCCTTGCTGTGTTGTTTTATTGTTATGATATTATTGATCCTATGTAATGGATACAAGGATTTAGGGGTGGACATTTGAATTATTAATAATTATTTTGGGGATGATTGATTGAAGAGATTATCTTGCTGGGATCTAGGGGTGGATCACATTTGAATCGTTAACCAATGTTTAGGAATGTCACCAAATGATATGTTTTGCTTTACAATGAATGATATGTTTTAGTTTCCTTTGTAATTGGATCACAATGTATGTTCTAGGATACATGGCTGATTAGATTATGTATCCTATAACAAGGGGTGGAGTGTAGCCATAATGGCTTTTGTTTTCTTTGAATGGCTCAGCTTGCCTCATTGAGCCTCTGGACACTGTGGCTTGCTCTTCCGGGGCAGGAGGCCCGGGGAGCATGCCGGGAAGCAGACAGTTTCCTGTGTGAGGAGTCATGGGGCTGGCTGAGGGGAGGTGTTGGCGGCTATGCTAGGGGGAGGGGCCAACTCAGGAACCAATCGGCCCTGGTCATTCGGGCGGAGCTTGATGATGTCAAAGACCCTATAAGAGGGGAGAGGACAGCTCGAAGAGCTCTCTTCTTTTCCTTTTCCGGTTGGAGCCAGCGACAGTTACATCGTCAGTTACAGCGACCGTTACATCGTCAGTTTCAGTTGCAGCTTCAGTTACAGACACAGACACAGCTGAGGCAGGAGCTGCCAGTAGCAGAGCTGATCTACGGGAGGAAGCTGAACAAAGACTTCAGGCCAGTGGGTAATCTTATTACCATCGAGGGGGAAACATGATTTTGCTTTACGCAATCATGTTTCTCTGTAGCCTCCTGGTTACTCTTGCAAGGCGTACTTATTGGGCCTGGAAGATTTTGATCAACATATCAAAATGGGGCTTCTGGTTCATGGGTTGGTTACTGTGGAGCCTAAATAAATGTTTTGATTCTTCTGCCTTCTACTTTGAGAGTTTCTTATATCCGGCGATTCCGAACCTTTCAGACATGTTTATGATCCTCTTTGAGATTATAAACTCGGCACTCCTGATACAAAAGGAAAATGAATATTCAATGAAATAGAGGGCTTTTAAGCATTACCAATGAAAAGATCAAAGAGGAATAGAAAATTTGATTTTCAAATACAAGACTCAAGAGAAGCCTAAAAAGGTAAACAGGAAAAGGAAATCATAAGGGATTCAGTAAGGTTAAACTGTCTGCATTCCTACATGGGAAGATGATACTTGTAAATCCTAAGAACTTTCTCATCATTAGGACAATTAGAAGAAGGATGCATAGACAGAGGGAACAGGTGTGAGTTGAATTATGATGGGATGATAGCTAAAAACATAAAATTAGGAGATGATAAGGAGGCATGTAGCAAGAGAAAGGGGAAGGGAGAGGTAAAGTGAGGTAAATTATTTCACATAAAAAAGCACAAAAAAAGTTTTTACAGTGGGGGGGGGAATATAAGGCAAATAGGAGCGAGTGCGTGAAACTTACTCTCATTACAACTAGCTCAAAGAGGAAATAATATACACACTCAATTGGGTATAGAAATTTATCTTACCCTATAGGAAAGTAGGAGAAGAAAAAGATAAGACAAGTGTGTGTGTGGGGGGGAGTTGGGGGGCTAAAGTGGGGTGGTGCTGCTAAAAAGAGGGACAGTTTGGGGGAGGTGGTAGTCAGAAGCAAAACACTTTTGAGTATAGACAGGGTTAAAGAAGAGAGAGTAGGATAAACAAGGTGGGGAAAATAGGATGGAGGGAAATACACAGTAATAATAACTGAAAAAAATTATACAGCAAGTTTCTCTGATAAAGGCTTCATTTTTCAAATATATAGAGAACTAAGTAAAACCTATAAAACCAAAAGCCATTCTCCAACTGATAAATGGTCAAAGGATATGTTCAAACTGTTTTCTGACAAAGAAATCAAAGCTATCTATAGTCATATGAAAAAATGCTCTAAATCACTATTGTTTAGAGAAATGCAAATTAAAACATCTCTGAGGTTCCACACCATATCCATAAGACTGGCTGATATAACAGAAAAGGAAAATGACAAATGTTGGAGGGGGTGTGTGAAAATTGAGATATTAACGCATTGTTGGTGGAGTTGTGAAATGATTCAACCATTCTGGAGAGCAATTTGGAACTATGCTTAAAGGATTATAATACTATGCATACTCTTTGACCCAGCAATACCACTACTAGGTCTGTTTCCCAAAAAGATTTAATAAAACAACAATAAAGGACCTATATGTACAAAAATACTTATAACAGCTCTTTTAGTGGTGGCAAAGAATTGGAAATTGAGGGTATGCCCATCATTTGGGTAATCGCTGAAAAAAAATGTGATATATGGCTGTGATGGAATGCAATTGTACTATAAGAAATGATGAGCAGAATGCTAAAAAACTGGAAATACTTACATGAACTGATGCAAAGTGAAATGAGCAGAACCAGGAGAACATTTTACACAGTAATATCAATATTGTATAAACTGTGAATGACAGTTATTCTCAACAATCTGATGATCTAAGACAACTTCGAAGGAGTTATGATGAAAATACATCCCTGGAAAGCATACTACCAAGGTAAGTGAAGTTATCCACAGCATTTAATATTTCTCCATTTGATGTAACCCATGGTTTTATGTATGGATGGTGTGGTGCTAGCTAGTAGTAGATAAACTGTGTTTTCTTGGTGTTAATTGCTGGATCAAAATTAACACAAGCAGCAGAGAATCAATCCATACTTTGTTGCATCTCAGCTTCAAAGGCTGCAGCGAGAGCACAATTATCTGTCAACAAAAAAGTTGTTCACCAATTTTCCTCCCACTCTAATCTTGGCTTTTAGCCTTTTCAAGTTAAATAATTTATCATCAGTGCAGTAGCTGATCTTGACGCCTTTTTGTCCTCATCGAAGGCATCTGACAAGAAAGCCGAAAATATGCTAAAAAGGTTGGGAGCAAGCACACAACCCTGCTTCACACCATTGGTGCAAGCATGCCATCGTGCAACTGGCATACAATCCTGATGAGCTTCTCTGGGCAACAAAATTTTGCCATGATTTTCCACAAGCCCATGAGACTGAGAGTGTCAAAGGCCTTGGTTAGATCAATGAACATTGTATACAGACCTCTGTTGTTCTCCTGGCATTTCTCCTGGAATTGTATGTGCATATGCATGGATATATGTATACATATATTTATATACACACGCATTCATATATACCTATGTAGTCATATAATCCAAACTCCTCTTTTCAATGATAGGGAAACTGAGATCTAGAATGATTAAGCGACTTGCTCAAAGACATACAGGGATAAATACAAGAAATAGAATTTGAAGCTACATCCTCTAACTTCACACCAACCACTTTTCCCCTTAATCTATGCTAACTCACAGGTCAAACCTCGCTTTAAGCATATCAATTTGGCAATGGAGAGCATGAATTGGAAAGGGGAAAGCCTAGGAAGACCAATTAGGAGACTATTGTAATATTCCAGGCAAGAAGCGATGACTTCCTAACCTGGGATGGTGGCCGAGTAGAAGGATGAGCGAAATATGGTGGAGGTTAAATTGTCAGATTTACTGAGGAGTAATGATGATCCTAAGATTTAAAAGCCTATGTGATAAGAAGGATGGTGATACTCTGGATAGAAATAAAGAAGGTTATGGAGAGGATGAAGATGGGGTGTGGGAGAAGGTAAGGGGAGAAGGGTTGGGTTGGGGAGAAGGTAAGAGGAAAGATAATGTGTTCTATTTCATGTGTGTTAGGTTTGAGACACCTATGAAGCATCTAGTGGAAAATGGAAAATAGTCAATTGGTAGAGCTCAGGAGAGAAACTAGGACTGAATGTGTGTGTATGTATGTATACATTTATGTGTATATATGTGTGTGTGTATATGTCTATATACATATATGTATATATATGTGTATATGTATATATATATATATATATATATATATATATATATATATATATATATATATAAAATCTTTGGGAGTCTTCTGCATGGAGATGGTAATTGAATCTATGGGAGTTAAGATTATGAAAAGAGAAGCTATAGGAAATGTTCACACTTAAAGAGTGGGACATGGATGATGTTCTAGCAAAGGAGACAGGGAAGGGGCAGTCAGATAGATAAAAGGACAGAGACAATGTAAGATCATGAAAACCCAGAGCTGAGAGAGCATGCAGGATGAAAATGTGGTCAACAGAATCAAACACAGAGAAGTCAAGGATAAGGGGGCAGCTAGGCAGCACAGTGGATAGAGTGCAGGGTATGGAGTTAGGAAGATCTAAGTTTAAATCCAGCCTAGATACTTACTAGTGTGTGAACCTAGACATGTTATTTAGCCCTGTTTGCCTCAGTTTGCTCATCTGTAAAATGAGCTAGAGAGGGAAATGGCAATACACTCCAGTATCTTTGCCAAGATAACCCCAGATAGGGTCCCAAAGAATCAGATTCAACTGAAATGACTCAAAAACAACAAATAATGGTTGACCTTTCACTAAGTCGAACCAGCCACAGACTCTCTCTAGTCTTATCTCTCATTGTTTAAACTGTATACATAAGCCGGTCTAGTCTACATCCTGCCTCCCAAGGGTTTTATGCAAATTCACACCTCTACATTTTCCTAATCACCAGACCTCTCACTTGAAAGTGTTTCTCTGTCCTTTCTATTTATCCAAAGCTACCCCATCCTTCATGACTCAACACAGGGTTCACCTCCTCCAGGAAGTGTTCCCTGACCACACCAACTCCTAGGATCTCTTTCTCCTCGGGATATTCACAGTCCTCACCGCCTACATCACTCCTTTGGTATCCTTTCCTTATCATCTGCTACTGTTCCTAGTCTTTTCATGCTCCCATGTCCTGTTTTCTAGCAAGATTCTTGGCTCCTTGAAATCATAAATAGGCTATCCCCCAAGGCTTAGCTTCATAGATGTTCAATACATTTCTGGGTCAATTATGTTTGGAAGAGGCACTGAGGAAAAGGAAAATAACCCATGAAAATTCAGGGCTATGAGTAGTTTAGTCCCACAGTGTCAGAGAAGGGCACAGTGACCTGGAGATAGGGTGACCATGGGATAGGGTGACCACATAAAGAAAGATTGAATTACCCTTGGCATCAGCTCAACCAAGTGCCTTAGCAAGGTGCATGTGGTTTCTTCTTTACCCCAGCACAGGTAACAGTGTGGGTCAAGTCCCCTTGGGAAATTTAACCCCTCCTCCTCATCTCCTGTCCCCTCCTGATCTCTTCCAAGGCTCCTGCTAAGGAAAGGATCAGCTAAGGAAAGGAAAGGAAAAAAGCCTTTAGCTTGTTTGCTCTGAGAGAGTGTGGGTGTTTATTGTTTACTGAACAAGTTGCTGAAGAGCTGCTGTTCTTGCTTCTCCTTTGAGAACAGCCCCAGAAGCATTAGACAGCTCTGGCCAAGACCCAGCAACATTCTCTGGTGGCACCACTGACCAACAACTATAAGACAGAGAATCCAGGCCAGGGCACTGGGGCAGGAGGAGCTGTCACTAAATTCAGAGAATTGGAAAGGATCTTAGAAAGCATCCATCTAAGGACTACATTTTATAGAGTGAAGCAGCCAAAGGTTAAGGAAGAAAGTGATTTTTCCAAACTCTTATAGTGATGTCAAGGTTAGAACCCAGGTCCAGCCAGGCCTACAATCCCCTCCCCCCACCCCAACACCAAATGCCCCCTTGGGGTGTCTTACTTTTTTAGTCATAAAAACCACAGCCAATTAAAAAGAGAGAGAGAAAAAAGCTCTCCCTAGCCCAGGCCTACCATTAAGTTACCTATCCCTGCCTTGGCAGAACACCATGTGTTTCCAAACCTTGTAACTGGGAGTGGTGATTATTTCTCCTAGCATAGCCATAGGAAATTGGAGGGCTTGGTTTTTTGTTTTGTTCTATTTGGGGTGAGGTAGGGGAGAGAGGAGGAGAATATTTAACAAGTACAATGTACAAGAGGGGCATATGAGGTGAGCCAGGGGGGAAGGAGTCTCAGTCCACATTGGACATATGACTCCAAAGGCTTCTTGCCAAAATGAGCAACTTATTTTCCCCTTCTATAAAGGGCAGATCTGCCAGGCTGGCAAATTTCCCTCCCTTTACAGAGGGCTGCTGAAATCTCTTTCTGTTCCCTCATTGTGGTATGGGGGTGATTCTTAGTTCTTTTAAGACTATGCCAGCAGAGCCTAAGTTCTGGAAGAACACACCAAACTGAGAAGGCCTCAGGTATGGGCCCAGTATTGGCCTAGCATCAGAGAACCAGAAGGTTGGCCACAAGGTATTGAATGTCATGGCAACCTACAAACCTCTCTCCTGAGGCATAGGGGGCTGCCATACCTGAATAGATCAATAATTACTATAAAGATTGTGAAGCAGTGGTATTGAAAGGGAGGAGAGGCAGGCTTCATGGGGTACTTCTGAATAACATAGACCCCCCAAACCCCACTGATGGACTTAGAAAGCACCTAGGGCTTGAAGGAGAAACAACCACATGGGACAGCTTCCAAGAGCAGGTTTCCTTTCCTTCCTTTCATAATCTTTAGAACCTTTGGCCAGGGCTGGCCTTGGCAAGCTCTTGAAAAAGTATTTTTCCAGATGTGATAGAGCCCAAGACATTATATTTCACCCTGAGAAACTGTGTCGCTTAAGAGGTAGTTCATAATGTCTTCTCTATTAGAATGCAAACTTCTTTAGGGCAGAGACTTGCTTGCTTACTTCTAATTGTATCCCCAATGCTTAGTACAGTTCCTGGCACATAGCAATGTTTAATACATGCTTTTCCTTCCTTTCCTTCCTTCTTCCCTTCCTTGCTTCTTTCCTTTCCTTCCTTTCCTTTCCTCCCTTCTTTCCTTCCTCCCCTCCTTCCTTCCTTCTTTCTTTCCTTCCTTCCTTCTTTCCTTCCTCCCCTCCTTCCTTCCTTCCTTCTTTTCCTTCTTTCCTTCCTTCTTTTCCTTCTTTCCTTCCTACCTTCCTTCCTTCCTACCTTCCTTCTTTCCTTCCTTTCTTCCTTCCTTCCTTCCTTCCTTCCTTCCTTCTTTTCCTTCTTTCCTTCCTTCTTTCCTTCCTTCCTTCCTTCCTTCTTTCTTTTCTTCCTTCCTCCCTTCCTTCTTTCCTTCCTTCCTCCCCTCCTTCCTTCCTTCTTTCTTTCCTTCCTTCCTTCCTTCTTTCTTTCCTTCCTTCCTTCTTTTCCTTCTTTCCTTCCTTCCTTCCTTCTTTCTTTTCTTCCTTCCTCCCTTCCTTCTTTCCTTCCTTCCTTCCTTCCTTCCTTCCTTCTTTCTTTTCTTCCTTCCTCCCTTCCTTCTTTCCTTCCTTCCTTCCTTCTTTCTTTCCTTCCTTCCTTCCTTCTTTTCCTTCTTTCCTTCCTTCTTTTCCTTCTTTCCTTCCTTCTTTCTTTCCTTCCTTCCTTCCTTCTTTCTTTCCTTCCTTCCCTCCTTCTTTCCTTCCTTCCTTCCTTCTTTCTTTCCTTCCTTCCTTCCTTCTTTCTTTTCTTCCTTCCATCCTTCCTTCTTTTCCTTCTTTCCTTCCTTCTTTTCCTTCTTTCCTTCCTTCCTTCCTTCCTTCTTTCCTTCCTTCCTTCCTTCCTTCTTTCATTCCTTCCTTCCTTCCTTCTTTTCATTCTTTCCTTCCTTCTTTTCCTTCTTTCCTTCCTTCTTTCTTTCCTTCCTTCCTTCCCTCCTTCTTTCTTTCCTTCCTTCCTTCCCTCCTTCTTTCTTTCCTTCCTTCCTTCCTTTCTTCTTTTCTTCCTTTCCTTCTTTCCTTTCTTTCTCTCCTTCCTTTCCTTCATTCGTTCTTTCCTTTTTGACTCTACTAATTATCTCTACCTATCCATTTATCTATCTACCTATCTACCTGTCTATCATCTATGATCTATCTCTAATCATCTATTCATCGTCTATCTCTGTCACCTATCTGTCGTCTATCTGTCTATCTGTATCTCTTTATCATCTGCCATATCTATTCACCTAGCTAGCTATCTCATTTGACTTTCCCCACAACCCTATGAAGTAGGTAGTACAGGCATTGTTGTTCTTGTACTTTATAAATAAGGAAACTGAAACACAGAGAGATTAGGAGTCAGAGATAGAAAGAAAATCCAGGTTTCGTTTTATGCCTAGCCCAGCACTCTTTCTACTACCCCATACTCCCCGTCTCAGCTGTACATGTTGTTTTGTGTAAATTTAGCCTCTTCATGCTCCAGAACTTCATGCCCCATGCTTCTACTGCCTCTGGGCCCTGGACCATGGAGTCATGAGCAACAGAGTGAACTTTTCAAAAGGAAACATGGCATAGGGCAGTAGTTTCCAACTCATGAACAGCAGATCCCTGGGAGACCACAGAGTTATTGCAATAGGTCTACAAATTCTTAAGTAAGCAAATATGTCATATGTAGACACAAATAATGTCACTCACAGATACATATGGATCAATTTTTCAAATGTAGGCTGTTGAGATTTGTAAAATACAATCACAATTTTTAAAAAATGAATAAATTTCATCTCTGGTGGGTTGCTGTGTCATCACATCCACTGCCATACATCAGCCTCACAACTTTTTGCCCACCCATTTTTTACCCAACTCTATCTCTTAGTGTGGATGACTTTCAATTGGAAAGATAAAGAGGCATAATGATGTTTCTCGTCCACCAGACAGGGGGTAAGAGAAGAAGAGTTCTTGGAAGAAGAAAAATGAACCTGCTAGGGATCAACTCTTACCCACCCAAAAAGGGGGTAGAAAAGTTGTTTGAAACATCCTCTAAAAAACCTTATATGGTGTAGTGGATAGACACTGGCCTTAAAATCAGGAAGATGTGGGTACAAATCTGACCTGTACTGCTCAATGCAAATCATTTAACCTCTCTGGCCCTTAATTTGCTGATCAGTAAGATGATCTGTAAGGTCCCTTCTAGCTCTCAATCTCTGATCCTATAATCCCAACATAGTCTAATTCTTTACTCTACATTTCTTCAATGTTTATAATGATGTTTTAAATGCTAAATACCATAGCCTTTTCCCAGTCCTCACCCTATTGAACATTTCTGCAGCTTTCAGAACTGTTAATCGTCCCCTTCCTTCTAGAGCTTTCTCCCCTGGCTTCCATGCCACTACTTTCTCTTGGTTCCCAATTTTTTTTTTTTTTTGGTGCTCTTCTGCTGGATCATCAACTATGTGTGGGTATTCCTGCTGGTGCTCTCCTGGACGCCCTTCTCTTTGCTCTCTATACTCCTTTCCTTGGTGATCTCATCAGTGTTCACAGTTCAAATTACCATCCCTAAGCAGATGACCTCCATATCTCACTAGCTAACCTTCATTTGTCTCCTGAACTCTAGACCAGCATTATCAACTGTTTAGTGAACATCTCAACCTGGATGTGCTATAGGCAACTCAGGTACAAGATATCCAAAATGGACCTCATTTTCTGTCTCCAGAAAAGACATCATTTCTCCAGATTGCCCTATTCTTGTTGATGACGCAACCATCTTTCCAATCAGATTTACAACCTTGGAGTCACTTTAATTCCCTCTCACTCATGATAAAATCAGTTGTGGTCCCTCGTGTCTAGAATACACTGTTTCTCCACCTCTACCTTAAAGAATACACAATTTCTTCCAGGCAGAGCTTAAATGCTACCACCTGCACGAGGAATTTCCTTATGCATCTAGTTTTTAGTACTATCTCCCTCTCTAAATGCCCTGAATATATATTTATTATATATACTGTATTTGATACATGTATATAATTGCATATATTATATATCACTATACTATACATAGTATATATAATATGCTACATATGTTGCATCTATAGTATATATAACTTTATATAGTGTACATGTAACATATAGCATAGTGTTTTATGTGTATATGCACACTATTGACTTAGTTTGCTGACTTGTTTGCTGACATGCAATATCTCATCCTCTTCTCCCCAACAGAATGTAAATTTCTTGCAGGCCATGACAATTTCACAGTTGTCTTTGATCCCCAGCTCCTACCACATAGCTGTAACTATAATATGTACTAAATATTTGTAGAACTGAACTGGGTTTTAACAGAATCACAGAATCTCAAACCTAAAGGAAACCACAGAATTCTTCTAAGCCAACTGTAGCTAAAGTGAAATCAATTAGCTTCTACTTGAAAACCTCTAGGAACAGGGACCACCCCACATGAGTGCGCTGGTAAATGTTTGACGACTAGCACTCTAGGAGGGAAAAATGCATTAACAACACACTTTGGGGTTTAATATGCATTATTAACTTTTTGTTTTTCCTTAAGTCTACCAGGGGTCAGAAAACTACTGCAGCCTCCACACTAAATTTGTCCTTCCACTTGTTTTTGTAAGGTCCATGAGCCAATAGTTATTTTTGTCATTTTAAAATAAGGCTTCATTATATTTAAAATGTAAAGAAAAAAACCCAACATTCTTCACTCAAGGGTCATACAAAAAAGATGGAAAACCATTTGCCCTGTTGGCCATAGTTTGCTGACTCTTGGCTCTGGATAAGCAACAAACAATAAATTAAGCCCTGATTTCTAGTGTTTGCTGATTTCAGAGGTGTGAATGTGCATGGCTGAGAATTTAACCATTGGCTCTCTCTCCCCTGTATGAGCTGGCTCCAGCACACCTGCATCTCCCTCTCTCCTGAGGAAGCCCATTCAACGTTTGGACAGTTATTGTTAGGAAATTTTTCTTGACATCGAATCAAAATTTTCTTCTCTAATTTCAACCAATTTCTCATAGTTCTGTCTTCTGGGATCAAGAAAAACAAGACTAATGCTTCATCTCTATGACAACCCTTCATATACTTGAAGACAAATATGGCCCATCAAAATTGCTCTCACCTAAACATTCTCGGTCCTTTCAACAAATCCTTATGCTAGTGAAGCCTCCAATTACCCTACTAGCCTCATCTCCCTCCTTTGGAAGTGGAACATTTAGGCTATGTCCTCCCTAAAACATAGCCTTCAGAACTGACCAGAATATCCCAGATGTGGCCTGACCAGAGCAAGACACAATAGGACTCTGTCTTCTCTTATTCTGGACTCATTCTAGAGTGAGTTTTTTTTGGCTAAATATCACAGGTAGAATCAGTTCATTAGACTGTGAGCTCACTGATAGCATGGGCTGATTTGTCGTTCTTGTTTAATCTGTAGTGTTTAGCAGAGTGGCTGGCATATAGTAGGTGTTTAATAAATGCTTCTTGGCTGATTGTTGGCTCATTCATCTTGTAGTCCGCTAAAATCTCAGATTGTTTTCATTTGAGTATTTGTCTAGCGACACCTCTACTGTGTTTATAAAGTTTGGAGGATGTGGCATTTATTCCTATTGAATCCCATCTTTTAAAATTTGGCCTGTTGTTCTACCCTGTCTATATATTTTTGGTTCCTGATTGTGTTGTCTACTATAGTAGTTCTCCATGGCAAAGTTGTGTTCCCTGCAAATTTGGCCCTCATTCTATCTATGTCTTCATCTAAATCGCTAATTGTGGTGGCAAGCAAGGTGGGACTTTTTGCTGTTTTTTTCTTTTGGAGTGCTTCTCAGCACTAAAACAATCAAGTGCCTTTGACTGAGTCTTGCCTTTGTTTCAATCAAGAGTCTTTGATTGAATCAAGAGATTTTGAGGACCTGCTTGTGCCACAAGAAAGTCTAAGTCACATGAGCTTCAGTGATATGGTTGTGAAGCCCTCTGACCCTGAAGAAGAGTATGTGTACTCTGAGTTTAGCATTTTGCTTTGGGGGCTCACTGATTGGAAGAGCATTCCATGCAATCTCACCAGATGAGATTCTGGGTAGCCATTAAGGAGGCTCCTCACTTTGAAAACTCGGATGTTGGTGCTTCTCTCTCTCTCTCAGGTAATTATGTATGCGTTGCTATGGACAGGTGGTTAGAAGCCCTATCTGATGATTTTGTTATTTGCTCTGTTTATATAATTTCTGCTTGTAATTTCTGTTTGTGGTTTCTCTGAAGTTCAGGGTGCTGACTTTTCCCCCTGAACTAAGTGAATGATATGTGTATGTTTAATTAAAGTGAGATTGTAAATCCCTTAAAGTTGCTTTCCTTAGAAAAGCAGATCAAAGAACCCATGCTAGTAGCCCTCCTGTGTGCTGGTGTTGCTGGTCTTACACCTCCACAGCAGCTGCTAGCAACATTGTTGTTATACTGATAAACATTTAGAACATCAGAGATCACAGAGGTATTCCACTAGATACCTCTCTGCAGGTTGACATCAATTTTGGATCTGGTCATTTAACCAAATCTGAATACACCTCATCGAGATGTAGCCTATATCTCTCCCCTCTCCTATAAGTAATAATAATAACAGCTAACCTCTGCATAATGTTTTAAGATTTGCAAAGTGCTTTACAAATATTATCTCATTTTATCTTCGTAAGAACCTTGAAAGATAGGTACTATTATTATCCCCATTTTACGGATGGGAGATTAATGACTTACCTAGGGTCACACAGCTGGTAAGTTTTTGAGTTAGGATTTGAACTCAGGTCTTCATGACTCTAGGTTCTATGCTCTATCCCCTGGAGCACTTAGCTGCCTAGGTAACAAATATTTTGCTGAAGCTCAAGTTTATTATTCCTATGGCATGCCATTGATCTACCAATTTATTTTGCTCTATCAGGAAAAACAAAAGAAAATGAGGTCAGTCTGGAGAGTACTGTTCTGGATGAAGCCATGCTCACTCTTGGTAATGACCACTTCCCTTTCTATATATTCATAAACCATACTTTTATTGTTTGTTTTTGAGGGGGGAAGGCAGGGCAATTGGGGTTAAGTGACTTGCCCAAAGTCACACAGCTAGTAAATGTGTCAAGTGTCTGAGGTCATATTTGAACTCAGGTCCTGTCTCCAGGGCCCGGTGCTCTACTCACTGCGCCACCTAGCGGCCCCTAAACCATACTTTCAATAATGACTTCTAGGATTTCATCAGGAATCAGTGTAAAGCTTGCCAGACAATGTCTCTACTCTCTTTTTTTCCCCTCAAAAATAAAAACTTTTCTCCATCTCCAGTTCTGTAACAATTCTTTCATTCTCCATGATTTTTTTTTCAAAAATCTGAGACAGTGTGACTGATGGGGCAATGGGACCTGGACCCCAAAAGCCCCTGAACTTTCCCACATTGGTGTTTCGCCTGAGGCATCTGGTGAATCCATCCCAGTCTACTTAGATCCTCAATAATCCTTTCAACTGCACTTTCACCATTTAACTCCTTTCATTGTCTACACCTGACCCACCCCAGGCTAGACCACTCCTTAATCTCATCCAGATCTTCTCATTGTCTGTTTTGTATCTAAGTATCAGTCCATCAAATTTGCAGACTTGATAGGAACTCTAACTGCTCCTATTGGTGACCTAGGAATCTTGCCCTCCTTACTGGTGTTGTACTAAAACCTCACTATTCTGACTGAAAGAAGCCTTGAGTGGTTAAATTCTTTCAAGACAAACCACCCTCCCCCCACCCCCGTTCTCTTACATTTTGGGGTTCCCAAACTACAACAAGACTTCAATCATATCTATGTGGTTCTTTTAGGACCTTCATCTAGTTCGTCCAGCCCTGGTGACTTAATTGTAGTAAACATAGTTAGGTGCTCTGGTCTCAATTCCCTATCAAGCATTTGTAAGGGGTAGGGAGAGTGAATGGGGTAATCTCAGATCATTTTAATTAGTTTACTAATCACTTTGAGGCGATTTTAAGATGTGGACCTTTGGGGCAGCTAGGTGGTGCAGTGAGTAGAGTTCAAATCCGAGGTCAGACACTTGACACAGTTATTAGTGTGACTTTGGGCAAGACCCTTGACACAGTTATTAGCTGTGTGACCTTGGGCAAGTCACTTAACCCCAGTTGCCCTGCCTTCCCCCCTCAAAAAAATAAACAAACAAGATGTGGACCTTTGTTTGGAGCCATTTGCAGGACACCTTCCCAAAGAGCTAAGCGTGCCCATGGTACCGTACTGCTAGAACATAGGGAATGCAAGATGATTGGTGGACTAAAACATAGGAGGTAGACTGTTGTCAGAAAAGTCACAACCCCTTTTATGATTTATAAAAGCAAACCAGCTTGAATGGACTCTCGCACACATCCTTTTCCAGAAATCTCCATACTTAATTCATACCAGAAGAAGATACAAGAGAAAAAGAGAGATTGGGAAGTTTTTGTTCAGTTGTGTCCAACCCTTCATGACTCTATTTGGGGACTTTTTGGTGAAGATATTAGAGTGGTTTGTCATTTCCTTCTCCAGCTCGTTTTACAAATGAGGAAACTAAGGCAAATATGGTTAAGTGACTTGCTTAGTGTCAAAAAACTAGTAAGTGTCTGAGATGTGATTTGAACTCAAGCTCCCTCACTTCAGGCCTAGTGCTCTATCTACTATGCCACCTAGCTTCCTGACCCCTTTTAATCTCAATTAATCAACCTTCATTTCATAAAATCTAATCTCTTTAAAAGCCTCTTTATTTTTATTATTATTTATTCTTTCTCCCTCCTGCTTCCTTCCCTCCCTAGAAATTTTTTTTAAACCTTACGATAAACACCTATAGTCCGAAAAAACAAATTCATATGCTGGCCATATCCATGAATATTCATGCCTCATTCTGGATTTTAAGTCCATTACTCTATGGCAGGAGGGGAATGGCATGGTTCATCTTCAGCGCTCAAGACTCATGCTTTATCATTGCATTAAACAGAGGTCTAATGTCTTTCAAAGTTGTCTTTTCTTTTTATAGTAGTTCTGATTATTGCATTCTGTATCAGATCATAGAAGTCTTCCCAGGTTCCTCTAAAACTGTACATTTCTCATAACACGATAATATCCTATTACATTAATGTACCACAATTTGCTTAACCACTCTCCTGTAGATGAGCATTCCCTTAATTTCCAGTCTTTGACATTGAACCAGAATAGATATTTTTGCACAGCTTTTTCTGCCTTTTCAATATTTTTCCCTTCTCTTTGATTTCTTTGGGGTATAATCCTAGTAGTGGTATAGTTGGGTCAAAGATATACATGTGCTAGAGCCAGTTTAATTGTTAAATTTTCAATGTGAGCACTTACTCATTGAAAATTGGAAAACCCTATAAATCAAGGCTTGATTTATTGTTTTGTTTATTGTCTAGACTGAAGAAAGTAACATAAAATGTAAATCGTGCAGATTGAACTTAAAAGTATATCATGGGTACATTTCCCCCACTAGAAACCCAGTTATTAAACATTTACCAGCACACTTCTATTTTGGTGGCAGAATTCCAAAATGCTTTCCAGAATGGCTTGACCAGTTCACAACTCTACCAACAATGCATTAGTGTGCCTGTTTTCCCACAGTTCCTCCAAATTTATAATTTTCTTCTTTTTAGATCTTTGTCAGTCTGATGAGTGTAAGGTAGAAACTCAGTTCAACGAAGTGCCTTGAGGTCAACAAGTTCACCCATCAGCAAGGCACAAGTGTACATGCTCAGTTCCAAAGGCAGGGGACCTTCAGATGCCTCCAAAGTCCTGTAACTTGTAATCACACCAAGGTGATCGAGGAACTCATCAAATTGAACAGAGATGCCTCAACACCTCTAATTTCATCTCTATGTTGCTAAATCAAGCTTGGACTGGTATCACCTCCCTCAGCCTCCTCTCCCCTCTGGAGGGCTGAAAAGTGGAACATCAAACTCCTCCCAATGCCTTCCTTTATAAAGGGCAGGACCTGGATTTTTGGACTCACTTCATTTTGCATCTGCTATTCTTCCTGGTTTCAACTCCACGGAACAAGGTGCCTCCTCACTCAGTGTCCTCCTAGGGTCTCCCCTCCCATTTTTCTGTCTTGTGTGTGTGTGTGTGTGTGTGTGTATGTGGGTTGTCTTCCCCATTATATTTTAAACTCCTTGAAGGTAATTGCATCTTCCTTGCTTAGCACAGTGCCTGGTACATAATAAGCACTTAATAAATGTTTATTAGATTGGTTTGAATGTTTAAGCCCTGCCCCCATCCAGATCCACATTCTTCCTCCCCACACACATACACACACATATGCACATTCACACACATGTATGTATGTGCTCTGTCTATCCTTTTCTTGGCAGAGAAAACAGAAATGAAGAGTTTAAGTGATCCTGCTTTCAGGCTATAATCCATTGTCATCATTCCATCTTCCCCAAGCAGAATTCTTCTCCCATCTCTGAACTTGCTCTTGTTCCAAGCATTTTTAAAGTCCTTTTTGTTCTCTTTAGCATACATAATAAGGAAAACTCATACTCCTCCAGTGCTTTAAAGCTAACAATGCCCTTTTAAATCAATAATTCCATTTGATAAGAATAACCTAAGAGCTTATCCTATGCCAAGCACTGTACTAGGCTCTTAAAATACAAAAACAAAATTCAAATTTAAACCTCACAATAAACACCTGTCATCCAAAAAAACCAAATTCATATGCTGGCCATGCATGCCTCATTACGGATTTTAAGTCCATCACTCTCTGGCGGGAAGTGAATGGCATGATTCATCTTCAGTCCACAGGACTCATGCTTTATCATTTCATTAAACAGAGGTCTAACATCTTCCAAAGATGTTGCTTTCAAAGATCTTGCATTCTATTAGGGAGAAACAGACAAGTAAATATAAATATGTGCCATACAAATGCAAAGTAACTTTGGTGGAGCATGCTAAAACTGGAGAAGTCAACAGAGGCCTTTTGTAGGAGGTGGTGCCTTGAGTTGAGCCTTGAAAGAAGATGAGGATCTAGGAAGTAAGAGTAGAGGGAAAAGTGCTCCATGCATGAAGGCCAGTCCTGCAAAAGCACTGAGATGGGAGACAGAATGTCATATATGGGGGACCTATTGTAGCCCTGGGCAATTGGCTGCTGGCTCATCTCATACATGTGAAACATCTTAATAAATAAAGTTCTGAACAAAAGGTCCTGAGAAAATGTTAACCCGTACACTGCAGCCTCTGCCCAGTTTAGAGGCTGGAACATGGCACACTAGCATTGAATCAACTTGTATGATGGAAGAGGTGCTGGATTTTGATTCCAGAAGATCTTCCTCTTATTACCTGTGTGACCTTGGGCGAGTCCCTAGACCTCTGTAGACCTCAGTTTCCTCATCTGTAAAATGAGGGGGTGGTGGTAATCGTGGACTGGATGTGCTCCAAGGACCCTTCCACCTTTAAAATCCTGATCCCTATGATTTCCAAAAACTTAGGCCTTGAACAAAATTTAACCTTTGACCTCATGACCAGCTTTTCAGGTGGGGGTTTCTCAGAAACCAGCCAAGGCCATGGAAAGAAGACCTATAATTCAATGAGAGCAATGAGAGTGGGCCCAAAGCTAGGCATGAGATGAGTCAGATTACCTCTCCACTTTCCCTTTTCCCTCCTTTGTACCTTCAAGCAATAAAGATGCTCAAAAGTTCCAAAGCATACATTGGGGAGGACATTATTTCTCTACCGGTCACTATGCTTTCATCCCTGAATAATGGCTAATATTCATATGAAGCTTTAACGTTTGTAAAGGACTTTACAAATTTTGTTTCATTTGATACACACAACAACTCTGTGAGGTAAGTGCTATTATTAACTCCATTTTACACATGAAAAAAACTGAGGCAGATAGAGGTTAAGTGACCTGCCCTGGGTCACATAACTAAGTAAGTGTCAAAGGTTGGATTTGAACTCAGATCTCTCTGGGGCCAGTGCTTTATCCTCTGGGCCACCTTTCTCTCTCTGAAAAGCAAGACAGCATCTCTAACATGTGTCAAAGATGGGACTTTGCCTGTACAAGAGAGAAGCTATGCAGGGAGTCACCCTCTAACAGTTGCAAACAGAATGTAGGACTGCAGCATCCCTCCTATCTCCCCTTAGCTATAAAAAATATCCTTTAATAAATCTCCTTTTGACAGGTAGGTCTTGTTGCATGGGTCATCTCTTTTTCTTCTCTGCAATGTGGACACTGATTTACCATATGATCACAAATTTGGAAAGACCTTTGGAAAGAAGAAGGAAGGAGGAAGGAGGGAAGGAAGGAAGGAATGGAGGGAGGAGGGGAGGGAAGGAAGGAAGGAAGGAAAGGAAGGGAGGAGGGAAGGGAAGGAAGGAAGGAAGGAAGGAAGGAAGGAAGGAAGGAAGGAAGGAAGGAAGGAAGGAAGGAAGGAAGGAAGGAAGGAAGGAAGGAAGGAAGGGAAGAAGGAAGGAAGGAAAGGAATGAAGGAATGAAGGAAACATTTATTAAGTGCTTACTATGTGCAAGGCACAATACTAGCAAAAAGAAAGACAGTCTCTGCCTTCAAGGAACTTGTGGTTTGTCTCTTGTTCTTGAAAAGGATATGACCTCAGGGAGATGATGACATGATTTGCAATTGAATTGGATTTGAGTGAGGGAGGACTGTGCAGAGTCACCAGCCTCACTTTCTTCTCCAGAGCCATTTGGATCAGGCGGCCAGTTGTTGATCAGGATGACTGGAGATGGCCCAGAATGCAGTGGGATGCTTTGGCCTTTTTAAACTAAGGTCTTTTCAAGTTCTCACTTTGAATGAGGCAACACCCATTCAGTGAATAGGCCTCATTAAGAAGTGAGTCAAGGGACGTCCCCTTTAACAAAAACAATAAAAATCAAACTGGGAGGGGAAGACCCTAAGCCAGGCAGGGCAGCCCATAATAAGTGGAGTGAGGAGTATTTCCTGTGTCAATACAGTCATTCTGAGATTGGCACACATCTTTATGTCTATTTATAGGAATAGACCTGGGATTTCCCCCAAAACAGCTTTTGCCCTAAGAACCAAATTGAAAGTATTACTAATGACACTCATGTTCATTTAATTTTTTAAATCATTTTTTACCCGAATTTTTTTTTTTTCACAACAGGGCTTTTAAAAAAAATATGCTTTGTTACAGCAAAAATCTTTCTTAGTTTTGGTAATAGGAGCAATCAAATCTTTTTTTTTTTTTAAATAAGTTGACTAAAGCAAGAACATACTTGTAGATACACATTTGGCCCCACTTTTGTTACTGTTAGGGATAGAAGGTGATACTAGAAGTCAGAGAACAGGCTCTAGTGTCCAAGGCTTTATCATTGACTTAAGATAATTTAATAAAATGTAAGCTCCTTGAGGGCAGGGATGGTTTTGGTTTTTGCGCTTGTGTGCCTGTTCCTAGAACAGTGTCTGATCCATGATAAGTGCATTAATAAATGCTCATTAATTTATTGATTGATCTTTATGCCCTGGTTTTATTATATGCATTCTTCAAGAAGGATAAAAATTGCTTGACTATACCACCTATCTCTTCACAAGTTTTCTGTGAAAATCATAGTACCTAGAACTGGAATGAGCCTTAGTGATCATTAAGCTGAATTCCCTCACTGGATAAGGAGGCTTAGGCCCAGAGAGGTAGAAACTATTTAAAGTCACACAGCTAGACTGAGAGGCAGATTATAAACCAAATCCTCCATTCCAAACCCAGTTTAGAAACTATGCAAGAAGACATTATGTTGGGAAACACTTAGATTCAGTGGTAGGATTCAAATACAGTAACATCTGGTTCTCCACGGAACTGAGCCAAGGCGCCGCTGCCACTGCTGACGTGTTGGGCACAAGCCCCACCCCTGCTGACAACCGGTTGGCCAAACTCAATCTAAAATTAGGTACTGGTTCTCCTGAACCAGTGTAAACTGGCTGAATCCCACAAGTGCTTAGATTTATATAGCATCTACAAGAGACAATATGGTGTACTAGCAAGAACACAGAATCTGGAGTCAAAAGACTTGGGTTCAATTCCTGGCTCTGGAACTTAATGACTTTATGGTCCTTAATAACGAGTGACTGTAGTCAATCAACAATCATTTATGAAACACCCACTATGTGCAACACACTGTGCTAAGTTCTGATACAAAGAAAGGCAAAAATCAGTCCCTGCTCTCAAGGAGATCACAGTGTAACGGAGGAGACAGTATGCAAATAAGCTATGTTGTTCAATCGTTCGGTCATGTCTGACTCTTCATGACGCCAGATCCTTCTATCTTTGCTATCTTCCAAAAGTCTGTCCAAGTACATGTTCATTGCTTCCATGATACTACCTATCCATCTCATCCTCTGCCACCACCTTTCCTTTTTGCCTTCAATTTTTCCCCACCATCAGGGGCTTTTCCAATGAGCTTCTCAATATGTGGTCAAAGTATCTAAGCTCTTTACCTTCCGTAGTCCTTTCCAGCACCACAGTTCAAAAGCGTTGATTTCGTGGTGCTCAGCCTACTCTCACAGCCATGCATTGCTACTGGAAAAACCATATCTTTGACTGTACGGACCTTTGTTGGCAAGGTGATGTCTCTTCATCTTAGTATGCTGTCCAGATTTGTCATAGCTTTCCCTCCAAGGAGCAAGTGTCTTGCAATTTCATGGTGGCAGTAGCCATCTGCAGTGATCCTTTGAGCCCAAGAATTTAAAATCTGACACTGCTTCCATTTCTTCTCCCTCTATTTGCCAGGAAGTGATGGGACCAGTTGGGACTAGATCTAAGGTCTTGTTTGTTTGTTTGTTTTTATGTTAAGCTTCAAGCCACCTTTTACACTGTCCACTTGTACCCCCTTCAAGAGGCTTCTTAATTCTTCTTCATTTTCTGAACATCTGAGATTATTGATATTTCTCTTGGTAACCTTATTTCCAGCTTTTGATTTAGCCAGCCTGGCATTTCACATAACATTTATGCTCTTCATATATAGATAAGGTGACAATATACAGCTTTGTCATGCTCCTTTCCCAACCTTAAACCGATCAGCTGTTCCACATTCAGTTCTAGCTTTTGCTTCTTGGCCAGCATATAGGTTCCTCAACAAGTAAGGTGACCTGATACTCCCATCTCTTTGAGAACTTGCCACATTTTGTTGTGATCCACACAGTTAAAGTCAATGAAACAAGATTGTTAGATTTTTTTTTCTGACACTCCCTTGCTTTCTCCATAATTCAGCCAATATTAGCAATTTGGTCTTCTGCATCTTTGAAAACCAGCCCGCTCTTCTGGTAATTCTTGGTTCACATATTGCTGAAGACTAACTTGAAGAACCTTCCATAACATTCCTGGCATGTGAAATGATTGCAGTTGTTGGGTAACTGGAACATTCTTTGGCATTGTCTTTCTTTAGGACTGGGACACAAACTGATCTTTTCCAACCCACTAGTCACTGTTTAGTTTTCCAAATTTGCCGGCACTAAGATTAAGGAGGGTTGGAAAGGCTTCTTGCAGAAAACACAGCTAACTGGAACTTGAAGGGTGAATCATATAACCTCTCTGAGCCTCAGTTTCTTCATCTGTAAAATGAGGATTATAATATTTACCATACCTAAGCAATAGGGTATATAGTGCAAGGAAGTCACTATATAAATTCAAGTTGTTCTTATTATCCAAAGTCAGAGTTGGTACAAAGAATACTATATAGTCATATAATGAATGTGATAAATTTTATTCTGCCGTAACATCATTGATAGATAGGTGGCAGCTAGGTGGTGAAATGAATAATATATCAGATTTGTAGTTAGGAAGACCTGAGTTCATATCCTGCTTCAGACACTTACTAGCTGGGGGGTCAGTCAATCTCCCCAAGCCTCAGTTTCTTCATCTGTAAAATAGGGATAATACCACCCACCTCAGAGGGATATCATGAGGACAAAATGAGATAAATTTGTAAATCACTTTGCACACTTTAAAACACTATATAAATGCTAGCTATTTTTAAAAATATATTATAACCAAACCCCAATTTAATGTTTTTGGACTGAATTACTCAATCAGATGGTCAGTAACCATCTAAGCCAGCTCTTTGGGCATTAGCTACAATTGGTTACTGCCACCATATTGTTTAATATGTGCATGGAAAATATTGGTCCTATGGAACTCACTGCTCCCTGTGACATTATTTTGCCTGACCCTGTACTTTATGAGACGCAATTAAGTGGTCAGAGCATTACTTTAGGACTCTTTACTGGAGGGCATGAGGCCTATTCCTGTTGATGACCTACTCTGAGCTTCTCTTGCCCTTACTCTTGATCTACATTTGATATGTTATGATGACAAGTCAGGCAAGTATATCGAAGCTGACAGTGCTGATAGTGGCTTCTAAGTGTGGACTCTCCTTATAAATGGAAGGGGAAAAAAGCTTTTCCAAGCTGGATGCTACAGGAGAGAGGAAAGTGACAGTTTCTAGGGCCAATAGCCCACAGAATACTATCCAGTCTCTTCCAGGGAAACTTTCCATTTCAATGTGACCAGTTTCAACAAGGACATGTAATCAGACCCTTTACATGGCTTCACTTAAGAACCTAGAGCCCAGAGAGGGGAATGACTTGTCCAAGGTCACTCAGCTAATAAGTGTAAGGGCAAACACCAGTTCTGAGTCTAGTGTTTCCAATGTGTCAGGCTGCCTTGTGTTACTTCCTCCTTACTCTCCCCCTTTAGGCTATACGTGTTAAAAAGTTCAAATAAGCATGGAATGCTTTTTGAATGTAAGCCCTTTCATTCTCAATCGTCTCCTTCATGGAAGTGGGAGGTCCCTAGGTATTGTACATTGCACATATTTATGGATTTTTAAAGATATATTGATTGGTTGTACTCATTTCCCCCCTCTTTTTCCTCTGTTTTTGTCTTTAAAAATACTGTTAAAGAATTGACCCTGGGAAAGGGAAAGGGAAGGATACTGGGAAAATTTTGGTTATGTAAATAACAAAAGACATCAATAAAAAACTTATTTTAAAAAAAGGCAAGCTGCTAGAGGAAAGATACAATTTCACTGTTGTCTTTGGGTCTCCTGTGTTTGGTACTCAATAAGTACTTAACTAATGCTTGTTGATTAATTGATTTAGTGTGCAGCTAGAAGACTTTTCCTAATGGTAGCACATTCTAAGAGAAAAAGAAAAGAAGGGGTTTATTAAGCTTATTATTTTCAATCATATTAATCTCAGTTATCATTTGGATTATTTCCCTGGTTTCTCATGGTATATCATTTTGATTTTTTTAAAAATTTCTAAGTGCAGACTTATCTTGTGAAGTTTCTCTTTATTATTAAGATAGGACTTTCGCACTATAAATTTGCTTCCAAGCATTGACTGAATCCCACTGATTTTTATATGTACTATCTGCACTGTCATTGTCTGATATAATCTATTAGTTTTTTATCATTTTTCCTGCCTGGCTATGATGGGATGGTGATAAGATTAATTTAATAGGAATAAAGGCACAATTCTTCACTTGGGTTCAAAAATTAATTGTGGAAGCTGAGGACGAGGGAGATGTCTAGACAACAGTTCATGGAGGACAAGAACCAGGTATTTTAGAGAATGACAAGTTTGATATAAGTCAGTAATGATGTCACATTATAAGACTATATGAGATGACAGCCAAAAACAAAAAAGAAAACATCGACAGTGATATTAGGCTTCATTAGTAGAAATACATGGAGTACTCAAAGTCTGTCCCATTTTAAGTTTTAATGGATGAAAACTTCAATGAAACTTTGGGAACACTTTATATATACAGTGTCCAGAAAGAAAGTCATTGTCTGAGCCATCACAATCTGCCCTAGTCAGACCATATGTGGAATGTTGTTATATTTAGTTATGGGTGCCACTTTTTTGGAAAGGAAATTGACACGATAGAGCACCTATATGAGAAAGCTATTATGGCTCTTGGGGAGATTGAAAATATGTTAGGGAGAAGCTACTGCAGATATTTCACCTGGAGAAAAGACTTAGTCAGGTAGAGAGAAGGAAAAGGAGAGGAGACAGATGACTGTCATCTTCAAATACCTGAAGAGTCATCATGTAAAAGAGGGATTGGATTCTTCTGCTTGACTTTGGATGCCAGAACTATGAGCAGAGTGAAAGTTTATACCGGGGAGTTTTAACCTGGAGTCTGCAGTTACATTTCAGGTAGGAAAATAACTACATGTTTATTTTCACTAGGCCCTAACTGAAATTTAACATTTTCTTCAATTATTTCAAACCATTATTCCGAGCAGAGGTTATAGACTTTATCAAATGGCCCAAGGGTCCATGAAAAAATGATTAAGAAAAGTTTAAGGTTTGGAAAAATGTTAAGAGCCCCTGGGTTTAAGAGAAGCAGATTTTGAAGGGAAAAAAAAGTTGTAAAAAAGGGTTCTTGATTTTTTTTTTGCTTCACGTTCTGTGTCAATAATAATTGTTATTGCTACTATTAGTATCTGAGCCCTTTAGCCATTTCAGAATTTGACCCTTCTCAGAATTATATTTTTAAATGCCTAAAATAAAATGCTTCAGATTACATAAGAAGCCAGTTATACTGAAATGTAATCATGAAAAAAACTCCAAATCACAGACCTTAGGTTATTAACCCCTGGGAAGGAAAACCTCAAGAAAGGAAAAAACTTCCTAAAAGATTGGAATTGTCCAAGAATAGTATGGGCTGCTTCGGAAGACAGTGGCTCTCTGCTGTTTGTCCTTCATTCTGGAAGAAGACCATGGCATCAGGAAGGTGATGTTACGACTTGCAAGTGAATTGGATTTAACTGAGATGGGGCCCTACAAAGTCACCAGCCTCACTCTCTCCTCCAGAGCCATCTGGGTCCAATGGCAAGATATAGATCAGGATGACTGGAGATGGCCCAGAATGCAGTGGGAGACCTTGGTCTTTTTAAGATAAGGGCTTTCCCAGGTCTCAGTTTGTCTGAGGCAATGCCCAATCAGTGATTAAAGATAGGTAAGAAATGAAGCAAAGAATGGTCTCTTTTACCTAGTCAAAAAAAAATCAATCTGGGAGAGAAGAGCCTCAGAGTTTCTGGTCAAAATAGAAACAATTGCTATTTATACTTACTCTGAGCCATCAGAGCCCAAACAATAACCAAGTGAGACTCAGGCTGGGACCCATTGTTGGCCAATCAATGAGAGGCAGATTGATTTGAGTTTAAGCCATTTTCCATAAAAAAATAAATCTGGCCTATATATCCCAAGATAAATTGCAAGGTCTCAGCAATCAAAATTTATATTCCTTTAGGCAGAGCACCCACAGGTATGATTCACTATGTAGACAGAGGAAGAGGAGAGGAGAGAGAGGAAGAAGGGAGGGAGAGAGGAAGGAAGGAAGGAAGGAAGGAAGGAAGGAAGGAAGGAAGGAAGGAAGGAAGGAAGGAAGGAAGGAAGGAAGGAAGGAAGGAAGAAGGAAGGAAGGAAAGGAGAGGGAGGGAGCTGCATTGCCCAACCGGAACTGGCCAGTTGTGTCCCCAGGGGGGCAGCTACTACTACTCACAGATTGCTGTTTGTCCTTCGTTCTCAAAGAAGACCATCACTGTGGGGTATGAATAAGTACTAAAGATGAGGCGAAGAGCATGCTTTTTCAGGCACAGATAGAATAGAGGACCTTTGAGGTCCCTCCTAACTGAGATTCTCTGTGTGAATCTGTGATTTTTCCACCTGGGTTTCTGACTTGACACCCTATCTGTTTGAGTTTAAGGTTTCTGTTGCTGTTTGTTTTCTTCTTTAAACACGAGGGACCAGAAAATGATATGGAGTTGACTACTCAGGACCTCGTCTTCATCAAAGGGCAATGTTTTACCTTCTCAGACTGATAAGAAATCGGCCCCTTTTCTGTCTCTTCTCTTCTAAAGTTCCTAGGCAGTTCTCCCTGTTGGGACAAAGGAGTAGATGAATAAGTGATAATGAAACAAGGCTGCTGTTGGTCTCATTTACCCCTCTTGGAACCGTGAGGGGAAGAATTGCGCCCTCGTGTTCTTTGTGGTTCTGTGAATTCAGGCAAGGTCATAGCACTGTGTGCAGGAAAAACAGACGGATATAGAGTGGAAAAAAGGCAGGACCAAGAGAACCATATACACAATGACTATCATTAAAAACAACACCAAAATGGGGCTGAACTCAGAACAACTACAATGAAAAATATTGATTCTGCAGAACAGAAGATGAAACAATCTCCCTCTTCTCTGTAGAGAAATAGAAACTACAAGAACGTACATTGTAAGATGTTTCTATTCTATTATATTTAAGTGGTTTTCTTTATTAGAAAGGAGGGTCCAATGAATAGGGGAGTTTATAGAGAAATGGCTATGATTTTTTTTAAAGCATTAACTTTTGTAGAAGAAGAAAGAATGACATAATTTAGTGAATTAAAAAAAACTGCCCAAGAATCTGGCTTAGGCTTCTCCTGGTCATTGAAATATACCATACATAATTTATTATCAGTATGATCCTGACTAAAGAGCAGACTTTTTCTTTTTCACTCATGCCTCTCACCCTTTCGTTCAGAATTAGTAGAGTATCTTGACCTGTTACTTTTCTTTATATGGAGCCAAAAAATGCCTCACTGCTACTTCTACCCATTGTCCTTGGCTCTAGTTCTTTGGAGAAGAGTCAAACTAGTTAAATTTCTCTTGCCAGTGATAGCCCTGGAAATAGTTCATAGATTCTTGGAATGTTTAAGTTTGAAGACATCCATAGACCTCACATTCTACATTTCCTATTTTGTGCTTAGTTTGGGTTTGTTAATTTGTTTGTTCTCCACTTTAACTATATACATATTCTGTTTACGATCTTTTTCGAATTCTGTTAATGTATATCTTCAGAGGCATAATTTTTCCTTTGAGAAACTGCTTTAATTGCATCCAATTTTTAATTCTGGCATGTTTACCCATAGTTATTGTTCTTTTTGTGTAGTTATTCATTGCTTTTACGATTTTCTTCTTTGACTCATTGCTCAGGATGTCATTATTAAGTCCCTAGATCCATTTATTTGGCTTTTCTTCTCAGTATTAATTGGTGTTTTATTGCATTATAGTACATAAAGGATGTGTTTAATATTTCTATTTTTGCATTTATTTATAACTTCTCTTGCCTTATAATTTCTCTTCCCTTGCCCTTACGCTGGTACTTAGCCTATTTCAGTAAAGGTCCTGGGGGATACACACACATGTAGACACATATATGTAGAGATATACATATATATACATATAAAGAATATAGATATATACACATATGTATATATCCTATTCCATGTATTTCTCTTTTATTTTTCTGTTTATTTATTCAGTTTTGAAAGGGAAACATAAAATATTCTGTATTTATTGTTACTATTATGTAATTCTTTTTGCTACTCAGTGACCTTTTCTTTTATAAATATAGATACCATTCAATGTATATACATTGTATATACATATATCAATACGTATACATTGTATATGCATACAATACTGAGATTGTTGCATTGTCTATTTCACTTTTTAAGTATCATGTATGTGTCTATAAAATGACTACACCTCCCACTGTGGAATCATTTGATGTATGCTAAATACTCTTCCAGCCTCTCATTTTCATTCATTCTTCTTTCATGCTGACTCCACTCTCAGCTCCACTCCTCATTATCTGAACTTTCATACCTTTTCTCAAGCAGTTTTGCCCATAGGAGGCAAGATTTCCTTCCTTTCCTTCCTCTGTCTTCACGCCAAAGACAGTATCAAAAGGCAAAAGGAGCCCGATGAACTGGTGTTGAATAAAACCTATAACCTGTTATGTGCATCCAGCAATAGCTGTCTCCCTTGTTAGCTGAAAGTATAGAAAGATATTGTGAATTTCAAGAAGCATCTCTAATAGAAAGAATAGCCTTGGGGCAGCTAGGTGGCGCAGTCAGTAGAGCACCGGCCCTGGAGTCAGGAGGACCTGAGTTCAAATCCGGCCTCAGACACCTGACACATGTACTAGCTGTGTGACCTTGGGCAAGTCACTTAACCCCAACTGCCCTGCCAAAAAAAAAGCAAAAAAAAAAAAAAAAAAAAAGAAAGAATAGCCTCAGTCATTGGTCTCAGAGTCTCTATGAGCCATGCATGCATCAAGCTCTGCATCCAAATGTCCATTTGTTATGCTCATATTTATATCTCTAGTGTTTGGCACATAATAAGTGCTGAATAAACTCTCTCTCTGTCTCTCTGTCCATCTCTCTCTGTCTCTCTCTCTCTGTCTCACTCTCTCTGTGTCTCTCTTTGTTTCTCTGTCTCTGTCTCTCTGTCTTTGTCTTTGTCTCTGTCTCTCTCTCTCTGTCTCTCTGTTTGTCTCTCTCTCTCTCTCTCTCTCTCTCTCTCCCCCTCCCTCCATCCCTCCCTCTCTCCCTCTTTCCCTCTCTCTTCCTCTTTGGACATTTCTTATGCGCACCAAAATGTTGGTCTTTGTTTTCTATCGAGCTTGCCATTCTTTCACTTTTCACTTGGATTGCTTAATCCAATCACCATTTTGAGGTTAAAATTAATAAGTTCATATTTTTCTCCATTTATTTTCTATCTTTTACAAGCACTTTGTGCCTGCAATTAGTGTTCCTTATATTTATTTTTTTTAATTCGATTTAATTTTATTTTCAGTTCTCTATTCTTTTCCTCCAACCTCCCGCAATACCCATTACAAACATGTTTAGTCTGGTTGCTTATTCTTCTTTGATGTTAGTCAGTTTTTCCCCCTTTCCTATTTGCCTGACCATCCCAGTTTCCTTGGATTTATAAGCTAATTTTGTATTTGTTTGTTTTACCCCCTTTGGATCCTTCCTTTTATTCACCCAGAGAAGCATGTGGTTCAAAATCTTCCCTTCTTTTGCCTTCCTCCCACTAAATCCTCTCAGCTTAAGTTTCGGTATTTTATGGCATCCTTTTCTAAAAAGTTTATTTACTTTGTATTCCTCATTATTTGTATATATTCTAGCCTTTTTCCAAATACTATTCTCCCTAGTCAAGTGCTATAACCTTACTTGTTCCTACTTTATTTTCTCTATGTCCCTCATGAGAAATAGAACTTGTAGATTATCAAATTTGAGCTCCCTGCTCTGTCCCATTTCTACATTATTGCATTTGTATATTCCATCCCATCCTCTCTTCTTCCCTGTATACTTATTTTTTTGTTTGTTTGCTTTGCTTTTGGTGGTACCTTCTGCTATACCTCTCTTAGAAAAAGAATATATATACGTATGTATATATATATATATGTATATATATAGTTATAGAGTTTGCAATCCTGTAGAGAGGATCACTTCATATACAACTGAAATACTTGGAGTTTACACTCAGTGATCCCATTCCTAGGCCATCCCAAATACCAGCTATAGTCAGTACAAAGAACCTTGCAAGGTTGCATCTCAGGGTCTCTATACGGAAGCCCATTCCTAATAGTCCCCATAGCAGTGACTCAATTTGAGCTCCCCTGAATCCAAAAAAGGTAGAAAACATTTATTTTGCTAAGCGACATGTAGAAAAAGGAATGTAAATATGGGAAAAGGTTGGAAGAAATAGTGGTACAGAGCTGGCTGCAGGGAAAGAAGCTTTTTATGCCTGAGGGAAAGGGGAATAGAAACCTAGTTGAGGTCAGCCCTGTCTCCACAAAGTCATGTGGCCCAGTCCTACTCCCTGCCCTTACCATGATGACTCATTTCTTCTAAGGTAAATGTATTCTGTCTTTATGTCTATGTTCCCTCTCGCCTTGCATGCTGGCTGTCCCTGGAGACCCATACATCATTTCCCCTTGATAAAGCAGAAACCATGAGAAGCATAGCCCTTGCTTAAAGTGGTCTTCTATTCTGTCCATTCCACCATGGGGTAGGAGAAGAAATAAGGCCTCTATCTGTCACCACAAACATACAACATACACCTCCCTGATAAGATTACTCTTTATTGACAGTTCCCTTTCATTTCCCTTCTAGGATGAAACTTACCTTCTAATCCTCATATCCCAGTCCCTGGCCTCCTTTTTTTTTTTTTACTCTGTTTTCCCATAGTCCCTCATCCTCCCACTCTCACTGAGAAACTAAAAAAGTACCCTCTTCTTTCCTCATATCTGGATTACATAGAGGTGTATTTCTGGTCTCCTTTATATTGCTGATGGGGATGGGATCTGAACTCCTAAAAGGGAAAGACCATTCTTTGAAAGCAACCCAGTCCTGAATTTTCCCATACATTTTAGTAGCCCAGATTACTGGTGCCTCAGCCCAAGGCCGGGTTTACCTCAATCCACCTTGATTATTTAATTAGCTTTCTTGACACACCTTAATCCCATCCAGGCACTTTTCTCTGGACCACCTCAGGCTACTTTCCACTCCTAGATCTCATCCAGATCTTCCCACAGTCTTTCTGTATAAAAACATCAATCTTAGCCCCCACTAAATTGCACAGATTTTTAAAATCTGGCCAGTTTGTATTGGTGTCACAAATATAGCAGACTCACTAAGAATCTTGCCCCACCCAATCAGTGTCATAATAAACTTGCTACTTGGACTGAAAGAAGGCTTGAGTGGTTAAATTCTTTTGAGGCAAACCCACCCTGTACCCTTGCATTTTGGGGTTCCTAGCACCTCTAGAATGCATCATTGCCTTTCCTCTACTCACTTAATCAAATCCCCTTTATGTTATTACCCTTATAAAATGTATTAATTCATTTGTAGGGAAGGATGAGATTTGGTTTGAGAGATACTAATTTAGCTCTTTCCACTTCCTTTCTTCTGATTGTTCAAGATATTCTTAAATCTTTCTTTGTCCACTGATGATCTTTCTTGGTTCTTTCTTTTACCTTTCAATCCAAAAAAAAATTTTTTTAAAGCAATAACCTATGATGACATAGAGAATCAGTTTCATTGCTTGGTCATTTCTCAATCATGATATTCATTTACCTTTCTTGTTTGGAGTGACAGTAAGTTGAAGGTTTTGCTCAACTCTCTCTCTCTCTCTCTCTCTCTCTCTCTCTCTCTCTCTGTGATTATTGTTTTTTACAGAAATGTCTCAGATGTTAAAGGTACTTATTTTTTTTTTATTGATGAATAACCTTGATCTTACAGGATATGTTATTTGGGGTTATAATTTGAATTCCTGTGCTTTTTGAAAGATTATGTTCCATTTTTTTCTCATATTTCTTATGTCTTTGACATAATCCATTGGGTGATAGATTTAGAGCTAAAGGGAGTTGTAGAATCCAGCTAACCCAAATCCTTCATTTTAAAGATGAGGAAACAAAGTCACACAGATAGTAATAATTATAGCTGTAATTCAAAGACAGCTCTATAGCTCCAAATCCAGTGCTCTTTCTACTACACAATACTGCCTCCTGGGTGATTTAAATTGATGTTCATTCCTAGTTGAAAACCTTTGCAAATAATAATGATATAATATTCATGACCTGAACATTTTGCTTAATATTTATGAGATGGAACTAATACTTTCTATCTATCTATCTATCTATCTATCTATCTATCTATCCATATGTGTGTATACATATATATAACTATATATATATATACATATATATAGTTATATTTATAGTTATAGAGTTTGCAATCCTGTAGAGAGGATCACTTCATATACAACTGAAATACTTTCATGCATAGGATTTTATTCTGGCAGTAATCTGGGTATTCAGTCATTTATAGTTTTATACTATTGTCTGTATTCAAAAAGTTTCATAAGATTTCTTCTATCCTTTCCTAAAATATGGTATTCAGGTTTTGTTTTTGCTTTACATTTACTATGTTCCTCTGGGACCTGTCTGGGAAACCTGTCATTCTTAAGTTACCACTGTGCATTTTATCTTCAAGATCAGTTATTTTAGCTTCTATTGAATTCATATATTTTTCAAAGTTATTTTGTTTCTTTTCTGTTAAATTGTCTTCTACTTTTGTATTTTTGAATTCCAAATAACTTTTTCAGAGCCTGTCCTTTGAAGACATTCTCCATTGTATGTTCTAAGTTTGTCAATTCTGCTTTAAGAGCTCTGATTTCCAAAATAATTTCCATCTTAATATGTGAGAAACGTGGTTTTGGGGATCACAAGACTTCCTAGGCAGGGCCAAAGTCCTGAAGAAGAACCCTGTGATAATCCCTAGGGAAGGCTGTACAGACCACAGGACTCCCAGAGGAAGACCAAGTGGTAGCCATCCCTTAAATCTGTAGGGATCACAGGGCCTCCTAGGGGTCAGACCCTAAGGAAGACCCAAGTGATGGCCCCTTAGGATGGCAGTAAGATCACAAGGCTCCCGAGACAGGACCGGAAGTCCCATGTGATGTCCCCTTAAGAAGGCCGTGCAGACCACAGGGTTCCCCAAGGGAATCCAGAGTGGTAGCCCTCTTAACACCGCAGTGGGGATCACAGGACACCCCAAGACAAGATCCAGGAGTAAGCCTGGCAAGCTTCCACTGCCTGTTGCTTCACTTCACTTGACCTTAGGAAAACCCATGTGATTTGCCCATTCACACCCAAAGAACTCAGGACCAGAGTGGGCAGAGGAAGGCATTTTATTATGCTCCTCGAGAGGGCGGGTGTAGTGCTCACGGGAACACTCACACTGATACAGCTGCAGGAGCAGGGGTAACCATTCCCTCCACTCCTGCTAGAGTCATGGTTAGTTTACAATCTTTGTTTCTTACATAGTTTTCCTAGGTTATATAGTTTATATAAATAGGATAATAAGGATACAGAAGCAAAAGTGAAGTTAATTAGATTTTCCTTGTCTTAGTTTAGGATTAAACTATATTCTTTTACTTCCCCTATTTTCCCTCTTTAACATATGCAAATTACGCAAATCAGTAGGCCTGGATTCTTGACCAAGACCAGACCCTAGATAAGCTTGAACAGGTTCAAGTGGGTTTGGCCTCTTTAATTCGCCAGACTGCCTTCTCAAAAAGCATGCACATGCGTACAAGCCTCTGACCTCTCACCTGACCGACCTTGAGGCCTGGTTTCTGCTAAAGCTGGGGTGGGGGAGGGCAGGGAAGCACACTTTTAGTTCTGTGGAAACAAAACTCCTCCTCCCATTTCTTACAACATCTTCTTGTAGAAGTTTTATTTCTATTTTGAATAATTCCTGTTCTTTCTTGCTATTGTTCCATGATCTTTGTAGTTCATTTGGGAATACATGGAATTATCTTTGTCATTGGAGATTTTTATTTCATTTTCTTTCATAGTTCAACATGTCATGGCCTTTTAAATTTTTTCTATTCATTTTGCCTTTGAAATGAGTCTCATTCTGTTTATCCACTTGTTAGCTAAGCTTATATCTGGACTCTCTTGTATGTTTTGTACTTTAGCCCTTTTATTCTCATTATTTCATTTCTCATTCTTTTTGTCACCTCTTTATCTTTTAATGAAGTGGTTTGCATCCCCCCACTTCCTCCCACAGGCACAGAGTCTGAGGATTGAGACTAAGAGATATGAGTGGGCAGCTAGTTTCCTGTCCGGAGTAAACTTTATAGGGAAAGGGTTGGCCCCAACTAGTTTTCTAGTCCCCTTTCTTGCAGGCATGTAAGCCCCTTCCTCTGCAGCTAACTCTGTCTGCACTGCCATGCCTTCCACCCTGCTTCCCACACTTGTACTCTTTCCTTTGCAGGGCTCAGCACAATCAATATTTTCTACCTTTTTTTTCTTGAATTTAAGAGGAATCAGCTTTAATTTCTCTATATTTGGCTCACATTTCCTTCTTTTGAGGTTTTTGGTTGAAGAGGTTTGCAGAAAACTACTCTACCTTCATGCTGATCACGTATTTAAATTTGCATTATTTTCCTAGTCCATTGTTCAAGACCGTATCATTTTTTTTTGTCCTGATTCTGTCTTCCAGTGTTTTCAGGTCCTAGATTTGTCAAATTTGACAAGCATGCTATTTAATGAATCAGAGTTTGAAGAGATTCCTGAGGTCATGTAATCCAATTTGCATGTGAAGAATCCCATCTATAACATATCTAGTCTTTACTTCTAGACCTGTAGTGAGGGGGAACCCACTACTTCTTCAGGCAACCTACTTCATTTTTGGATAGGTCTAATTATTTATAAGTTTTGTTTTCTTTTTCTGGGCCTGAAATATGCCTAACTGCAATCAAACACTGATCTTAGTCATGCCCCTTGAGCCAAAACAGATCAAATCAAATCTGTCTTCTACATGACAGCTTTTCAGATGCTTTAAGATAGACATGTCTCTCCCCACTCTCCCCCCCAAAACGTTTTCTAGTCTAATCACCCCAGTTCCTTCAAGTGATCTCATTTGGCACCATCTCAAGGCACTTCATCACCCTGGCCGTGTTCCAATTTATCAACATCCTTCTTTGAATGTAGAGTATACATCTGAACTCTGCTCCAGATGTAGTCTGACCAGGGTAGACTACAATGGGGGACTATCATCTCTGGACGCTATTCCTCTCTTAATGTGATTTAAGTTTGCATCAGGGTTTTTTTGCAGTCATATCACATCACTGACTCATACTGAGTTTTTAATCCGCCAAATGCCCCAGGTCTTTTTCTGATGAACTGCTACCATGTTCCCTTCTCCATTTTGTATTTATGAAGATAATTATTTTAGCCCAAGAGTAAGATTTTACACTTATCTCTATTAAATGTAATCTTACTATATTTGGAGCCAATCTTCTAGCCTATCAGGATGCTTTTTCCCCCACTGTGTCTGCTCTCCCTCCCAGCTTTATTTCACCTGCAAATTTGATAAGCATACTACCTTTGACTTAATCTAAATCAGGGCTGTCCAAAATATCACTTGGGGATTTATGCAGGCCCACCTACAAGCATAGAAATTTACATAAATGCTTTAGTAAACGAGCTCTCACTAAAATGGCAAATCAAAATATATTGTCTATTGTTTCAATAACAACCTATGGTTGGATAGCCCTGATCTAAATCATTGATTTTTTTTAAAGTCATAAAACACAAACATTAAGGCATAAATAAACTTATGCCTCCTTCCTTTTGCTTCCCATGCTACTTAAGTGTACCACCACCTCATCTTCCTATTCCCACATAAATCATGTGCCAAAGTTAAGGCCCTCTGAGAAATTTTTCTCCATGTTTAAGTCTCGCCTTTCTTCTGTGGAAAAGTTCTTTCACTTAACTGACCTGAGCCTCACACAATAATCGCTAAAACAAAAAGTAATTCAATTTTAGGGACCAAGAATACAAATATAGAAAGGAGAATATCAAGAGGCTTGAGCCTGCCTTTCAATCACATGTTGAACCGCTGAAGTGTTCAGAGAGGGGCATTCCATTTCCCTTTTTTTTCCTCTGTGAAAGAGGAATTCAGAAGTGCTGAGACATTGGCTAGCAGAACTCTGAGGTCAGTTCTTTTGGTGTGATGGAGCACATGACAGATCATTTCACTTGCTGCACCATGCTCATCTTCATTCCTGAGAAAAGCCCTGCTACATCAACTCCAGGAATATCCCCTGTAAAAGCTTTTAAACCATTTCTGCCTGGAGGCCTCCAATCACAGAATCTCCCAAGAGTGGGAGAAGCACCCCACTAATTTCAATCAATGAATCAATCAACAAGCATTTATTAAGTGCCTACTGTACGCCAGCTACTGTGCTAGGCACTGAAGATACAATGACAAAAATAGAAGTCCCTGCCTTCAAAGAAGCTTACATTCTAATGGAGGAAACAGCATGCATATGTATATATATATAAATATATATATGAAGTACATACAAAACAAATACAGGGTAACCTTGATGGGGAAGGCACTCACAGCTGGGAGAATCAGGGAAGGCTTCATGCAGAAAGTGGGGTTTGATCTGGGTTTTTAAGGAAATCAGGAATTCCAGAAGGTAAAGGTGGAGAGCAAATACATTTCAGGCATGGGGAACAACCAATGCAAAGGCACAGAGGTCATGGGTCAAGGAGTCCAGTTTGGCTAGGCTGTAAAGTATGTGGAGGTGAGTAATATATAGTAAGGCTGGAAAGGTAGTTTGGGAGCAGGTTGTGATGAGCTTTAAGAGCCAAAGTTCATACTTAATCCTAGAGGTTAGACGGAGCCACTGGAATTGAGTGAGGGGTGAGGAAGTAACATGGTCAGACCTGTGCTTTTGGAAAACCACCTTGCCAGTTATGTGGAATTTAGATTGGAAAAGGGAAAGACTTTAGGCAAGGAGCTCAATTAGGTCTTTTCAACAGGCCAGGCAAGAGGTAATGACCTGAACTAGGAATATAAGTGGAAATAAGGTGATAGACACAAGATGTGTTGTGAAGGAAAATCAAGATTTGGCGACTTATTGGATATAGTTGAGAAGTAGTTAGGAGATTAGTATCTG
Source organism: Trichosurus vulpecula (assembly GCF_011100635.1). Classification (NCBI taxonomy): domain Eukaryota; kingdom Metazoa; phylum Chordata; class Mammalia; order Diprotodontia; family Phalangeridae; genus Trichosurus; species Trichosurus vulpecula. The sequence continues at coordinate 235,905,057 of NC_050579.1, read as the reverse complement.
GGAGATGCCTGGTGGTATCTTTGACAGTTATAGAGTAGTTTAGAAAAGGGATGTGTTTGGGCACAAAGGACGATGAGTTCGGTTTTAGATGCCAAGTTGGAGATGTCTACAGTACATAATTCACAACATCCAATAGGTAATGTTGGACTGGAGTGTAGGATTGAGTCTTTGGCTGGATATGTAGATCTGACAGTCATCAACATAAAAATTACTAAACCTCTAGGAAGTGATGAGGTCACCAAGTGAAAGTGTGTTAAAAAATAGACCAGACAAACTGAAATACTCCTTTCCCTCCCTTCAATCTTTCCCAGGCCTTTCTTTAGCTTCTATGAAGGGCTAAAGGAGGAACATCTGGTTGCCCTGAAGATCTTCAAACCAGGTACTTAAGGGACTAGCTGGGTTAGTCCTAGGGAGCTTGTGAATGCTTCTACGATACACACTGTGAATGTGTCTGCATTACACACTGTCAGATGCTTCCAGTTATATGCGTATAAGTCTCCAAAAATGTGCATTAAGTGCATTAATCATCAGTCTACTGCTGGTAGGGACCTTAGGGATCATTTAGTCCAACCCCCTCAATTTACAGGTGAGGAAACAGAGGCTCAGTGGGTTTAAGTAATTTGCCCAAAGTTAGACAAACAAGTGGCAAAGCCAGGGTTGAACCCAAGTCTATCGCTTAACAAGCATTTATAAAGTGCCTACTACGTGCCATGAAAGAGTCCTTTGACTTCAAATCTTGTACCAATTTCAATGCACCACACTTTGTCCAGTGGTACATAAAAGGCTGATTTTTCTCCAAGAGGAAAAATTAGCAGATATGATAACACAAGCACAATTACTTCATTTTGCCAACATTTTTCAAGATCCTATTTCCTTTTGTTCGTAGGCATAATCCTCTGAAGCAACTTCAGGGGCAGTGGGAGTTCTGAAAATACTCAGAAACTATTCTTATGTGACATCATACAAACACAATGGCTATTCAGCCTTTGCTTTTAGATCTCTAGTGACTAGAAAAAAGGGAATGAATATTTATTAAGAGCCTACCATGTGTCGGGCACTGTGCTAAGCACTTTACAAATATTATATCATTGGACCCTCATAGTAGCCCTGCGAAGTAGGTGTTATTATGATCTCCATTTTACAATTAAGGAAACTGAGGCAGACAGAGGTTAAGTGACTTTCCCATAGTTATACAGCTATTCAGTATCTGAGGCTGCATGTGAACTCAAGTCCTTCCGACTCGAGGCTGAGGGCTCTCTACTGTGTCACCTAGCTGCCAGAATGGGGAGATCACTACTACCTCCCAAGGCTAAAAAGCTCTTAATTGTTAGGATTAAGGATTAACACACCCAAACAAGTCAAGTAACAAACACCTAATATTTATTAATAAATTAGTACACTTGAAGGCATTTTATTTTCCACATCAGACCCTCACCACCACCACCACCACCACCATCACCACCACCCCACCACTCCTTCCATACCAAAGTAGCCTAGGCCACCTTCACATTCAATTCTTGCCATTGAGCATTAACAGACTCTGTGTGCGTGTGTATGCACATGTGCATGTGTGTGTGTGTGTTCATAATGGGAGCCTAAGAGTTGCAAATATATCAGACAAGAGTTCTTACAGTTGCAGCCATTTTAACAAAAGTGATTGCATGATGGTAGATACCACCAGGACCAAGCAAGGTTGTGAGGCCCAACTGGAACTATTGGCTATGCATGTATCAAAAACCAAGACATCTTGTAAAGCATAACTGGGCAAATCCGGACTGTGGAAAAGGGGCGGGTCCTGATGGGGCTCCGGTTCCTGCTTCCCAGAGTGCAGCATCAACATTGCGTGACTGCTCAGTCCACAATAGGAGAGGTTAAAATTCTCCTTTTTTTGGCTGGGATGCCACACAACCGTATTTGCAAGTCCTAAAGGCCAAAAAGAAGAACCCTTTCCCCATGAGAGCTTCCGCTTAAAAGGAGTAGGAGTAAACCAAACATTCTATGTATCGTCCAGGCGAATACCATAAATCAATGAGAGTGCTAGTCAAACATCAGCCGTGTATACAAATGATATAACAGGACACATTAAAAAGTTAACTCAAGTAAAAACAGGTCACATGAGCGTGACTCGGTATTGAGCCTCTAATTTCCTTTACCCCAGAGGAAAAATAATCATTGATATAAAACAAAAACTTTAAGGGAAGGGGAGTGGGAGGAGGGGGTGAAGGAATGAGACTTTGAATTGAGAACAAGAGAGAGACTAGACATTAAATTTAAAACGAACAAGAGGCTTTAGCAAGATCCCAAATTCAGTGTGCAGGGGCGGAGGAGAAAGGTCACACCATATTTATGGTGGGTTAAGTGAATTTAAAGTGCACAGGGTGATTGGAAGGAATATAAAAATGCTGAATAGAGAAAAGACAAAACTTTAAAAAAAAAACACACTGGCAGTTACAACTAGAAAGGATGTATGAACTTGTCCTTTCTCAAGAAGGGGAATGAAAAGAAAAGAACTCAAAACACTGGCCCTGTATTGCAGTTAAAAAAAAAGATCACGTCTCCTAGCTGTCCATCATCTTTCCCAAGCGCCCTACGCAATGATCCAGAGTGCAGTGTCCCCAGTGTCCTACAGTAGATCGGGAAGATGGCTATAAACAGAGTCCAGGAGTGTCTGACTGGCTTCCTGGCTCTTGACTCCAATAATCTCAAACAGCCTGTCCAGCTTGTCTTCAGCCTGAGGGATTTCCTCAATCACATGCAGTTCCTCTGGATTCAGGATATGGAGCATGTCATCAAAGATTGGCTGTAAGTCACAAGGGTCCAAGCGTACCTGCCGCAACACTGTGTCTTTCTTTTCTGTGGCAGAGGCAAGAGAGAGAAAAATACATCTGTAATCAATGATTCAGTCAACAAACATTTAATAAAGCACTTATTATATGCCAGACACTGTATCTTTCGCGTACAAAGATGAAAATAATGGGGGGAAAATAGATCCCGATCTCAAGGAATGTATATTTTAATGAATAAGACAAACAGAAAAATAACTAAGTACATATAAGATAGGTGGCACAGAGCTGGACCTGAAATAAGGAAGACCTGAGTTCAAATCCCACCTCAGACATTTTGGCTGTCTGCCTCAGTTTCCTTATGTGTAAAATGAGGATAATAATAGCACCTGCCTCGCAGAGTTGTGAGATGGTAAAATGAGGTGTTATTTATAAAGTGCTTTGCAAACTTAAAGTTCCATATAAATGTTTGGTGGTGGTGGTGGTGTTATTGGTGATATCAACAAGGGGAAAGCTGGAGGGACCATGAAAGTCCTCTGGAAAATGCTGGAATTTGAGACTACATGGCAGAGGTGAGGAGGGAGAGCCTTCCAAGGCATGGGAGACAGTCAGCACATAGGGCAATGTGGCTAGAAAAGCAGAGAGAAATGGCCAAGGCAGCAGATAGAGATGGCTGAGGCTATCTTTCTTTCACCTTTTCCTTTTTCTGTGTCTCCTCGCCTTCTGGTTTTTAAAAGTCTCAGTAAAACATCATTAATAAAGACTTGTAACAAGGTCTGTCTTGATTAGGAAAATAATGTCTTCAAAGAGAACCAATGATCACTTTCAGTCGTACAGAAGGCAACTTAAACTAGCCCAAAGAAAGCTACATTAGCAGAAGCTATTCAAGAGCCTCTTTTAATAAGCAGATAAAAAAATGGTTTGTATTTAACACATAGAAACTGGTTTGCTACAAATAAGTTCTTGTCAAACACTCTAAAGTGATTTAACAGAAGATGATTAAAATGCTTGGACAATTTTTTGGCTAACTTGAGGGAGTAGTAACAGCTTCTGTCCAAATGATCAAAAATCCCAAACTCATGTAGTCCGATCATTCACCCTCTTCTCCAATTTCAAGATTTCCGGCTAGGTGAAGTGAGTGGAAACCTATGGATAATTTCTTTAGCTTCACAACCACACTTTACATATGAGGAAGCAATCCCAAGGATTCAATGTTTAATGGTCTTTGGAGTTGGATTTATAGATTACATTCTTTATTACGAATACAAAACAAACTTAGGATCATAGGTTTAGGGCAGAAAGGGATCTCAGGGGTTATCTTCTCTGAGCACCTCATTTAGATGAGGTAGCTAAGCTCACCTAGTCCAACCCACTGGCTTTGTTTGTTTGTTTATGGACCAGATCTGTGATTTCAATGATATGAAAGTGCTCCTGGTAAGAAATCCCTATCAATCCAGATGATTACTTTAGTCTCAGATAGTCTGCTTGGGGTACTGAGGAATTAAGCAATTTGTCCAGAGTTATATGGGACCTAGAGCTTCCTAACTGGAAAGGCAACTCTTTATCCACTACTCCATTCTGCCTCTCCCCTCATGTTGCAGAAGAGGAAACTGAGGCCATCTAGTCCAACCCTCATTTTATAGATGAGGTTTAAGGGACTTATCCAAGGTCACACAAGTAGTAAGTAAAAGTCCTAGAATTTGAACTCAGAACTTCTGACTCCAAATCCAGCACTCATTCTACTATGACATGTTTAAAATCTCCTACAATATAATAGGATACTTCAAGGTAGCATAGGAAATTTCTATAAGGGAGAGTCAAACAAGTGATCATTTTTCCTATGGGCATCACCAACAAGGTACACATCATTGAAGAGGCAATCTTAGGATTCAGTATTCATTTCTACAGTATGAAGTTTGGCACTATCACTGCATGTGTACAATGTATGTGTGCATGTACGTGCGCACACGCGCGCGCGCGCGTGTGTGTGTGTTTCTAAATATTTTCAAGATGTACTTTGTTCCCTTTATTTAATGACTACTTCAGATCCAGGGGAATGCTGGGTATGATCATCTTTTGTTGTTAAGTCATTTCAGTCAGATATGACTCTTCGTGAGCCCATTTGGGTTTGTTTGTTTGTTGTTGTTTTGACAAAGATACTGGAGTGATTTGCCATTTTATAGATGAGGAAACTGAGGCAAATAAGGTTAAGTTAGAAAGTGTCTAGGGCCGTTTAGGAAGATGGGTCTTCTTGAATCCAGGCCCAGCACTCTATCTACTGCACCACCTAGCTGCCCATTCTTTTTTCCTACATTCCTTCAAATTAGTTTTAGGTGGAAATGGGAATGTGTGCTTGGCCTTGGGCTTGCTGACCTCCATACCTTTGGTAATAAAGGAGCCATTCCTGCTCAGAGCAGAGGAGCCACTGGATGTGGAATCACAACGGAGAAGGGGTTCTGACTCATCCACGAAGAAGCCCTTGTTCTTATCCATGGGGGATGGTTCCACAGTCAGGACAGTGGCATTCTCAGACTTCGGGTTGGGGCTAGGGATAGGGCTGGGACTGAGTGGGGTGGGACTTGATGGAAGGGCCAGCTTGTCAGCTTCCAGCTGTAAACAGGAAACAAATAAAGCATTTTCTTCAGCAAATAATCTTCGTTTTCCTTTTCTTGTACTTTTCATACTGTTCAACTCTGCCCTGCCCCCATCCCCTTTAAATGTCTTGCTCTGAATAACAGAAAAATTAGATCATAAACAGTTAAACTTGAGCAAACCAATCCCTCCATTTTAGAGATAATGAAATTGAGGCCCATAGAGGTGAGAAAAAGACTTGCTAGCTAGTGGTAATGCCAGGACCAAGCACTCAGGTGCCCTGAGTTACTTTTTTTCCATTGTACCACACAATTCAGTAGTTCACATTGGATTTAAAGCAGCAGCATACCTTGAAAACATCAGTCTACTGCTCCTGTGGTAAAGTTATATGGGGTCACCTAGCCTTTTAAAGTTTCAGTAACAGTAATTATCACCTCTTCAGGAGAAGCTATGCAAACAAGTGTTACATTATTTCTCATTTTAAAAAATAAGCTAATGAAAACCCACAAAGGGAAAGTCACTTTGAAGTTCACAAAAGATAGTGAGTAGTAGAGTCAAGACTTGAACCTAGGAAAGGCACTTCAGAAAGGGTTCTGGACTTGGAGTCAGAAGACCTATGCTTAAAATGAAGAAATTGGATTAATCTCTAAAATGGGAGTGGGGGGAGGGAATAATCATTTATTAAGTGCCTACTATGTGCCAGGAACTGGGCTAAGTGGTTTTACAAATATTAACTCATTTAATTCTCACAACAAGCCCATGAAGCAGGGGCTATCATTTACCGCATTTCACAGTTGAGGAAACTAAGGCAGACAGGTTAAGTGACTTGCCTAGGTTTACCTAGGCAAGTAAATATCTGAAGCCAGATTTGAACTCAGGTCTTCCTGACTCCAGGTTAAGCATTCTATCCACTATGCCACCCAGGCACCTCCAAAGTCACTTCCAGCTATAAATATATTATCCTATGATTCTAGATGTGTTCTCTTAAAACCACACCAAAATTGTATTTAAAACAAAACAGAAATAATAATAATAATAATGGTTAAGAGGGAGAGAGAGAGGGAGGGAGTAAGAGAGAAAGGGAGAGAAAAGAGACAGACAGAGAAAGAGAAAGAGAGACAGAGAGAGACACAGGGAAAGACAGAGAGAAAATATACTACAAAAGCAAAGCTAGAAATGAGAGAAGAACCAAGACCATATCATCACACTGTGCCATCCCCATGAACTATCCAATTCAACAAGTGTTTTTTAAAGCACTTTCTATGGATCTGTGCTGGGGGAAAAAAAGAAAAATTAGCAAACAGTCCCTTGGTTTCAATCAGTATCAAGTCTACTACTTGGAGGTGTATAATATGCAAACAGAAAAGTAAATGCAGAATGATCGGAAGAACAAGATAACAGCTGGGAGAGGTACCAGGAAAAGGTTCCCATAAGAGGCAGAATGTGAGCAAAACAAACAAAGGTCACACAAGGAGGGAGTGTTTGAAGCCACATTTGAACTCAGGACTTCCTGATTCCATGCCTGGCACTCCATCTAATGCACCACCTAGCTTCCTTAAAAAAAAAAAAAAGACTTCTGAGCCCACAAACCTGGGCAATTGGAAGGATGTTGGGGCTGTGAAGAGAAATTGGGAAATTGGTAGGAAGAACGGGTTTTGGTAAGAAAGTAATGAGGTCCACTTTGTACATGCTGAACTTGAAGTGATGACTAGACATCCAGACAGAAATGGCTAGCAAGCAATGATAAAGCAGATAATGCTCAAGAATCAATCAATCAACATTTATTAAGTGCCTAGTATGTGCCAGGAACCATGCTAAGTACTAGAAATGAATTCAGTTCTAGACATAACAGTTTTGAGAACCTTACACATAGAATAGCACCTATGGAAACTGATGAGATAACCCAGAGTGGAGAGAAGTGGCCAAAGCTGATGCCTTGAGTGCTACCCATGGTTAGGAGGTGGGACTTGGATCATGATATAACCTGCAAAGAAACTGGTGAAGAAGAGGGCAGAAAGACAGGAGGACCAGTAGAGGGCAGTGTCACGAAAGACAATGGAAGGAGTATTCAGAAGGTGGGCATGGTCCAGTGTCAAAAGCTAAATAGAAAAGGCCATCAAGACTGGGCAATTAGGAGATCATTGGTAACCTTGAAGATATAGGTGTTTAAGACAAGTGCTCAGGTTAGAAGTCAAGTCGCAGGGATAGAAGAAGTGAGTAGAAACGTAATTAATCAATCAAAATGTATTCATTTATCACCTGCCCTGCATCAGGCACTGTCTTCAGTGCTCAAGATACAAAAAGCAAAAGTGGAAACAGGCCTTGCCCTTAAGGATCGTAAGATTACAGATTGGAAAGGTGGAAAAAATGTTAAAGGCCATCTAGTCCAACACCTTTCATTCTACAGATGGTAAACTGATGCCCAGAGAGATTACATAACTTGCCCAAAGTCATTCAGGTGGTAAGTGGAAGAGCTGGATTTTGAATTTGGAATTCAACATTCTTTCTAACTCTGCTTCCCACTCTTTGGAAGGCTTACCTCCCATGGGTGGAGACAATATGTACATTTTATAGATAGAGACAGATATTTACAAAATACACAACAAGACAAATCTCAGGTAATTCAGGGGAGGAAGTACTGGAAGTTGCAGAGGTCAGGAAAGGTGACCCTTGGGCTAAATTGTAAAGAATCCTTAAACTAGGTATTCTAGGAGATACAAAGGAGGAGGGAGGTTATTCCAGGCATGGAGACTGAGAATGGAACAAGCATTCCTTAAGTACTTAATATGCACCAAACACTGTGCTAAGCCCTGGGAATATAAAAACACTCTCCCTACCCTCAAGGAGTTCATGTTCTAATGGAAAAGACAACATGCAAAGAATTACGTACATACAAGGCATAGGCAGGGTAAATTGGAGATATATAGTAATGAGGCCAGTTTGGTTAGACCACAAAGTTCTTCAAGAGGACTAATGTGTAATAAGGCTGAAAAGGTAAATTGCAACCAAGTTGAGAAGGGCTTTGAATTCTAAACAGAGGACTTCATTTTTAATTATAGAAGTAATAGGGCACAACTGAAATTGACTGAGAAGTGATATAGTCAGACCTGGGCAGATAGACCGGATTGAGGAGAGACCAGGCAAGGAAAGCAATCAGGAGGCTTTTGCAATAATCCAGTCTGCTAGTGGTAAAGACCTGAATTGGGAGAGCAACAGTGTGAGTGGAGCAGAGGAGACATATTGGAGAGTTATATCATGACAGGAGACAGCAAGGAATGGGAGGTATGTGGTAGAAGGAATCATAGAATGGTAAGAGCTAGAACGGACCTTACCAATGTCCAATCCTCTCATTGTTACAGGTAAGGAAATAAATAGAGAGTGCTGCTTGTTGGTATCAACCTCCAAAGGTTACAAACCTTTGCTACCAGTCTCAGAAAAAAAGGAAATAGGGATATGAATTGCTTGTTTGTTTTTAAGATGAAAATGATATTGCAGAACATTCATGACTCCGGTCAGAGCTCTGAAAAGTACCTAAGGCATGCTGCTGTCAGAAGCTGACTAACAGGACTAACATTACTAGTTTGCCCACCCTTGGGAGTGATCATGGACACCCTGTGGTAACATAATTCTGAGGAAACTGACCCATCTGTGGGAGGATGTAATGTAAAGAGAGCTCAGCATGGCACTTGTTGAATCCTTTGGTCCATTTATTTGCTCTCTTAGAGTCCCATGAATTTGTTAAAAGTTGGGGGTCTGGCGAGTCCAGATTCCACAGAGCAGAGTATGGCTATGACCTGAAATTCTCCCAAGAACTGATTCTCAAATTCCCTTTATAGCCCCCATTATTTTAACGACAAATTTTTCTATATCCAGGGTGAGTTGTTACTTTTAAGATATGGAATCTTAACTCCTAAATGGTTTAAAGTCACATAGTTGAATTGGTTTATTTCAATTTCTTGCTATTTGGGAACTTGGATCTCTCCTATTATACAAAAGAAAAAGAAAGAATCCTCCTTTTCTTCTTAATCACCTAGTCACAGGATAATAGACTTAGAACTGGAAGGTAACCTAGAATAACCTCAGTATTTAGTATAACCTAGTATTTAGCGGTAACCTAGTATAACCTCACCCCTCACCATTTTATAGATATAGAAGCAGAGGGTGAGAGATGAAGTCATTAGCTCAAGTCATACAGGTAAGGTAACACAATCAAATTTAAACTCGGGTCTTGTAACCCCAAATTGAGCACTCTCTCCACGGTTCCATGCAACCCCCCAACACATACCACTTGGGTCACTGCCTCATATGCTCTCTGACTTTGCATCATATATGATTCTGGTTCTTTTTTCTTAACATCCCAAGTCATGGCTCTCTGAATCCTAAACCAACTTTGTCCTTTGTTTATTCAGAAGAACGCAAACTCCTCGAGGATAGGCACTGCTTCACTTTTGTCTAAGATGGTGCCTGGAACATAGTAGGCATTTAATAAATGCCCGTTGATTGAATGACTGATCCACCAACCCCATGGCTGACATCCATTCAAGTTTCTCCATTTTAAGTGACAAATGCATAGCCATTCAGAAAAGCTGCAGTAATGAAGCGTCAAATAGTAATTTCCTTTTTCCAAGCTCAGAAATGCTGTTGCATAGACACAGACACCTGGGCATTCGTGTGAACAATCAGGGTAATTACCCTGGACACCTAAAGTTAACACATGTCTTTAACCCAGGTTCCATGGGTAACTACAATGAGAGATCTAGGGCAGGGGAACAGGAGAAAGGGAAAGGCTTACAAGATGCAAATGATAGCCACTCTTTTCTCTTTCTTTTTGGACTAACAATCCCTCAGAAATGTGAAGGCTGGCTTCCTCAAAGTCTCTTCCACCCCTAATTATGTTGGAAAACCCAACCCTGTGTGAAACAGCACCTGCTTTCTCCTCCCCAGTTAGGGCAGGAGGCATTGGGCACCAGGGTGATTTACACTTGATTGCCTGCCAGTTGTAGAAGGAACAAAGCAAACACAGCTGCCACTTTAACATCATTTAAGGCCTGAGGAAAAGAAAATTCCCTGCTGCAGATTGCAGATTCTGAAACGGCCTCGGCTGCCCATGTGTTCTGCTGCAGCAGGGCCTTTTCTCTACCACCCACACCTTGCTTGTGTTTCCAGTTTGCTTTGAAAGGCTTGGATCAGAATCCTTCTCAGCTGCCACCCTCCTGATCCACCAAAGAGTTGGGCTTTTTGCTTGCTTTTGTGCACGTCCTCTTGTGTTGCTGTTTTGTAATAGACCCTGGCACATCCCCCTCCTATCATGAAAAAGTACATGGTCATTCATAACACACATTTCTTATTCATCCAGTAGGACAAAGCCATATTTGTCCACATACTGGTTTCTCAGGAACATCTACCTCATTGGAAGATATGGTTCAGACAGTCAACACTGGGCACTGTTCTTGAGTTTTTAAAACACAAAACCAAAGAATTTGCCACCCACAAATCACATGCCTATAGGCTAAGAGATTGTGCATGTGCATATGCGTGTGTGTGTGGGGGGGGGGAGTGGAATCCACCCACCTCATTCTCCCCCTCCATGCCTCATGCTAATTCACAAGCTTACATTTTTCATTCTATTTCATTTTTGCCAATGGGTCCCTTTCAGCAGCAGAGGACTGGCTGAATTTCCACATGCTCCTGGATGGTGAATGCATAGTGGGATACACAGCTACCCTTTCTCCCTGCCACTGAAAGAACTCTAAGCAGTTATCAAAGGCCCCCTAAGAATTCTTTCAACATACTCAACATATTAAGCTAAGGTCTTTGTTTTTTTTTTTTTTTTTTTGGTGAGGGAAGGCCTGACCATGACTGCCCTCCAAGAATCTGACTTAGGTGGCAGAGACCCCCTTCTGCCCTGAGCTCTAGTAGTTAGTAGCAAACCAGATTTCTGAAAATTACATTTGCTGTTATATTTCTACTATTTTTCCCACATGGTGGGAAGAAAGTCACTAGATTAAGCTTTGTAAGAAAAATTTCCCATCACTGGGACTCTCACAGCAGCTTTCTCAGCTCCCAGAAATCTTTTTTTATTCCTTTGGCCTGTGTTTGCTTGTATTTATACCAAGGGAATTCCCCACACCCCCTTTTAAAAAAAGTTAAAGAACTTAATCATTGACAACATGAACATTTCAATACATAGAAAGGAAGACTGAATATGAAATCATGAACTTATGCTCATTTTTAAGTGCATGATAAAATGAAATATGGCAGTAACAAAACACCAGTTTATGTTCCTGAGTACTTCTCACATGTAATAAAATCGGGGCTGCAATGCCATACTTTCCCAGGAGGCATTGCTGCCCAATTCCTCATGCACTCAGAGAAGGAAATCACTCAGTGGTGAACATAACTACTAAGACAAACTGAAAGTGGATAATTAGGTTTGAGGGATCATCACCTTCTATAAAATGTCCAAGCTTTCTAAGAAGAATGGAGGATGCCACTTGGGCTCATCTAAAGTGAGTGAGAGCACTGGATTTGGAGTCAGGAAGATGAGTTCAAATTCTACCTTAGATACCTACTAACCATGTGACCCTGGGAAAGTTACTTAACTTCTCCCTGACTCAGTTTCCTCATCTGCAAAATGAGGGTAATTATAACAATCCTGACAAGTAGGTGTTGTTAAGATTAAATGAGATAACATGTACAGCAATTTGGAAATTTTAAAGTCCAGTATAAATGCTATTTATTATTATGGTTTAGTAAATATAAGGCTAGTCTTAAAGAGAGAAAAACCTGGCATCAAATCCTGCCTTTGACATATACTAGTTGTGTGATCACAGCCAAGTCACTTGACCTCTCAAAGTCTCAGGCCACTCGCTAAAGACTGTCAGTTGCAGCAATTTGCCTGATCTATAAGAGTGGAGGGAGGTTACTGGGATTTTCCTATACCTATGAAATCACTGTCTGGACATGCACATGCATGCACACGCACACACATGCATGCACACACGCATGTGCACACACACACACCCCATAGCTCTCTATTCCACTAATGCTATAAATTAAAATTCAGCATATTGAGTTTGTTTTAAATGAGACATAGCTATAGAATTATTTAGGTACCATACGATAATACACAGTTGCACTAAGAAAGCAAGCAGATTAATTCTCAATAGGCTCCCCCCTTCCCAAGAGCTAGGCCATAATGGCATATGTACTACTGTTCCTTTAAAATTTTGCAGCTGCTGCAGAGTTTGTTTAAACTGGTATCCAAGAAACAAGGAGGCTCAAAGATGTGCCCATGGCTTTGGCAAGTCAGGTCTCAGAGTAGTGCCAGTTTTTATCAGAATTTATCTTGCCTTCTCTCTGATTCCAAAAGGCTGCTGCCAAGAGGCAAGAAACAGACCAAACTGCAGAGACTGACATCAAGTTTGGCTGCTTATTTCAACATGCTCATCAGATATTTGAAGGGACTTTGGAGACAACAGTAAAAATTCAGTCTTTGATGTTTAAGTGCCTGGTGGGAATTGTGTTAATCTATAAGATTCATTTGGGAAATGATGTTATAAATAAGGAAAGAAGAATTAAAGAAAGGGAGAAGATAATTAAGGTGTTACACCTTTACTTGAGAAGAATAAGCTTGTACCACATCCATGAAGTAGAAAGAATTATAAAATGTTAGGGCTACATCAGTTGAAGAATGGCTATACAAGCTGGGTGGTATATGAATAGAATATTTCTGTGCTTTAAGAAATAATTTATGTGATGAGTAACAGAGAAGTATGAAAAGACTTATATGAACTGAGGCAGAATATAGTAAGCAGAACCAGGAAGACAATATACACAATGAGGATGACAATGCAAATGGAAAGAGCTACCAAAAAAAAAGGCAAAACTGAATGCCATGAAATTAGAACAACCGAATGGCCCCAAAGAAGAGAATTAAGAAGGCACCATCACTTCTTCTTATCAGAGGTGGGGGACCATGGGAATGAAATGCTGCATATATAATGCTCTCCCCCCCCACCCCCACCCCAATCTATTAGTTTTGCTGAATTGTTGTGTTTTCTTCTTTTTGTTAATTCTATTTTTTGAATTAACTTTGTTAATTCTATTAATCCTATTGTTAATTCTATTTTTTAAAGTGGTGGTTCCCAGGGAGGGGAGAGGAATACACTAGGAATGCAGATGATGAAAAAAAAATTATAGTCTTATCTTCTCATTTTACAAATGAGAAAAGTAAAGGCCGAAGGGCGGGGGGAGGGGGTGAGAGGGGGTAGCCAAAAGCCAGGAACTCAGAAGCCAAGACCAGTGCTCTCTCCATCATATCTTGTTCTATCAAGGAGTGAGGCCCTGCATTTACTTCTTACCCATCCAGCCAGAGATTTCCTCCATGATTAGATTCAATGCAATTACGTTTAGTTCCTCGCAATATTATACTAGTCCAGACTGATACAGGAAGAAAGATAAATTCTTCCCTTCAGTGGACAGGGAAGTAAGTCACGCACAAGAGGAACAGTTGTTGACCACAGTTTCTTTTCCCTCTAGATTTCTACAGGTCAATGTCCTCTACAAACTCTGAGGCACTACCACCCACCTTGTGGGTGATATATTAAATAATATTCAGTAGTGTTTCCCAACTCTATCCATTCCATGGGCACTGAAACTTGATCCTAGAGAAGAGATGATAGATGAAAAATATTTCCTGACTCTCTGTGGTGAAGTAGTGGGTACTTATGGGTATGGAAAGCCAGATACACTGTTAAAACACAAAAATTTCTTGGTCAGTTTTGCTTGTTTTCTTTGTTACAAGTGAGGATTCGGCTTAGAATGATGTCACCCACCTGTCATCCCCACTACTAGAGGGTGGGGAACTGAGGCTGGTAAGCTCAAAAATAGAGCTAGTAAATGTCTAACGTAGGAATGGAACTGTTTTCTTTTCTCAAAACTGCAAAGTTCAGAGCTCTCCCCACTATGCCGCAATTCCTTGAAAATCCATTTGATTGAAATGGGAAAGGAAATATAATTCTTTAGTTCAGAAAGTCACAGTCAGAATCAATGAATCGAGAGCCTAACATGTACCAGGCACTGTGCAAAGCACTGGGGAAACAAAGAAAGAAACAGTCCCTGCCCTCAAGTAGCTGACAGTCTAATGGATGAGACAATATACAAATAGAAGCTGAAAAGGCAGGGGGAGGGGAGATTACCCAGCTGGGAGCATGAAGAAATTCTGTAACTGGGGTGGGAAATGATCTGAGGTGGTATGAGTTACAGAGTTGATTTGCAGGATTATTTTGTACGTTGCAGGATGATAGCAACTAGGTAGTACATTGTGTGACAGCCAGATGGTACAACGGATAAATAAAGCATTGGGCCTAGAGTCAGGAAGACCTGAGTTCAAATATGACCTCAGATATTTAATGGCTGTGTGATCTTGGGCAAGTCACTTAACCCTCTTTGCCTCATCTGTTAAATGAGCTGGAGAAGGAAAATGGCAGACCACTCCAGTAGCCTTCCAAGAAAACCGCAAAAAGGGGTCACAAAAAGTTGGACTGGGCCTGGAGATAGTCTCAGACATTTACTGACTTTAACCCTGAGCAAGTCACTGAGCCTCTGTCTGCCTTGGTTTCTTCATCTGTCATATGAAAATAACCATAGCACCTACCTCCCAGGGTTGTTGTGAGTATAAAATGTGATACCATATGTAAGGCACTTTGCAAACCCTATAGGGCTATATATATAATTGCTAACTATTATTACTTTCCAATTTCTTATTGAGGATAATATTAGCAGCAACTTATAGTTACATAATATATCCTGGTTAGAAAGTGATTTCACAGACCACCACGATGGTACTTTTGGTTTTAATGCCCATTTAAGCATTTCTCAAACCATCCTAGAGCAATTCTGTCCTGCGAACATTGGCCTTTTCCTTACAGCTCTGGCAGATAAGGAAGGTCTGGATGATATTTCAGCTTTTCTTTCTCTAACCATCAACAAGGTCTCCCCACCCTAGCCCCACCCCCTTTATATTATGCAAATGAGACTAGGTCAGAGAGCCCAGCCATCCATTTCATTACATGCTCAGTACAACTCCAAGAAATAAAAAATTTCATCAGTTTGCCCCTACCTCACTTTATCTCCTTTTTTTCTTTTCCCCCAGCTACCCCCAACTGGTCTATTCAACTAAAGTTTACTACAGTTAGTTTTTAATTACTACCCAATTACCATCTCCCTGTGGATACACAATCTGTTTCCCCACAAACCATTTAATGGTTTTGATGCATCATTGGGTGACCCTTGAAGTGAGGCATGGATCATCTGTACTCTGTTCTTTGTCAGTTTGCCTTAACGTTTCAACTTAACTCCATGGCCCCTGGCATCGTCCAACTAAAACTCACTAAGTCTTTCCCTTGAGGTACCTGAGGCGCAGAGGACAAAGAGAAGAGTTTGGAATTGGAGATATCTGGGTTTGAATTAGGCTCTGTCACTTATCTGTGTGGCCTTGGGCAAATCACAACTTTACTGGATCACAGTCTCCTAATCTGTGAGGTGAGGGGCTTGGATGTGTACAGTGTGGTATCAAAGGGAAAGAGCAATCACTGGATTTGATGCTAGAGGAACCAGGTTGGAACCCCAGTTCTGCCACATAATACCGAGGTAACCTCGAGTAAGATATCCACTTCACCTGTTTGGGTCTGTTTTCCCATCTGTAAAATGAGGGGCAGATGGCCTCTAACATCCATTCCAGTTTTAAATCTATCATCTCATGAGCCCAGGCTACCTGCCTAGTGTTAAGGACTTCCTTGGCATAAGGACCAAGTTTCTTAGCTATGTTATTTCAGTTCTCCCCAGATCACCAGGATCTCCCTTATACTTATGAAATCATAGGTTGAGTCAAATAAATAAACAAAGCATGAAATCATTATACAATCACTTTAAGTCCATTGCTCAGTAACCTTGATGGCATCAGGCACATGCCTTGGCCTCTCATTCATCCAAGAGCAGTGTAGAGAAGACATAACCTTTGGTAAACTCCACAACTTCTGACATTCTGGGCACATAACAGGCTCTTAATAAATACTTGTTGACTTAGCCAACCTGACTTTTTGCAACTTCAGCAGTTTGACAATTAGAACATTTTGTAAACAGAAAGAGAGAAAGGGTACACAGCCGTAATTGAAGCTGCCTCATTGGCCACTTCTCCCCAATGGGCAAATCATAGAGTGGGTAGAAGACAGCCCTTGAGCAGAAGATACAATGCTTGAAAGCTACTTATGACCTAGAGATTCATTTTTCTAACTTCAAAGGCCAACAGAGAAGAATCATTAAAAAAAAAAAAAGCCAGTCGACCTTGTTTTTTTTTAAGGACAAGGTTATGCTTTCAGCCAGTGTGGGTTCTAGGATATGATACGTATTTTTCTTTTTGTCTTTGATTTAAAAAAAAATGATCCATTGATGCACCAGCAGTTTAAAAAAAAAATCTATTCAATTTTTTTTTGAAGTTTTCTATGCCCATAACTGCATGTAAAATATTTGCAGGAAAGTAGGGGTCTTTTTCTGATATTTGGCATAGGCACCTATTTTCCCAACCCAACCCAAGGGTAAGTATCTTGGCTGGAACAAACTTACTTCACTTAGTAAATAAAACAAAGAGACACAACAGAGAGGGGAGAGTAGATGGTGGAAGAAAGGTTAGTTCCTCAAACTTTCAAAAGCAGTTCTCCCAAGACAGCAACTTCCCAAACTTTCCCTAGTGTTGTATTTATTTAACAAAGAGCCTGCCTCCTGTCCTTTTCCCAGTGTGGTCCTGAGAACAGGAGATTACAAAACTAGAAGGGACCACGGTGGATCATCTAGAGTAGTCTCCAAATTTTTGAGATGGGGAGACATAGCCCTGACTCGTCCAGTTCCACTCAGCTGGGAAGTAACAGAAACTTTGTTTGAGCCCAGCCTCCTAAGTCTAAGGCCAGTGCTCATTCTACCACCTGCTTCCTAGAATGAAATGGCTAGTATGATGTCATTGACCTTATTGGAGCACCAAATCCTGAAACATGTAGAATTCTAGAGTAAAAGTTACTGGGTTTTTTTTTTTTAAAGCAAAAACAAATGCTTCTTCTATATAGCACACACAGATAGGCTTAAAATGATACCATAGTATTTACAGGAAGAACCACAGAGGTCAAACTCCCTTATTTTACAGATGAGGCAACTGAGATCCAGAGAGATTTCCCATGATCACACATCTAGTATCTGAGGCAGGATTTGAACTAAGACCTTCAAGTTCAACAATCTATCAGCTATCTCACACTGCTTCTAAAAGACAACAGCACCCAAACGAGGTTCAAACCTACAGCCCTGAAAGTAAGAGTCTGACGTTCTACTGACTGAGCTTGATGGGTACCAGTATGCTCCCAAAAAGATTAAAGGAAACTCAAAAAGACCTACATTTATAAAAATATTTGTTGCAACACTTTTTGTTGTAGAACAGAATTGGAAACAAAGTGGGTGCCCATCAACTGGTGAGGAATTGAACAAATCATGGCATTTAAATGTAGTGATTATTGTGCCAAAAGAAATGACCAAAAGCGTGGCTTCGGAGAAACATAGAAAGACTTATAATGAACTGGTGAAGAATGAAGCAAGCAGAACCCAGAAAACAATTCTCGCAATTACTAAAGCATTGTAAAGAAAAACAGCTTTAAAAAACTTAAGAACCCTAATTAATATGTAACTCTGATCAATCAACCTCAACTCCAGAAGACTGAAGATGAAGCATATCCATTTCCTAATGAATGATAAGCTAGAGGCGCTGAATACTACACACATTTTTAATAATGGCAAATGTGTAGATTTGTTTGGATAGACTGGTACTTGTTTGTTAAAACAGGAGTTTTTTTTTTTTTAATTTTTATTTGGGGAACAATTTGGGTATGGCAGTGGTAGTGATACCAAAAAAGAAAATAGTGTCATTGAAATATATTTTTTAAATACAAGGAAGAGAAAAGGAAGCTTTAAAGAGAAGCACAGACAAGCAGAACAGTGTTGAAACAACATTCTGAATGCATTATGTACTTTAAAAAAGATAACAGTTATATGCAATAGGTTCATGGTTTCTTATACAATTTTCTGTTCTTCCTTGAATATAGAAAAGTTCATTATTTGTTGGTAATGTGTCAAACTCAAAATAATAAAAAATTTTAAAGGTTTAAATACATAGAAAGAAACAAAACAGTTCAAAGGGAGGCACAGAACAACAGAACAGCTTTGAAAGTAACACAGTAATAGCAAATAAGACCATTTATATAACTTTAAGTCTGGCAAACATTTTACTTACATTGTTTCACTTAATTCATACAACAACCCACTGAGGTAGGTGCTTTTATTATGAAGAAACTAAGGCTGAGGTTAAGTGATTTGCCCAAGATCACACAGCTAGTATCTAAGGCAGGACTTGAACTCAGTTCTTCCAGACTGCAAGTCCAATACTAGTCCAATTTAGCCATAGCGTTGCCTATGATATTGAATGTGCTATGTATTTTTAAAAATACAAACCATCTGTAATAGATGATTTTCACACAATCATCTCTGTTCTTCCCAGTATATGGAAATCTTTGTGATGCTTATTGAATTGAATACCAGGCTTTTTCCCAAGTACAAACCAACATAGCATTCATTGCTTCTCCTGTGTTCAAGAAGACCACCAGAGGGGAGACAGAATCTGAGAAATGATTGGAGAAAAGACAGGCCCTCCTCCCCCTCCAACCCTAAACCCACATTTTGGTTAGCTGGTTATTCAAAAGGATTTCCCAGCCACACTAATTATACCCAAGACAAAACAACCTACAGCTTTATCAGGAGACAGTAAAAATGAGTAGCCGTGCTCAGTTTCTCCAATTCCGGGGAAGGTTAGTAATCCTCTTACTAGAAAGAAGAGAAAATGCCAAACTGTATTTCCAAAATAATACCTTCCCAACCCTCCAGCTACAAATCTATCAGTATGAATAAAAGGTGTAGACCAATTTTCCAGCCTTGAGGAGGGGAGTTCCAGGCAGAGGATTCACTAGGGAACCACCCTGGGAACCAACCCCAAGTATCCCTGGACAAAGCCACTGAATCTGGTACAAACCAGCTGAGGCAGGCGAGAGCAGAGCACACCTCCCCAGCTGCTGGTGTGTCAGCAAGCTGTTCAGGCAGCTTACATCAACAGTAAAGCTATTACAGCCAAGCTTGACTCACACGGAAGAGCTGGCTGAAATGGGGAAGTCTCCACTGGAGAGAGGAAGTCTGCTCTCTTGTTTCAAGGATTAAGTCTGATCATCGAAGGATGCCCCTGAACACAGGCATCTGTCTGCAGTGTGGGGATTTGCTCGATCACAAATTACTTGGGAGTTCTATAAACTGGATGGCATATTCTTGAGGCACTATGGAATGATGGCTGAAGCTCCAAAGGGATGTGGAGTCAAGCATTCCTGGGCTCATATCTTATCTCCCCAGGCTTTTACAAATTCAGGGACAAGTCCCAATTTGTAGGGACCCCAAGTTCCTCGTGTAAAAGGAGAGGGGTTGGGGGCAGCTAGGTAGCTACGTTGTGCAGTAGACAGAGCACTGGCCCAGAAGTCAAGAAAACCTGACTTCAAATTTGACCTCAGACAATTACTATCTGTGTGATACTGGGCCAGTCACTTAACCCTGATTGCCTTCCCTCTCCTGGCCAAAAAAAAAAAAAAAAAGAGCGGGGCTTAAAAGATGACCTCTAAGTACCAAATCTATGATCTAAGTTCCATCTCATAGGCTCACAGACTGTTAGGGCTTAAAGGGCCCCTGATCCTCATGCTGTATATAGTCCAGCCCCCTCATTTTCCACATGAGATAACAAATGGCTGACCAAACTGAACATGAATGTAAAGAAATACTATTTTACTATAAAAAATTAGGAGCAGCTAGGTGGCACAGCGGATAGTGCAATGACCTTGGAGTCAGAAGGACATGAGTTCAAATCTGACCTCAAGACACCTACTAGCTTTGTGGCCCTGGGCAAGTCATTTAATCAATATTGTCTCAAAGAAGAAAAAGAAGAAATAATGAGGGAAAATGCAACTTCAAAGAGCCATAGAAAGACCTGTATGAACTGATGCAGAGTGAATTGAGCAGAACCAGAGGAATGTTTTATACTATAACATCAAAACTTTAAATTTATGTTTTGCTTGACTGTGTTTATGTGATACAGAAGTCTGTCCTTTCCTTCCTTCCTTTGAAAAAAAAATATTTCAATGACATTATTTTCTCTTTTTTTGGTATCATTATCACTGCCATCCCCAATCCCTTGCTCACATTGAAATTTAGCATCAGTGGAAGAACGAGGCATCTTTCCTCTTTACAACAACACATCTTCAAATAGAAACAACAGTATTGTTATTCATAGTAGAACGAGTACCTGATTTGGAGTTAGGAAATGGGGCTTTCAGTCAGTTAGCTACTGCATGGACTTGGTCAAGGCATTTCCCTTCAGCCAGTCTTCTCATTGTTCTAAATATAAGATTGACCTCCAGAATCTCTAATAGTCCTTCCAGTTCTCAATTTCCATGACTTTCAAGACCACTGGACTTCAGTTTATCTTTTTTTTTAAACAAAAGAACTCTTTCACCCTTCACATTCAAAACTTGTAAAGATTTTATCTCCCAAATAAGAATCAAGATTCACTTGATCCAAGGGAAGACATTACAGTAAAGATCCAAATTATTAGGTTTTAAATCAGGTGGAGCAGGGAAGCTGGCCTAGGGAGGTCTGGTACCATCATTCCTTGGGAAGTAATTAAGTCTCTAATAATTTCAGTCTGTCTCCTGACTCACTGTGCAAATACAAATAAATCAAATCAATTTTCTGGACCATAATTCTGCCAAAAGGAAAAACAGAGGCGATAGCAACGTATCTCCCTCAGAGTCATTGAAGGCCCATAAAGCTTCCAAGTTTTCTTATCCCTTAATAGTTCTAACAGCAACACCACCACCACCGTGGGTATTTCCTCTACCAGCACAGATTGTAACCTACTCTCTGTCTTAGTAGGTGGTCCTCATGACCAAAACCAACCAAACCAAACCAAACCAAACAAAAAACAAAAAACCTGATGACTTTCATGTGAAGGAGGGATTAGATGTGTTCTGTTTGGCCCAAAAGGTCAGAACCAAGAGCAGTGAGTGAATGTCAAGTTGAGAAGCATTTATTAAGCATTAACTTTGTATCAGACATTGTGCTAAATGCTGAAGTTGCCAAGTGCTATATTTGGGCTTGATGTCAGGGAAAACTTCCTAAAACCTGGAACAATCCCAAAGAAAAATGGGCTTTCCCAATAGGAGGTGGGGGTTTTCCTCAGAGGTGAAATCACTGTGAGAATCACTTTTCAGATATATGGTAGTATGGATACTTCTCACACATGGGTTGGACTGGCTGGTTGCAAAAGTCTCTTTCAACTCAAATTCTCTGATGGAATGAGACTTACACACCTCTTTTCAAGGGCTGCTCCTGATTTCCCTAGTTAATGCCATGTCCCACTTCACTCATCACTATACATTTTATTTTGTATATATATCTATGTTTACTTAGATTTGAAAAAGTATTGCTCCTAAAGAATATAAGTGGTTTGAGGTCAGGGAGAGCCTCAGTTTTGTATTTGCATCCCCAATGTCTAGCTCAGTGCCCAGAACATAGTTAAACACGGTGGGTGTTTAACAATAATAAATCCTTGCTAATTGATGGCTAATCTTCTTTTTGCAAAAACTTATTATTTGTTCAGTATTTTGGAGAGAGAAGCATGGGCTGGAACAGGTAGCTTGAGATACCTTCTAACTCTGAAATTTGTGAGGACTCTGGTAATGAGCCTCTCTACCCTTGGCCAGGCTAGTCATTGGGGGGTAGGCATACAAGTTCAACAATGCATCCATACTCAAAGTCTTTCCAGCTTTGTAGGATCCACTAGAGTTTGCACTTCCATCTGAAATGGTTTTCAAGACCCCAGGGCACCTCCATGCAATGATAATACAATGAATCCTACTGCTGTTCACGGGCCAATTTCTCTACAGCCATTCTACCCTAACTGGTCCCTGGTTCACAGTAGGCCCTCCAGAGTCTAGCTCTGGTTTAAATTTCTAGTCTTGTATGATGGCATTCCCATTTATATCCCCTACATTCCAGCCAAATTAGATTATTCTCAATTGACTCAACTTTCCATCTCCCTGACTTTTTATCTCCCACCTACTCGCATTTGAACAGGCTGTCTTTCAGAATCCTCATCTGCCTCCAGAATAATTCTGGTGACACTTCTACTGTTAAAGCCTTTCCTATCCCCCCTCCCTCTCCCTCTCCCACTATATGTATCTATGTGCCCCTTATATCACCCCACCATAATCCCCTT
Source organism: Trichosurus vulpecula (assembly GCF_011100635.1). Taxonomy (NCBI): domain Eukaryota; kingdom Metazoa; phylum Chordata; class Mammalia; order Diprotodontia; family Phalangeridae; genus Trichosurus; species Trichosurus vulpecula. The sequence continues at coordinate 235,882,278 of NC_050579.1, read as the reverse complement.
GCTGGAAGGGATAATTTCTTTTAATTAATTTATTTTTTTTTATCTTGCTTATCTTTTTTTTTTATTAATATATTTTTTTTCTTTATTTATTTTTAGTTTACCACACACAGTTCTACATAGTTTTGAGTTCCAGTTTTTCTCCCCTCCCTCCCCAAGACGGCATGAAGTCTCATATAACTGTCATGTATAACTTCGCATTGAATTAATTTATGCTCTAGTCAAGTCGTGGAGAAGAATTTTGACCAATGGAATGAATCTTCTTTCTCATGATTCATTCCATTGGTCAAAATTCTAATTAATTTATTTTTAGTTTTCAACATTCATTTCCATAAGATTTCAATTTTTAAATTTTCTCCCCCTACCTTCCCCTCTCCATTGTCCTATACAGAGTAATTGCTTAAGTGTTAGTTAGATTTAACTGGCATACCTCTCACTTGATAAATGTCATTTTTGTTGTTGTTCATTTGTCTCTTTGTGACCCCATTTGGGGTTTTCTTGGCAAAGATATTGGAGTAGTTTGCCATTTCCTTCTGCAGATCATTTTACAGATGAGGAAACTGAGGCAAATAGGGGTTAAGCAACTGGCCAGGGTCTGACATCTAATTAAGTGCCTGAGGCCAGATTTGAACTCAGGAAGATAAGTCTTCCTCACTCTGGCACAGAACTCTATCCACTGCAGCGCCACCTAGCTGCCCCATGGATGTCATATGGTAGCCCAATTAAAACAAGTCTAAGTTGACAGAGCTAGGATTTAAAGGGAAACTATTGTAACTTCCTCAATAATTTCTTCCTTTCTTCAACTCTTTAAGTTTCCTCAAAAAGACAGTGACACCCTGGAAAATTAAATAACTTTAAACTTAAATGACCCCAAACTATGCAATAATCCAAATTAGAGTGTCCCCTAGTTGTATGCTCTACTTCAGACTTAAGGACCTAGCAAAGAGTTAAGCAGGTAACTCAAAGACCAAGATTAATTTCAATCTATAAAAAGCTACAAATAGTTAAAAGTGCAGCTGGAATTTGCTTCAACTCACCCTTACCATATTAAATTTCTGAAAATAGCTGGTCTCAGTAAGACTGGTGGATACAGACAGCTGCATCATGCAGCTGGTAAAGCGAAAATAAGGAACTGTAGTCTGTTAGGCAATGGCCCTGGGAGCCCTAGCTCACCAAAATAGCAGACATGAGAACTCACCCTGCTTAGGAGTATTCACTTTGGGACACTGAGTCAGTTGGGACTAAGACTGGGAAACTACTGTCATCACAAAAAAATAGACTCTTGCACCTTGGTCACAGAGCTTCCAATTTGATTTCTGGAAAGGATCAAGATGTCCTGTGAATAAGGATAGAGAATTGGAACTAGCCTTACAGTCAAGAGGGCTTGGGTTCAAGGGTCACCATTGACTAGGTAACCTTGGCAGGACACTAGACCTCTCTTATTGCCCCAGGTAACTCTCAAAGACTCTATATTGCTGAGTAAATGTTTTTATGCATTGGTAGAAGGAGTTTCCTCAGGAAATTCCTTCCATTAGGTGGTATCAAAGAGATGGATAGATGTTAGATAATAGATGGGGGCAGCTAGGTGGTATGGAGGATGAAGTGTTAGGCCTGGAGTCAGGAAAACTCATCCTTCTGAGTTCAAATCTGGCCTCAGGCACTTACTAGTTGTGTGACCCTGGGTAAGTCACTTCACCCTGTTTGCCTCAGTTTCCTCATCTGTAAAATGAGCTGGAGAAGGAAATGGCAAACCACTCCAGTATCTTTGCCAAGAAAAACCCAAATGGGGTCATGAAAGAGTCAGATACAACTGAAAAACTAAAAACAACAAGACAGATTAGGTGGCTAACCTATAATCAAGGATCCAGAGGTATCTGAACTGGCATAGAAAAGCAAGATCTCCTGACTCCACGTACGAAGAGCTCTTTTCATGACGCTATCACTGCTTCTGCCATTATTTCTTGCTACTTACTACCAGGAAACATTCCATGACCTAGAACACTCTTCAACTACATCCACTGACTTAGGTGGAATTGTATAGGGCTAGCACGCTTAGCCCTGTGAAGGATGAGATGGGTTGGGGCTGGCAAGCAATCAAAAGGTGTAAAACTTTGGGTCCAAAGTGGCAATTATTTGTCTACTATTCCTCCCTTCTCCTCTCTCCCCTTTGAAAGTTAATTTCTTTTAACTAACCTTAATGAAAATGAATGCAATGGACAACCTCTTTCAAGTTCTCTATATTATGCCTGTATGATGGCCAGACACAGGTCACAGAGTTCTGTAGTTCTCAAACTCTTTTTGCCCCAGTACAGCATTATTCTTTGCTATACAGAATCCTGGCTACTGCAACTGAGTTAAGAAACAAGTGATTGTAAGTGTAAATTCCGTACAATCTGAGGCACATCTAGCTACCTATCTTATCAATGCGGAGATGGGAATCATAATAAAAAGAATAGCTAACTAAATATAGTGTTTCCTATGTGCCAGGCACTGCTAAGCACTTTTCAATTATTACTCCATATGATCCTCTCAACAGCCCTGAGCGGTTACTAGCCCCACTTAACAGATGAGGAACCTGAGCTGAATAGAGGTTCAGTGACTTTGTCCAGTAAGCATCTGAAGCCAAATTTGAACTCAGGTCTTCCTGCCTCCTGATCCAGAGCTCTCTCCACTGTGCTATCTAAAAGGAAAGTCAGTGGGAAGCCCAGATTAAAGGAATTTCTAAATTTAACCCTCCAGAAGGAAGGCAGGGAAGCAGTATGGTACAGTCGAAAGAAAGAGAATGACTCTGGAGTCAGAGGTGGTTGCTGCTTAGTCTTGTCTGACTCTTTATGACCCCATTTGAGGGTTTCTTGGCAAAGACACAGGAGTGATTTGCCATGTCCTCCTCCAGCTCATTTTATAGATGAGAAAACTGAGACCAACCGGGTGAAGTGACCTGCCCAGAGTCACACAGCTAGTAAGTTTTTGGGGCCACATTTGAACTCAAGTTTCCTGACTCTATCCACTGTGCCACCTAGCTACCCCTAAAATCAGAGGACCTGAGTTCAAATCTCACCTCAGACTTGTTACGGGGGGGGGCGGGGGACCTTGGACACGTACCTTCTCTATGGCACAGTTTCCTCATCTATCTGTCAACTAATGGGTTTGTACTAGATGGCCTCTGAGGTTCTTTGCAGCATAAGACCTATGCTGCGATCCTATAAGAAGATGAAACAGTTATTGCATGACTTATAGAAACAGTGCCTTTCTACTCTGAACACACACTGTGGGCATTGTGAAAAGGGCACCTTTTCAATGTCTGAAGATAAGGGCTTGAGTTCCATCCTCCCCACTGACTAGCCATGTGAACTGGGGCAAATGGCAAGCTTCCTAAATGCCACTTCAGCCTCACCTATAAAATGAGATTTGTAACACCTGCCCTACCTACCTTGATGTCGAGTGTAAGAAGGTCCTTTGTAAGCTAGAAAGTGTTAGGTCAATTCAAGCGATTGTTCCTCCTCAAAGATAACATTTCAATACAGGCCTTTTAATAAGTTATTAGCATAATGCCACTTTAGAATCACAGCTGAAGAAACTTGCTAGCCCAGAAACACACATGCTTATATGCCCCACGGCATAAGAAATTTCTTCTAACCAGCCGGTATTTCCAGTTCTTGGCTATTTAGCCCAGACGGAAATCTTCCTATGCCCCATAGTCCTAGGGCCAGGTCTGCCCCCTCCCCCCACACAAAGTGGGTGAAGCATGCTGTTAGTGACTTTATAGAACCCTTAAGTCACAGAATATCACAGTGCGAAGGTTTCTCCGAGACCCACTAGAAGCTAATCCCCTCATTTTACAGATAAGGAAACTGAGGCCCAGAAAAAAGAGGGGGCTTCCCCAAGTACACTCTGATAGTGAGTAGCAAGGAACAGCTACTCACAAATACCAGTTACAGTATGTATACTGACCATACAGTATATAAGACACCCCAGCAAGGGCTTCTTCAGTTCAGTTTGATTCAGTTCAGTCAGTACTTAATAACCATCTATAAAATAAGCTGGAGAAGGATATGGCAAACCACTCCAATATTTTTGCCAAGAAAACCCAAATGGGGTCATGAAGAGTCAAATACAACTGAAAAATTACTGAAAGTACAAGAACAAAAATAAAATGGCTTGTTTGTTGCAGCCATTGCTAACCCAAGGCTACCAACTACGACACAAAGTTATAGGCCTTCTCTTTTGTCAGATTCCTAGAACAGATTATTTCTTGGACTAGGAGGAGGAGGTATATGATGACAATGATGACAAAAGAATATGGAGAATGAACAGTCTGCGCAGAATGTCTTTTTGGTTCAATTCAGGGTACCCAAGTTTTAACCTTACACTTTCACAAAATATATGGGTTCTATTCATAGAATTGGAGCTGAAAAGGACCTCAGAGCCACCAGCATTGTTTCCAGTAGTGAAAATGGTTTTGGATCGACCCAGCCAGACTGTCACCAAATCATTCTCATAACTGAGACCATGCAGTCTAAAAAGGCTGGTTGGGGTTAAGGACCAACGACTATGCTCGGGTCTGTCATTTTTTAATCCGTGACTACGGAATAGTAAAGATAATTTGGGTGAGGCCTTTCCTGACTCTCCAGCTGCTTGTGCCTCCTCCCCTCAAATTACCTGGTCAGTAAGTCATCCATCTCTTCTGAGAGAATACAAACTCAGGGAGGGCAGGGATTATTCTTTGTTCCATCCCCCAGTGCACAGTACCTGACACATAGTATGTACTCAGTAAACACATGTGGATCAATCGATTGGTTCATGCAGAGATCAAACTCAAGGTGGCAGCTCTGTTATCCCCATGTTCTAAGGCAGAAGTCTCCAAACCATTCATTGCCTGTCAACCAAATCCAGCCCCCAGCCAGTTTTTATAAGGCAGGTAAGATAAGAATGGCTTTTGCATTATAAATACAATAAAACTATTTATTCTTAGCTAGCTAGCAGTACAAAACCAAGCAGCCGGATTTTGCCCTTAGGCTGCATTTTGCTGACGCATGTTCCAAGGAACTGAACTAACCAGTTCACAGGACCATAAAAAGGTATATTACCTATATATTCATAACATATGCGAATTCTTTGCCTGGATAATGACTTTTCAAAATTAATTTAAAAGTCAGTTATTTGCCCCAACGCCAATCTAGTCGATGAAGTTTTGGAAGAACATGCTCATTTGTGGTAGGAGCAATATTAGGACCTTTGCCACATAAATTGAGCTAGTTTGGGGGGATTTTCCCCCCTAAAAGACAAGGAATCTGATCCTCGAGACTTAATTAGTCCAGGAGACAAGGATGCCAGCCATTAAGGCAGTTTTTCTGTCGCCTAGGCTAGAGTTTAAAAAGATCAAGCCAGGAGGAGTCAGTGCTGTTCAGAATTAATAGATATCCCACTATGGTAGCTGTCAACATAGGCTTTTGATCATATATATATGTCCAGACTGAAATGAGAGGGGCTGTCTACCTGAACCAGTATCCCTGTTGAGTACTTTTACCATGCTATTGTTAAGAAGACTTTAAAATATTAGATAGTCTAAAAATGTCAACTTTGGGGATCTCTGCCTCACTTAAATACAATCCATGCACAAGTCAAGACATTACCCATGACGTCCCTGGTCCTCTTCGAAAATGAAAGACAAGGACCAACTAGATGATGTAGGGGATAGAGCAGGAGACCTGGAGGCAGGAGGAACTGAGTTCAAATCCAGCCTCAGACACTAACTAGCTGTGTTATCCTGGGTAAGTCACTTAACCCTGTTTGCCTCAATTCTTCATCTGTAGAATGAGCTGGAGAAGGAAATGGCAGGGAGGAAGAGAGGGAGTGAGGGAGGGGAAGAAGAGGAGGAGGAGGAGGAACATCATTAGAGTCCCAAGTCTGAACCTCCGGACTGACCTAAGTCAGGACTTGTCCAGAATATCATCTAATGGTCCAGTGAGAGAGGCACTAGATCTGGAGTAAGAGAACCTAGGTTCAAGACGAGCCCTGTCCCTTACCACTTGTATAACCTTGGGCAAAGCTCTCGCTGTCCTCATCAAATGAGGGGGTTAGATTAGATGAACTCTAAGGTCCTTCCAGTACTAAATATATGACCTCAAGATACTACAAGTTGTGGGAATTACAAATATTATTATAAACAATGAGAGGGGTACATCAGAGGCAGTGTGTACAAGGCCAGGCTTAAGTCTCACCTTCGACACATACTGGTTGTTAAACTTTGGGCAAGTCACTTAACTTTTCAGCACCTCCAAGTAACCTTTTAAGACTCTTAAGTTATAGACTAATTTTCTATCCATATCAGTGGGAAAAGTTTCTAGATCCTTGTAGGAACATTTTGGGGTTTTTTTGTGGGGGAGGCAATTGGTGTTAAGTGACTTGTCCAGGGTCACACAGCTAGGAAGTCTCTGAGGTCGAATTTGAACTCAAGTCCTCCTGACTCCAGGGCAGGTGTTCTATCCACTGAGCCACCTAACTGCACCCTAGGAACTTTTCTGAAGCAGGTAATAGAATCAAAGCTGTATTATTATTTTATCTCCAGTATTATCTCCATTTCACAAAGGAGGAAATGTAGACCCAGAGAAGCTATTTAGCTTGCCCAGGATCTCATGACCGAGAAGAATACAAACCCAGATCTCCTAATCCAAGGGTGGGGAACCTGCGGCCTCAAGGCCATACGTGGCCCTCTAGGTCCTCTAGTGTGGCCCTTTCACTGTATGGGTCCACACTTAAGGATCTAGAGGGCCATATGTGGCCTTGAGATCACAGGTTCCCCACTCCTATCCTAATCCCATGTCAAGAGCTCTTTCATAAAATCATAGATCTAGACCTAAAAATCATAGATTTAGACCTAAAAGGGACCTTGGAGACCATCTAGTCCAATCCCTTCATTTTACAGATGAGGAAACCAAGCCCCAAGAGAGGAAGTGACTTGGCCAAGGTCACATAAGTAATAAATACCAGAACTGGGATTCAATTTCTGATCTTATGACTTTAAAAAACTCCAACGCTCTTTTCTCTCTGCCAAAAACAGCCTTCTTATTAAGAAAATAAAGCACAGGCTTACTTTTTGCATAGGGAAATTGTCAATTATTCTAAATTGACTCCAGAACAATAAGTCTCATTCAATAAAAACCAACAGGAAAAGTTTTATTCCTATGACGAAAATAAGGAGCAGTGCTGGTAAGTTGCCCAAAGCACACAACCGGGGAACCGGAGCCTGGTGCCATGACTTGGACCTCCTAAATAACATGACATTACTGCTTCTATCAGGATATGCAGCCCACGTAGAAGGGGAGCATGGGTATAGATAACTCAGGGCATTTTAGATGCTAAACGTGAATGAAAAGAACACCGGCAGCTGAGGCTGAAGTCACTATCCCCTTCATAATTATCCCTTTCATTGATGCAGGGCTTTCTAGTTACAGAAGATTTGCCTTGACTCTTAGGGTCTATATGTTGTAGCAGAACTAATACTGGATTAGAGTCAAGACTTCCTGAGGTCAGTCAGCATGACGCAGAAGAAATCCTGCTGGATTTAGAGTCAAAGCACCAGGGGTTCGAATCCCAGCTCTGACGCTTACCCACATGGCCTCAAGCAGGTCACTGAATGCCTCTGGGACTCAGTTTCCTCATCAGTAAGATGACCAGATTGATGAGAGGACCTCTAAGGTCCTTTCTTCAAGCTCTAAATTTCATGATCCAAGGAACTAAAGCAGATTCCTGGCTCGGCTTCTTAGGATCTCTGTTACCTTGAGTAAGAGACGGTTCCCTTCCTTTTACCTCACTTTCCCCATTTATAAAATGGGAAAAATACTAGCATCCACTCACAGAGTTGTTGGGAGGATCGAATGAGATAGCACATAACCATAACACAAACATATACAAATGCTAGTTACTACTGTTGTCATTATTATCGTATCATTTTTATTGTTAATTGTTAATAATTGTTCTTATTATTATCACACCCTCCCCCCTTTAATAAAAATTAAGGCAGCTTAGCAGGGTAGATAAAGAGCTGGCCTCAAAGTCAAGAAGTTATTGTTGTTTAGTTGTGTCTGATTCTTCTTGATCCCCTTTGGGGTTTTCTGGGCAAAGTGATTTGCCAACTCCTTCTCCGGCTCCTTTTACAGACAAGAAAACTGAGGCAAACTGGGTTAAGTGACTTGCCCAGGGTCACACTGCTAGTAAATGTCTGAGACTAGATTTGAACTCATGACCATGAGTCTTCCTGATTTCAAGCCCAGTGCTCTATCTGCCACGCCACCTGGATCCCCTGATAAGTCCTGCCTCTTCCACATACTGGCTACACGACTTTGGACAAGTCATTTAACCCCTTAGTGCTCTAAGCAACTCTCTAAGACAAAGAAGGTGCCAACCTGCATTGGGAGTTCCCTCTACCAACACAATCACAGGTCTCATCCCACTCCTTATCCTTAACTCTTTTTTAGAACGAGGCTTGTGATTTCTTTGGCAAAAGGGGACTCCTACCCTCCGCTAAAGCACACAATCACCTGATCTGCATCCGGTAGCCTTAGAAAATTGCCTCCAGCATGAAGAGCTCAAGTGACTTTGCCCAGAGTCACACAATTGGTACCTGGGGCAGAAAATGAACCCAGCTCTTCCTGATACCAAGTCCAGATCTCTATCCATGATTCCAAGCTGCCTCTCCTTCCATCCTCATTTTGGAAGTCCAGAAGTTAAAGGATTAGCTCAAAGTCCTCACATAGCCAGGCAGTGGTCAAGCCAGGACCCAGGTGCCCCCATTGCTAGGCCAGGGCTCTTCCTGCCACTCTAAGTAGCTCCTCTATAGGCTTATTTTTTTTTTCTTAATGACCAGTGTTCCAACTTAATGTTCTAAAAAATGGCTCAGCTTTGTTCTCTGACACAGGTAACTAAAGCCCTGCCATGACTAATCCCTTGAGAGGGAACATCAGATGGGAACTTTCAGGCCCATGATTTGCCATCTAAATCTCAAAGAGAAAAAAAGAAAAAAAAATGGTCATTTTCTAAAAATCCTGAGAGGTTTCTTTGTCTCAAGTCATTGTTTCAACACAAAAAGGGGGCTATTCACCCACAGGGGGTGGGAAGTGGAAAGGCACAAACCTTCACTATCACCCACTATTCAGAGAAAGTACCAGTTAGGAGAATGAGTCGCAATTAGGCCTCACGCTCCTGTATTCTCTTCTTTGACTCCAAACCTCAGAGATTAGTTTGCAGACAGACAGTTACATACTGTGTCATTAATGAGAACTGGCAGCTGAAAAACAAGTTCATGCAACTTGTCTATTTAAATGAGAGGCAGAACTATTTTCCAGATTATGCTGCCAGAGAATATTGTCCATTATTTAAACAGGGAACAGAAAGATTAACACCATTTACACCATAATGGATGTAGTTTGAAGCAGGAACAAGAGGGTAAGCTCCATGGCATACCCTTTCCCTACCATTTTCTTTTTTCCTTTTATTAATTTCCTTTTTTTAATATGAAGAGGGAGCAGTGAAAGAATGGGGGGAAAGGGTATTCAACATGTCCAGAATGTGTTTTTTATCTTCTAGTGTACTCTATGTATTGTTCCCCTTGACACAATCCATTTCTTTGACCTTCTGGGTTTATCCTTTTTTTCCCCCTTTCCATAAGATGGATATAACCCAAGCATGGTCAAGGGATTCTTTGCAGCGGGTGCCTCCAGAGAAATAAGATAACAAATGCCTAAACAAAATCAATTACAGAGACTTAAAAGTTGGAAATAGTAATTTCTTGCACATTTTTGGAAAATAATTATATGAGAACTTATGTATCTGCTTCTAGATACAACATATAAATAAAAATTTCATTCACAAAAAACAGAGGTTCGAAATAGAGGGAGCCTGCCATAGTGAATAATACTAGCTTAACTGCCTACTATGTATCAGGCACCATGAACTAAGGAAAGCAAAAGAAAGTCCCTAAATCTGGACTTTAGGACCCAGCTCCAGCACATGCTGGCTATGTGACTGAGCCAGTCACTTAACCTCTCAGGGCCCTCAGGAAACTCTCTAAGTCCCTAAATGATAGACAAGCTCTGGCCAAGGAAGTTCCTCCCCCCAGACCTCACAATCTACCAATAAATCACAAGTGTGGTGGTAAAATAAAAGATATGCAAAGTGCTTTATGTGTGTTAACCTCATTTGAATCTCACCACAGCCCCCAAGGTGCAGGTAGCATTAGGTAATATCATTCTCATTTTGCATATATATAAGGAAACTGAAGCTCTGGAAACTAAATGACTTCCAAAGCTAGTTAAGTGTCAGATGGGAACTGGATTAAGGTAGGATTTGAACCCAGGTCTTCCTGACTCCACCATATTCATCATGGTGCCTCTCAGAACCGGGGCAATGGTGTGATCCCGTGGCAAGAACACTGGCACTAGTTTCATAAAATCTCGTACTGAATCCAAGCAGTCCCTTTACCTCTTAGGTTCAGTATCCTCATCTGTAAAATGGGGATATCTACTCTTCCCTCTGCCAACTTCCCATGGTTATTAAGAAGAACAAATTAAATAATGTATTAAAATGTTTTGTAACCCTAAATTATTATTTAGATGGTTAATAGGGTCCAAGGCTAATTTCTGAGATGTGTTCACAGAGAGAAAAAGGAAAGGAAATAATTGGGGAAATGTGAGAGCATAGCTACTATTAGTGAAGTAACAAATCTTTCATTATCTTGAATGAACTTTAACCTGGTTACCATGTGGAACATAAGCAGTAAGGAGGGATGTCACTAACTGCCCTCCTCCCCACACCAATTATTAGCCCTCTAAAAGATGAAGATTCAGCTGTCTGACAGTCAGATTCAACTTTGATAAAACAAAGCCCGATCTTTCATCTTAAGCTCTCCTACCTGCAAGAAGCCAGCTCTTCTAGTCCAGCTGTTACCTGATCCATGAATTCTGGTTACAATGCCTTTAATAAACCTCTGCCAGAAGACCTCCAGGAATTTAATGCTCATTATTTCCTGAAGCAGCCCATTCTACTCTCTTACTGCTAGAGTTGCCACTTATTGTCCTTTATATATTATGTGTGACATTATATATATTATTACATAGCAGCTTCATTATGGTGACCTAAGATCCCCATGATCAAAATCCAATTTAAACTCTAGCATTGCTCCCTCCAATTCTTTCCTAAAATCCAATATTCCTTTCCATAGAAGCAAAATAGTTTTTGTCTCTCCCTCCTATCACCTTTACACTCTCAAGCTGTGACAGTTTAATTTTTGTATGAGATGTTTGATGTTTACCCTTCCATTCTCAAAGAGGACCACAACATCAGAAAGGTGATGCCATGACTTGTAAGTGAATTGGATTTAAGTGAGACAGAGTTGTGAAAAGTTGCCAGCCTCATTTTCTCCTCTGGAGCCACCTGGGTCTAGTAGCAAGATATAGATCAGAATGAATTGAGATGGCCATATGACAGTTTAATTGCAGAGTAAAATCCTTCTTGCTCTTACCCAAAGCCAAGTAAGTTTTCATCTTAAGCTCATATTTAATTAAGGCTAAGAGGTGCTAGTAACATTGGGTCCTTTCAACATTTCCTCTTTTTATCACTCAATATGTTTTGAAGAAAGCCTTTTCATTCCAAAAGCCTAAACAACTTCAAAACACCTATGAAAGTAAGCAGATACTTAAAGGAGGGAGTTTCCCAGGACCACAGACCCGGTTCAGCCTATTTCTTTTAGAGGCAAAGAAGCTGAGGCATAGAAAGAGAATAGGAAGTTTGTTCAAAGGTCACACAGTAGAAGCCTGGATTCAAACCTAAGTCCTCTGATTTCAAATCCAAAAGACCCTGATCAAACCAAGGTCCTTAGTTTAATGGTGACTTACCATCAGGGCCATCCAACCTTAGGTTTTTATTGAAACAATAGACAATATATTTTAATTTGCCACTTTAGTGAGAGCTCCGTGGTAGCTCGGCTTCCTTTACTAAAGCATTTATGTAAATTTCTATGCTTGCAAGCAGGTGGCATAAATTGCACTGCAATTGGCAGGCCACATTTTGGACAGCCCTGATTTAACATAATGCTCACTAAAATTCTAAGGGCTGATGAAGGTAAAGATTCACAAAGAGGAAAAAAATACACCATATTCAGAAAGGCATATCTTGCACAAAGAACACAACTGTCACTAGAGGGAGAAAATGTATCTGGTTCTTCCAGCTATTAATGAGATATACTGGATATACCTGGAATAAGGGCCTAGCCAAGTAGGGCTCTTAACACATTTTAATGCCATGGAATTAACTGGGGCTCCTAATGAAGCCTAAACATAAACTGTGTTATGCATTTGGAAAAGCATATTTTTAGTTAGTGTGTAAAGAGCTGAGGAGTGATTGGTGACCAACTTATCTCAACAGTTGTGGCAAAGCCTGTTTAATAATGTGTACATACAAAAGAGCAGAATGTTCAAGGTTTTCCTCAAGAAATTGAGGAGCAGACCTAGAATATGATGGGTTTTTCTGATTGGATGGATTTTCTAGGCAACTGAGTTTTAATTAGAAATCCTTTTGGTTTCTCTCTCTCCAACTTCTGAAAATTATTAGTCCATAACATAGAGATGGAAATTAAGGTAGCTTTGGGGTGCCACCTCTAACTCATCAAACTGGCAAAGATAATGAAAAAGGGCAAAATGTAGTGCTGTTAGGATTGTGGGTAACCAGGTAAACTCATCCATATATGGTGAGGTTGCAAACTTGTAAAAATCTTTTTGGAGGGCCACCTGGCAGTATCCAGTAAAAATTATTTAAAAAATCATATCCTTTGATTCAATAATTTCATTGTTCAGAGTATATCCAGAAAGTGTCAACAAAAACTAAAAAAAAAAAATCCTGTTTAAGGATTTTTGTAGATGCATTACACTTAATTATTTTAAAAAATCAAAAAACTAAATGTCCAACAGTAGGGGAATGGTCAAACAAATTGTGATCCATCAATGTAATGAGATTTTTTTTTTTGGAGGGGGAAAAGGCAGGGCAATTGGAGTTAAGTGACTTGCCCAAGGTCAAACAGATAGCAAGTGTGTCAAGTGTCTAAGGCCAAATTTGAACTCAGGTCCTCCTGACTTCAGGGCTGGTGCTCTACTTACTAGCTGCCCCCAATGTAATGAGATTTTGACTGACAGGAATTTGGTGATTATTACAACTGACAAGCATGAAGAATATGAAGAAATCTGGAAAGATCTTGGTGAAATAATACAAAGCAAAAAATGAAGAACCAGAAACATGGAGACGCATTAATCCTGACCACATGCTAGGAAAAGAAACTGAGAATGGACAAAGAATCTCAATGGGGACTTAGAGAGAATAGTTGAAAAGTTACTATGGTACTTTATGTACCATTTAAATTATTTAAAATTTAGTAAATTTACTAAATTACCAAAATTTAGTAAAAATTAGTTTAAGTACATTTAAATTAGTTCATTTAAATGTAAGCAGCTACTAAATTTACTTAGTGGCATCAGTCAGTATCACTATTGATAAAGCATTTACTTTTAAATACCCACTTTTTGTTTCAGTTAGTAGCACATATTAAAGAAATAAGGTAAGAAATAGTATGTATACTAAAGAAGTAAATAGCATACATACTAAAGTAACACATACTAAAAAAATGTTCCAAGAAAGCCTCATAAAAACCTGAGTTCAAATCCTGCCTTCAAAACCTACTAGCTGTGTAATCATGAGCGAATCGCTTATGCTCCACTTCAGTTTTCTCACATATATTAATAGTTCCTACTGGCTAAGATTATTGTGAAGACCAACTGAGATAATATAGCTAAAACCCTCTGCACACCATAGAGTACAATATAAATGTTTGGTATTATGAGTAAAAATCACAATCATTCTTTCAATATTTAAGGATCATAAAGTTTCTCACAGCCAACATTCCAAGGAGCTTCAGGGATGGAGATCGAACTACATAGATACTGATCCTAGGACACACCATTTTTACATAATCCCTGATAATAATTTCTTTTTCTCAATTGTTCAATAATAGCAAACTATAGGGGAAAAAATTCTGGCTAATTAAGAGCAAATTTATTATTAGTAGTAACATTAATATTACTAGGCAAAAACTGGCTATTTCAAAATTTTTATGGAAAAAGCATTAGGACTCTTACATTCCATAGTTTTATTCATTTTTATAAATCTAGTGTATGAAAAATTTCTGCTTTAGGATGGTGAGGACCTCCTTCTGTAAACAACTTTTCCAGGAACCAGACTGAGGGACAAAACATTAGGAAAGCAGAGACTGGTAACATCATCACAGAAGGCAGATCAAGTCAAGTTACCTGAGTTGTGTCTTCCATGAGACCTCGAATTTTCTCCACAACGTCATTCCGCCGATGCTGACGCAGAGCACTGATTAACTGGGCAAGGCTGGCTTCAGGGCCCCGTATGGTCCAATGCTGCAGGGCTGCATAGGCCCTTTCATGATCTGCCGTGTATCCATTGGAAAATGCAGCCACCTCCCGCTCACTGGCATTGCACAGAAACTGATAGATGTCCTTCCACTGGCTTCCCACCTGGGCTGCCACCAGCTTCAAAATGTCAATACCTGGACCAGGGAGGGGGATAAAAATGGGAACTTAATGGAAGTTCTCTGGACAAATAAAAAACTGAATCACAAAAGTACACAGCATCTATTGACAAAATGTTTTCCGTATCTGTGAAATGAGAGAGTTAGACCTCAAAGTCTTTCCCTTCCAGTTCTAAATTTATCATCCTATGAACTGTCTTCATTCAATTCAACTTGTACTTAATAAGTACCCACTATGTTCCAAGCACTGTGCTACGTGCTTGGAAATTACAAAAGCAAAAAAGGAAATAACCCCTTCCTCAAAGAATTTTTTTTTCTGTTGAGAAATAACAGATAACTATATAAATATATACAAAAGGGCAGAGTCCTCAACAGAAAAGAAGTTAGGAAAGGGGGATGGTTTACGGGGAAATATAAGAAGCTGTAGGTTAAACATGCTGGGTTTGAGATGTTGAGAGGGCAAGCCAAGTGGAGATGTTCTATGGACAGTTGGTGACTCAGGATTGGAACTCAGGAGACACTGGTGCTGGATTTATAGATCTGGGAGTTGTCTGAATAATGACTGAAGATGAACCAATGGAAGATGATGAGCCCCAAAAAGTGAAGATATACTTAAAAAATTAAATTATTTTCCTTCCTAAATATCAAGTTTGTATGAGATGCACAGCTGAGACTTTAGAGCTACTGAGTAAACAGTGAAAAAAATTACCACTTGAAATTGAGTGTTGGATATAAATCCAAAAATTCCTTTGGACCTACCTCCAGCCTGAGATATCCAACTGTCTATATTTCATAGTCTAAAGTAGGGATAAGTAAATGTAACATATAAAACATAACTGAGTATTTGGTGAAAGAGTACCTCATAGTGCCTGTGTCTCTCATTCTGAATATCAATTTCTACTGTACAATAATACAGATATAAATAGGGTAAGAGACTGAGCAGAATGTAAACTGACCACAGAGCATCCCCCAAAAGTGAGCCGTTTGGACATATTTACTCTTTAAGAGCTAATTATGTTATTTGTTTTTCTGATAAAGTAAAAGCCAAAAAATAATCCAATTAATTAAGGTTTTAAAATACCTCACTGTCCAATTCAATTATGAGTATACTTATAATATTAGGTTTGGAGGCAAAAATCCTGGATCCAAATCTTAGCTCTGCTACTTACTACCTGTGTGACTGTGGGCAGGAAGGTGGTATAGCAGATAGAGCCCTGGACCTGGAGTCGGGAAGACCTGAGTTCAAATCCAGCTTCAGACACTAGCTGTGTTATTCTGGACACGTCACTTCATCTCTACCTGCCTCCACTTTCTCATCTGCCAAATGGGGGTAACAGACCCTACCTCGGAGGATTGTTGTGAAGATCAAATAAGATAATATTTGTAAAGTGTTTTGCAGAACCTCAAAGTACTAGATGCTAGCTTTTATTATTATTATATTATAACTTAACCTCTGGGCCAGTTTCCTCATATTCACTGAGGTCTCTAAAATACAGACTGGTTTGTTCCTTTTGATTTCAACACTTTCACAAATTTTGAGCCAAGCAAAAATTCCTCTAGTTTCAAGAAAATCAACTTACTGAATTACCTCAGTGTCCTACCTAAAGCTTGCAGGTAACTATAGGAACTTAGGCTGGTATTAAGGGCTGGCATTTCAAAACTCTCTGTAAATCCCAAGAGCATCTCTTTAAGTAAGATTAAATCTTAATTTAGCTCCATTTGACTGAGGCCCCAAACATCTGATGTGAAAGCATGAGTGAGTTTTCTCCTTCAAAAGCACAGGAATTTAACTCAGATCTTCATTCTGCCAGTGACAGTGTGGCTTTGGACAAACCACTAATCAACCATCCGGTGCCCATTTCGACATGTGTACTATGAAGATACTACAGGGTTTTCCCCAGGGGCCGGATGAGCTGATTAATTCACATTCTTTGCATCCTGGCTTTCTTCTTAGAAGAAAGCCAGCTCATTGTGGATATCCTTACAAAGAACATACACAGAAGCTCAAAGTAGTAGGATGTTCGCGATGCCAAGACACAGCCCTTACAGGATAATTACAGAGTTTAAAAGGCTGAAGAGTTCAGCAACATTCCCTTCTTTCAAAACCCAGAATTTATTTTTATAAGCACCCCCCCCCAAAAAAACCCACAGCAAAACATATGCATAAAACACCATGAGACTTCCCTGAGTCAGAATTCCGCACCCCCCCCATATTGATTTAAAGATCTAGAAGTCATGCTTCATCAGGAAAATTCACTCCTTGTTATGTCCCACTATGAAGCATTCACGTTCAATTCCTCTGAACTGGCTGGTTTGGGTACAACAACGTTATTCACGGGGTGCCGACTCACATCACTGAGATGCTGAATCCAAAAGTTCCAGAGACACCCAGCCAAAGGCGGTCAGCTTTCTAGATGCTAGGCTCTCAACCGAGTGTACAGTATCCCTTGAACAGAAAAAAAGGAGGCAACAATACCAGAACTAGCACAAACCAGGAGTGAAGCTCCGGCACCTTAGTGTAGTTTACTACACAAAGCTAACTAAAAACTAGCTTGGTAAGCATTTAATGGTTTTGTTTGTTTGTTTCTGTTTTTGGAGGTGGGAAGGCACGGCAATTGGGGTTAAGTGACTTACCCAAGGTCACACAGCTAGTAAGTGTCAAGTGTCTCAGGTCACATTTCAACTCAGGTCCTCCTTACTTCCAGGCCAGTGCTCTATTCACTACCCCTAGCTGCCCCTATTTAACGGTTTTTTTAAGTGTGACCTCTTAAAATGGAATCTTTCCTGATCCCCCCACTTCCCCTCCACTTCATCTTGGATAGTGCCACCATATTACTTCGCATACAATTTGCATTTGCTTATTTCTATCCAGTAGAATTTAAGTTCTAGGAGGGCAAGGACTATTTCCCTTTTGTTATGTGTCCCTACCACCTACATCTTATACCTCAAACTCAACGTGACACTTCTCGATTGACTTTCCTTCCAAACCCAGCTCTCCCCTCTGTTCATGAAACCACAGTATTAGGTTAATCAATAAACATTTCTTAAGCACCTACTATGTGCCAGGCACTGTGCTAAGCCCTGGGGATGCAAAAAAAGACAAAAGGCAGATTCCTCCATATACAGTTGCTAAATTATGTTGATTCTACTTCCATATTAATCTCTCTTGTTTCTGTTACACCTTAACTCAGGCCCTTATTACTTACTGCCTAGACCAGGCACCTCCTAGGCACTTAGTATTTATTGAATAGATGTGGAATGAATTTAAGATAGAGTGGGATTACCACATGAAAAATTAAAATGACCATGACTGAAAATATCTGGTTGAGTTTCAAGTTATACACACACACACACACACACACACACACACACACACACACACACACACACACAAATGCTATAAGCTATTCTCGTTTTATAGTTTCTTTGACAAAATGGGGACAGGGAGCAATCATTCTATAATAACACAGATTTATCAACAAACTAAGTGCCCTAGGAGCTTGGGAGCTAGGAAATTCAAATGTGTGACCTTGGACAAGTCACTTAAATAATTTAAACCTCAGTTTCCCAGACTGTAAAATACCAACAGTATAATTAGTTAGTATTTAAAGTGTTTAAGGATTTCAAAGTGCTTTACAAAGACCTCATTTGATTCACACACAACCCTGGGTGGTAAGAGCTATTATTGTGCCCATTCCATAGAAGAGAAAGTTAAACATATAATGGGTTAAATGACTTTCCCAGGGTCACACAACTGGTTAGTATCTTAGGCTAGATTTGAACACAGGTCTTCCTGGCACCAGGCCCACTGTATCCATTGTGCCAGAGCCCCCAACTGGAAGATACCTTAGAAGTCAAACAGTCCCCTCATTTTTACTAATAAGAAGACAGTTCCAGAACTTCAATGATTTGCTTAATTAGGGCACTCAGGTAGAAAATCAGCAGACCTGGGATTTGAAGTCGGGTCCCTTGACTCCAAATGCAGTGTGTTCTTTCCACTGTACCACAAGGCCTCCCTTATATAATCTCTAAGGTCTCTATGATCTCTGACATACGTTGAGTATGGTTTAGTTATTTGGTTAAAAAAAATATTACAGAACAAATCCTATTACCAACAAACTCTAAGGGGTTGTTTTTCTCCAACCAGAGCAGCCGGAATCAAGAGCTCATTCAAAAGCTGTTGACTATAACCTGAGGACTATACAGTAAAGGTATTTCCTGTAAAGGGACTTGACTTCCACTGGAAAAATCCAATTTCCTCTGTCCTCCGTACAATAAGAAAAAAGCAGTAGTTCCAGGTAGTCTCCAGTAGCACCTGGGGGGGCTCATCGATGGCACAAGACCAACCAAGGACAGGACGTTATTTCTGACCAAGGCTTTGGCACTCCAGCACCAACGAAGATTTAAGATACGGTTTATATGTCATTTCATTTGTGATCACTTCTGACATAAATGAATCAGGATCTCAGACTTAGAACTGGAAGGACTTTCAGAGATAAATCCCTTAACCCATTCTCATATTCAAAATGAAGAAACTGAGGACCAGAGAAGTCAAGTGATTCACTCAGGGTCACAAAGATAATAAGTAGCAGAGGTTTGCCAACTCCAGGTCCCACAATCATTACATTAAACCCAAAGCTCCTACCCACAGTGGCAATAAGGGTTGCTTTGCCCTTATAGGGAATAGGGAAGTTAGATATTTCTGTAGCAGTGTAACTCAATCCTAGTCTTACTAGCATAGTACAAAGAAAAGCATTTGTGATTTGGAGTAAGAAGATCTGAGTTCAAATGCTGACTCTGCAACTGATTAACTGTTGGACCTTAGCCAAGTGACCTAATCTCTTTGGGGTTCTGTGTCCTCAAACCTCTAAAATGAAAAAGGATAAAAATGATGTCAAAAGTCCCTTCCCATTCAGAATCTATGACCTGTATGACCGTGGCAAATTAATTCACCTCTCTAGCCCTCAATTTCTTCATGTGCAAAATAAGGAGCTTGACCTAGGGATTCTCATAAGGGAACTGATCTCTAAGGCCTTTCTAGCTTGAAAGTCAATGATAGATTAGTCTTATAATTCTTTTAGATAGGTCTGATAGAATAGATAGAATATCTACCATACAATATCTACCCCACCCCCAACTTCCCGGTCAGTTAAATAAGTACGTACTGTCCTCTCACGTATTTAACAAAATTATTTTCTCATCTATAGCTAAGATGTAGGCTATTAAGGCACTCAGTAAAAGATGAGATTGCTGCCATATGTAAAAGCTATAAGGAGGAGTTGCAGAGATGTTGTGATGTGGCAGATAGACTTGGATTCAGGAGGACCTGGGTTCAATTTCTGCCTCAGATATGTACTAACTATGACCCTGGACAAGCCACTAACTTCACAGTGCCTCAGATAACTCTCTGAACCTGGGTTAAGGCCTGGGAAACTCCCCCTACTGATGGGCACCTGATCTGCCATAGGTGCCCCTCAGTAAGAGGTGTTTTCTCATTGGACGTTCCTGTACTGATGATATCACAGAAAGAGGTGAAAAGAGAAAAGCACGGAGAATTAATTTTAAAAAAACTGGATAAAACCATGCAGCTGAGAAGTACTTATTTAAGAAACAAAATATAAAAAATGCATGCATAAAGAAATACAATGAAAATTCTGCACATAAATTTTTTTCTACCTAAATTCTTTAAGCACCTAAATTTGCTTTTTTTTAAAAAAATTAATATTTCATAAAATCTTTCCAAAATGAATTATACTTCTTTGCCATTCTCTCTTCCTCTTCTCATCCACTGAAGTTATGTATTCTTCACAGTTCTATCTTCTGCCTCCAGCTCTCTTCTCTTTCCTCTCCCTCATATGGCCCAGTAATTACCTTAACAATCTTGTCCATGATCTCACTCATTCTCACAGCTGCAGTTATCACCTCAATGCAGAAGACTTCTAAATCTATCTGTGGACCCGCATTTCCAACGGCTTACAACATACAGCCACCTAGATAGCCTATCAGTAACCCAAACTCAGCATACTGACTATTTAGCCTAGAGCCTGATTCAAAATAAGCCATTGATAAATGCTAGTCCAGGAGAGCTAGGTGGTACAGTGGATAGAGCGCTGGACCTGGAGTCAGGAAGACTCATTTTCCTGAGTTCAAATCCAGCCTCTGACATATACTAGCTGTGTGACCCTGGACAAGTCACTTAACCCTGTTTGCCTCAGTTTCTTCACCTGTAAAATGAGCTGGAGAAGGAAATAGCAAACGACTTCAGTATCTTTGCCAAGAAAACCTCCCAGGGCAGGTAGGTGGCACAGTGAGTAGAGCACCAGCCCTGGAGTCAGGAGGACCTGAGTTCAAATCCAACCTCAGACACTTGACACACTAGCTGTGTGACTTTGGGCAAGTCGATTAACCCCAATTGCCTGCCTTCCCCCCTGCAAAAAAAAAAAAACAAAACCCAAATGCAGTCACAAAAAGTCAGACAAGACTGAAAACAATAAGAATAAATGCTTGTTGATTGATTAACCCAATTTACAATCTTTCTTCCCACGTGTCCATGCTCAGAATCTGCCAATCATTTTGACTCCATCTTATTCCATCTCCAATTACCAAATCTTGTTGACTCTACCTCAATGTCACTCTTTCTACCATCATCCCCCCTTCCTTTTCATTCCCACCATCATCACCTTCACTCAGGCCAGTATTACCTCTTACCTATACCAATGGAATTCCAAATGTTTTCAATGGCACATCCCCATCAGTTAAAAAATAAAGAGCTGAGCATAAACTTTATATAAACACACACACACACACACACAGTAGATTTGGAGTCAGAGGATCTGGGTTCAAATTCTGACTCCAACTGGAAGTAAATGACTTATTTTAATATTTTCAAATATCACACATGTATTGCTATATTAATAATGGTGTACTTTATAAGATTTAACAAAAAAAAAGATATTTTAAAAGGATGAGACAAAGATGAAATTAATAGGGAGACCCTGGAGCTTATTGAGCTGGGGAGTGACATTGTCAAACTTATACTTTTGGAGAATCATTTTGTCAGCTGTGCAGAGGCTAACTTGGCATGAGGGGAGATCTGAGGCAGGGAGACCAGTTAAAAGGCAATTGCCAGAAAGGTTCATTTTACATGTCAGATCCTCACAGATTTTTTTTTTTTATTCTTCAGCCTGTTGTTGGCAGTGTCTATGTCAAGTACATGGTTTAAATAAAGATAGAAACAGCAAGGGGTATTTAAGAAATAGAATTGTCTGAAGTTTCAAGTAAGCTATTTGTTCCTAATTTGATATTCTTTCGAAAGCTCTATTTTTAATAAGATTAGAACCACAAGGTTTGAGATGGTTTAACTGATTATCGGAGAATTACAATTTAAGGAGCTGTACTAAATTGTATTGAAATCTGTTTTGCAAAAGATTTTAGCAGAAACATCTAAGAATCTACAACAGATATGGAACCAGAGAAGCAAATCTATTGAAGAGGAGCCCACTTCAGAGCTGCCCTGAGAATGAGATATAGTCCAGAATGTCCAAGAGAAGATGCTCCAAGAGGACCAGATAGCTACAGAGGACATATGATATTCAAGATCAAATGCATTAATTAAACAGACATTGGGAGAGGGTTACTAGGACATAAGGATACTCGATATTAGGTAATGTTGTTAATCGTTATTATATGTTTTGGCTTTTTGCTTCATGGTATCTATGTTTGCTGAGTTTTCTTAGTTACTTTGAGACATGTAAATCTCCCCTCTAAAATTAGTCTGTAATTTTAGATATATTTAGTATGGCTTGTGCTACAATTAATCAATCTTCTTAGTCTTACTAGTCAATAGAAATTGTAAAAGGTCTACATAAGATTCAGCAAGTTATAGCAAGGACACAACTATCCTCTCCAGGAGACCCCATACTTCAGTTACATAACCAATCATTTGTCCTCAACCTCATGATATCACCCACCCTGTTCTGTTCTTTGTTCTGTGCTCCCCAAAACCTACAAAAGGGGAACTATCCTTTTGCTCATAATGGCTAGAAACTGAGGCAGCCATTGACCCATCTTGTTCTCAGGTTCACATCCTATGAATAAAATGTTATCTTGCTCAGATAAACATGTCCCAGTTTACTTTTTGTTAAATTAAACTCACAACATATATCACTACCTGTGTAGTAACCTTGGGTAATTCACTCTACCTCCCTGGGCCTGTTTCCTCAACTGTAACATTGATAGGGTTGGGAGAAATTAGGAGTACTTTACCTGGAGGCCATGAACTTGATTTTTCTAATACCTGTTTAAGGACTCTTTCAATACAATTTATTTCCTTTGAAATTATATGCATTTTAATTACGCATTAAAAATATTCAGAGAAGGGGTCCTTAGGCTTCACCAGACTGATAAAGGGATATATGAAACACAAAATGTTAAGCCCTGGACTCGACGTGCACATACAAACACAGTCCCTTTCTTCCTTCTCCTCCTTTATGCCTTCACCCCCTTTATTGAGTTCCTACTATGCATAGGACACTATATTAATTCTGTAAAAGATATCTAGATGAGCAAAACATGGTCACCATCTTTAATGAGCTTACTCTCTAGTAGGTATGGATAAGACAAGGTATAAATGATTCTCATACAAGGTAAAATGTGTTGGGAGGTATACAGGAGGTGCAAAGAAGGTTATAGTAGTTTAGAGGAGAGAGAGCTCAGCTCTGATCTGGGCTTGTGGGGACTGGTAAGAATAGGGTTAGAATTCTTGGAGTAGAGCCTTGAGGTATGAACAAGATTTCAACATGACAAGGAGGAGCGCACAGTGGAAACCAAAGTGCAAAAGACCAGGATATGTTTGGGAAATGGTTGGTGCTAGAGGGAAGAAGGAGAGAACTGAGGTAAGCCTCACATGCTTTAGATTTCCTTTATGTTACCCTGAGTGTCCAGCAAAAAACTCTTGCACTAATTATTGGAACACAGTCAAAATCCTGGAATGGTTAAGTGCCAAATTAATATACTGTGCTAGACTGGGAGATAAAAAAGAGAAAAGGCAACAGACCCTGTCCTCAAGGAATTTACATTCCACTGATTTTTCTAGATGATTTCTTCAGTAATATCTAACTTAAATAGACATTCCTTTCATTGTCTACCACACTTGTAGAGTATGATGCAAGATTATGTTTTTCTTCTCTGGAAAAGGAGAGATGGAGGGACTAATGGCTGCTGCTAAAAAGTCCCATGGAGTCAATTAATGCAAAGACTTCTCCCTAGGGAAAATCCACAAAGAGGGAAATCTCCTCCCCTCTTTGCCTCTTTCTATACGCATTAATTTCTTGTAACGTATTAAGGGCCTCGAAGCAATATATTGAGTTGAAAATACTTCATTTTTCCAAGATGACATTTCTCCCCTTACAAAAAAAGGCAAACTTTTAATCAGAGCCCTGCCCTGAAGCTAGATAATAGGGACTTCCTTGTAATAGAATGGTTCCTGAGAATTGAAGGCTGAGAGAGACATGGAAGACATACATCTTTTAATGACTTGACTAGCCTGGACTGATGACCCAGTGATTAAGCCTGGATGGGAGAAACACAGTCCTTAGTCTGCCTGTCTGTGGAGAGGTGGTGTGCCATGGAGCAAAGAACGCTTGAACTAGTGCCAAGTCACCTATACCTGGGTTACAATCCTATTTCACTTTCATAAAGCTGTGTGAAATGGAGCAAGCCACTGGAGCCTCTTTTTTAATATTCCTCGTCTATAAAATGGATGTAACAATACTTATATTAGGAGCAGTTAGGTGGCACTGTGTATAAAGGGCCAGCCCTGGAGCATTTACTAATTACGTGACTCTGGGCAAGTCACTTAATCTCTGCCTGCCTCATTTTCCTCAACTGTAAAAGGGGGATAAAAACAGCAACTACACCTGGCAGGGTTACTGTAAGGATCAAATGAGGTAATATTTGGTAAAAGTGCTTAGCACAGTGCCAAGTACATAGAAGGTGTTGTATAAATGCTTGTTATATTATCGTTATAATAGCATTATAGCAGAGGGTTATGAAGAATATACTTTTAAAATATTAAATTTGGTCCAGATCTGTCTCTATTTCCCACCTTATATTTCGTCAGACCTTATGTTTTGCACATATAAGGAGCTCTCTGTGAAGAAACTCCCTTTACTGGTTTAGATCTACAACTCTTTTGTAATTTAAGGTCTATATCACCAATGTGATACCCTCAGCGGCTGCTACGAATACGCAGGCGTATTCCCAGACTTGGATCACGAGATATAACAGAGTCTCTTGCTC
Source organism: Trichosurus vulpecula (assembly GCF_011100635.1). Lineage (NCBI taxonomy): Eukaryota > Metazoa > Chordata > Mammalia > Diprotodontia > Phalangeridae > Trichosurus > Trichosurus vulpecula. Next base: position 235,857,383 of record NC_050579.1, on the reverse strand, counting down.
AAAGACAAAACCAAGACATTTATTCAAACACCAGAAAGCCAAATCCATCATAGTAATAAAGAAGTCTGTCTATACACATTACCAACGCACAGAGCACCGCTATCCCCAAGCCTTCCCTCTGTCAGGTCTCACTACAAACAAGCTCCCTTAAGCAAAATCACTCCCTCTCACTCACACTAGGTGCTCTGCCTGCTCTGTCTCACCCACTCACTTCCAGCTCTACCCCTTCCTACTCCATCCGTTGGCAAGCTCCTCCCACCACAGGCTCATGTGACTCAGGGGCTCAAAGCAGGTCACATAGGCTTATTAATGGATGGGAAAGATCTTTCCATTCCCACTAACATAACAAGGTCTTGGAGAGTTGCCTGGGTTAAGTGACTTGCCCAGGTTCACACAGCCATTATGTCAGAGATTGAATCTGAACACAAGTCTTGACTCTGAGACTATTTCTCTAGGACCGTGTTTCTAGTTAAAAGGCCATGCTGCCTCTTGAGAATATTAAAGTACGTCATTAACATATATTAAAGTACACCCCAGCAAATGAAAGCCCCTTCAGACGTCACTCATTGATTCTTTTCCATTTCTTCCCAAACACTTCTTCTCCAAGCTGTAGTACCTAGCCCTAAAGGGTGTAGAAGGCAAGTCCTGGTTCCAGCTCCACCATCTCTGTGTGGAATTCGGCAAAGCGTTTACCTTCTCTGCAAAGTGAAGGAGTTGGCTGAGAGGGTTCTAAGGACCTTCCTGGTTCTGACATGCTCCAATTCTAACCGATACTAGTCCCATCATCCTTCTTTCCATGGGCTATGCCATCCATTCAGCACCCTGGGAGAGACCTCAAAGGCCATCTAGTCCCACCCCTTCATTTTACAGATGAGGAAAACTGAGACTCAGGGAGTAACTTGTTCAAGATCACACAGGTAGTAAGCATAAGAGAGAGGACTTGTAACCAAGTTGTTAGATTGTGAAGCCAGTTCTCTTTCTACTGTCTGTCTCTAAGACCAATCAATCAAGAAGAACATATTAAATGCCTATGAGGTGAAGGAAGCACAGAAAATCAGAGTAGCTTTGAAAATGATTTATAGTATTTATTACATGGGTTTTTTTTTTAAATAAACAGTGTGAAATAGATATTCATAGCTTTCTATTGAATCCTCTTTTTATATTGTGCAATGTACATGGAAATGTTCCTCTTTTTTTGTCTTTAAGTTCAAAATAAATATATAATTTTTAAAATGAAACAAAAAAAAAACTGCCTACTATTTGCCAGGGCAGCTACATAGCACAGTGAATAAAGAACCAGGCCTGGAGTCAAGAAGACCTGAGTTCAGATCCAGCCTCAGACACTTCCTAGCTGTGTGACCCTGGGCAAATCACTTCACCCTGTTTGCCTCAGTTTCCTCATCTATAAAATGAGTTGGAGAAGGAAATGACAAACCACTCCAGTGTCTTTGGCAAGAAAATCTCAAATGGGGTCATGAAGAGTTAGACATGACTGAAACAACTGAACAATAACAGCTGTGCTAGAAGGTAAGATACAAATACAACAAAAGTCCTTATCCTCAAAGAGCTAACATTTTATTAGGAGAGAGAACAATATGTATATACACACACACACGTGTATATACATAGAAACACACATATATGCATACATATATGCGTGTATACGTGTGTGTGTGTGTGTGTGTGTGTGTGTGTGTGTGTGTGTGTGTGTAGTTGGGGGGCAGGGCAGATCTATGATTTCATTAAGCAGCAAGCTCCAGGTGAGGACAATGCAAATCTGCACCTGCTCTGCAGCTTAATAAGTGTTAGAAAGTTGCGTTGGGGCACTGAAAGGTTAATTGATCTGCCCAAAGGCAATATAGACAGTATGAGCCCAGAGAGAGGATGTGAACCTGGATTTTAGAAGTGTCCTTTGCCTTTTTTTTATCCAGTGCTTAGCACAGTCCCTGACAGTGTCAAATGTTAATTATCAATATGCATATTAAATAAGTTAACTAAATTAATGTTTATTGACTGATTGACTATGTATGAGTCCAGTGCTCTATTCAATATGGTAGGCTGCCTGTTTTGAACTTTAAAGTCAGATCCTTCCTACTCTGAGTTCTAACCACTATCCCACATGGCCTTTCTGTAAAATATATACATAGTAAAAACAGGGCAATTTGTTGGAGGGGGTGGGGAAGAAACAAGGAAACATTTATTAAGCACTTATGAAAGAAGGATTCCTTAGGGCATCTCCAAGCCAAAGACAGACAACTACTTGTCAGGTATGCTGACTAAAGGATTCTTGTCAAGATGAGTTTGGGATCCACGATCTCCCTTCAAACTCTGAGGTCCGGTGATTATGGGATGTGGGTTGAACCTGGCTCTATCACTTTTCTGGATGATCTTGGGGAATATTATTCTAAGCCTCCTCATCTATAAAATCAGATAAACACCTACCCAACAAGGTTCTTGTGAAGATCAAATAACCCCGTACTGGTGAGAGTGCTTTATCAATAGACAGACCCACATAAATGTGAGCTATTCATTGAGGCAGAAATGCATTGCCAACTTGCAGAAGTTTGCAGAATGTTTTTGGGTGACAAATTCTATCCGAGAGCCATGCAAAATTGCAAGAAGAAAGCAAAGCAGCAGACATTGCAGAATGTCAGGGACAGAAGAAATCTTAAAGGTCACCTAGCTCATTTCCCTCATTTTTCAGAAAAAGGAAACCAAGGCCCAGCAGGGTTAAATTCATTACTCAAGGCCACCTAGGGAGAAATGGCTGAGACAAGATTCATACCCAGGTGTTTTGATTCTGTCTGTCATACCACTCTAAAGCCCTTACTTAACAGTTGAGGAAACTGAGGTCCAGAGAGGCTAAGTGATGTGATCTTCTACCTCCTCATGAAACTATCATCATAGGGTTAGAGATGTAGAGCAAAGGTCATTTAATCCAATTGCCTCATTTTACAGATAAAATTGAGGCTAAGGCTAGGCGCAAAGCCATAGTAATAGCAGAACTAGGACTCAAACCTGGTCCTCTGACTCTAAAGCCCAGGATTCTTCCCACTACATCATGCTGCTGAGGAGACAGAGAGGATAAGCAAATGTAACAGACCTGATGTCAGACCCCACCCTCCACAAAGGAACTTAACAGTCTCATTCCTGGACAAATACTTGAATCTTTTCCAAGTAGGATCAAAAGTAGCAGTGAGCCATAGCTTAAATACTTCTACTAATTACCTGCCTCATAAAATAAAGCTCCTTAAACATGTTGTAAACTTACCTTCGAGCTAGACTAGATCCTTAAAATCTGACAACACAAGAATTCAAGAATAGGAACTTTTGAAGACAATTTCTATACCTATTTTCACTCCATAAAATAACATTTAAAAATACAGTTAATGATCAAAATCTGGCAGTCCAAAGAAGTGATAGCATTTTCTCTAAGATGTCCACATAAGCAGCACATTTACATTGCTTTATAATTCGTAAAGGAACTCTAGACACATAGTGTAAGCCTTATTATTCCTATCAAGGAATCTACGGGTCAGAAAGGTGAGGGAATTTGCCCCAAATCAGAAATCTAGTAAAGAAAAAGTGACTTACCCAGGGTCACACAGCTAGTAAGTATATAAAGCCAGATTTGAACTCAGGAAGATGAGCTTTCCTGAATCCAGGCCCGGTGCTCTATCCACTGTGCCACCCAGCTGCCCTTATCAAACTCAATGCTCCTGACCAAGTCTTTATTGCTTTCCGCTGCAGGGACTCTGTTACCTCTTAACCTTTTGACTGAGTCCAAGTTTTACAGAGCAAATCCTGTTATTAAAGGGATTTGTTCTGTAAAGTTTGGATTCAGTCAAAGGGCCACATGTGGCCTCGAGGCTGCAGGTTCCCCACTCCTGTCTTCACCATCTGTAGCCTCTCTCTGATTTCCCTTTCCAGCCTTCTCATGCATTACTCCCATTTATAGTCCAGCCAAACTGATCTGGCTGCTTCTAACATGACACCCTTTGCACTGGCTGTTCCCTTGTGCCTGGAATATATTCTCTCTTCACCTCCACCTCTTAGAATCCCTATCTCTTCACATCTACATTTAAGCACTATCTTCAAATGAAACATTTACTCATTCCCACCCTGCTCCCAGGTACTGATGCCTCAGCAACAAACATGTTGTATATACTGTATTGTATATAAATATGTAAATGTCGTCTCCACTGGCAGAAATTAAGCTTCCTGAAGGAAAAGATTGTTTCATTACATTACACCCCTAGGGTCTAACACTGGCACATAATAGACACATGATAAACTTCCTGTTGTTTGATTGAATATTCTCCATCTGGTAGGAGCTAAGCAAACATATTTTAGTAAATTGATTACCCAGGGTCACCTAGGCAGAAGGAGCTGAGAAAAGATTCAAACCCAGGTCTTCTGATTTTATCCACTGTACCACTCTAACCCCCTTACTTTACAGTTGAAGAAACTGAGTCAATAGTAGACTGAGTAATTTGGGGTTCTCACAAAGGTACTTCCCCTTACCACTTTGTAATAGAAAAACATTTTACATTAGATGCTTATTAGACACCCTGGTTTTCTGCTGATGTTTTCAAATCCTCAAGACATCCAAAGGAGGTCTCCCACTCTGCTAAAAAATGAAGGTGAAAAAACAGTTCTCCATATGCCGTTGACAAAAATGCAGACTCCAGACTCCAGGGCAGAGGGTAGGCTCTGAGCCTGGAATGTAGAGTGCACAGTGGTGCCGGCTGGCTGGGCCGAGGTAGCTTCTGCCATCAAATCATCTGGCTTCCCCTCAGCTCCGCTTACTTCTATTTACACTTAGAGTCTATTTCCCATAGGAAGTCTGAGCTGACAGAAAGGAGGACTGTTTCATGGGATTTTTGTTCAAAAAGTACATCCCAGCAAATGAAAGCCCCTTTCCACTGTGGCAAATCAGAAATTTCAGTAAATGCTACCCAGTTTCCTCTCTGTCTGTTTTACTTGACACCCACCTTGACCTCACGGCAGGTCCTCCAAGACCTCAGGTCTTATACTGAATAGTAAGTCTGCATGTAAGCACACAGTGACTATTGTGCTTAAAATCAGAAACCAGAACTTAAGCATAGGTGTATCTATCTGCCAAGAGGCAGTGTAGTGTGGTGGCCAACGATGAACCTAGGTTCAAATTCTACCTCTGAGTTTCGATCAATTTTACAAGTATAATGGCAAGCAGGGTGGGATTTTTGCTGTTTTTTCTTTTGGAGTACTTCTCAGCACTCAGGCAATGGAGTGCCTTTGATTGAGTCTTGCCTTTGTTTCAATCAAAAGTCTTTGATTGGATCAAGAGCCTTTGATGGCCTGCTTGAGTCACAAGAAAGCCTAAATCACATGAGTCTGAGGTGCATGGTTGTGATGCCCTCTGACCCTGAAGAAGTGTACGTACACTCTGAGGTTAGCATTTTGCTTTGGAGGCTCACTCCTTGGAAGAGTGTTCCTGTGATTTCACCGGACGAGACAGTGGGTAGCTGTTAACGAGTCTAAGTGACATGATTTGAATTACATGGTTGTGATGCCCTCTGACCCTGAAGAAGCATGTATATATACTTGGAGGTTAGCATTTTGCTTTGGGGGCTCAGTCATTGGAAGAGTGTTCATGTGATGTGGCCAGATGAGACTCTGGGTAGCTGTTAAGAAGCATCCCCCCACCCCGGCTTTGAAAATCCAGATGTTGGTGCTTCTCTCTTTGGTAACTATACATGCACTGCTATGGACAGACAATTAGAAGCCCTGTCTGCTGATTTGTGTTATTTGCTCTGTTTATATAATTTCTGCTTGTATTTTCTCTGAAGTTCAGGGTGCTGACTTTTTCCCCTGAACTAAGTGAATGACATACGTGTGTTTAATTAAAGTAAGATTGTTAACCCCTTAAGGTTGCTTTCCTTAGAAAAGCAAATCAAAGAACCTGTGCTAGCAGCCCTCCTATGTGCTGGTGTTATTGACCTTATACCTTCACAGCAGTTGCAAGCAGCATTGTTTTTACAAGCAATAATTAAATTTTATTTTTATTGTTCAGTCACATCCAACCTTTTGTGACTCCATTTGGAGTTTTCTTGGCAAAGATACTGGAATGGTTTGGCATTTTTTTCTTCATTGCACTTTACAGATGAGGAAACTGAGGCAAACAGGGTGAAGTGATTTGCCCAGGGTCACACAGCTAGTAAACATCTGAGGCTAGATTTGAACTCAGATATTGTAGAGTCCAGGCCAGCTGCCCAGTAATTAAATAGCTACTACGCACTAGGCACTGTGCTAGAAATTAGGGATACCAACATTCTTTAAAAGTACTTGCCCTCAAAGATTTTACATTCTATTGGGGAGAAGCAATATCTACACAGACAAAAAAGCAGTAAAGGTGTGTGAGGATGGGGAGTGGGGGGCTAGGGTAGGACTAACATCTGATGGAATCAGGAAATGCTTCCTACAGAAGGTAGCCTAGAGTTAAGTCCTGAAGTTAGCAGTTCTCGGAGGTGAGATTGAGGACAGAGATTAATCCAACCAAGAGAGACAGGCCATGCAAAGGCAAAGGTCATGTTCAGGAAACATCAACCGGTACAGTCTGACTGGAAGGTAAAGTACTAGAATGCACAGAGTAGAACAATGTATATTGGGCCTGGAAAGATAGTTTGGAGCCGGGTGGTGAAAAGCCTTAAATGCCAAACAAAACCATATTTCATTGTTCGAACATGGCCAAGTGATTCAGCTTTCTGTAAGTTGGGCATAATACAATGCATGGAGTAGCCACAGAGTTCGCAAAGTATTTTGCCATCTTTAAAGCCCAGTAGCAATGCCAGTTATTAATTAATATATAGGCAAATTCCCATAATGGTGATAATCTTGTGACCATTAATATAATAACAAGCTGGATGTTTTTCCCTAAACTGAAGCATTTTTCCCAGTTGGTCATGATAAAGAAACCACAGAAGCAAAGGTATCACCACCTAAGGAAACAGTTGGGAAATTCAGGCTAGAGAAACCAAGACGAGCATCTCTCTTCACATCACATAATCACATACTATTACAGATCTATAACTAAAGGAACCTAACAGGTCAGATGGTCCAATCCCCTCATTTTACAGATAAGGACACGGAGGCCCAGAGGGGTTAAATGACTTGCCCGAAATCACATAGAAATCACATAGTAAATGGCAGGAAAAAAAATCAGCCAGTTTGTCAACTAGCATTTATTAAGTGCCTACTATGTGCCAGGCACTGCGCCAATTGCTGGAATTGAAGCTAGGTCCTCTGACTCCAAATCCACTCCACTCTTCTCTGTGCCATTCTAATTTTAATGGGAATGTCTAGAAAAGATGAAGACTTATAAGATGCTCAAAACTTTTGATTTCTTTGCATCATATCCTAAGTCATCCCTTTTATAATGACTCTCCTGCCATGCTTCTAAATAAAGGTGGAGAAAAATGCAGACTTTTAAATAAATTCCTTCCTAACAAACACTTAAAAGAACCATGTTGTCCTATTTCTTAACACTATGTAAAATTCATGGAAGAGATTTTTTTTTTAATTAAGAAAAGGTATTCAATTTCATCAAGTAACATTTGTGGAGCCTATTGTCTGAGAATGACCCTGTACCAACTACTAGAGGGAGAAACTTATTGAAAAAGTGGGATGGGGGAGGGCATATAAAAATATAGTATGCACACAGGCTCTGGTTGTGTTTAACATCTGTCAGCTGCTAATAACTGCAAACCAACCAAAGGAAATATTTAAACAAGTGATACTTTCAGTTCCAAATCTACTCCCATAAATCCAGGGTGTCTCACTTATTAACCTGGAAAGAGGAATCAGACTGACCCTTTAGTGAATTTGGGAAATGCCTGAGCATTCCACAGCCCTCAGAGGAGACTAAAGACTAATTCAGGCTGGCTTACCAACCCTGAGCAGAAACCACAGTACACAGGCACAGGAAACATTTTTGTGAAGCCTGTCATACGAAGGTTAGTAGGGACCAAGAAATGATAAAAAGGCTTCTGTTCTCTGAAAGGAGACCCTTAAGCCAAATTACCAACTCAGAAAAAATGCGGGGTTTTCTTTCTTTTTTTTTTTTGTTTGGGGGTGGGGAGAGGGGTGGTAATGGTAGGGTCACTTGGAGAATGGTTGAACAAACTGTTGTCTATGAATATAATGAAATTCTATTGTATGAGAAAAATGATCAAAAGGATAGTTTCAGACAAACCTGAGAAGACTTATATAATTTGACACAGGAAGAATAATTTCTATGATAATGACAGTAAATAATATAAAGACTTCATTTTCCAATCAACTGCACTCTTTGGACTTCTGTCATCCCCTCCCACCCCCACCCCAATTACAGAGTCCTTTCCCTCCCCTCCTCTTTTCAGCTTCTTTTTGTGTATTATATTCCCTCATTCGATTGTAAACTCCTAGAGGGCAGGGATTGTATTTTTTGTATTGGTATCCCCAGTGATCAGCATAGTGCCTAGCACATAGTAGACCCTTAATAAATCTTTATGACTAACAGTGTCAATAGTATTGCAAAGACAAACAACTTCAAAAACTTAAGAACTCTAATTGATGCAATGACCAACCATTATTCCAATGGACTGAAAACAAAGCATACGTCCTACCTCCTAACAGACAGGTGATGGATTCAGTACATAATAAGATTTCTTTGGACATGACCAATGTGAGAAATTATTTTGCTTAACCATGCATATGCTGAAAGAATTGTAGTTTTTTTCCCCTCAAGGGTTTGGGAGGTGGGAGGGAGAGAAAATAATTTTTAATTGAAAAATATTAAATTAAAATTTAAAATTAGTGGTCACATCAAGCCAGAACAATGTCTGGACTTTTTAAAAAGTGTATTATGCAAACTAACCCCTGTTCCTTAAACAACATTTTCATGCCAAGGACAGTCATTTACATGCAGCCTTGGGAACTGCAACCATTCAAATGAAAAGACATAATTATTATGCCAAATAAGAGCTGATGGAAAATCTTTATTCATACCAGCTGATGTTTTCATCTTTAACTTAATATTTAGGTACTAAAGCTGCAGGAGTACTCTCAGAGCTATTCACAAGCCTTGCCATTTAACTGATAAAATCATAGAATGATGGTGCTCAAAAAAGATTGGAGGAATAATCGAATCCAACCCCTTCCTTTTGACAGATGAGAAAAACAGAGGCCCAGAAGGATAAAGGTAGCTTGTCCAACATCAAGATAAGGTAAATGAATGGTCAAGAAGACTCCAACCCAGGTCTCCAGACTCCCATAGCAATATTCTATCTTCACAGGCAGGGCAATAGGCCCTTACCCTCAGAAACTACACCCTGTGAACGCTGCAACTCCACAAAACAGGGCACTGGCAAACTAAAACTCCACGCCAACCCTACAAAATTTGAGGTCCTGAGGCAAGCCGATCAAAAGTTTGAGTTTGTTCTGAGCCTAGTAACAGTAGCAGCAGTACTGCTCTTATAATAACATGACTTAAGCCTTATCAGCAACAACCACTCATTTCTATAGCATTTATAGTACAAAGTGCTTCCCTCAAAATACCTGTGTGTAACAACAATGTTGCTAGTAGTTACTGTGGCTGTGTAAGGCTAATAACACCAGCACACAGAAGGGCTGCCAACACAAGTTCTTTCATTTGCTTTTCTAAGGAAAGCAACTTTGAGGGGTTAACAATCTCAGTTTAATTAAACATATATAAGATATATATATATATATATGTATATATATATATATATATATATATATATAAAATTCACTCAGTTCAGGGGGAAAAGATCAGCCCCCCTCAACTTCAAGGCAAATACAAATAGAAATTACAAGCATTTGTTAAAAACAAAGCAAATAACACAAACCAGCCTATCCATAGCAATACATAGTTACCAGAGAAGCAACAACATCTGGGTTATCAAAGCGGGGTGGGGGCCCAGAGTCTTGTCATCGACACTCTTTCAATGAGTGTACCCGCCAAAGTCAAACACTATCCTTCCAGTACATATACACTGTTCAGGGCCCTGGGGGCTGGGGGCCTACCACTTAGGGTATAAAAAATCACTAACACCAGGGTGTGGCAAAGCTCTTCAATCACTAGCACCACACCATATTCATTGTTTCCAATCAATAACAATCAATGTCCTTAGTGCTGAGAAACACTCCAAAACAAAAAGAGCCCACTTTATGGGCCCCATTCAAACAAAGGTCAGACTCATTAAAGGCACTTGATAGCTTTAGCATCCCAAAAGAGAAGAAAGCAAAAAATCCTACCCTGATTACCATTTCACTATGTCAGAAAGGTACTAAAGCCATTAGCTCCATTTTATAGATGTTGGTGTAGTGGATAGAGTGTCAGGCCTGGAGTCAAGAAGACTATCTCCATGAGTTTAAATCCAGCCTCAGACACTTACTAGCTATGTGACCCTGGGCAAGTCACTTAACTCTTTTTGCTTCAATTTCCTTATCTATAAAATGAGCTACAAAAGAAAATAACAAACTACTCTAGTATCTTTGCTAAGAAAATCCCAAATAGGCTATAGAGAGTCAGACATGACTGGAAAAAAAAAAAACAACTTAATAAAATAGATAGGGAAACCAAGGCTCTGACTCAGTGACTTGATTTTTAGTGTGGTACAGTGGGAAAAGCTCTGCTTTTGGGGTTAGAAAAGTTAACAGTGATTCCTACAGGTCCCAAATCTATTTTCCTAATTTGTCACCCTCAAGACTTTCAGCATGCTGATCTAGTGAGTCATGTCATCCATGAGGCAGTCCTAGACAGCTGTCTTCCAAGCCCATCACATGAGAGTTTAATGTAACAGCTGGCAGACCATTCTAAAGTTAACATGATAGCACAGGGTCCTTAGGATCTTAGAACCAGAAAAAAAGAGCTTCAGAGATCTTCTCAAACAATCCTCTCATTATACAAAGCAGGAAAATGAGGCCTGGGGGTGGGGATGGGGTGGTGGTGGGGTGATATGTTTCAATTAGAAGTTTCAGGGGATTAGAATGTTGGACTTGGAAGTCAGGAGGAACTGAATTCTAATCCCACCTCAAACATTAGCTGTGCAATTCTGGACAAGTCACTTAAATTCTCAGCATCTCTAAAATTGAGTTTGCTCAGCTTTAGAGATAATACGCATCTACCTCATAGGGTCATTGTGAAGACTGAGTGAGGAATACTTGTATTCCTTGTTTTGCAAGCCTTAAATCCCTATATGTTGACGTTTGGCCATTTCATTCATGCCTGACTTTTCATGACCCCATTTGGGGTTTTCTTGGCAAAGATACTGGAGTAGTTTGCCATTTCCTTCTCCAGTTCATTTTACAGATGAGGAAATTGAGGCAAACAGAGCTGAGTGACTTGCCCAGGATCACACATCTAGTCTGAAGCCAGATTTGAACTCAGGCAGATGAGTCTTCCTGATTCCACCCTAACTGCCTCTAAATCCCTATTTAAATGCTAATTATTATCATCATCACATTATGGCCCCAGTCATGTAGCTAGTTGACAATGTAGATGGAACTAGAGCACCCTGGTTTCTTCTGTCAATCCCTTCTACACAGCATTCAGTTTGCCACAGTCCCCAGTGTTCCACTCACAGTTGGCACACTGCAGACAATGCCATTCTATCTTGCACCAAATGTTTCCATTTAGAAAATCGAAGGGCTGTTTTCCCCTACATTCTTCCCTAAGGATGCATTTTGTCTCTGAACCAGATGCCACTGATATCACTTGAACATGTACCATGAGGCAAGTTCTCTTCCAGGACATCTTAAATTCATTTCCTGACAAGGATTTGAATGTGATTATGTCTTAAACTGAACCCTCTATATTTGTCTCCTTTTCCACCAACAAGGCATTAATAAATTTTGCATTTTACTAATTCATTCCCTAGTTGTTCCCACCCCCAGCTAATTCCCCTTACCTTACTGAGTCACTAAGACTTGAATACAAATCCTCCCTCAGTCACTAGCTGTGTGACCCTGGGTAAGTCACTTAATCCCCATTTGCCTCGGTTGTCTTGTCTATAAAATAGAGACGATAATAGCACCTACCTCCCAGGGTTATTGTGAGCAGAGAATGGAAATAAGATGTGTGAAGCGCTTTGCAAACTTTCAAGAGCTATTAAGAGTGCTAGCTATCATCATCATCATCATCACCTTTATCCTTATTACGTTTGTCATCTCAATGTACAGATATCGACTGATTCAGCAATAGAATGGGCATATTAGAAATAATATTGGATCTGGAATCAAAGGATTTCTGAGTTCAAATTCCAGCTATGCTTCTAAACTATCTTTGTAGTTAATACAAACTCTGTGGACCTCAGTATCCCCTTCTATAAAATGAGGGGCTTAGATAAGATGACCTCCAAGGTCTCTTCCAGATCTAAAGTTATGATCCTAGGTCTGGGTCATCATTTTCCATCTGCTGTTGTTTAGTTGGTTTTTTTTTTCAGGCATGTCCCATGACCTCATTTGGGGTTTTCTTCGCAAAGATATTGGCAAAGAGGGTCCCACTCTTCATGACCCCATTTGGGGTTTTCCTTGGCAAAGATAATGGAGTTATTTACCATTTCCTTCTCTAGGTCATTTTACAGATGAGGAAACTGAGGCAAACAGGGTTAAGTGACTTGTCCAGGGTCACACACAGCTAGTAAGTATCTGAGGCTGGATTTGAACTCAGGTCTTCCTGACTCCGGGCTCGATGCTTTATCCATTGTGCTACCACTGCATGTAGACAGGGCAAATCATACATAGAAATCTTCCCAGCATTGTTATGCAGGAGAAATCATAAGCAAGAGCAGCCTAGAAGAAAAGAAGTCAGTGAGAAAGCAAGCAGGATGGAGGCAGGGAAGGGCAGGTAGAGGAGTAGAAGGGAGGGAGTGAAGAGGTAAAAGGTTGAGGGGTGATCGACACCCCGAAATATTGACGCACTGGGTCCTGCCAAAAGAATTCGACTCAAGCCTTCTCAGCCAAGGGAAAAGAGAAAGTTTATTAGGGATTCACCACAATGGGCTGTCTTAAGAAATCCCCCCTTCCCCCCTTGTGACGCCTGTTTCCACAAGCGGGCCAGATTCAACCTACTGAATTAGATTGAATCTGAGCACCGTCATGGAGGTGAGATGGAGATTATATACACAAAGACTGTAGGAGGGATTGAGGGGTGGTCTGGGGTGACTAGAGGAGGGGTTTAGGGAGGGTCTTGAGGGGAAATCCAAGGAGGGCAAGGTGAGGTAATGGGATTAAGAAGGCATGGATACCGATATATCAAGGGTGGGGAAGTAGCTGGACAACAAAGGGTGAGGCTAGGTAGAGATTTGGGCCTAATGATAATGTGAGGCTTGTGGCCTTAGGGGAAGGCCAGATCTAATTGGAAGATTCAAGGACGGTTCAAGGGGGCTCCCAGAGACTGTATTCCAGATTCAAGGGGGTTCCCAGAGACTGGGCCCTCATCAGGAGTAGCAATCCCACCCTTCTACCTCAGTGTTGCTGGTGATTTTTTCTCTGGCTGCCCCCCATAACCTGAAATGCTCTCTTCCTCATCTCTGCCTCCTGGATTCTCTGACTTCCTTCAGTCTCAGCTAAAATCTCACCATCTACAAGAAACTTTTCTCCATCCCCCTTAATTCTAGTGCCTTCCCTTTGATTATTTTCAATTTATGCTGTATATATCTTGTTTTTATATAGCTATTTGCATGTTGTCTCACCCCACCCCTCCCCATTAGACTTGGAGCTTGAGAGCAAAGCCTATTTCTTTGTATCTCCAGTGCTACAGTAACTGGAATATACTAGGCACTTAGTAAATGTTTACTGAATAAATGAACTAACAAATGAAGGAATGTAGGAATGAATGTATATCCATGTGCTTCAGATCTCTTTAGCACCACTGCCCCCAAATTCCCCAAAGCAGCTCCTTTCTTGCCGCCCTGTGAAGGAATCCTGCCAATTAGGGGCCCTGTAGTCTTCCACCTCTGTAGCTCCCATGGACAGCTATGATCAGTAGTAGGCTGGCTGAATAAAAAAAGGTCTTGTAGAAAAGATCAGAAAACCTTCCCAACCCCTTCAACTCTCCTCCCTCCTCAAGAAGATAAATAACTAAGAGATAAAACCATGCACAGGTTAATAAGCAAACATCCGTTCCATTTTTATTCTCAAGAAATGTGGGTAAAGCTTGGCCCCTGACCTGAAACTGAACCTAGGGGTTAAGCTATCCTCTAAAACATCCCAGTCTCCTATTTTGTGCTATCAAATTTTTTAAGAGCAATGGCAGGACATTAGTTTGGGAAGTGGGATATGGGGTGGGAATTAGGGTGATGAACAAGAGCTGACAAAGCCTACAGAAACCCCTCAGTTACTCACTGTTCTCACCATCCCTACAGCAAAGGCAACACTGAAGTCCATTTTTCCCTTCAGACAGGACAATGCATTTTGTTAGGACAATCAGGGGTCTAGAAAAGACCGTAGATCACTTAACCCAACCTTTCCTCCTCCCTAAATTTACAGATAAGGAAACTAAGTCAATCAGTTAGTTCTCCAAAAAGGGAGTTAACATGCCCACTGTCACCCATCTAGAAAAGTGTCAAAGAATCAAAGCCTTCCAATGCCAAGCCCTTCTGAGTTTGTTTGCTCATCTGTAAGACAGAGGTCATGATACTTAGATGACCTTCTCCACAGGGTTATAGGGAGTCATAAATGTAAAATGATCTCTAAATGCAATAAGCTATTACCAAATGTACATACAGCGCAGTACAGTAAAAAGGGGATTGGATTTAAATTCTGAAAACCCAGGTTCAAATCCTGACTGATACTGACACCCCAGCCTCCTTTGGATAAAGGAAGGCCTTAGCCTGGAATGCCTCTGTGTTACTTGCAGCTTTAAATTGAATCTTATCCCTATTATTCCAGCAAGTCATCTCAAAACAAGGAAGCAACACAAACAATAACCAGATTCTAAGCACAGACAGAAGTTGTCACCCCCTTTTAGAAAGGCTCCAGGCTGAGATGGCTCATTCCTTAAGGGGAAGAGGGGAGGAAAGTGGGAGGAGGATGTTTGGCTATTAACTTCAAACCCAAAACTTCCTCCAGGGCTTCAGGTTAGAGTGTTATCATGCGCAAGGGAAATGTTTGCTTCGCAGATTAGATTACAGCATCTGGTCTAATATAGATAAGATGTCCAGGTTCTCAGGAATCCAGGAGGTCAGGGCCCTAATGGGGTGGTTTCATTTTAGAAGAGGATCAATATTTGGCCATCAAGAGCTTTAAAGAGAGGGATGACACATCTTCACATTTCATAGTACACATGTATATTTCATATGTATATACATATACTATAGAACTAAGCCCGGCAATAATTAAGCAAGACAGAAACCAAGACTGAGGTGCCAGCTAAGTGGTATGGCAGGGTGAGTTCCAATCCTGCCTCAGATACTTACTAGCTGTGTGAGCCTGGGCAAATCAGCAAATTGCTCTCAGCCTCAGTTTCCACATCAGGAAAATGGGGATAATAACAGCACCTACCTTACATGTTAGGTAGGATCAGATGCTATGACATATGCAAAGCATTTTGCAAACCTTAAAGGATTATAATAAATGCTGCATATCGTCATCATCATTGTCATGTTCATAGAAACCATGGAACCATTAAATGGCAGGGCTAGAAAGAACTTTAAAGATTCAGTTCATTTTTATAAAAAAAATTACTTAGCACTGTCCTAGGTGCTGGGAATGCAAAGACAAAAACAAAACAGCTCCTGCCTTCAAGGAGCTTAAATTCTACTGTGAGAACACAACATGCAAACAATAAATAAACACAGAGTATGTGCAAAATGCTTTCAAAGGGGAGGGAGAGAGTTGGCAAAGAAGAGCTTATGCAGGAGGTAGCATGGAACTGCTCTAAAAGGTAGGGCTTACATTCAAGGGCTGCTAGGTAGTACAGTGAATAGAGCACCGGATCTGGAGTCAGGAAAACCTGAGTTCAAATGGAGATGGCAGATGAAGTATCCTATTCAAGGAATAGCTACCAGTCAAACACCATCCTTTTACATAGGTAGGGAAACCAAGGCCCAGAACAGGGGCAAAGAACCTGTGGTCTCGAGATCACATGTGGGCCTCTAGGTCCTCAAGTATGGCCCTTTGAGTGGATCCAAACTTCACAGAACAAATTCCCTTAATAAAAGGATTTGTTCTGTAAAACTTGGGACTCAGTCAAAAGGCTGTACCTGAGGACCTAGAGGGTCACATGTGGTCTCCAGGCTGCTCGTTTCCCACCCCTGGCCCAAAGAAACTTGGCAATTTCTCCACTATGTTCAGTAGGGACTGTTGTGGTTTGGAGTGCTGGGCAGGCTCTTCCCCTGTGCCCCTACATTTTAAAGTTCCCAGTACCCCAAAATTCAACAGGGACAAGACTAGAAGAATTGAACAACTAGAAGAAATGTCCTTAATTTCTGAACTTCAAGATCATGCTTCAGTTACAGTCTTACCCTGGAACCTCCCTTAGTGCTTGGCACTTCTTCAACTAGGAATATCCATTAAACTCTGCCCAATCTAGAATATCCCCTAGAGTAGCTCCCAACCAAGCCACCTCCACCCCCACCCCCACCTTCTCTCATTTGAGGGCCTCTATTTTGTGAAGAGGATCAAGCTAGTCAGCCCATCCCAGCTATCCCAGCCCTTCCTGACTTCAAAACCATTCCCACTGCACTGGATACCTTCATCTGTCCCCCTCTCCCTGCTTTTTACTTCTCTTTTGGGTATTGTCTTCCCCCATTAGAATGTAACCTCATAGAGGGCAGGGAAAGTTTTTCTTTTTGCTTTTATTTGTAACCCCAGCACTTAGCCAAGGGGATGACATGATATCAAGAAAGCCCTTAATAAATGCTTGTTTACTTCTTTTCTTCTTCCTGACTCTCAAGCCACTGTGCTCCCCAATCTGTCATAAGAGCTTCCATAATAAGACTTTAGAAATCAGAGGTGACTTTTTTTTTCCTACCAGAAGAAAAATTTCTGCTTTTGATGTTAATGAGAACCCTTATATAGCTGGCAACGTTACCTTAGCCCTTTAAATTTAGAAGCTGCTTAGCCATGCATGTGTCTGTAGGCTAAATCAGAAGTGCCCATTAAGTTAATACACCTAAAGAAAAGTAGGTTGGACTAACCTCGTCAACCTTATATGCAGATTTCTTTTGAATGAAACTATCCTGGGGGAGCATTTAATGCTGTTATCAAAACACACACGTTTATCAGGCCTTATTGAGGAGGCAGTGACCAGTAATAAGCACAAAACTGAAAAGGCCGTTTGCCATTTATCAGAGAGGGTGGTAATGTTCACTCTAACAAGCAATAGTCAGAATGCATTAAGGTTAAAGAGTATTTCAGCAAAAGTAAAGGCTAAGTGTATTGACTTAACTAGATTAGGAGGAATAGGCAGCTAGTTCAGTGTGAAATCCATATAGAGGTACAAGGTTAGTATTTCCCATTCCCATTCAGCAGAACAAGCACTCAATGATTTATCCTAATGGCAGTGAGGGGTTTACTCCCATATAGAGGGTTCCAAGGCCTAGATTTTGCAAAATGGCTGACCCATGTTAGCTATTTAGCCTGTGGCCAATGACATGTTCTGTCCTCTTTGAGTATACAATATCAGACCTTGGTGGAATAAAGATATGACTTATCTTTTGAGTCCCAAACATGGATCTCAAATTCTAGATCAAGATTTTCACTTGAAACCAACAGACCTCCCTCTTCCATCTCCACCATTACTTCCATTCGACAATAATTATTTGAGTTTTTGAGCTGAGCTAAGAACAATTTAGCTCTATCTTCATGATATATCTATGAGAATGGCAGAGAGTGGTGCTGAAGAGAAAACAGCTTGACTTTAAGAAAAAGGAGAAATGTCTCTTATCTCATTTCTTTTCAACCTCTAAGGAGTCAGAGGTATCTGAATGCATCCAGATAGCAGGAAAGCATCCCTGTGATTACACTCATGCTCCCCAATGGAGATGTGCACTTCTGCCATGGAAGGAACAGAGAGGAGATGTAGTAAAGGCAGCTGACTTCAGGATCTATCAAGGAAAGTTTTTGGATTTATCAGGTCGGCTGGTTAGAGGCCTTTCAGTAATGTGAAGCAGATAATTTGGGTGGAAAGTGTTATAGGTGTGAGAAATGCTAGGAGAGGTATAAGAAATGTAGACTGTTGAATATAGGTAGAGGGCAGCTAGGTGGTACAGTGAATAGAGCACCGGACCTGGAGTCAGGAAGACCTGAGTTCAAATCCAGCCTCAGACACTTACTAACTATATGACCTTGGGCAAGTCACTCAACCCTATTTGCCTCAGTTTCCTCATCTGTAAAATGAGCTGGAGAAGGAAATGGCAAACTCCTACAGTATCTCTGCCAAGAAAACCCCAAATAGAGTCACAAAGAGTCAGACACAACTGAAACAACTGAATAACAATAACAATAAGAAATACAAAATGCCATTTAAGGGCAAAATGGGAGGTTATGGGAATGTAGTAGAATAGAATGAGCATGTAGTAGAAAGAGCATCGGCCCAGGAGTCAGGAGACCTGAGTTGAATGCCACCTTGGCATTCTATCTTTCTTGCTTTATACAAGCATACCTATGTCTGAAATACATTCTCTCCTCATCTCTGACCTCTTAGAATAACTAGGGTCCCTTCTAAGATCAGTTCATATTCCATCTCCAACAGGAAGTCTTTTGTGCCCCCCCCCCATTGTTGCGGACTTATCTGCTCTAATTACTTTGCATTTACTCATCTGTTTATAAGTAGCACGCTAACTCCATGACGTCATAGACTTACATGTTCACCTTTGTACCCCGGCTCTCTGGACAATCTGACATCTAGTAGATTTTTAATAAAGGCTGGTTGAATTGCATTGAGTCCTGGCTAAGACGCAGAATGGTTTTGTGGCTGCTGGGAAGTCTATTCACTTCTCTCAGTCTTAGTTTCCTCTTCTGCAAAATGGGGATAATAAGGTTGAAACTATCCCCACTGGGCAGTGGTGTAGAAAGTGTTTCACAGACTTTAGTTATGTAAATGTGAGTTGCTTTACGAGAGGAAAGCTGACACTTCTGTTCCTTACAAATGCAAGCCCAAGAATAATAAGGTATTGCCCCTTCCTTCCTCCACTATTCCATTTCTTCTCCATATTGCTCTCTTTCAATCCATCCTGCCTTTCCCTTTAGCATGTGGGGGCGGGGTGGTGGCAGTTAGAAAGAGCATTGGGAAAACTAAGCAAAGTCAAGAAATAGGGTAGCTGGAATCACCAACAAGCTATTCCATTTAACTTTCACTTTTTTTTTTCCTAACAGAGTCGTGGACACAACTCAGCTGATGCAATCCCTTAACACCAGGAAGCAAAGCATGAGACCCTTCTATTGGGCACTGAGCATTTCACTCAATTAACTCCATTCTGAAATCATCATTATATTGATTGAATTTAGGGAAACAGTCAACTTTGCTGAGAATGGCTCTATTGCAAAGGTTCTTAACCCATGAACTTGTTTTAAAATTTTGATAAATGCATTTCTGTACAATTGGTTTCCTTTGCAATCCTATGTATTTTGTTTTACACTCTTAAAAATATGCTGAGAAGGTGGCCATAAGCTTCACCAGACTGTCCAAGGTACCCATGGCAGAAAAAGGGTTAAGAACTCTTAACTCTATTACTATACAAGAGCCATGGGAGCAACAAGGAAGGCCTAAGCCTGGTCATGGAGACATTTCCTGGCATAGATCATTTATACAAGCCAAGGAACAACCATCAGCAGAAACATTCAGACTCAGAGGAAGGGAAAACTTATCATTTCTGGTAGATTTTTGTCATCAGTAACATAAAAATAGCTACAATTTGCTTTTTAAAAAAAAGTGGGGGACAATGGGGGAAAACTTTCCCAAAACAATGGGGGAAAATTCTTTCAAAATAATGGGAGAAGTTCTGATTATATTTTTACTTGTAATGCATTGTCCTGTCATTTAACAACAATCTATTTAACAAACATTTATTAAGTGTCTGTTGTATATAAAACCCTCTCCTTGGCTAAATTTTCTTAAAAAAAAATTAAATGCAACATAGGTCACCTACCACCATTGCAGCTTATAGTCAGAGTTGGCCAGGAGTGAACTAAGGAACATTCTTCCCTCATTTCTTTTCCAAGAACACAGAATCCCAGTGATTCCGTGTGTCTCTAAAAAGAATCACCCTTTGCAACCCAGGAAAAGTCTCAGCCTCTCTCTGCCTCAGTTTCCTCATTAATTAAATGAGGGAGTTGGACTGGACGGCCCCTGAGGTTGAGACCCTATCTAGATCTATGATCCTATGAACTAGTTGCCATTCAGTCTTATCTCGCTAATTCTCAGTGTGGATCTCCTTTGAAATAAATTCATTTCAGCAAGATTCTGATTTGGGGGACATTGTGTGGCAAATAGGAATCCCATTCCCGAGGACATTTGTAAGCTTTTTTCCTTCAACTTTTCTTTTCTTTTCCTTTCTGGAAAGCACTTAAGATCTTACTGTCTGTCATATAGGAGTTTCCCTTAGCCAGAGCCAACTGGCTTTAGTCTGAGACTCTAAGCCAATTCAGGTATATGAAAATTATATTAAGTACATTATGTATAGTTTGCCACCACTAACTGTCATGGGGTCAAGTGAATACTGGGACTGAGAAGGAGGATGTTCATGGTTCAGTGCCTTGAAACAGCTATGCACCATTAAAAATAAACATAATCCATATTAGCCCATATGTAGTAGGTAGGTTTTTGTTTATTTTTTTGTTTTTAATCCCCAACACAGAATAATAGTCCTTATAGGAGGTAAGTCGCTTCATTTGGTGAATATCTGATTTGATTACTCAAGCAACCAACCGACCAACAAGCATTTATTAAGTGCCTACCATGCATCAACACTGTGCTATATGCTGGGGACACAAATACAAAAATAGGATTATTACTGCCCTCAAGAAATTCAAATTGGACTACTATTCCTTATACCTGCTACCTGAAAGAGCCATGTTTTCTTTTTCTTTTTTTTTGTAATTTTTTAAATTTTAACTTAAATAGAAAATGAGAAGAGAAAAAAATTGCCTCAAACAAAACAGAAATAAGAGAAGATTCAATATAAAACAATAAACTTCCATTTCAAGAAAGCCTCCTACAATACTACACCCTGCTTTCAAAACTGCCCAGTTTTTCTTTACTTCCTTGTAGGTTTTCTTTTGTTCTCTGCTGTGTACTTTTTACTTTATTTTTCCTCTCCCTCCTCCCCCCACCCCATTCTAAAGAAGGCTACAATTAAGCTTGGATACATATATAGACATATACATAGATATCTATAAACATACACATGGATACACATATACACTTATACACATATATGTAAGACCATATTATGCTTATTTCCACTTGTCATCTGAAAGTCCAGGTCTTTTCATGTTTTTTTCTAAATCAACCAGCTCCTATTTCCCACACCACAGCAATATTCCAACCCAATCACATCCTACCTGAGAGATTGTCTATGAAAGTTTTGCCCAATTTTCTGCATTGCTTTTATTCTTGGCTGCATGGGTTTTATTTATAGAAGAAAATTTTAATTTAAAGTAATCAAAATTATCCATTTTATACTTTACTTACCTTTGCTGGGTAAGTTACCCTTGGTCGTAGCCCCAGCTCTTTTGCTCTATGAAATATAGTATTCCTAGACCTATGGTCCTTCAATATAGTAGCTGCTAGGTCTTGTGTAATCCTTATTGTAGCTCTATGTTATTTAAATTGTTTTTTTCTTATTCCTTCCAATACTTTCTCCTTAACTTGGAAGTTCTGAAACTTGGCTATGATATTCCTGTAAGTTTTCCTTCTGGGATCTCTTTCAAGTGGTGATTGGTGGAATTTTTCTATTTCTGCTTTGCCTTCTTGTTCTAGAGCGGAGATTCCCAAACTTATTTGGTCTACCACCTCTTTTAAAAAAAAAAAATTACTCAATGTCCCCCAGAAATCTACTTTCTTTAACCATTTAGTGTTTTTTTTTAATTTGCATCATTTCAAAAGTAGATAAAATATTTTTAAATGATGCATCTTAAATTTAATAATTTATTATAAATTTGTGGGGTTTTTTCCTGCATTGCATTTTGATGATGCAATGTTGCATCATGTAACTATATAGTATCATACTGTAAATAAGTTATTACACATACACATTCCTGCCAAAGCATGCTGGACTTCCTGACAATGCTCGACACTCTTGCATGCCAACACTTGCTTATTAAGGCCTGTCAGTGGACTTCACCACTGATCAGTTATAACTTGCATTTTGTGTGTTTATTTGGAAAATAATGTAATCATTACTACTTTAAACTGTTACACAACAGATGAAACATGTATAAATTTTTTTTCAAAATTTCCTTTTCTTCTTTCCTTATGCTTCCCCTCCTTTTTTTATTCAAGACCTGCCCTGGATCATTGCAGTGCCCCCAAGAAGGCAGTATCACCCACTTTGGTAATCCATGTTAGAACTTCAGGGCAATTTTCCTTGATAATTTCTTGTAAGATTGTATCAAGATTCTTTTTTTTTAATCATAAATTTTCAGGCAGTCCAACTATTCTTACATTATTACTCCTTGATCTATTCTCTAGATCAAGTTGTTTTTCTGATGACATGTTTCATATTCTCTATTTTTTCATTCTTCTGATTTTGTTTTATCATTTCTTGATGTCTTAGAACATCAGTAGCATCCCTTTGCCCAATTCTAGTTTTCAAGGAATTGTTTTCTTCCTTAAGTTTTTGATTCTCTATTTCAAGTTGGTTACTTTATTTCCATAATTTTCTTATTTTTACTCTAATTTTTCTTCCGTCTCACTTTTTGATTTTTAAAATCTTTTCAAATTCTTCCAAGAACTCTTTCTGTGCCTGGGACCATTTGACATTTCTTTTTGAAAAAAGGAGTTGTTTTCTTTTTTTAGCTCCATTATCTTCTTCTGAATATGAACCCAGATCTTTTCTATCCCAACAGTAGCTATTAGTGGTTGGGTTCTTTCTCTTTTGCTTACTCATTTTTCATTTTATTTTATTTTTAGCAGTGATTAGTGCAATCAAGTTCTAGTCCTGAGGTATGGGGAATGATGTCCCAAGCCTCAGGTCCTTCTTACTAGTATTTTCTGAAATCTGTTCTGGGACTCAGACTTGGGCTCTCTTGCAAATGATCTTGCTCCCTGAGGTCCCCTCAGCGGCTGCAAAAAACAGCTGTTCTCTCTGCCCTGGAACTGAAACAAGGGACTCTGCTGTCCTTCAAGTCCCCACCCTCTCTGCTACTGTATTCACCAGGTGTGTGCTAGCTCCTTCTACCCCTCCCCCAGAAGCAGGCCAGACCAGAGGCATCTGGTCAGCACAGCTGTGCTTGGTGTCCCTCCACAGTGGAAGGTGCTTCAGTCTTCTACTCGGGCTTCAGAATCCCCACACTGTTTGCCTCCCAACCCCAGCTGCCCCCAGAGCTTGTTTGTTGATTCCACAGAGTTGGCCTGGAGGTGTTTGCACTGCACTCAGGCTGAACCTCTGCCTCTGGAAGTTGGGTCTTTCCTGTGGGTCTTCTTCTCAAATCGTCTTAGGAGAACAACTGCTTTGCCCTGACTTTTGTTTATTGCCACTGCTCTAAGTTTTCTCTGAGGCAACGTTCTGTCTGTTTTTGAGGAGGAGATTTGGAGAGGCAAAAGTTTTCTGACCTACTCTACCACCTTCCCAGAATCCTCTGGAGAATCATATTTTCTATAGCAGTTTTGGTTGATGAATTGCAAAATCCCTGCTTACTTTAGAAAAAGCAGGCAAAGGAAAAAATTGCAACTGGATCAGATAGAGAGAAGATAGCTAGGTGGTATAGTGAATAGAGTGCCAGGCCTGAAGTCAGGAAAACTCCTCTTCCTGAGTTCAAATCTGGCCTCAGACACTTACTAGCTGTGTGACCTTGGGTAAATCACTTAAATCCGTTTGGCTCAGTTTCCTCATCTGTAAAATGAGCTGGAAAAGGAAATGGCAAACCACTCCAGTATCTTCGCCAACAAAACCCAAATGGGGTCATGAGAGAGCCCAGCGTTACTGAAAGACAACTCAACATAAACAACAGATACCTCTGGAGATCATAGGCCAGTCTATTCACCTTCTTGTAATCTCTGTTAACTTCATTAGCATCTTTTACCAACAGAGATTTACCCTTGACCATCTTTTATAGTTTGGAGAGCCCCAAAAGAGAGATCAGTAGTTTATAAACTAGCCTACTTTGGATCATGATTAACAGCAATGTTATCAGGAGTTTGCCTTAGGAAGCTGACATAAAAATCTTTCTAGTCCATTCCTCCTCTGCTGTTTTAGATGAATAAAGCGAATTTGCATGGGGGGGTGGAAGGGAGGAAGGAAATCTGTCTTGGCGATCATCTAAATAAATTAATTCATTCTACTTAGTACTAGTTTGACCTTGGATAAGTCATTAAACTGTTGGAGCCAGTTTTGTTCACTTGCAAAATAAAGGGTCTTGATTAGATGATTGTTAAGGTCCCTAGGAGCTTTAAATCCTCTAATTCTAGGTACTGACTAAATACCTGATTTGTAGTACTGTGCTAGGGCTATGGTAGAAAACACTGGCTCTTTCTTTTAAGCCAGGATTTAGATGAGGTTTCAAATGACTGAGTACCACCCAAGCTAGTTTAAAATGTAATTGGGAAATATTTGGCAAATAAATAAAATACAATTAAAATAGTTAACATGACATTTTAAAACTAAGTCAGTATGTGGCTGCAGGGATCCTTTATGTACTCATTATCCTTTGAGTTTGACACCACTGATCTAAACCAATCTAATCTAACAAACACTTTTTTTGGGAGACTAGATCTATGATTTTATTGGTTGAGAAAACTCTACCACTGCAGTCCAGTGCCTGCAATGGAATTTACTGCAGTTCATTGTATAATGAAAGTCACCGTGCAGCAATATATAATCAAATGCCCCCAAACAAAGTGAACTAGACAATCAAAGTGGCTATCAGGCATTCTGGGTTTGCCATTCGAGCGAATGTCGTTACAACACATGATTCTATAAAAGGTAACTCTTTTCCTGCCCTATTTCCAGCTTGCACAGGGAGGTACCAATTCTCCAACAGATGTCTTCACAAATACGGGCCAATTGAATACAGTCCTCTACACAGCCTGCATAGCAACTGCATCAGTGTACCCAGGCAATGTTGTAACCTGGGGAGTCACATAGTATAAAAGAAAAAAGGGGGCTGAGATTTCCATTTGAGACATACTTGGGAAGGAGATTCCTATTCACCTTAATTTTCTAAAGTCAGGGTCTTATTGAAATGAATTTATTTCATGGCAAATTCACACTGAGAATGAGTAAGATGACATTGCATGATCATAGGATCATTCTAGCTCTGGAATCTGAAGACCTATGTTCAAAGGCCATTTCTACCACTAAGTGACCTTGGGCCTCAGCTTCCTCACCTGTAAAATGAGAGTTGCATTTAATGATCTCTGGGTTCTCTTCTAGCTCTATATTTATCATCCAGTGGTCCCTGAGTCTTGGGGCTTCTAAATCCAGAACTGGGACAATGGAAAGGTGCAACATGGGAAAGGTTTGGAACTTCCAGGCACCCCGGGTATATTATTGCCCAACAGACTCTCTGGGCTCTCTATACTATACTACTATGTATAATTTGATTTATCACAAGATAAAAACCTCGGTACCACAAAGAGCACAATTTACTGCCCTTAAAAACCTGTACATTCAGGAAAAAAAATAGGAAAAGATATCTTTCATCATCCCCTCAAGAGAGCTATCTGACCCTGATTCTTGATCAGAAACTCCAGAGACTAAATAAAATGATAGTCTGCTGCTCAGTACAGATTTAGCAAAATAATCTCTGTCCTTTACTCATTTCTCGTTCTCTCTTTTTCTTCATTTCTCTCCCAAGGTGGCTTCCAAGACAAGAAATTCAACAACCCTTTTTCAAACACCACATGTAAATTGATTGGGAAATGTCCAGGAGAGTTAGAAGCCTTGCATTCCAGAAGAAGCCTTCTTAGCTCCATGAATGAATATATGAATTAAATGAATGAATGAATTAAATGAATGACTGCAAAAGTCTTTATTACATGCTTACCATGCACCTTAGCAGAGCTAACCAACCGCTCCCTCCACAAAATATGTAGCTAAATTCAGACCCTTTTTGAAGATGAAGTAGAGTGGGCGATTAGGGTGTTAAGCCCAAGGACTTCCCGCTCCTTACCTTCATTTCCTCACCCCAGTTATAAGGGAATGATTTCTGAATGACCAACAGAGCAAGACAGAAGCCAATAAATGAGAAAGAGGGAGTAGTGCCAAGATAGGTCGTAAAATAACTTCCTCACCGCTTGGCTGATTTTGTGCCTCTTTCCAAATTGAGAGTATATGGTTTCCCTAAGAACTGCTAAGCTGTTTCTCCCTTTACACATGAAGGCAATGGTGAGAGGCTTGGATTTATTTGTAATCACAAGATCTGGGTTCAAATCCCACTGTCTGGCACCTAACAGCTGCACAGCTTTGGGGAAGTTATCAGACTTTTCTGAGGAGGCCCAGCTTTCTTGTCTATGAAATCAGGTAACACCATTTGAGCTACTGACTAAGCAGACTTTTGTTAAAGGCTGCTTCTTATAAAGTGAAACCTGCTATAAAATACAAGTTATTATCTATACCGTCCGCTTGCATCTTCCTATTAAATGGCTGGGATGCCATGAGTCCTTTTTCCCTTGCTTCTTCCTCTCAGAACAAAGGTAGAGAGACTTTTCCAAGGCCACATAGCCAGCAGGAGTCAGAGGCTCTGTTCCATATCCAAAAACAACATACACATGTATATATGCATGTACGTATATGTAAATGCATGTATATATGTAATGCATGTATTCTATATGTATACATCTATAATATCAGTGGGTCTGAAGTCAAGAAGACTTGAATTCAAATCCAGACTAAGATACCTACTAGCTGTGTGACCTTGGTTAAGTCACTTAACCACTGTCTGCCTCAGTTTTTTTTCCTCGGTAAAATGGGGTTTATAATAATACCTCCCAGGCTTATTTTGAGGATCAAATGAGATAACAGTTGTAAAACATTTAGCATCATGCCTGGCACATAGAAATGTTAGCAAGTTACTGTTATTACTACTACTACAGACAACTGTGTTCAAAATGCCATGTTTGTACCTTTTATATGCCTTTATATCTTATATATTGACTTCTTCAAGGTACTTATTCCCACTATAGACTACAAGCTCCCTGGGGGCAGGAACATTTATCCTGTAGTCCCCAGAATCCATTTGTTTAATTTCAACAAATCCGAAGAGAATTTTCAAGCTGTTTTCTTGAAATGGAATTTCATTACACTGGACATGTTTGCTACTTCTCTAGTGTTCAGGACGAGCCTTGCTTCTTAAATATGAAGCAGTACAGAGAATACCTTGACCTCTCTAGGGGAATGAAGTCAGTGTCACACTAAATGCCCCTGACTCCTTCCTTTCTCCAGGATCTTTATTGATGATGAATGACTTGGGTATTAACATAGGTTTAAGTCATTGGAACTTTTAAGATGGGAAGGAAGGGGGTGAGATGGATTCAAGGTTAACTGATCTTTGAAATACCAAAAGACCAATTCAGGAAGAAAAGCCCTGCCCCCACTTCCAATAGAGATATTTGGGAGCTAAAAGGGAACTTCAAGGTACAGCTGAACTGCCATTTTTTTTTAACAAAGGAGGAAAATGAAGTCCAGCAAGAAACAGTAATTTACCCAAGGTCTCATACCTACTTCATGATAAAGCCTGAACTAGAATAGTCAAGTCTCAACATTTTGTTGAGGGTTTTTTCCATTGTACTCACAACTGGGCTCCTTTGTCAGAGGGCTAGAAAGAAAAAGTTTAAGGAATGCTCTTATTAAACAGGATTGTTGTGTTATGATCAGATCTATTAACCCTTGTCACTACAGCCAGTCTCTGACATGGAAGTGCCATCACATAGAAGAGTTCTCAGCAACAGGACTTCCCCTGTTTCTCCTTGGAAACTGAGAAGTTGGAAAGCAAAACCAATGCCTTTAGAAGAATTTACAAGTCCAAAAGAACTAATATTAGATACCAGAAGCAAGATGTTAATAAACTATTTGAAGAAATGGTAGCATCAAATAAAGCCAATGTGACTTAATCATTAGCACACAGAGAGGATTGCTGAAAAGCTAGATTCACACAAGTCCTGAATCATGCTTTGACTAATTTGGTCCTTCCCCTTCAAATTCCAAACAATGCATATTATTGTTGGGAATCCTAGTGTTTTGTTTTGTTTTTTAGGGCAGGGGTTGGGTTTTTGTGGTTGGTTGGTTTTTTTTTTTTTTAAAGACTCAGTCTCCCCATCTCTTCCAGGCTACAAATAGAGGGGCTGCTCATAGGCCTGATCCCACCACAGAACAGCAAGGGAGCCTTGCCTTGCTCCATTTCTGACCTGGCCAGTTTGTCACTTCCTAGGCAAGGCAGCCCTGTCCCACCCCACCCCCCCAATCCCAGGGACTCAATCCCAAACCCAGGGATGTTATACTTAGTGCAGACACCTCATTAGCATAGCTCACTTCAGTTCAGAACTCCTGAAACTCAGAGATGTGCCAGCCAGCCTCAGCCTTTCCAGCAACTAAGATTCCCACCTGCCCAGCAATGCATATTGTTTTAAAAGCACAGAGGCAGTTGCTTCCAGTTGCTTGAGTTATGTGAGTTTCTAAAAGTGGATTTCAAATCAAAGGACTTGGGTTCTGTTTCCTATTAGCTGTGTAATTATAAGCAAGTCCCTTAACTTCTGAGCCTCAGTTTCCAAGTCTGTAAAACAGGAATACTACCATTTGCCCTACCTACTTCACAGTTACATAGTTGTTCATTAAATCATGCCTGACTGTGACTCTGGGGAGCATAGGATGCCAATATTGTCTATAGGATTTTCTTGGCAAAGATAGTGGAATGCTTTGCCATTTCCTTCTCCAGAAATATGTATTGTTACATAGTACAGTTACATTAGTACATTGTAACTAATGTACTCCACTAAGCCAACTACTAACATACCATTAGATTATAAGCTCCTTGAGGGCAGGATTTACTTCTTTTTGTATCCCCAGGGCTTAGCACAGTGACTGGCACATAGTAAGTCCCTAACAATGTTTACTGCTTTATTAACTGATTATCTCAACAAAGGATCAAATAAGGCAGTAAACATCAAAAGGTTTTGTACACTTACTGCACAAAGTACGATAAAAATGTGTGGGATCATTATTAGACCAAACTATCTTCTTGGTGCTGAAGAAAGTTTCAGCTATAAACCTCACTCAGGGATCTAACAACTGTTTGAAAGAACTTTGAAAGGGCAAGAGTCTAAGAGAAACTAACAGCATCAGATCTGTTAAACAAAACTTCTAAAAGGCAATAGTGGTTCTAGGGTAAATTAAGTAACAAGATGATAATACTGACAGCTTCTAAAAGGGTCTTCAAAATTTACTTCCCCATGGAAACACTGAGGGGGTGGGCAAGGACTTTAGTCTGATGAGTCAAGGGCAGGATATAATGTGTGCAATTGGGGCTATTGGAGGACAATTAAAACCGCCCAACCAGACCAGATTTCCAGGAGAGAGATTCCCTGACTCAGGTATACGTAGTCATCTGCTCTGCAGTGGGCCAGGAGCCAATGTGCCTGGGCCAGGCCTCCATCTGTCTCTCAGCTCAGGTTAGAAAAGAAACAAGCAAAAGAAAACAATATGCAGACCCACCCTACCTCTGGACAAGTTAATTTTTCATCTTAAAGGGGGCAGGAGCCTGTGGAAGTCCTGGCATCCAGAAAGGTAGTTGTTTCCCTGACAAGAAAACTGAAATCTTCATGTGGTCCGGTGGAAAGAGGGTTGATCTTTGAGCCTCAGCAACTGAGTCTGATTCCTTGCTAGGCTACTTATACCTGTGTGACCTTAGGCAAATCACTAAACTTCTCTGGACCTCAGTTTCTTCACCTGTAAAAAGAGAGATCTGAACCAGGTGACCTCTAAAAACTAGTTCTAGATTCCAGGAAGCTAAAGAAATGAGCAAAGTCCTAGAAAGCTGATTACTCACTGGTTGTGACATCTTATTCCAGATTCTTGAGTATAATTCCACTCAAATGAGACCAAAGGTTTCTAAGTTACCTGCTGCTAGCACTGGGTTGGAGCTCGTCAAGAGATCCAAAGCTTTGTCCTGACTTTGTCACTAAGGCAGTATGCAACCTCAAACAAGTCCCTTAATGTTAGCTTACATTTATATATACTTTATTAATTTTTTGCACATGAAACTTCAAATTTATTTTGTACAACTTTCTATTCCTTTTAAATATATAATAAAGTTATCATGCAAATTACTTCCCCCCCTTTTTTGTTCTCTCCCCCTACCACTCTAGCGATGGCTACCATTAGATACAAATAGGGGTGTGTGTGTATGGGTGTGTGTGTGTGTGTGTGTGCGTGTGATATGTATATGTATGCATGTGTATATAGGTAAAATTATTTTAAACATAATTTATTATGTATATTTATTTGTTAGTTCTTTCTCTGGATGCAGATAGTGTCTTTCTTCATATGTCCTATATTGTTAATGTGGGCATTTATAATAGTCAAAATGACTTATTTGCTCAAAGTTATTCTTAAAACACTTAAATCACTTAAAATCACTTACATCTTAAATCACTGTATACAAATCTTAAAATATAAGGCATTAATTACCAAAACTATCTGGTGCTGGGTAAGAAATAGCCAGGTAGATCAATGAAATAGAGGAGTCATACAATTCACAGCAGCAAATAAATATAATAATCTTGTATTTGACAAGTATAAAGACAAGATTTTGGAATAAGAATCCATCATTTGGTAAAAATTGTTGGGAAAACTAGAATACAATATGACAGAAACTGGGCATAGACATCTTATACCATTTATATACACTTTAAAGTTTGCAAAGCACTTTTCACATGCTATCGGATTTTCACCTCCCAATAATCCCAAGGTAGGTACCCCCATTATCCCTAAATTATAGATAAGGAAATTGAAGCTGAGAGACAGGGTGACCTGTCCAGTATAACCTGTCTAGGGTTATACAATAAAGTGTCTAAGCCAGGAATTAAACTGAAGTTTTACCTGATTTCAAGACCAACACTCTGTCCACTGTGCACCTCCCCCCCCCATGCCTCTTAACCTCTCTCTTTGGGCTTCAGGTTCCTCATTGATAAAATAAATGGGTTGGGCCAAATGGCCTTGAAGGCCCCTTCAGCTCTAACTCTGTGATCCTATGACTTTTAAAGACCTTCAAGTTCTAACATTCTAGGATTCTGTTGTAGGTGAACATCCTACAGAACTTACTGGCAGAACTGGAACGGACCTTAAGAGCTCACATAATCCTATCCCATAAGTGACTTACCCAAGGTCATAAAAATAGTATATAGCACACCAAAGATTTGAACCCAGGTCTCTGGACTTTCAAAGATCCAGATGTAGGATCTTCAATCAGATAAACACAAAGTGGATAGGCTTTGCATATTTAAAGGTCCAACTAGACAAGAGAACTTTCACTTTTGTTTATGTATTTTTAGAAAATGGAGAAGCAGGCAATGAGTACATGTGGCAAATAATCCAAATCTTAGCTTTAGAGATTCAGATCCAAAAGGCCCAAGCACAACCTGTTCCACATATGCCAGGAATAGCTACTAGGCCAACTACTAATGTCCTAATTTCTGATATAACCAAAAAAAGTTATGGAAGTGGGGATCCCCCCACTTAGGTCAGAAAGGGCACTGAAGTGAGAATTAGGCCAGCTCTGTCCAAGGGTCTGGTCCAAGGGTCACATAACTCTCTAAAATTGAATTTATCACCAAAAGTGGAATGGACTGCCTTATAACGTGGTGAGTTCCCCATCAACTGCAGTGCATGGATGATCATGCATTTGGGGAGGATTCCTTCTCAGGTATGAGATGGACTAGATGCTCTCTGAGAATTCTTCCTACTCTGATTTTGTCTTTATTCTAAAGTAACTTCTTTGGACTCAGTGTCACCACTTATAAGAAGTAAAGTTTGGGTGAGATGATCTCTAAGGTCCTTTCCAGATCTACATTCCTAGTGCAGCCTTTGTTTTAATATAGCTAAGGAGGTGTTTACCCTGTGTCAACTTATTGGAACCAACACTGATTTCATTTTCCACAAAGCACAATTAGCCCTGAGAGCATGTCCAAAAACATAACTAAAGAAGACAGCCATCAGCACCTCCATCACCCTTTCTTCAAAGCCCTCTAGAACCTTGGGAGAGAAAGGGATCCAAAAAAAGATAGAGAAGACTCACCATGCCCGTTGCAGTAGTAAACCCACTTCTCCCTGTTCTGCGTGGGGGTTAAGGATTTCTTCAGGCCAGCCTTCTCCACAATGGCACTGGGATCCTGCCGGGGGCCTTTCTTTAGAGTCCTTGAGCTCTTCCGAATGCTGCACACCACAATCACCACGAGCACCAGCAGGAGGAAGAGGACGATCATCCAAGGTAAGTGCTCATTGATATCAAAATGTTTGTGCAGGTTCTGCCTAGGGGACCCCCTTTTGGGGGCCTTGATGGGAGTACTGGACCGCTCCCCTCCCGTGGCCTCCATGGGGGGCAGCGGTTTTGGGACCGATTGGATATGCCGGTGGTGGTGACTTTGCTGGTGGTTCACAACCTGGAGGTTTGGGAAGGTCTTATTCACACCTCCCCTCTCCTTGACCGAGGTGGCATTTTTGGGGGCTGCCAATTCCTGGCTGCCACTGTGTACCTTTGGTCTGGCAGAAGCAGAAGAGTTGGATCCCGTTGAGTTCATACCTGCAATAAAGGAGAGCAATTTGGCATACACATATTTATATAAACACATATGAATGTGTTTACATAGATGTCAAAAGAGAGAGGGATGGAAGAGAGGGGAAGGGAGACAAAGAGAGACTGAGAAATAGACAGGCAGACAGCCAAGAATAGAGAGACAGAGAGGGAGAGAGACAGGAAGAAAAGGAGATAAAGTAGGGGTGAGGAGTGGGAAAGAGAGAGGAAAGATAGAAAGAAAGACTTTTCTGCTCTCCTCTCTCCTGCCCCCACCCAGCTTGGCCCAGATAGAAGGAAAGATGATTGAATCTGAACCAAATGCCTCATTAGCTGGGCTTTGGGGAGAGGCAAGAAAAGACTTTACAATTAAACTATCACTGTCACAGAGACTGGGGGGATTGGGGAAAGGAGTTAGTAGGAATAAATAAGGAAACACAGTTTGATTGTACCTCCATGCAGTCAAATGTCGGATTTAAACTAATTGAAAAAGAGAAGCAGGAAGGTCTGGCCATGACTTACGTGGCAGCAGGAGATCATAGCGTTAGAGTACAAAAGGAGCTCAGAGGCCGTTTAGTCCAACCACCTCATTTTAAAGATAAGGTGGCCCAGAGAAATGAAATGACTTTCCCAAGGTCACACAGGTCATTAAGTGGAAGAACTGGGATTCAAACCTGAGTTCTCTGACTCCAAATCCTTGTGCTCTTTCTACTCTACATTGCCTCCCAGATCAATTAGATGAAACATTTTGAAAAGGCTAAATGAATAACAGCCCTATCTCCAGCAATGAGGCACTGGAATAAGGCACTCACTGCTGAAAAGTAGTGAGGTGCCCATCACCAAAGATCTTCAAATAGAAACTAGATGACCACTTGTCAAGGGAGTTAAAGAAAGGATTCAGGCTTCAAATCAGGATTAACACACAGGACCTGAGCTCCCTCCCAGCACCAGTTCCATATAGATATGTTTGTAGTTTCATAAACAATTTGATGGTCAGCTAAGTTGTATAGTGCATCACTGACTGCATCTGGAATTAGGAAAACTCAGTCTTCCTGAGTTCAAATCTCACCTCAGACATTTACCAGCTGTTTAACCCTGGGCAAATCACTTAAACTTGTTTGCCTCAGTTTCGTCATCTGTAAAGTGAGCTGGAGGGGGACAACTACCACAACATCTCAACTCTGGAATGAAAAGCAGAGCCAAACTTGCTTCCTAACCAAGAAACTAAGGGTAGTTATACCATAGGTGATATTAAACACAGAAGATTTCTCATCTGACTCTCTCCATTCTTCTACCCATTGCCTAAGATTTCTTCCACAATCAACTCTTGGCTATTTAGGGAATTGTCCAAAGTCAGGGCTTATCTATGCTGTTGGGTGTTGCTACTCTTCCTTCTGACTCTACCATCATCACTACTTGGCAGCACCTGAGAGTAGGGCAAGATTTGGGGCAGAACCTCTTCTAGTAGGTTTAATAAATATTTGTTGAGTTGAATTGATTGAATTAAAAAAAAACTTATCTGTAGAGCATATTTGAAAAAGCTTGCTCAGTTTTAGATATTTCTGAAAGGCTCCATGATATCTATTTTACCTACTAGAATTTTGAAAGACATCAAGGCACAACTCCAATGTAAAATTACTTGTTATAGGATGGTTACTTGAGGAGTAACTTTTTTTTTGAAAAAGTAAAAATCCTAAGCAGAAAAAAGACATAATACGTCTCACATACATGTTAAGTTACTAAATGTTAATTAAATAGGACACATGTCAAGATTTCCGACTTTCCCACCACTTGCATGACTCATTGGCCTCTTTCCTAGTCCTGATATTTTTTTTAGCCCCTTAATCTTTGCTACATTGTCAGGATTTATAAAACTACAGTGGAAACTACTTTAAGACAACACCCTTAGGGGAGAAATTTTGAAGTCTATTAGCACTTAACAGAAAGGGATAAGGTTCCCATGATTAAGTGTATAGTTGAGGGTGACTAGGGTAGAGGGAAAAAGAGATGGAAAGTCAACAATTAGATAGAATGCTGGACTTGGAGCCAGGAAGACCTGGGTTCAAATCCTGCCTCTGACACATACTAGCTGTGTAGTCCTGGGAAAGTCACTTTACTTGTATGTGCCTCGGTTTCCTCATCTGTAAAATGACGGGAATGAAATAGAATGGCCTTCAAGGTCCCTTTCAGTTCTAAATTCATGAGTCTATGATCCTAAGTTCAATTTGCTCCCATAAACAGCTAAAGTGGAAGGTTTATTAGCAGGTAACCCTGAATGTTTTGACTGAAATGGGATCTATGGACTTTTTAAAATCTGGCTCACCCTTTCATATGGCTAGCTCAAGAGAAGCCAGGTTTTATAGTTGTGAAGAATAGTTCTCTACCTCACAAGGAAGTAAGAGTTTTGAGTACATACCAAGTACCCTCACCAGGAGGGCTAGTGAATTAGACAGAAACCACTTTGGGGGCCAGTCCAACTTTACCCAGAATCCCTGTTGCTCAGACCCATCCTGCTAACCCACATTTAGCAAGGTCATGGCGCAGTTACCTTTGGGAATGTAAGTGGGAGAAGGAACTTCATGGTATTCCACCTGCTCAGGGCTGGCAAAGATGGCTGTGTCAGGGAAAGACGGAAGCGTGCCTGGGTAAGTCGGGAGCGGGCCACAGACGTTGTCTGTCTCCTTTGTCCCCAGCTTTACCACCATCAGGTTCTGGCTCAGGCAGTTGGTGTAAGTTTTGCATTTCCTCACACTAGAAGGCACATCAGAAAAGGTACCCGAAGGGCACTGCTTGCACCGCACGTCTTCAGTCTCCGTCCCTTTCTTCCGTACACCCCAACCCACGGGACAAACCGTGTGGGGGACACAGGTACCATTAGACTGAAATGTGCCAGTTGGGCAAGCACATTCCCGGTCAGTCAAGGCAGTACAGGGTAATTTCTCAACCATTGGCTGTTGGCAAGGTTGACTACAGTTATGGCATTTCTGGATGCCATTCTCGTGCCTGGTAAAAGTCCCAGGGGGGCAGCGGCTGCATACCCGCAGGGTAGTGTTGGTACAGTGCTCAGACACAAAGGTTCCAGCTGGACACTTGTCACAGGTAAGCCAGTGGCCAGTGGCAGAGTCAAAATGGAGATACGTGCCAAAGAGATTCATGGCATCCTGTTCAGAAGTCAGCTGCTTGGGCTGAGCAGGAGTGGTGGTAAGGAATATAAGCTGAAAGAAAAGGTGGGGAAAGAAGGAACAAAAACCCAAGAAGGTGTTAGATAGCAACAGGAAAGACCAGAATAGAGGACTGATTCCCACCACCACTGAGTTTTTAAAGGACCAAAGATCTACAACAGTTGAAATGAATCAGTAAAGAGGCAGTCAAACATTTACCAAGCACTCACTACATACAAGGCACTGTGGGGAAGACACAGAGATGAGTAAGATATAGTCTATGTCCTCAAGAAGCTTATCATCTAGGAAAGGAGGCCAAACATATGGCAAATGACTACAATATGTGAAAGGACATATTTCACTACGGGAGATGAACAAAGTACTTTGTGATCACAAAGAAAGGAAAGATGAGTTGGAGGGAGAGAGAAAACCAGGGAAGGCTTCAGGAACAAGGTAGTGGTTGAATTGGAGAGGATTTCAAGACATTAACAGAGGAAAAGGGCATTTAAGGTGGAAGGAGCAGCATGAACAAAGGCAGGGGGAGACAGTGCAGAAAAGTGAGGGGCATGCTCAGGGATGAGCACATGGAGTGGAACAGTGGAACATACAGCTGGAAAGAGGGAGGATGGGGTCGGATCATGGAGGGCCTTAAATGCTGAACTGAGGACACAAGAAACCAATGGGAGGGGGAAGGGAAGAGGAGAGAACCTTTTAGAATACATATCAAAGAGAACATTTTACTGAATAAACTTTCCCACTTTCCCAAATCTCCAAGTCTAACACACCCAAAATTTGTGTCCTTCCTTATTTGTGTACAGTGGCTATCACTTATCACTTGCTATCACTAATCATATTAATATTATCTACTATCTATGTCTATTATCATTGTCTATATTGAGTCAATATAGGGTCAGTCTATCAGTCAACAAAATACTTCAGTACTTTGGAGTTAAGGAGGGACCTTAGATAGCATGTAATCCAGTCCTGCTTTAAGAAATGGAGTAATGGAGTCCCAGAGACCGGGAAGGATTTGCAGTAGTGGGGGATTTGCAGTTATCCACAACAAGAAGATGACCAGATTCTTAGGCTACCTACCACCTCTGGGACAGAACTCAATCAGTGAACCAGTATTTATTAATCTGGCCTCAGAAACTTACTAGCTATTTGATCCTGGGCAAGTCACTCAGCCTCGTCTATTACCTTGGTTTTCTCACCTGTAAAATGAGCTGGAGAAGGAAATGGCAAACCACTCCAGTATCTTTGCCAAGAAAACCCCAAATGGGGTCATGTAGAGCTGGACTCGACTGAAATGACTAAACAATAACCATGTACCAGAAACTCTCTGAGATACTAGGGATACATATGAGGCTTTGGAGAGCACTGCCCAGAAAGACAGGGATCGTGG
Organism: Trichosurus vulpecula; assembly: GCF_011100635.1. Taxonomy (NCBI): domain Eukaryota; kingdom Metazoa; phylum Chordata; class Mammalia; order Diprotodontia; family Phalangeridae; genus Trichosurus; species Trichosurus vulpecula. The sequence goes on along the minus strand of NC_050579.1, from coordinate 235,819,886 downwards.
GGCATGGATTCTCTTCTATACTCCAACCTCCCTCCCGCCTCAGACAGCCGGAGTCTCCTGGGAATTGCTCAACCTTTCTAAGTCCTACTATGGATGACTTTAATAGATCATCACTACTGTCTTTGGGTCCCTATGACTATCTGTTTTACTCTCAATTCACTTTTCTTCCAGTTCATGGTGTTACCATCAAGATTGTGGCAGCTAGGAGGAAACAGTGCTGGGCTTGGGAGTCAAGAAGACTTAAGTTCAAATCCTTCTGTGTGACTCCAGGCAAGTCACTTAATCTCTCTGAGCCTCAGTTTCCTAATTTGTAAAATGGGGACGATGATAATATCATACACCTCATGTTGTGAGGCTCCAATGGCATATATGTTAAAGTGCCTTGCAAACATTAAAGAGTTATAGAAATACTTTTACCGTTATTACTATTACAAAGTTCCTTGATTTCGAAAACCACATATACACTATCACTATTTTTTGCCAATCCCAAGTTTACTTATGGCGTAACAATGATTCTTGCAGAAGGCAACCCACTTATTACTGTGCAGTTTTAAATGGATATAACTTTACACAGACACCCTCCCCGCCCCCCGCCATGGTCTTCTCAAAATTCCAGGGACACCTGAATCAGGCAACCTGGGTCTAAGTTCCAATTTTATTATTTACGAGATGGGTCATCGTGGCCTAGGGCAAAGTTATTCTCGAAGCCTGTTTCCTTACTTACTCTCTTGTCCAGTTCTACAGAGACCTTAGAAGAGCTGCTTTCTCAGGCTGGGCCTTACTACACCTGGTCATGGAATGGAACTTCTCTGCAGTGCCCTTTGGGTAAATGAGGTGCTCTGTTCATGCCACAGAATCTGGCCCATCAACTTACTCAGTAACCCAACTGAAGTGACAATACTAGGTCCACAGAACATTCATGCTGCCTATACCAGCCATGACTTAAGAGTCTTGGAAGCCAGTTGCCAAGATCTCAGCTACTGAGAAGTTAAGAGAGGAAAGATATCATCTCTCACAGCCACGTAAGACTTTATGCCACCTTACGGAACAGAAACCCCCAGACGTGGAAAAGGCTAGAAAGAGTTAAACATCTAAACTGTCAACTAAAGAGATGACTTTCTGAATAGGGTAGTGTGGAAGTCAAAAGAACAAAGCACTGCTGTTCTCCCTAAAATGGAATATTATTTGGGATCCAGAAAACAAAAAATGACTACAAGAAACCAGTGGCCCTATTTCCTCACTTGATTGAAGTTTTATTCTGCTACTAATTAGCTATGTGAGCTTAGGTAAGGCCCTTCCCTTCTGTTAGGCTCAGTTTCCTCTTCTGTCTAATAAAGAGGTTGGGTTGGATAGATGGTAGCCAGCTAATACATGGATATCCCTATATCAAGAAAAACATCTATGGGCCTCTCTGGTAAATGATCTTTACCTGGTCTCTGTCCCTTTGGGGTAGCTATTTCCCAAGTCTAGCATGTATTCCTTCCTTACCTCTATCTTTACTGAGAGTACCGAGTTATTTAAGAGCTCAGTTCAAATATCACCTTTTACATGAAACTTTTCCTGACTCCCTCCCAAGATTATTTAGCATTTTTTTTTTACATTTTTATACAGGCTTATATATACACACACTGTCACCACCGCAGAATGAAAGTTCCTTGAAAGCAGGGTCTCTGATTTTTGTCTTGGCTTAGCACAGTCCCTGGGCATCTAGGTGGCACAGTGCTGGGCCTGAAGTCAGGAAGACTTGGGTTCAGTTCTGGCGTCAGACACTTACTAGCTGTGTGACCCTAGGCAAGGCATTTAGCCCTGTCTGCCTTGGTTTTCTCTTCTATAAAATGAGCTGGAGAAGGAAATGGCAAACCACTCCAGTATCTTTGCCAAGAAAAAGCCCAAATGGGGTCATAAAGAGTTGGACATGACTGAAAGGACTGAACAAATCATAGCCCCTGACACACCATAGGCACTTAATACATGTTTACAAGTAACTGTAATCACCATCCTCATCATCTTTTAAAAAATTTTGCCATGTCCGGTCATTTTTATCTGCAGGTCCTAAAACCCCACCGTATACCCAAGGGTTTGCCTGAGGTATGATTCCAAAAGGAAAAACAGAGGCTCCAACTTCCTAAAAAAAAATTGCATCTTTCAAATCCTCTCCCCTCTGGAGGGAAAGGTACTTCAGCCTGACTAGAGTAGGGTTGAAGGGCAAACTAACATTTTCTGAATTGTGTAATTCATTCATTCTTCTTTTCTTTAAAGGTTTATGGGGTGAGGGGAGGCGGGAGGAGTGCTTATTGATTTTCTAATTAACAAGCTTAAGATCATCTTATGTTAAGAAAGAAGAAAAAAGTCTTACTTTTCATTACATTGTCCTATAAATCTTCCAGTTTCTACTTCTGGCTAAATTTCCTTTCCTTGCTCATTTGTTTTCCCTACAAGCTCATGCCCAGTCTCTCTGCTTTGACCGTTACCAGGTACACTGAGGAGGAAAGCAAGCCCCCAAACCTCCACTGCACAGGATGGCAGCTCCCTTTACCAAGTGCCCCAGTGGGAAGATTAGACCCAAAGGGCCTAAGATGGAAGGACCTGGGCAAAGAGGGCATCCTGTTCCACTAGGTGTAATTTAGTACCTCATTTCTAAATGAAAAGGCCTGGTTAGAAAAGCTACAGCATTAATGTTTGAAAGGAGGCATGAATACTCAAAATAACAAACTCTCCTCCCTGCCCCCAAAGAAAAAAAACCTACCTCCAACAGGGCATTAAATCAGCTAAGACTATATTAAGAAGAGAAGAGAATATTGGGAGCTAGCCCTGGGCACTTTACCCTGGCGGTTGGGCACACATATATCATTCTGATGGTCGGTATGTTACAACTCTGGCACCTTACCTGATCTGGGAGAACAGCCAGACCATACGGGACTGAATACATTTTACACACACACACACACACACACACACACACATGCACGCACACACCAGACATGACTCTGCAGAAGAAGCATAGACTGACAAATTGTTCTGTGCTAGGTTTGGGGGAGCTGTGCTTTTGGTTCCCTGGAAAAGGCTTTCTCCAACTGATTTGCATTTTCCCTAAGTAATCTATTTGTGAGAAGAAGCTGCCCAGCATTTCCAGAGACTGAGTAAGGAAGCAATTATTGAAATCATCAGAAATGACAGAAGCTTCAGAGGCTCATTGATTATTGTATCTGGGAAGGCTGTCCTGGCAGTAAACGAACCACCCTCCAACCCCCACTCCACCTCCTCACCTATCAAGTGAATTCCTCCCTTCTCAGTCACTTGGGATAACTGATCACATTTCTAATTAAAATAAGTCTAATGCTGTTCAAGTTGCCTCATACAGGGAAGCCCAAGCACACAGCAGAGAACCCTGTTAGACAATGAGCATCTATAGGGGACTTTTTTTACATGTCTTGATCTTGCAGAACCCATTTACTCAAACAACAATACAAAAAACTAAACTAAAGCAGGATCATAAATTTAGGGCTGAAAGGGACCTTGAATGTCATGTAGGCCAAACCTCTCACTTTACCGATGAGAAAACAAGGCTTGGGAAGGTTGCCCAAGGTCATACAAGGAATAAGCTTTAAAGCCTGGATTTGAGCCAAGGTCCTTTGACATCAAATTCAGGAAACATGCTATTTCACTATTCCCTAAGACTACATATATGAAGATTTGTGTGTGTGGGCATGTACATGTTGTGTGTTTACATGTGTGTGGAAATGTACATACACACATGTAGACATACACATACATGCACATACATACATTCTCAGAAGATCCTTCATGGGAAAAAGATGAGGGGCTGTTTTTGGTTACTTGGCAGTTCTGTAGATACAGAGAGAGAACCTAGGATCATAGACTGTTAAGAGCTGGGATTCATCCAGCATTTCTGATTCTGTGGCTAGAACCTATAAATGTTGATCCAATGAATCTGCAATATCTGTGGAATAAAAAGAAGTTGGGGAAATTGTGCAGCCGCCTATTTTCAAACTGCAGCATGCTATCGGAGGACAGGAATGGATATCCTAGAGCAGGGCTTCTTAAACTTTCACACTCATGAACCCTTCAGCGCTTCTTAAACTGTGGGTCGCAACCCCATATGGGGGTCTTAAACCCACAGTTTAAGAAGCGTTGTCCTAGAGGACAGGCAGGTATGGATAGCCTGTGCAATGCACTGTTGGAGGGAATACCCAGAATGATGAACCCCTAGATTTATTTACATTTTAGACTATTTTCATACTAAATATTGTTCTGTCTAATAAACAATTTTGATACATACGCATTTTACACTTAATATTCTAAAAGTAAAAATCATTGGAATTATGGACTCCCATATCATGGAGGGCTGGGGCCAGGGGATAGGAGGAAAGGAAAACAATGACACAGAGTGACTAATCAACTTATCCAAAGTCATACAGACAGACAGTTATGGTAGAGCCCAGAATAGAATCTGAATCCCAGACCCAGAGAGATAGTCTCTCCATCACACCACACACCACTACTTCATTTGTCTTGAAAGAAGTAGGCAAAGACATGCCTCTAGAGATCACTTTTCCCAATAGCTACCAAGCTCTAAACAAGACTTTTGGTGGATTAAGATGGGGTGGAGAGTGGCAGTACAGAGATAGAGAGAGGAGGAAGTATAGTTGTGTTAAGTTCATAAGCCCAAAATACCATAAGCCACATTCTTTAAAAACAAAACAAGAAATTAAAATGGTGACAATCATGAAATAAGAGAAATGATTTTCTAATCTCCTTTCTTTCAGGGCTCTCCAGTCTTGGATCCAAGCTTCACCTCTGCCATTCATTAGCCTTGGGATCTTAAGCAAGCCCCTTCCCTTCTCTGGGCCTCAATTTCCTCTTCCATACGAGGGCATTGAACTAAATAATCTCTAAAAGTCTCTGCCAACTTTTAGATTTTGTGATTCCTGGTGCCCCTTTCTTGCCAACCTCTTGTACCAGTGCCCAGTATTTTTGTGTTACTGCTCAGCTATCGAAAAACCTCAAATCCAATCCCTCCCCCAAGCTCAGGACTGCCTCTCTCCATCCTCCTCCTCTCTATCAAAGCTTGCCTCCTGAACCTCTCTTTATGGAGGGCTTTGTTCTCAGCTAATGGTAAGCCTGGAAAGCCACAAACTCATTTTCACAATGGGTCAATGGTTGATACACATTAAACCTTATCCCTCCTATAAAATATTTAATAGGTTACCACACTGAATCAAGCTAAAACAGTGGAATTCAAGGCAGCAAATTCAGGTCCTGGAGAGAAGATATTGGAGGACTGGAATCTTCCTGGGACCCTAAAAATAAACTATCCCCACTATGGGATAACAAAAGATCTCTATCTCCTGATGTTCTCCCTCCTTTATGGCTTCCTGTGGACAAGGAGAGGAGTGGTGAAAAAAAAAATGTTGAGAGGAATGGAGGGATCATTTATGAAATGGAGAAATTCATTAGTAAAGTCCACTGGTTAAAAAAATCACCTAAATCCTCTGATTTCTCATCATAGTGTAGATGTGACCCTGAGTTTTTGAGCTAAGTTATTCTTACTTAAATTAAACTACAAATATTTATGCAGCATCTACAAGGCACTAACCTAAACAAAGAAGATACAAAAATATAACAAACTCTCTCAAGGAGGGCATGAAATATATATGAATAAGAGAGAAAAACCTGGAAGATTTGCACAAAATGATGCAAAAGCAGAGTTGGCAGAACCAGGAGAAAAATTTATCTAAAAATGACAACATTGTCAAGGCAAGCAACTTTGAAAGACTTAACAACTCAGATCAACTCAATGACCAACCATGATTCCAGAGGACCAATGGTGAACCATGTTACCTTTTTTCATGAGAGAAATGATGGACTCGATGTAGAATATGACACATTTTCTTTTTAGACTTGGTCAATATAGGAATTTACTCTCTATAGCTATGCATACTTGTTACAAAGGATTTGATTTTCTTTTTTTTCCATGATGGGGAAGCAAGGGGGAGAGAAAATAAATGCTTGTTAATTTAATAATAGGACATTTTTAAAAATGAATAAAAGGTAATTTGAAGATGGAGAAATCAACTATATAGCCTGGAGGGGGATGGGTCTGGAAAAAGCTTTGTGTCAAAGTTGGCAGACAAGCTAAGGAATGTAAGGATTCTGAAAAGCAAGGAGGAGGGGATGCTTTCCAGGTATAGTAGGTCTGTCAGGTAGCTAGGGTAGAACAGAAAGAAAACCTAATTTAGAGCCAGAGACCCTGGGTTCATATTTCACTTTTGTCACTATTTGTATGGCCTTAGGCAAGTCATGACCTACCTCTGTGGGCCTCAAATTTCCTCTTCTATAAAAGGAGAGGAATAAACCAGAAGCAGGGGTTGGGTTCTGAACTTGGTTCCACGAAATTTTTTGATAACTATAACTCAATGCAAGCAGTTACCTTGATTAACCTATGTATTTTATTTTGTGCATTTAAAAACATTATTCTGAGAAGGGGTCCACAAATTTCACCAGATTGCTAAAGGGGTCTATGATACAAAAAATACTAATAACCTCTGATATGCTCTTAAAGTTTCTTCTAGCTCTAAGTCTATGACCCTATGAAGGAGAATATTATGAAAGAAGTCTAGAAAGGATTTCGGGAAACCAAATTGTGTAGGGATTTAAGCAAAAAGCTGATAAGTGTATATTTTATCCTGGTGGCAACAAGGAGTCATTGAAAATTTTTGAGCAAGGACGGTCAGACCTACATTTTAGGATTGTTAGTTTGCTGGGTATATGGAGGATAACTTGGAAAGGAGAGAAATAGGAAGCAGAGAGATAGAGGAGGCAATAAGCAATTATATAGCGCACCTACTGCGTGTCAGGCACTGTGGTGAGTGCCTTACAAATATGAGATAGATTTGGAAGCTACTGTAATTGAGGCAATAGAAACTAAGTCTTTACAACTGAACGGTAGAACAGGGTGAGTAAGGTGGAGGATGAAGGGCAGGACAGAGTCAAGAGTGATTCTTGTGAACCTGAATGACGAAAAGGATAGTGGTACCTAGTAAGAAGTAGAGAAGTTTGAAATATAGGTAGGTTTAGCAGTGAAGATACTAAGTTCTATAGAATTTTAAGGTTTTCTTTCACAACATGACTATTACAGAAGTGTTTTGCATGACTACACATGTATAACCTATATTGAATTGCTCACCTTCTCAGTGGGGAAGATGAGTGGGGAGGGAAGAAGGGAGAGAATTTGGAACTCAAAGTCTTAAAAATGAATGCAAAAAAATATTTTTACATGTAACTGGGAGAAAATAAAATACTAAATAATTTTTAAATAAAAAAAGAATTTTAAATGCTATTGGAGCATTCAGGTTGAGATATCCATCAGGCAGTTGGTTAGCAATACAGGAATGGAGCTCAGAAGGGTGTTTAGGGCTAGACGTAACAATTTGGGAATCACGGCAATGGGATAATTGAATCCATGATAACTGATGAGATCACTGTGTGTTCATATATTTTACCCACAATTCTAGTCTTGGTCTCTGATTTCCCAGCACACAAAAAAGTGGAAGCAGCAAATCAGGAGGGAAGTGAGTAGGTGGGAGCTTCTAGAGACAGACACCGACAGTAGGAGCGACAGTAGAGAGCCTGATGCAGGGGAAACAGAAAAAGCTATAAAAAGCAAGAACTCAAAAAAGCCAAGCAGGCTGAAACCATGGAGTGTGGCTTTTAAGCCCATAGACACACACCAGCCTGAATGGACTGTGAGGGCATCGTGGCAATAGATGGTCCTAATGACAACTGATCCCTCAAGATAAGGGCAAAGCCTAATTGGAATACTCTGAGTAAGAAGCCATAATTTCTCCTTTAGAGATTCCCATCAAAGCTTCCTTTAAAAAGGGTTAGGAGTCTAAAGGAATCAGCTCCAGTTAACTGGAAAATTCACTTCTCTAGAAGATCTCTTTTTCTAACAATTTTAGACATTTATGGAGCTATGATATAAGGGTTCCTCCCATATCCCCTAAGAGTGCTGAGCACAGAGCAAGTGATTAATAAACATCTGTCGAATAATTAATTTTTAAAAGGAAGAACAGAAGTTTAAAAAAAAAGAGAGATGTGATTTTACCTATTTGCAACAAGTATTTTTTTAAAAGTCAGCTGGGAGTTGACTATTGAGACTTAAAAGTAGAAAGGATAGGGGCAGCTAGGTGGTGCAGTGAGTAGAGCACTGGCCCTGGAATCAGGAGGACCTGAGTTCAAATATGACCTCAGACACTTGACACGCTTACTAGCTGTGTGACCTTAGGCAAGTCACTTAACCCCAATTGGCCTGCCTTCCCCACTTGGGAAAAAAAGAAAAGAAAATAGAGAGGATATATTAACTTATTCTTCCTCATAGAAGATGTTTACTATTGAGATTGCAACAAAAATAAGTTTATGCAGAGGTCAAATAGAAATCATCCTCTGGCCTAGTCTACATCCACATTACTATCTAGCAACTATCCCTTAGCACTCCCAAAGTAGAACAGGCCCAAGTTTCCACCTGCCAAGACTATTGTCAGTCTAACTCCGTCTTCTCCTTATGTCAATCAGACCACTGCCAGAATGTCTTCCCAAAATACAAATGTCATATTATTCTCTTGCTCAGCAACCTTCAGTGGCTCCCCAGTCACATTATTTAGTCAATTTCTCAGTCTGGTATTTAAATCCCTCTACAATCAGGTGCCAACTTCCCTTTATAGACTTTTTCACATTCACATACTATTATGCTTTGGCCAAATTCCTTATTCATCATTCTCCAAATTCATCACCCCTTTACACATGTACACACACACATACACACACACACACACACACACACACACACACATACACCCAAGTACTTTTGCTTACATTGTCTCTAAGGCCTAGAATAACATACCCTCACCACCCCTTCTCTAGATATTGAAATCATTGCAGGTCTAGGACTAGTGCCAACTCCTCCAGGAAGACTTCCCAGATCCTCCATCTCCAGTCAAAAGTGACCTCTCTCTTTGAATCTCAAATTGCACATTGGCTAAATCACTCCTATGTACTTATCACATTCTATTTTAGACTATACAGAGGGACATATATAGAGACATATAGATATAGATATCCCAGTCACCTCCTATGCTAAACTGTGAGCTATTAGAATGAGGTCATCTTTGTATTCTCAGTGAATACTTTGCATGCAGTAGCATGGTGCATAATGAGCATAGTGTACAGGACTTGTCAGAAAGATCTGAGCTCCAACCTCGGCTAGATACTTACTAGCTGTGTGACTCTCTGAAATGTCATTTAAGTTCTATGAGTCACAGTTTCTACATAAATTTAGTAGGGATAATGACAGTATTTAACTATGCAAAGTGCTTCTCAAACTTTAAAGTGCTTTAGAAGTATCAGCTATTATTATAGCTCAGGTTAACATAAATAAAAATAAACAGCTTAATAAAATGTTCATTTAATTGTTATATGACCCTCCTACTACCATTCTTCATTAAAGGAAAATGCCAGTGTCATAATTATGCACCTCTGGAGCTTCCACAAGTTGTCTTTTCTACCAAGACAAATTTAACCAAGATAAAAATGCGGGTAGCCTGTCTGGAGTTTTATTTTTTGTTATATTTCATTTTGTTTGCTTCTTTTCTTCAATTAGGAAAATTGGGAGAGATGAAGAGGAAAGGTTCAATGATGAAAGTTGCTCCAGATCATATGCTGATTAACAGCTATGTTATATAAACCCAGACAACTCTACCTCTTCCATTTCCTGCCATACCCTGGGTGGAGGAAAAGGGAGGGGAATTGACAAATGAAAAAAGAGATAGAGGAGGAATGATCTAAGAAAAAAGAGAAGGAGAAAGGAAAAGCACAGAGAAGGAGAGGAGGAGCGATAGAGAAAGGGAGAGACTGGGAGTGAATGGAGGAAGAAGAGGGAAGAAGAGATAAGGAAGGAGATGGGGAGAAGAGGGGGAAGAGAGAGGGGAAAAGAGAGAGAGAGGGAGGAGAAGAGATGGGAGAGGGGAGAGGAGAGAGTGGGGAGACAGAGGAGGGGGAAGTGGGAAAGGGGGAATGAAACAGAGGATAAGGAGAGAGAAAAAAAGAAGGGAGGGAAGGGAAATGGGAAAGGGAGTGGGGAAAGAAGGGAGACAGGGGGTGAAGAGGGAGAGACAGGAGGAGACAGGAGGTTGGTGGCGGGGAGACAGGGAAAGAGGGAGAGGGAGATGCCTTCTGTTGCTAGGTAAAAAACAGTGTCTAGTCTGGTGAAGGCTGAGACAGAGGATGCCAAGGCTTGATCGTGCTGACTGTAGGATCCTGAAGGAATGGGGGGAGGGAAGAACATGAGGGAGAGCAAAGCAAAGGAATTTAAGCATACGCTGTTGTTTCTCTCACTTAAATCTGCAATGCAGAGAATTGAGAGTCAATTCAGCATAAACCTGGGCACCTGTGACATGCAAAAGATGTTGTTTCAGAATAAATCTTCCAATCCTGCTTGATTTCAGAAATAGATTATTTATTCCCCAAATATCTGTGAAGTGCCTACCATGAGCAAAGTATTGTGCCAGGCCTTTGGGGGGAGAGGAGGCAAGGGGTAGCATAGTACACTGTACTGGGAATCAAAATACCTGGGGGTTTGAACCCCAACTCGACTACCATCCTGGTGAACTGGGATAAGTAATTTCCTCTCTCTGACCCTCTATTTGTCTATAAAATGAGAGCCTAGGATTCCATGATGTTCAAGTTCCCTACCATCTGGGGCAGTCTATGACATGCCACTTTTTCTTCTTTTTATCCATCATGATTCTCCCTAGATAATAAGCTCTTAGAAGCCAAGGGCCCTCAGCCATCTTTTCTATCCCCTCAATCCGTAGAATATAGTGCTCACTTAAATGAAAACAGTACCTTACATTCTATTCACATAATCACACTACTTCATAGGGTAGTTTTGGGGAAGTCACTCTTTGTAAACCTTCAATCTCTACATAAAAAGAAAGGAGACAAGAGGAAGGTCAAGTAGATGGTACAGTGGATAGGGAGTTCCAGGCCTGGAGTCAGGAAGATCTGAGTTCAAATCCAGCCTCAGACACTTACTAGCTGTGTGACCCTGGGCAAGTTACTTAACCCTGTTTGCCTTAGTTTCCTCATCTGTAAAAAGAAAATCAGGTAGAGAAGGAAATGGCAAACTACTCCAGTGCCTTTGCCAAGAAGACCTCAGATGGGATCACGAAGAGCTCTACATGACTGAAATGGAGCACCAAGAGAACAAGCATTTATGTAGCACCTACTGTATGCACTGTGCTAAGCACTTTACAAATATTATCTCATTTCATCCTCCCAAGAACCCTGCAAGGTAGGCAATGTTATTATCCCCATTTTACAGTTGAGGAAACTGAGGTAAACAAAGGTTAAGTGACCTGCCCAGGGTTACTAGTTAAGTGTCTGAATCTGGATTTGAACCCAGATTTTCCAGACTCCAGAGTCAACATTCTACTCACTGCACCACCTAGGTGCCTCAGCATAAATCTGTGTGTGTGTTTTTTTTAACTCTACTCATCTGTTCAGAGTCCACAGCATATTGGATAGAGAGCGTGTCTCAGAGTAAAAAATACCTGGGTTCAAGTTGTACCTCTGTGTGTGACCCTGGGCAAATCACATAACTCTTAATGCAACTCCAAGCAACTCTGTAAGACTATAAAGTAAATGAAAAAATGGCTCATCTGAATGAATAGAGGAAGTTTCTTCAGCATGGGCAGTTGAAGATGCAATCTCACAGGATCCGAAGAATGAATGCCAAGAATTGGTCTCATGTATTTGAATGCACACTATTTGGAAGTTATAATTATACATAATAAGGTAACTGGTTCTAGCCCAATAGAAAAATGCGGGGCAAGTGAACTAATCAGGACTTCGTTGTATCAGTGAAATTAGAAACATAGATTTAAAACTAGATAGACCTCAAGATCAAGCTGTTGCAACCCTCTCATTTTACAGATAAAGAAACTGAGGCCCATGAAGCTTAAGTGACTCACCCAAGAGCTGGGATGGGGTTATGATAGGGTAGTGGTGACTTTGGACTAGGCAGGAAGCAATTACTGATGTAATCTGAGGATCGAGAGTCCTGCCCCAGAAATAAACATATCCTGATCCCCAAATGGGAAGTCCCTAAGGCACTGGATTTAGGCTCCAGTGTCCTGGGTTTGAATCCTACTACTGCCAGGGTGGATGCAATTTTCTCATAAGGTTGTGAGCTCCTATTGCCTCTTTTTGTATCCCCTAGGAACTAAGCACATTGTAGGTGCTTAATAAATGTTTATTGACTCACTGACTGGCTCATTCTTCCATTATGTGTAATCTCATTCCTTTTTATTCTCTAAGGGCCAAGAGTTCTCCCTCAAAATGTAAATAAATTGGGTTAGGGGTAGGTGGGGCACCCAGAGTTTTCTAGTAGTCATCACCTTAATTGGATGAGAGTGAACAGAAAGATCCCATCTTCAGGAAGGACAGCATGGAGGGGAAGGGGCAGGTCAAAAGAGAGAAGAGTAAAAACAGGGGAAGGAAAGGCATAGAAGCCTAGGATATACTTTGCCTACCTCAAAAAATTTTTCCTGAGTCCAAGCATAAGTGGTGCAAAGTACAAGAAGTTGTAGAATTCTGAGAGAAGAAGCCGGTAGCTGAGTGAGCCCCAACAGGGCTAAGCACAAGCCCTGAAATCAGAGGATCATAAAGGGCTGAGGGTCTGATCTTAGAGATCTCTTCTATTTTACAGATGTAGAAACCAAGACCCAGAGAGAAAAAGTGATTTGCTCATGGTAACACAAACCTAATTCAATGATGGCTTAGAATAAGCCAAGCATAAATTTTATAGGTACTTCCCCCATTCCCTAGTTTATAGGACAGGGGTGGGGAATCTGTGGCCTTCTAGGTCCTTGGGTGCAGCCTTTTGACTGAGTCCAAGTTTTACAGAACAAATCCTTTTATTAAGGGAATTTGTTCTATAAAGTTTAGATTCAGTCAAAGGGCCCATACTTGAGGACCTAAAGGGCCACATGTGGCCTTGAAGTTGCAAGTTCCCCACCCCTGCTTTAGGATATGTTTACTTAAGATATATATTGATATAACCATGGTAAGGCTGGCCCTGCCTTAACTAAGGAAATTGAAAGGAATTTTAAGATTTTAAAATAAGAAACAATCTTAGAAACCACCTACTAGCCCAACTCCTTCATTTTACAAATGTAGAAACTGAGACCAAGAGAGAAATGATTTGCCTGTAAGTCATAAAGGACCAAGTGGTGGGTCCCTCATACATGATCATACATAGGTGCCTACCTGAGAGGGTCTTTATGACAAAGGGGTGGGGGAGAGAGTGTGAGAATATAATAAGTTATATAAGAAAAGGAAAGGAGGGGAGGAGGGAAAGATCACCAAAACATTTTACATAGGAGGCCAGAGTGGAATTTAAAGGGGAATACAGACAAGCCGGCTAACATTGGTACCACCATGTTTCATTTAATGTATATTTAAAGGGACAAGCTATATGTAGGAGATTCGCTAGTTTTAAGTACAATCTCCATTTTCTGGCCTTTGTGTATGGAAATGTGTGTATTTGCTGATTTTCTAGTTCGTAATAAAAAAATATTAAAGGAAAAAAAAAATAAAGGACCAAGTGGGAAGACCAGGACCAGAACGCCAGTATCCTGACTCCCAAGTTTTGCCATGCCCTGGATAACTAGCAAGATATTCTGTCTCTAACTAAAGCCCCATTTCCATCTCTTCCCAGTTAGTTTAAGTTATCTTTCCATACATCACTTCACAGGCAACTTTAAAAGTGCAAATATCATCAAAAACTATAAAAGTTTGCACAAATTCATTCACTATGGACCTGAGATTCTAAATTCTTGTTCTTATTTCTGACTGCTAGATTTCAACCTAGGAACATACATTGAGAGGTGGAAGGGTCCTTAAAAGGTGATCAAATCCAACCCCATCCTTTTACATAGGAGGATTTTACGTGCAGAGGCTAGAGAGTACCATTCGGAGAGCAGTGAGATTCACTCACCTGTTATGTCTGTCCCCTGCATCATCACAAAATCCCTGGCTTATCCTCAAATCCTGTCTCACTTCACTAACTCTCCCACATCCTTCTACTCGATGGCTAAGCCCTGCAGGACAGATGTCAAACAATACCCCAAATATGAGGATATTGCATTGTTAGGGTACGAAGTCAAGTCTATCAATATCCCAGGGAAAATAATTAATAGGAGCATAGGATTAGAGCTGAAAAAGATCTTAAGAGTACATCTAGTCCAAGCCCCTCCATTTACAGCTCCGGAAACTGAGGCTAAGAGAGGTAACCCAACTTGTACAAAGTCACACAGGAAATCAGTGGCAGAACCAGGATTCCAACCCAGATCATCTACTACAAAGCGAAGTCTCTTACTACTGTACCCCAATACCAGTGGCTTCAGTAATGCTTGCTATATTCACTCTCTTCTATCCCTATCACCAACCTCCATCTTACACCCCAGCCCCTCAAGGACCTCTTGTCTTGTCAAAGACCTCTTGATCGTGTAATCTTCCAGTTGGCAGGTGGAAAAGCTATATTTTAAAACTCTGGTTAAGTGGATGTTGAAACCTAGCCTCATCTTAAAACTACATACAGACACCTCACATGTGAGTACCAGAGTCACACCAGTTTCTAAGCACTTTAACAGAGCCTGGAATAAAAAAGTTAGGAGATAGATAGACAGACAGACAGATAGATAGATAGACAAACAGACAGACAGATAGACATATAGACAGACAGACAGAGAGATCGATAGACAGACAGATTGATAGACAGACAGACAGATCGATAGACAGACAGACAGACAGACAGATAGATAGATAGAGATGTCCCAATGTCATATCCCTCCCAAGGCCCCAATTCCTCTGCTAAGTGACAAAAGACAAATGTTTTGTAACTAGATTGCTCAGCAGAAGTCAATTCACACCATTACTCACTAAGCAAATATTTTTCAAAATGACCCAAGGTGCAGGAGAGAGCATCCCCATCTAGTCCCCATTTAGAACATTTCAGTTTGTAGGAGTATCTTTCCATTTCTTACAGTGGCACCATCTCTCATCAGAAAACATGCCACTGGAAAAGGCTGGCAGGCAAAATCCCTCCTGCTTTCTCCCCTCCCAAAAGGGACATACAGCAGTTATTTTTTAGTTTGGAACAGAAGAACTTTGGCTAAAACCTGCCAGTAATGTCACAAAGCAGTGCAGCTGTTTCCTGATCTGTAACTGATGGGACTGAAGTAGATGGCCTCTCAGGTAGGTACCTTCTGGCTCTAAGTTCATGATTTTAAGTGGATAGGGCTTATGAAAATAATCTTTCTACTTCTACAAAAGCTCTTTGATTCTCCAAAGTGGGGGGAAAAACCTACCACCAGGGAAAACACATTAACTTTTCAGATACATCTCTGGGGGCCTGTTTTGAAGAAGGATGTTTCCATATCTACCTTCACTAGGGTACCTGTGTCCATCCCTCATATATGCCTAACCCCCACTTCACACTTTAGATTAGGTCACATATTGTAAGGCAGAGACAGTCAACCAAGTCATTTCAGCAGCACTGCTCAAGACCGTAGAGCTGGAAGTGACTTTATTTGTTTGTGAGACTACGGTTCCCTATCTCACCCATATTAGAAGTGCATCATGGACCCAATCCCACAGCAGGTTGGCATGGAAGCTTCAAACTACTTCATTCTTCTGCCCTGGGACTATTCATACCCCCTAAAGAAGCCCAATTGCAGATTGGGCATGTCTCACTCCTCTCCAGCCCAGACTTTCCCTATCATGGCCCCACACCAGGTACCTTCATTCCCTACTCTACCCCTTTACAGCTGCTTTTTATGATCAGTCTTCTCTCATTAGAATATAAGTTCTTTGAGGGCAGAGACTGTCTTTCTGCTTATATTTGTATTCTCAGCACTTGGCACAATGCCTGGCACGTCATAAGCACTTAGTATTTGTTGACTGTAGTTTTAGGCAGCCTGGTGGCCTCCCCTTTCCTGGGGGCTCACCATAGCAGTGGCTTACTAGACCAAACTATGGGATTAGCTTTATCCAAACTGCAGCTCAGAATTCCCAGCTCCAAGTGATCCACCAGACTTAGCCTCCCCAGCATCATGGACTATAGGCATGTACCGCCATGTCTAGAAGATGGAACATTTAATGCCTGCCAACACAAAAGCCTATTGCCAGAGGCTCCTTTCCTTCATAGACTCTACCCAAGCTCAGTCATCATGGACTCATGATGGGAAAGGGAAGGAAGCAGGTAAAGGGAACAAATGTGGCAGCATTTGAAGCCAGCTTAAGACTCCTGTTTATTTTATCGTGTTTGCCAAACACAAACATTGAGGGCAAGGCCAGTACTTACACATGGATGAAAAATGAATGGGGGATTCATTCCTCTATCCAGAATGAATCAAAAGGTCTGCAGCTGCAGCAACAGAACCCTGCTCCCATGTAAGCCCACTTTGGACATAGGACTTTCTAGCCTTCTAGTTCCCGCATTCCCCTCAGGGTAAAATGTTGCATCCATTAGTTTAGGTTAGGCCTGCCTTGGAAAATTTAGGCATTTCCTCAGGGCAAGAGAAGAGACCCTTTCCAAGGGTCGAGAAGAGAGAAAAGGGGGAGGGGGCTTCATTATTTGCCAGCAAAGCTGCATGGGGAATAAACATCTTGGGAACGGGCCCAGTCTCCCTGTGTAAAAGTCCAAAGCTTTCTTAGTGCCTAATGGAAAGGAATCAGCATTACAGTGATCACTCAGAAAATTCACTCGTTTCATATTGGCAGTTGAAAAGTCTGATGATGAATCTGGTCGTCTAGTTTAATGGGCTTAAAAAAACCAATTTGATTATGCCAATTATAGCATGGGTTCCTACAAAGTTCCACTTGAATGCAAAACCACCAAACTTCTTATGAAGTCAAAGGGATTTACCACTTCTGCCCTCTAGCACAGTGATTTACAAGAACTGGCTACCAAGCTATTAAGCTTAATGCCTTCTGTGCTTTCTGGGAAGCCAGAATGGTGCAGAAGAAATAGCATCCTACTTGGGGAAGAAATAAACATGTATATCTTGCTTCCTAGGAGCGAAGCACCATGCTAAGTGCTTTACAAATATTACCTCATTCCATCCTCAAAACCACCTGATGAGGTAGATGCTGTTATTATATGCATTTTCCAGGTAAGGAAACTGAGGTTGAGTGACTTGCCCAGCATCACACAACTGGCAAGTGTCTGAGGCCAGATTTATGCTTGGGTCTGGCTCTTCCTGACTCCGGGCCCATTGCTCCACACACACACACACACACACACACACACACACATACGTTTATATATACATATATGTGAGTTGTCACTATTGTTATTAATGACAACACAAGTCTATCTATAAGGAAGAGAGGGCTTTGAAAAATGGCAAAGCACTACATAAATATAAATTATTTATGCAGCTGAGAAGATTGTTCAGTCATTTTCATTTATGTCCAACTCTTCATGACCTTATTTGGGGTTTTCTTGGCAAAGATATTGGAGTGGTTCGCTATGTCCTTCTGCAGCACATTTGACAGATGAGGAAACTGAGGCAAACAAGGTTAAGTGACTTGTCCAGGGTCACACAGCTAGTAAGTATCTGAGGTTGGATTTGAACTCAGATCTTTACAGATGAGGAAACCAAGGCACACAGGGTTAAGTGACTTGACCAGTCACACAGCTAGTAAGTGTCTGAGGCCAGATTTGAACTCAAGAAGTCCTGTCTCCAGGCCCAGTGCTCTATCCAATGTGCCACTTAGCTGCCCCAGCTGAAAAGATAACATGATACATATTGGAAAGAGTGAAAGATTTAGGAGTTGGGGACCTGAGTTCAAATCCCACCTCTTATATGTCAGACATTTAACCTCTTTACTTGAATTTCCTCATCAGTAAAATGGGGATAGTAATGCTCATGTTACCTACCTCACAAAAGTTTTGTGAGGCTCAAATGAAATACTATACATAAAATGCTTGGCAAACTTTAAAGCGCGATATCTGTTAATTGCTTGGTCATAATGAGATCTGTTGCATAGTGTATGATGTAGGACAGGGCACTGCTGCTTAACAGTTTGACCCTGGGTATCTCAATGCATTTCTCTGGCCCCAAGTCACCTCATTTCTTATCCAAGTTTTACAGATAACCAATCATCTTACATTATAAATCAAAGGCTCACAGAGGTGAAATGACTTAAGCTGCCCAAGGTCACGCAGGTAACAAGTAACAGAGAAGGGATTCGATCTTGGGTCTTGTGAGTCCAAGTTGAGCACTCATTTCCAGGCACCATGTTGTCTAATTATTTTGTATGATAAATTTATAATAGACAAACAGCTTTCACATATTCTCTTTCATATGACTCTCCTAATACTACAAGGCGGTGGGATGAGTATTATATCCATTTTTGCATATGAGGAAACTGAGGCTTAGAGGTTCAGGGACTTATCCAAGATCACCAGTGACTGATAGTCATGTTTTCCAAGTTCAGCACTATTTCCAGAATGAATACCGTGTTGTTTCTGGATGACACAAGACGGAGAAGTTACAGTACTTTGAAAAATATAAAACATTTCATATTGATTTGCTGAACACCAGCTGTTTCCCCTTCAGACGCCAATAGAATGTTAAGTTCCTTGAGGACAAAGTCTATTTCATTTTTTTTTCTTACCAGCTTAAGTGCCTAATAATGTTTGACACACAGTAGGTACTTGATAAATGCTTGTCACATAAACAAAATAAATATCACACACACCTAAAATTTGGGTGGTATTATTTTATTATTTTTGTTACATTTTTTTCTTCTTGGAGAAGCCACAAGGCTATCACATATTTTGGTTAGTCTGGGGGAATGAACCTTGGTTTGGAGTCTTCACTCTGGCACTAGTTATGTGACCTTGAATAAGTCATTTCACAAGTTCACTATGAACTGATGCAGTATGAAATAAGAACTCAGAGAACAATTTATACAATGACCACAATGATGTAAAGAGAGACAATTTTGAAAGATTCTGGAATTCTAGTCCAAAGATTGTGGTCATTTATGACTTCAGAGGACTGATGATGAAGCATGCCTCCCACCTCCTAGAAGACAGGTGACTACAGATGCAGAATGAGGCATGCATTTTTAGACACATTCTGTTAGTGTGCTTTGATAGACTATACTTACTTGATTCACAGAATGACTTCTACTGAGGTCATAGGTCATCTATTCAAAAATGGAAAGCACCTCACAGAACCTCTAGGTCAACCTCTTCACATTACAGATAAGGAAACTGAGGCCCAGGAAGGTTCAATGACTTGCCTAAGGTCACAAAGAGTAACACAGGTGAGATTTGAACCCAGGTTTTCTTACTTTGGGCATAGTGGATAGAACACCAGGATTGGAGTCAAGAGGACCTGAGTTAAAATTCAGCCTCAGATACTTACTGGCTGTGTGACCCTGGGCAAGGCACTTAACCCGCTTTGCCTCAGTTTCTTCATCTGTAAAATGATTTGGAGAAAGAAATGGCACTCTGCTTCAGCATTCTGGCCAAGAAAAGCACAAATGGGATCACAAAGAGTCAGATAAGACTGAAAAGACTAAGCAATGGTCATTCCTTGCTTTAGAGCCCCAGTGTTCTTTCCATTGAGGGGGAAGAAACAGGAGACAAAAAGGAAAAAGAAGAGGAAGAGAAAGAGAGAGGAAAGACAAAGAAAAGGAAAGTGAGAAAGAGAAATGCCAAGAAACAAAGAAAAAAGAAAAACCTTCAATAAAACATTTTTTAAAAGTTCAGAGACACAAATAGAGCAATTCTGTTACTATCCTGTCAAGTTTAATATTTTTTTAAAAAAGATATTTGATAGAAGTTTTCACCTTTTCATACACTTTTTTTTGCTTTTCATATTTCAGAGTGTTTGTTAATTTGTTAAGTTTGCTAAATTCATAATAAAAGAAAAAAAGTTTTTGTAATCCCATCACTTCTTTAGCAAACTGGTCTAGATAACTTTTAAGGCTCTTCCCAGCTCTGATACTTTAAGATCATCTGGTTAGAACACACAGAAAAGAGGCAGCCTACCCTCAGCCTTTTAACAATTCAGATCCTGGATATGACGTTAATGATGGCCTCTTCCAAGCTTATCAATGAATCTGACAAGGAGCCTTGTATGAGAAGGTACTCCCTCTTGACAAATGGGCATCCTGAGGTACAGAGATGCTAGGTAATCAACCCCATTAAAAGAGAGCAAACTCATTGGGGGTTGGGGTGGGGTTCAGGTTTTAAGGTCTTATAATTACACTTGCTATTTTCTACCAAGTTCAAAGTTTGGTAGCCACTGATAGCAAAGTAAAGTATTTTCATTTTAAATTGATCAAATGGATTTAAATTCAAATTTAAATTAAATTAAAATCAAAATGATTTAAATTGACTAAAGTTTCTAAGACTTCCTGACCCTTTTCATTATTGGAAGCAGTGTGGTACAGGGGAAAGAACACAGGTATTGGAGTCAAAGGATTTGTGTTCGAATTCCACCTCTGAAGCTTACTACCTGAGTAATCTTGAACAAAACAACTAACCTCCTTTGGTCTCAGTTTCTTCATCTGTAAGGTGAAGGAGCTGGGACTAGATGGCCACTGAGGTCCCTTCTAGCTTTAGATCTGTGATGTCATGGGTCCTTCTCAAGCCTACCTTATCTGACTCATTTCAAGATAAGCTCCTGGAGATCAATGAACAGGTCCTGCTCCTGTTGTGTCATACTTGGCACTAAGGTCACATTGAACACCTAAATGCCAGCAGAAACTCACAAGTCTTGTTTGTCCTTTCTCCCGAGTTACAGGAGAAACAATCATGATGGTGGAAAAGGCATTAGACTAAAGAGTCACTCATTTCAACAGCTGTTATTAGTCAACTGCTGTGTGCAAGGCACAGTGCTAGGTCCCCTGAGCTTACAGGAGCTTACAATCTAAGCGAAGCTCATGGGAAAGGCAGATAGTTGGAAGTAAATGTGACTTTGGTCTCAAAGGGATGTGAGTTCCAATACTTTTGTGATATTGAGCAAGGCACTTGAGCTGTCTCAGTTTCTCATCTAGATAATGAAAGTCTAGAGTCCTCTCTGTATTTGCCAAATTCTGGCTTATCATAATATCTTAGCATATAAATGCAGAAAGATACATACAAATGAGAAAGTAGAGGATGGAACCATCACTTTGAGTAGGGGCAGGAGGAGGAAGAGACAGAGGACTCTAAGTAGGATGTGTCTTACAGCTTCAAAAAAATTTTTAATGCAATATAAGCTCAGAAACTTAGCACTGAACATCACTATAAAAATAAACTTGCATATTAACCATTTACATTTCTGTTATTACTCTATGCATTGAAATTATCATAGCAACGTTTCAGTCACTACTCCTACTCAAAACTTAACACATAGACTCTGTTTGGTGTTTAATTTTTTTCCAGTAGTGTACAGATACGTCGATTTAATATAAACACAGGTGGCAAGACAGACAGATCTTCCCAATGAGACACTTGGTGAAATTCATATTTTTGTTACCCAAAAAGCCAACCTGTGCTCCAGGGTCTCTTCCCTTCTCCCCCATCAAGACCTGGTAAATATAAAATTGCTCTTTAAAAATAGTCTAAAGCATTCTCCTCCTCCTTTAGCTATTATGTTGTCATTTTTAAAAGTTAAGGCACTTTGTTAGAAACATGAAAATATCATCCTTGTGGCAGCTAGTTAGCACACTGGATAGAGTGCTAGGTCTAGAGCCAGACTCATCTTCCCAAGTTCAAATCCAGTCTCGGACCCTTACTAGCTGTGTGACCCTGGGCAAGTCACTTAACACTGTTTCCTTCAGTTTCTTCATCTGTAAAATGAGCTGGACAAGGAAATGGCAAAACACTCCAGCATCTTTACCAAGAAAACCCCAAATGGGGCGATGAAGAGTCAGACACAACCGAAATGACCAAACAGCACTGAGTAACAAATAAATAAATAAATGAATAGATGGATGGATGGATGGATGGATAGATGAATGAATGAATAAATGAAGGCAGCTGAAAATAGGATATAGTGGATAGAGTATGGGATTTGGACTTAAGAGAGTTGAATCTGAACCAATTAACCCAGTTCTTACTACCAAATGATCTTGGGCTAGTCACATCCCTAATCTGGCCTCAGTTTCCTCAACTGTAAAATGAGGGGGTTGAACTAGATTATCAAGGTTCTTCCCAATTCTGTATCTCATTAAAGTCTGGTCAACATGAATTTTAGAATGTTCAAAATAAAGTGACCTTAAAGATTATCTAGTTCAATATTTTCATTTTATAATTAGAAAACTGAGGCCCACACAGATGAAATGATCTGTCCATGGTAGTTTAACTAGTGAGTGGCAGAATCAGAATTAAAATTCAAGTTTTCTTACCCCTGGTCCTTTGCTGTTGTTGTTTTTTTCCTTTATTACTCCACTGAGGAAATATAAACTGTGTGGGCAAATGTTTAAAATCTCTTAAAACTGCAATGAATTGGTGCTAAGTTACAATGTTCTAACTCTGCTACTCTGCGCAATAATTTTACTCATAGATCTGTCAAATCATCATAAAAATAGCAATGAAATAAAGAATATTCACCACTTCAAATTAATATAGTACCTATTATTTAGAAGATATTGAAGAATCAACTGATAAGGGTTCAAACATCAGCTCTGCCACTTGCCACCTGTATGACCTTGAGGGGATGGAATACTGTCTCTTCCAACTCCTAAATCTATGATCTATAGGAGGCAGGCAGTACATGCATGATGATCCTCATCTTACAGACTGGAAAACTAAAGTTCAAAATGCTTTTGTTTCAGAAGTCTCATGCACAATATGTTTTGAACTTTTCAAAGTATCCTCAAGTGGTAGGTTATCCATCAAAAAATTTTGAGGATGCAGTTTTTTGCTTTAAAGATCAGCAAAGTCCTGGTAACTAGGAGGACAGAAATGTCTTGCCCACAACTAAGAAAACCAGGAGGGGAACAGAAAAGACTTCACTCAGAATTTAAATGTAGTTCCTTGAAAACTGCCATGCTCAGTCTTCCTGACATTTCAAGTCTGAGAGGACACACCACTACCATTTTAGTGACATGTGAAACCTCTTCCATCGTACTCAATCTGAGAATCAAATATCCCCAAATCGTGGGATTGCTTCCCCCTGCTCCCCCCACCACACTATTTTATAAGTTAGAATGTTAAAGTTGGAAGAGACCTTAGGGGACCTTGTATTCCAAACCTTTTCATTTGCAGAGAAGGAAACTGAGGCCCCCAATGACTCATCCAAGGTCATGAAGTTTTTGAGCAACAGATTCTAAGATCCATGTCACTTGACTCCCAATCCAGTGGCTCTTTTCACTCTAAGACATTATCTTCCCTTGAATTTTAAATACAGCTGATCTTTCACTCTCAAAGTTAAGTAAAAATTCAATAGGCATTTAAGAAAAGGAGAAATATGGTGGGGCAGGGGTGGGGGAGGGGAGAATTACATTATCTTTTCTTTCCTAGTTTAAGTATTTCAAGTGACTTTCACTTGATTTACCTAGAGCCTCATTCAACACCTCCCTAGTTCAGAAACACAGAACTGTCTCCTTGGATCTTTCATTAGCAAACTAAGATTCAAGGAGGTGAGTAAAGTGGGGCCAGCTGAATAATTACATGGAATGAGAGATCTTGTGAAAAGTCAAGCAGAAGTCTGAGAGTACTAAATTCCATCCTTCAGTTGTTTTCCATTGACCAGCACTTTTTTTAAACCCAGCTTCACTGACTGAAACAATTCTGATGCATTTAACCCCGTGCACCAACACAGGTTTCAAAAATGAGAACCTAGAGTTTATCTACCCCAATACGGAAGAGGATAGAAAAGGTTCATTAGGGCTACTAACAGAAAAAAAGTTCTCTCCTTCTCCCCCACCCCCAATTACACACACACCACCGAATGCACTCTACCATAGCAACTGCAAGGATCTAGGATCAAAGCAGCCCATGGTGGCCCAGCTCTGAGCCTTTCAGGAAAAGGAGACAGCAAGACTGCCTCTGCTATAGCAAGGGAAAGACTGCCTTGAAGCCTGACTCTTGTTTTCTAATCCAGGCCAGTAGAGGAAGGGGAGTGAGGGGAGGTGGGGGGGAAGCGACAGTTCTCTGAAACCCTGGCCCCTTGCCCGGAGCTCCCCACTTTCCCTACAGCAAGGGACAAAAGGTAAAGAAATACTAAGAAATGTGGAGATTAATGACTAGGAAAGAGAAGAAATTCATGGATTTGACCTCCAATTCTAGCCCCCTCAACCCTAACCTAACCCATAGCACCCCTTCCCCAGGGTCTCCGAGAGAGGGGAATATGCAGGGTAAAAGCATTCGTTTTCGTACAGGGTTGTTTTGGGGGGGCTGAAGGCAAAGGGCCAAGGTAATTAAGGTCCTAAATCCAGACACGCGCCAGAAGCAGGTGCAGCAGACCGAGGGACTGCACCAGCTTGAAAGAATCCCAGCCCGCTGCCCGTAAATAGGAGGGGAGGGGCGGAAAGCCAACCGGAGAGAGAAGGAAGAGCTCATCTTCCTTTTTGTGTCTCGTTCCCCCTCCCCCTATTCCGAGCTCTAATGCGGTGGCTGGAACTTTATCGGTTCCTTGGGATGGGTCTAAGGTTTTCAGGAGCAGAGAACCAGCCTGAGGTATGGGGGGAGGAGGGAGAAGAAGGCTAGGGCAGGACCCGAGAGAAGACGGGCTGACAGTGGCGCCCTGCTCCGGAATGCAGGGTTCCTATGCACATGGGCGCTCTCTCTCGTTCCTTCTCCTTCCCCTACTGCGGTAGCATCCCGACATGACACTGCAGCTGGAACAAAAGCTGCGGCGGCCGCGCTGCCCGCAGAAGAGCTAGCTCCCACCCCGGCTCCCCGCACCGCAGAATCTGGCCCAGGGGCCCGGGGCACACCTGGGGACCCGGAAGGGAGCGAGGCAGACTTGAAGCTTCTCCGCAGGGAATGGTGGTCAACCTAGGGATGGGCAGTCGGAGATGGCTGCCTAAACCTACACCGCTTAGCTCCCCCCCACCACCCAGTAAAACTGCGTGATTTTTTTTTGCCTTAGTCCCCCAAAGTCCGGCCTGGCAGAGTTCCCCAAAGGGCGGCCCTCCGACCTATTCCCCCGCCTTTGCAGGCCCCCGCCACTCCAGGCTTCCATCCACCCTCATGAATGCATCCTCTCTTCCAGGGCAGGTGTCCTAGGGCCTCATGCCCCGCTGGCCCAGAGGCGCCAGGGCTTGGGATCTGAGAGATTGGGAGGGCGCGTAGGAAGGAGGAAGCCACCCCTCAACGGGTCACCCACACTCTCCGGGCGTTCTATGCCTTTACCGCCTCCGCCTCCCCAATCCCGCCAAGAGCTTCACTTACCAGGAAGAAGGAGCGGGTGATCATTGCGGCTCTGGGTCTGCTGGCGATCCAGCTGGAAGAAGAGGCGAAGCTGGAGCAGCGCCGGCCGGCGGCAGTGCTGCTCGCAGAAGCCCCCATGGATGGTCCGGGGGCTCGCAGAGGAGCCTGTGGCCCGCTGCCCCGCGGCAGCTACACTCCCTAGCTGCCTCTGCCCAGCGCCACATCCACCGCTGTCTCCGGGGCCAGGAGCCCATCTAACTCAGATGCTCCATAGAGACTGCGGCAGGAGAAGAGGTGGAAGAGAGCGGCAGAAGTGGGTTTGGGTGGCTTTCAGCACCTGCCCAGCGGTGCAGCAGCCAAGGGGAGGAGAGGCAGCCGCTGCAGCAGCCGTAGCCTGCCTTTCCTCGCCTCCGAAACCGGCTGCGAATAACCAGGGAGAAGGGCTGGGTGCAGGAGAACGAACGAGCAACTTCCCATAGCGAACCCTCAGTCCAAGGCTAACAACCCCCTCCTCCGCCTCTGAAACCAGCCGGCTAGGGAATGAGCTAGGGCGGCAGCCCGGGCAAAGATACACACGTGGTGGAAGAGAAGGGGGCGGGTGTACTGCCCTTTGTGATGTCACAAAGAGGCGGAGATAAATCCCTTTGTGTAGTTAGAAAGAAGGAGGGTTCCAGGTGTAAAGGGGGGAGGGAAATGTTGCCCCTTGGCGTTCTCTTCGGGAATTACAGCCGAGTTTTCTTAACTAGGGGAATAGATTTGCTAATTTCATGGTGTCTACACACTCCTGCCCCATATTTTCCTCGTAGTTTTCTCTTAGAGTGACTGGGCGGTAAATATTCCACAGAATACATGTCTTGTGCAGGTTACTGGCATTCTGGATGCAACGACATTTAGGAGCAAGGTGGCAAAATGGCCACCTTGTAGTCATGAAAATCTCAGTTCAAATCCTACCTGAGACAAGTCCCAGCTGTGTGAACCTGAGTGAGTCACCTTCTGAGCCCCAGCTTGGTCTGTAATATGAGGATAATAATGTCACCTAACTTACGTAGTTGTGAAAATTAAATAAGAAACACATCGAAAATGCTTTGCAATCCTTAAAACGTTATATAAATGCTAGCTATTATTATTAATACAAAGTATTTCATGGAGGAACTATGCATATACTTTATTTTTAGATTAAATTAAATTGTTACATTTTAAGTTCTGAACTGTCTCCTTCCCTCCCCACCCCAGAAACCTGAGAAGGCTGCCAATTCACACACACACTTATGAATATATGTATATGTATACTGTGCATGTTTATATTTATCACATTTTTCTCTGGAGATAGATGACTTTTTCCTTCATACTTTCTTTGTAGTTCATTTGGGTCTCCCACTGCATCCAGGGCTATCTCCAGTTGTCCTGATCTATATCTTGCCACTGGACCCAGTTGGCTCTGGAGGAGAAAATGAGGCTGGTGACTTTGCACAGCTGTCACTCATTTAAATCCAATTCCCTTGCAAGTCCTGGTATCACCTCCCTGATGTCATGATCCTCTTTAAAAAAAAAGTCAAACAACAATAGTTCATTTGAGTATTTATAATACTTGGAATAACTTAGCCATTCACATTTGTTCTTAGGAAAATATTGCTATTATCTGCATACAATGTTCTCCTGGTTCTGCTTATTTCGCTCTTCATTATTTCATGTGAGTTCTTCCATGTTTTTCTAAAGTCAACTAGCTCATCATTTCTTGCAGCACAGTAGTAATAGCCCACATGCATATACTTTAAAGAGAAGCTCTGCTTTGGGGGAAAGAATATAACTGTGTGTGGAGCTCAACTTGGAGCTGGTCTCAGTAAAACTAAGTGGATATGGAATACGGCAAGAGGAAGTAACTGACTAGCCTTGTGACATTCGGCAAATCACTTCTCTTTGCTGGAGTTTCTATGTTTCTTCAACAATGAGATGGCACTGAATGATCTCTCAAGATTCTTTCCAACTCAACCATTCAGATATTCTGTGACTAACGATATTGTTTACACCTCCATAGATTCTTATGATTGTTAGAGACCACGTCTATGCAAAACATGTTATAATAATGGCATCCCAGCAGTCAGCATGGAGCATAGAAACATAAGGGCAACTTTGGGGAGGGGAGTGACCTCCAAAATAGAGTAATATGCCCTGCCTTTTCTGGTACTGTAGGGTTGTTTCTGATACTACAATCTTGGTTCATAGTGTCATAGATTTAGAAGTGAAAGGTACCTTAGAGGCCATTTATTCCAATCGTACATTGTATAAATGAGGAAATTGGGGCCAAGAGAGATGCAGGGACTTCTCCAAGATTAGAGGAAGTAAGGGGCAGAACAGGGTCCTCTGAGACCTTAAATCCAGTGCTTTGTCCCTTGATTCTTCCCTGTCTTGGTCAGAAATAACCCTGGGATCCATCTTAGTATTTCACCATGTGAGGGGTTACTTCTGAAGGCTATGGTAAAGCTTCTGATACCGAGGGGTTCCAGATGGCCTGGCTTTCTGTTGTCTCCTACACTAACTTAAATCTATTCTTCATTGTCAGTTTGTCAGCTTCAAGGCAGAAGACTAGATTGGATTCTATTCCTGGAGATTGTCTATAAAGGCACATGGAGCCAACTGCTCAATTTACTTGTTAATTAAAATATTGTTCTGACTTATGCTCTGTTGCTCCCTTTGGAAAACTCTGAAACTCAATTCAGAGACTGACTCCAACCCTTTTTCTCAAAAGACTCAACCAATTAATGACAGGAATATCTGCAAAGATTAAAAAATCAAGGCTTTATTGAAATGGGGAGGGGGGAAGTCACTGGTTTTATAAGTGAGCCATATTTCAACCCCCCAAATAATATAAGGCCCCCAAACATAATCTCTGGCAAATTTCACAAAGACTTCTAAAAATATTGTCAAAATCCATAGTATTTATTGTCTTTTTAGTGAAAAAGGAGGCAGTAGGTTAAGGGATTTAGAGTTTAATTTGCCTCATTAAGTATGGGCTAGAAATCATAATGAATAAAGGATTCAGAGAATGTCTACATGCACTGCTGATTTGACAATTTTGACTGAAATTGAAATGGCTGATCAAGTCTATCCAAAAAAAATCCAGTTAATGTGAAAAGAAATTAGTCAGTTCTCCCACCCCACCCCAATCTTTTAGAATGAATAGACTGGCTGATTGAATCGATTAGGCAGTTTAATCAAAATACACAACTTCATGTCAGAAACATCTTTTCTCAAACTGAGGTCTATAACTCCCTTGTTTCATCAGCTTTAGAGCTAGCCGTTATCTATTCCACAGAGGAAACTGAATCCCCAAGAGGGGAAAATGAATTGTCCAGGGTCACACAGGTAGTGTAAGAGGCAGAGCTTGAACCATGACATTTGAACCATAAATTTAAACTATGACACCTTTTCTCTAGATAAACTCAGATAATTTCACTCTATGGTTCTCTCTTCAGTTTTCAGAATCTGGACATACAACTCTAGACCAACACTAGGCTAACTAGACCAATACAAGAGGCAGAATTTGAACAAATCTAAGGAGACTATATATCCCCAATACTACCAATATACATGACTGCCTATACCAACAACTCCCAAAGGTACTGAAATCTGGAGGGTAACTTGTAGGTAATGAGATAGGACTTTACTGCACCTCCATATTCAGTGTGAGGTTTTGTAGAGAGGGGGCTAGGCCAGTGTCATCTAAAATGCAAGGTCCAGAAAAAGTTAGGTAAGCTAAAGCCAGGTCACTGAAAAATTGCAGTTGGGAGTGTTTGGGCAGTGATGGGGACTGTGGGCTGCCTAAGCCCTTGGAAGAAAGGGAGAACTATTAAATCCCATCCAGTCAGTAATCATGGAAGGATTAGCCACTCGCTGTTTGAGAAGTAAGGTGAGCTAAGGTTGGGCTGCCCTCCAACTTCAGCTCCAAAAGGGTATGCAGAAAATTGAGCAGATGAGGATCCAAGCAATTTTATGCCCCCAAACAAGACTACAGTGGAGGAGGGAATCCTTCACAAAGTTCCAGACCCTGATCTAAGTGAAAAGGAGAAATAGCAAATGGATCTTTAAATCAAGTAGGTAGAATCAAAAGCCCTCCAAAGAGCCAAAATCTGACACCAAAAAGGTGATAAAGTCACTTCCAGTCAAGCAAGAGAGCTCCAGCAATTGCTATTTGATGATTCTTGACTCAGAAGCTTCCCTGGAAAGACACAGAGTTGAAGGAAGACTGTGGAGTCAGGCTTCACATCTAGGCTTCTCAGAAATCTGGCTTTGTGTATAAAGTGGGAGCAAGGCAATCATTTCTAAGTCTAATTTCTGTCCTCCCAAAATTATATAGTTAGACTGCTTTGTTTACTTATTTTCTTCAACAATCCACAGGGGAAAATCCAACCGATAAAAAACAACTACTTGCCAAGATCAGGAGCTCCCAACCTGGGGTACATATACTTCCATTTAATATAAGAAACTTGTCAATGAATATGGGTAAGATTTGATACATAACCAATGAAATCAATTATTCTTTTTATTTTATTTTTATGTACAGGTAAACTCTAGGATTTATTTCTTTCTGCACTGAATAGGAAACATGGAATGATTTGCTAAAAATCGGAAGATACAGAAACCAAAAATTGGTTGGGAACCCCTGGTCTATATTATGACATGGAGCTGGACAAAAAATCTATTGAATTAGATTGCCAATACTATACCTCATAATCTCATACATATATCTTTTTAGATGGACAATGAATTGGATGGAGAATTTAATAGAACAGAAAAAAACTGGATCATATTTGGGAAACCACATAACACTTTCAATGATCCCAAGGTTCCCTGTGACATACACACACACAAAAAACCTTATATTTTAATACCAATACTCTTTTGGAGATGCTGTTATTATTTCTATAGATCAATGGTTCTCAAACTTTTTGTTCTCAGGATCCCTTCACATTTTTAAAAATTATTGAGGATTCCTCGAAGAGGTTTAGTTTATGCAGATAATATCTATCAATGTTTACTACAGTGGAAATTAAAATATTTTAGTACTATTATGAAAATAGTTTTGACTTTGGGGACTCCAAGAAGCCCCCATATCATACTTTGAAAACCATTGTAGAAAGACCACATGAAAGAAAGACCACATCATGAAACACCACAATCTTCAAAGCATCAAAGTTTTGGGTGGCTTAAAAAGACACATGGTAGATATAAGTTTGCTATGAAATACTGCCAACAATCATTTGCATGGAAGATGCAGAATAAAAAAAATCTGTGATTTTATCAGGAAGGGAATTCCCAGTGAAAGAACTCACTTCACCTTTGTAACTTAGTAAATAAGTTCTAGAGAACAACATGAAGCACGGTTAAATGATTTGCCTAAGATTGAAAAGACATTGGAACAGAGACAACATCTGAACATGTCTTCCTGACTCCAAGCCTAGGACTTTACTAGAGTACATCATGCTGCCTCTGCAACAAGGGTATTTAACCTGGGATCTGTGAACTTGTATTTATTACTAATATTTTGATGGTTGAATTCCTTTTTTAAAAATATATTTATTTATTTATTTAGATTTTGAGTTTTAAGCTGTCTTCCTCCCTACCAACTCTGCACTAGAGAAGGCCAACATTTGACACAGATAGATATATAGATATAGATACACATACACACACATATGTATATGTATATAATATGTGTGTGTGTGTGTGTGTGTGTGTGAGAGAGAGAGAGAGAGAGAGAGAGAGAGAGAGAGAGAGAGAGAGGGAGAGAGAGGAGCAGGAGAGGGAGAGTATAAAATATATGCTTCCATTTATCAGTTCTTTTTCTGAAAGTGTATAGCATCTTCTTTCATAGTTTGTAGTTACTCAAAATTTCTTAGTCACTCACAGTTACCAGTAACTGTATTCCAATATAATTTATTTCCTTTGTAATCCTGTATGTTTTATTTTATACATTTAAAAACATAATTCTGAAAAGGAGTCCATTAGCTTCACCAGAATGTCAAATGGGTCCCTGACACAGAGCAGTTAAGAACCCTTGCTCCACAGCTTGAAAGATATTCAGGAAATACATAATCTGAAAAGTAGGTTGACTGGTCCTATAGCAAGTGTGAGACATAAACGAACATTAGCTTGAGCGCTACACTGGTACCAACAGAATTTGCCATACCCCTTCACACATACCCCCTTACATCGCTGCCCCCCTTTTAAATGGATAAATTGTTTTAACATGACTGGCAAAAATCATCAAGTATGACCTTTTCCCTCCACCCCACCCCCAAAATTAAGCTGAACAAGAAAAAAGGATATTTCAGACTGACAGTACTTGTAGTCATACCTTTTTGTAATGTACTATTTCTTGATCAATCAGTAATCCTTTATTAAGTACCTACTATTTTCCAGGCCCTGTGCTAGCCACTGGGGATGTAAATACAAAAGTAAAACAGTCCTACAACCCAAAAGCAGCTTATATTAAAAGAACAAAGGCTGTGAGCTTTAATTTTAACAAGGGAATACCTACATCATCTCCTGTGTTTAGCTTCTATTTTGTTGCTGTTGTCTTCAACATTTTCACGTCAACAATATTGCTGTTAATAGTTATATTGTTTGGGGGGGGTCTTCTTTCTTGGCTCTATATCACATCACATATGTCTTCCCATATTTTTACATTTTTATCATTCCTTACAGTTACCCATAAAATGTTTAGAGATCTTGAGGCCATGGAATGGATCCTTGATGTAAGAAATCCACAAGAATAAGAATATATGGACAAGTTGCTCAAAACCTGAGAACCATCCTTGACTCTTCATTTTCATCCCCCACATCCAATCAGTTGTCAAGTCTTGTGGACTCTACATCCACAACTGCTCTCACATCCAACCCTTCTCTTCACCTCTCATGATGTAAGAGAAATCTATAAATATTTGTAATATAAGAACAAAAAAATAAAACTTTTTAAAAAAATAGTGAAGGAAAGAGAGGGTAGAAATAAGGTAAGCAAAATTCCTTTTTTAAAAGGAAAAAGAAAAGAGAGTCATTGTAGGACCTTTAAAATATACAAAGAAGGTCAGTAGGAAACATAGACAAGCAGGAAAGCTTTGAACATAGCATGTTGATTTAGTAAATAGTTGGAGGGTGATGAAAGCTGTGCGTGAAAGTGATTCACATCTGAACACTCAATCCTATTCTTCTACTGTGTTTTGTATATAGAAACGCTCATCTTTTTTGGTGTTTGTTGAGTTAAAAAGAAAATAAACGAATTCTTGGTGAATTGAATTGCACATTCAGAGGGAGTAACCACATCAAACAATTCACTAATCCAGTAAAATTTTGAAGATGTATTCCTTCATTCATTCATTATTCATTCATTCATAATTCATAAATTTATTATAATAGAATGGGAAGCTATGAGCAAAAGACATCTAATTCAGCAATTGTGGCTTCTCTAACTTTCTAATTGCATCAATTATTTTGGTCAAGGGAGGTGTTATAGAAATGAAAACTCCATTTTGATGGATAGGGAAGTACGCACAATTCTATTTCTTCCCGTGGTTTCAATAAATTTGCCTCCACACTGAATTGATAAGCACATTATTCTTCACTCATGAAGGATAACTTGAATCCAGAAGGGTTTAGAAACTTAGTTATTTAAAAATAAAATGCATAGCAGTTCTTGTGGCTCTATATAATTTCACCTTGGAAGGAATCAGAACTCAATTTGAGGAAATCACTAATCTTCCCGAACTTATTTTTCCTTCAGGATACTTTGACTTGGGTGTTTGCAGGAAGAAATCAGAAAGCAATGATGCCCACCAGAGACTTTTTTGTTGAAGTAGAGAGGAGATTAAAATATATGAACATTGGTTAATTGATGGCACAGCTAGAACTCAAGGAGCTAAAGCAAAGACAAAATCAAATGCACCTTCTCTCCTTTTTTCTCCCCAAACTCCCAAATACACTGCACATTTTTGCTTCCTTTCCCTTGCTTACCCCATTCACTCTATCTAGAGAGATTTCCCCAGCTTTTCTCTAAAATTACCTGTGTTTCAAGGACCTACTTAAGACATGCATCTTCACTTAATCCTACCTTGGCCTTATTTTCATCCTACTCTGAAATCTTCTACCACTTTATCTCTTTCATTCATTTGGCACTCATTTCATACTCTTTGGCATTGTTAGTTGAGAGGCAGCTTAATGTAGGGAATAGAGAGCTGGTCTCAGAGTCAGGGAGATCTGGGTTCAAATTCTGTCTCTGATACATATTGCGGTGTGAATAAATCAGTAAACTTCCCTTCTCAGTGTCCCCAGACAACCTTCTAAGACCAGAAGTTGCAGAACGATACCTGATCTAAAATTGCTGCAGGGGTAGAGGGAGTTTTCTTGGCCAGAATTCCCTATACCACTGAAATCATAGGTCTTGACCAAATAATAATTGCTAGTTATATTTTTGCATAAATATTTTTTCTCTCCACCTAGACTGACTGTAAGTTCAGTGACTTTTGTTTCAGCATCTTTTATTTCTTTGTGTCCCCTGGGATCTAGCACAGTGACTCTCATGGCCTCAGTATTTGTTGATTGATATGAACTTGCAAGTCACAATAGCCTCATCACATTTGGGGTTTTATTAGTTTGGAAAAAAGATTTTTGAGTTTTGGAGAAACCTATAGCTGAGCATAGAGTATAACTAATTCCTCTAAATGCAAAAGACAATGCAGAGAAAGGACTTGAAGTGATTAATCATTATTTTGAAGGACTGATGATAAAGCCTTCCTACAGTTGAGGTGGTCAATTATGGCTAAGGAATGGGGCATATTTTGTGGCCAATGGGTTGATTTTTTTTTACTTTATTGTACTTTTTCTAAAGTAAAGTTGGGAGGGGAAGGAGTCACTAGGAAGTGACAATGGTGTTTATAAAAAAAGAATTATTAAGAGTCAAGATGGTAAAGTGAAAGGTAACAACTTTGCCAGAATTTCTACGCTGACCAAAGAAAACATATATTAAAGAAAATTCTAAGTGAGAAAATCAAGGAAAAGTCAGAGTGAGTCATTTTTCCAGCTTGGAACAGCTTAGGAAGATAGGGAGATCTGTGGACATAGGAACAACGGCTGACTAGGATGATTTCTTTGTGTCCCCCAGGCTTTCACAGAATAGCAGTATAAGCAGTGTTGGACTGTGGAAGCAGTAGCAATGGTAGGGAGCAGCCCATTACCCAGAGATAGTAAGGGTACTGAACATCTGGTCAGAAAGAGATCCCAGGGGATGACTATATTAGTACTGGGAGCAGGAACAGGTGACACCTAGCAGGTCTGTCACCCATTACCCAAGTCACAGTTTCATGGCAAATAGGGTCATAAGGGCATGGTCCCTGCCTATGTAAGGAGCATAGCACAGACCAGGAGGGTAATAAACAGACCTCTTCCAAGATCACACCACCAAAAACTTGAAGACCTCCAGACTTAGCTATGAAAGTAGTAGAAGGAGATAAAAGATAGAAGCTCAAGCCAGTCATAACTCCACCAACACTGCATTAGTATCCCAATTTTCCCACATCCTTTCCAATAGTTAGCACTTTCATTTTTTGTCATATTAGCCAATCTGATTGGGAGGAGGTGATATTTAAGTGTTGTTTTCATTTGCATTTCTCTTATCAAAAGTGATTTAGAGCACTTCTTCATATGCCTGTAGACATCTTTGATTTCTTCATCTGAAAACTGCCTATTCATATCCTTTGACCACTTATAAATTGGGGAAAAGATTTTTTAAAAGAGCAAGAAAAGATTTTTTTAAATCAAATAAGAGCAGTAAAGGAAAATTGCGGGGGGGGGGGATTAAAGCTATATAAAAATTGTGAAAAGAGAATTAATAGCTTAAAGAGGCACAAACAATTACTGAAGAAAATAACTCCTTAAAAATCAGATTTGGCCAAATGTTAAAAGAGGTACAGAAAAGAAGACAGAAGGAAAAAAGTCCTTAAAACTTAGAATTGGACAAGAGGAAGCTAATGACTTTATGAGACATCAAGAAACAATCAAACAAAATCTAAAGAATGAAAAAAATAGAAGAAAATGTGAAATATCTCATTGGAAAAACAACTGACCTGGAAACTAGACCCAGGAGAGATAATTTAAGAATTATTAGACTACTTGAAAGTTATGATAAAAAAAAGAGCCTAGAAACCATCCTTCAAGAAGT
The DNA here is from genome assembly GCF_011100635.1 of Trichosurus vulpecula. Classification (NCBI taxonomy): domain Eukaryota; kingdom Metazoa; phylum Chordata; class Mammalia; order Diprotodontia; family Phalangeridae; genus Trichosurus; species Trichosurus vulpecula. The sequence goes on along the minus strand of NC_050579.1, from coordinate 235,784,208 downwards.
TATCAAGGAAAACTGCTCTGATATTCTAGAACCAATGAGTAAAATAGAAGCTGAAATAATTCACTGATCACCTCCCAAAATGAAAACTCCCAGGAATATTATAATGAAATTCCAGACCTCCCAGATCAAAGAGAAAATACTGCAAGCAGCCAAAAAAGAAAAATTCCAAATATTATGGAGCTAGAATCAGAATAACACAAGATTTAGAAGCTTGGAATATGATATTCCAGAGAGCATAGGATTACAACCAAGAACACCTACCCAACAAAACAAGAGTATAATCCTTCAGAGGCAAAAATGGAAATTCAATGAAATATAGAACTCTCAAGCATTCCTAATGAAAAGACAAGAGTGGAACAGAAATTTGACTTTCAAATACAAGATGCAAAAGAAGCATAAAAAAGTAAACAGGGAAAAAATCATAAGGGATTCAATAAGGTCAAACTATTTATATTCCTACCTGGTAAAATGATATTTATAACTCCTAAAAACTTTCTCTTTATTAGGGCAGTTAGAAGAAGTATACATAGACAGAAAGCAGAGACGTGAATTGAATGTGAAGGTATGACTATCTAAAAAAAATAAAATTAAGTGATGAGAAAGAAGAATACACTGAAAGAAGGGAAAAGGGTGAGATAGAATGGGAAAAATTATCTGATATGAAAGAGGCCTTAAAGAGATTTTAGAATGGAGGGAGAAATGGGAGGAGCATGGAGGGGAGCACATGAACCTTACTCTCATTGGAATTGATTCAAAGAGGGAATAATATACACACTCAGTTGGGTGTAAAAATCTGTTTTGCCCTCCAGGAAAATAGAAAGGGAAGGGGATAAGAGAAGGGTGTAGCCGATAGAAGGTAGCGCAGTTTGGGGGAAGTAAAAGTCAGAAGCAAAACACTTTTGAGAATGGGTAGGGTAAAAGGAAAGAGAGAGTAGGATAAACGGGGGGGGGGGCAAATAGAATGGAGGGAAATACATAGCTGGTAATCATTACTGTGAAAAAAATTTTATAGTGAGTTTCTCAGATGAAGACTTCATTTCTTAAACATACATAAATTTATAGAAATATGAGCCATTCCTCAATTGATAAATGGTCAAAGGATATGAACAGGAAGTTTTCAAAGTAAACATATATAGTCATATGAAAAAAAATGCTCCAAATCACTATTGATGAGAGAAATGCAAATTAAAACAATTCTAAGCTACTACCTCACACCTGTCAGATTATCTGACAGAAAAGGAAAATGACAAATGTTGGAGTTGTGGGAAAATTAAAACACTAATGTACTATTGGTGGAGTTGTATGCTGATTGAACCACTCTGGAGAGTGGAACTATGTCCAAAGGGCTATAAAACCATACATACCCTTTGGCCAAGCAATCCACACTACTACGTTCGTAACCCAAAGAGATTGAAAAAAAGGAAAAGGACCTATGTGTACAAAAATATTTATAGCAGTTCTTTTGGTTGCAGCAAAGAATTAGAAATTGAGGGGATGTCCATCAACTGGGGAGTGGCTGAGCAAGTTGTTTTGTATGATTGTGATGGAATTCTGTTGTGCTTTAAGAAATGATGAGCATGATGTTCTCAGAAAAAAAAAAAAACATGGAAAGACTGGTGCAAAGTGAAATGAACAGAACCAGAAGAACATTGTACACAGTAACAGCAATATTGTATGATGATCTACTATGAATAACTTAGCTATTCTCAGCAGTACAACGATCCAAGACAATTCTGTAGGACTTATGATGCAAGGTGCTGTCCATTTCCAGAGAAAGAACTGGTAGAGTCTGAATGCAGATCAAAGATACTTTTTCTTTACTTTACTTTTCTAGAGTTTTTTTTTTGTCTGTGTTTTCTTTCACTGCATGACCTACCTAGAAATGTGTTTCATATGACTACACATTTATAACCTATGTCAAATTTATTGTCTCCTCAATGTGGGGGGGTGGAGAAAGGGAGAGAAAGAATTTGGAACTCAACATTCAAAAAAAAGAATGTTAAAATTGTTGTTACATGTAATAGGGAAAAAGTAAAATATTAAATAAGATTAAAAAAACAAAAAAGTATAAAAACACATAAAATGACAACCAGGCCAAAAAGAAACTTTTCCCAGGAGATTTAGGAGAAGAGATAATGATAAGAACTCATTTATACTATCACTTTAAATTTACAAAGGGCTTTTCTCACAACAACCCTAAGAGGTAGGTATCACAAGTTATACTAACTCCATTTTCCACATAGAGAGACTAAAGGTTAGAGAGGGTAGGAAACTTGTTTGAGATCACACAGATTACAAATATCAAAGCCAAGATAGGAACCTGGGATTCCTGACTCTGAGTTCAATACTTTTTTGCAGGGTTTACAACTAGATCTGGCTTAGAGCTCAGTTAGAGGAAATACTTCAGGAGACCAAGTGTGGACTAGTAGTAGCAGTGACAACAGGATTTGTTTATTATAGGAAGGAAAGCCTTAGAGAGTGTGATGCACAGGTTCAGCAGCAAGTGTTATTTCCCATGGCTTAGGACTATTTTGTCTCAGTCTGACAAGTAAGAACCAGCATTGTGAAGAGTCCTATCAATGTACCTTACCTTGTGAGGTTAATGGATCTGTCCAAGGTTCTGGTTTCTTAAAAATGTTTAAAAAAAAAGTTTTAGAACTTGCTGTAGGAATATCATCAGCATAGAAACAGACTGCAAAAGTAAGTGCATGAGCATGAGTCTAATCAAGTCTCCATGGTGACTGTCTCCCAGGGATGTGCTATCAGAAAGGATCAAAGTGAGGATAGGATTGCCAGGTGTTTTCTCTTCTACTGGGTGATGGGAGTGGGGGTTGGGGGGTGCGGAGAGGCATTGGATGTGAGAAATGAAACACCCTCTAATCCCTTTTCACGTCACATACAGGCTGAAAGCCAGCTTCTCTACAAGAGCCTACTTTTCCACTTTCAACAGCAAGATCAATCTTATTCACTTCCCTACCCAGAAAGAAGAAGGTCACCATAAAGGAACAGTGTAGTGAAAGTACACCTGAAAGTGTCTAATTATAATGGGAAAATTTTTAGACAAGAAGCCAAAACTGACTAGTCTAGTCCCATCTCTCCCACTAACTAGCTGTGGGAATTTGAACAAATCAATTCACCTCTCCGGATCTCAGCTTGTCTATAAAATAAAGGAATTTAGGGGTAGATGACCATTGATTAGGAAATGTTTAAACAAATTGGAGTACACGCATATCAAGGAATATTACTTTCCTGTTAAAAAATGAATATTATTGAATGAATAAAATATATATGATAATCATATAAGAATATAATAAAATTAAAATTAAAATATGTATAATAAAATGAATAAAATTAAAAATGAGAAGCACAGGAAGACTTACATACTATACAAGTTGTCCTAAAGTCATAGAGCAGCTTTGAGTTCTCTCTCTCTCTCTCTCTCTCTCTCTCTCTCATCTCTCTCTCATATTAACTCAAATAGGTTTAGCATCTCTATGTAGATGACTCCCATATTCATATATCTAATTCCAGAATCTCCTCTGAGCTTCAGTCCTACATAACCAACTACTTATTGGACATTTCAAACTAGATACCTAGAGAAAACATAAAAATAATGATCTAGATTCCTAAACTCTCCTCCTTTCCAATTTTCCCTATTTTTGTCAAAGGCATCACCATTTTTCTAATTCTCACATTTATTATCTCTGCATTATCGTGCATTCCTCATTCTTCCTTACCCCACACATACAATCAGTTCACAATCTTGCATTGCTACTTTCATAACACCTTTAGCATTAGACCTGTTCTCTCCATTCAAATAGCTATCACCTTAGTTCAGGTCCTTATCACCACCTAGAATATTGCAACATCCTCCAAATTGGTTCCCTTGTCTCAAATCTCTTACTACTCCAATAAATACTGCCTTCTACTGCCAAAGTAATTTATCTTAAGCATAAATTTATTGTATTTGCAAAGCATCTTGCAAACCTTAAGGCACTATAAAAATGCTAACTATTATTATCTTACCCCTAATCAACTAACTTCACTGACTTACTATTGCCTCTAAGATAAAATATAAATTTCTGTTTAGCTTTTAAAGCCCTACATAGCCTAGCCTAAACCTGTCTTTCCTGCCTCATTGGATATTACTCCCCTTCCTACATTCTTCGGTCCAGCCAAATTCTCTCTATTCCTCACTCACGACACTCTATTAAGCATCTCTGTGTCTTTGCACTGGAATGCACACCCTCCTTACCTGCACCTCTCAGAGTTCCTCTCTTCCTTAAAGATGCACCTCAATCATTGTCTCTTGCATGAAGCCTTTACTGATCCCCTGCCCCAGCTGCTAGTGTCCTTCCTCCCAAACTACTTTGTTTTTAACCATTTGGTATATATTTATATTTTTTCACTATATATTTATTCTACATACACTTATATATGTACTTGTTGCCTCTCCCATTAGCATGAGAGCTCTGTGGGGGTGGCTATGGTTTCATTCTTTTCATTTACATCCCCAATGCCCACCACAGTGCTAGACACAGTAGTAGGTGCTTAATAAATGTTTGTTGTTACAGTTGTTATGTGAACTGATGCAAAGTGAAATAAGCAGAACCAGGAAAATGACATGCACAATATAAATAGAAAGAACAAAAAAAAAGACTTTATAATTATAATGACAAAGTTTTGCCCTAAAGAAAAAATGAGTACCTTCCTCTTTTGCATATGGGTGTAGGACATTGTATATACTATAAAACTTGGTGGTCAGTTTTGCAAAACTACATTTAGTACATTTTATGGATCAGTTTTCCAAAACTATTCTTCCTCTACTCATTTTTATTCATTGTAACAAAGGATGACCCTCCAAGTAATTAAAGAGGGAGAGATTCATTTGGAAAATGGGATGATATAAAAACACGATATAGCAATAAAAACCAAAATAAGATAGTTTTGTCAGATGGTCTTTAAAGTCTCTTCTAATTCTAGAATTCAGAGTTTCTGAGTTTCTGCAGAAGTTCTCATAGGCTTTGCCCATTTGAGTCCCTAAATCATTGCTAATTTTACTTGGGGGTGAAGGCCAGAATGGAAGGCCAATTTGTGAATTTGCTTTAATTGACTATGCATACTTGTTAGAAGGGGTTTCTTTTTTCTAATTTTTTTTTCTCAAAGGGTGGGGGAGATAGCTGGAAGAGAAAATAAGTCCTAGATCTTAGTCTTTATCCTTTTTTATCCTTCCTGGAACATGGAAGATAAAAGCATTTTCCCTCTTTCCCTCCCTGAATCCATGTTCAGATAGTCTTAAAACCATAAGCTCTTACAAGTTACTCTTAATAGAAAAATCAGTACAAGGTCAGAGCAGCAAGGTTTGAAGTTATATCCTGAGGTTGTATTTGAAAGTTTACAATTTGAATTTGAGATCCGGGAAAAGATGAAATAAGGAAGAAGATTAGTTATGTGGGTTTAAGAAGAGTATGTTTGATGTCAAGAAAAGGAATAAAAAGACAAAAATGTTTATAATATTTATGTATTTTATAAAAAAGTTTATAAATATTTTTTGTGGCAAAGAACCAGAAACTAAGGGAGTACTCACCAGTTGGGGAATGGCTGAACAAATTATGGCATATGAATGCAATTGGATGCTATTTCTCCATAAGAAATTAGAAAAAAGGATGATTTCAGTGAAAGTAGAGAAGATTTGTATGAACTGATGCAGAGTGAAGTAAGCAGGACAGGAAGTAAGCAGAGCAAGGATAACAATTTATATAATAACAGCAACATTATAAAACACAACTTGGAAAGACTTAAAAACTCTAATCAATATAATGACCAATCATGCCTCCAGAGAACTGATGATCCCCTCTTGAGAAAGAAGGGGTGGATTCAAGGTACAATACAAGACACATTTTGTTGGACATGGTCAATTCTGGAATTTGTCTTGCTTGACTATATATACTTGTTACAAGGATTTTGTTTTCCTTCTTTTTTTTTTCAATAGGAAGGGGGAGGTGGCTGGAAAAGAAAATAAATTTTTGTTCAGTAAAAAAAATAATGTGAAAGGAGGGGAAAAGTATGTTTTAATGGAAGGAATTCCAGATTAAGTCAAGAGGACTGAATTTTAGTTCCAGTTCTGTCACTAACTGGCCACGTGGCTTTGGGCAAGTTCCTTGGTCTATCTTGAACTCAATTTCTTCACTTGTATAATGAGGGGTTTGAACCATAATAATAATAATTGACTTTTACATGACATTTTAAAATTTGTAAAGCATGCTATATACATCAGCTCATTGTGTGAGATATTGTTCTTCTCCAATCCACAGTTGAGGAAACTGAGAGGTTAAATGACTCACTCAGAAAGTTGCTAAGTGTTCAAGTCGTAAGGTCATCTCTAGTCATCCTGATCTATATCGTGCCTCTAGACCCAGATGACTCCAGAAAAGAAAGTGAGTCTGGTGACTTTGCACAGCCCTCCCTCACTTGAATCCAATTTACTTGCAAGTCATGGCATCACCTTCCTGGTGTCACAATCCTCTTGAGAATGAAGGACAAACAACAAGAACAAGAGTTTGAGGTGGACGTCTGCCCCAGGTCTTCCTGCATCCAAGTCCAGCACTTTTCCACTATGCTACACTGTTTCCCAAATGATCTTGAGAGTTTAAAGTCCAGTGCTAAATCTATGGTTATAAGTTTTGATTAGTGTTGGGGTTGAGGAAACTAGGATGTTTGAGGGATAAGAAGCATTTTGAGATGGGGGAGGGATAAGGAGACATTAAGAAGCATAGAAATTGTAATCAACTTCCTCAAAGGCTTCTTGCCAACCCCCCAATCCATGCACTTCTTATCCTTTCCTTCTTTCATCTACTTTGATAGAAGCAAAACGGTCAATCTATCTACTATAGAACCAGAACTGTGCTATTAGCTATTATAATAGACTTAGGGATCATAGGATCACACATATAGAATTGGTGGGGACCTCAGAGGCCATCCAGTCCAACTTTCATATTTTACACATGAGGAAACTGAGGTCCAGGGAGTTTAGATTAGTTTTACCTAAGCTTCCATTGGTAGTAAACACTGGAAGTCAGATTTGAACCCGGGTCCTCAGACTCCAGAATTAAGGCTCTTTTCACTATACTGTGCTGTCACAAGACTTATCCAGGTAAAATAATTCAAGAAAGCTTCTATGGGAACATTCAAAGAAGCTATAGTTTCATCAGCATGAAGAATTCCAGTGTGAGAACTCCCTTCCATCAACAGTGATTGCAACCCTTGACTGTGACTTAGAAGAGAAATCCTAAAGAGTTGTCCAAGGCACTAGAGATTGACTTATCTAGGGTCACGCTGACATTAAGTGTCAGAGGCAGGATTTTAATCTACAATTTTTCTGAGTTAAAACCATTCCTGAACACTGTTAACCACATACTGTTGCATATAAGACAATTTACAATTGTGGTCAGTTATAAGGAATAGGTCACAAGTAGTCTAGGAACTCAGTATAAAAGCTTCAGAAGAGCTAGGGTAATTGGGGAAGGAATCATCTATGAAATAGGACATCAGCAACATTTTGAAGGATGTGTAGGATTTGGCAAGAGAAGTCAAGCCCTTGAGGAAATGGCAGGGATGAATATAGTGTGTTCCTGAAAAGATAAGGATAACTGTGAGAACTGGGCCAAGAGGTATTTCCTAGAGGTCCCACTGCATAAATAGGGAAGGAGTCAGGGAGAGGGCATTTCCCACACAGTATGTGAGGCCAAAACCTTTCACATACACCAACCCCTCAGCATCGATGGTTGTGTAGTCTTATCAACGTGAGTACTACCTCCAAAGGTACAGATCACTGCCTTATCAACCTGTATGATTTTTGTCATGTTCTTCCATAAATCACACATAAGGAATCTACACCTGGAATCCTTCCCCTATGTCTTAATATTCTCTGAGTGCCCATACAACATTAAGCTACAATATCCTGTTCTTCTACTCCACACTTTATCTGAGGCCCTGAGTTTCTGAATGGTGAGATTTTGCCATACCTACCCCAACCCAGACCCATAGTGGTCCTCTGACATTGTCATGTCACGCCACACCACTGTGTGGATGTCCACCTCTAGCCCTAAATAGAGTAATCAAATTAACAGCCATTCCTGGAAGAAACCAGTCTTTCAGATGCCCTTTGACTCCAATCGCTATCCCTGTGACTTTCCAGACCAAACCACTCATCGTTGGCAACCACTTTCCTATGTGTACTATCTTCCCCCATTGAGGCCTTCCTTTCTGGAAGTCCAGATCTGGAATCCAAGAACCTGAGTTCAAACCCTAGCTCTGCCCTTTACTTGCCTTTGTGACCCTAGACAACTTATTTGACCTCTCTAGGCTTCATTTTCCTCAACTTTAGAATTAGGGCATTTGTATTTGTATCCTAACATGGTGCCTGGCATGTAGTAAGTGCTTAATAAATACTTGTTAACTTGACTTGAGGGGATGGCCTCTAAATTTCCTCCTAGCTCTAAAGTTATCATCCTATAATACTGACTTGGTATAAGATTAATTATGATTATATAAATTCTATCTATATATGTTATAAAGAAAAAATATATCAAGGTTTACTCAAACAGTTTTTATTGGAGTTACCAAAGTGCACAAAATCTAATTCTCAAATTTGGTTAGTTTCCTGGTCTTGGAATATGAGGGTGGGTTATTCAGAGTATAGACAAAAATGAATTTTGTATATGTATAGGCAGAAAGGCAGGATTTGGACAGTGAAACTGTCAGAATAAAGGGATTTTTCTCATGTTTTGAACAATGTAAGTAGAAATGTAGGCTCCTTGAAGGCAAAGATTGTCTTAATTTTGTATTTATATCCCCAGAACTTAACACTGTATTCACCCTGGCATATGTTAGGCACTTAATAAGTGCTTACTGAATTGAAGAAATAAAGTCTTGTTTGGGTAAAAAGGTAGGCATAGTCCCACTATTGGTACTGTTCTTTAAGTCTTTGCCAATGTTAAGAGGCACAGAAACATGATTTTATACCTTCAGTTGTGTGTGTGTGAAGAAAAGGGCAAGATGTCTACAGTAAGAGGATCATGGGGGTATATAGAGCAGTAGAGTCCAAAGGTAAGGAAGACAAGCACCTCCTTTTCCATCAAAGTCCAGGCCCCAGGTTTAGACAGCTAAAATGTTTTTCCATTTGGTCAAATGTGGTAGAACACCTATAGATATTTTACAAATAGGAGTTAGAATAACCTCTCACAGAGACTGAATTTTCTGCACTGTTTGCTTATGTTGACCTATCCCAAGAACTTCCAAGGAGGCATGGGGACCCAGAACCATGGTGAAAAAGCCAATTTCAATGAATCACTCTAAATCAAGTTGTTTTACCTACACTGTTTGCATTGAAAAAGATTATGGTCAGAATTTTCCCCTTAGTCTAGAATAGAAAACATAGACCATTAGAACCAGAAGGAACTTTGGGGGTCATCTGGACCCATCTCCTTATGTGTTAAATGATAAAACTGAAGCCTAGAGAGGTCAGGTGATTGACTGAAGTCACTCAGATGGTAAGTGCCAAGTCCAGAACTCCAGTCCTGGTTCTCTGACTCCAAGTCCATTTCTCATTGCATGGACTTTGAGCCTGGTTACAGGGATTTTTAAATTCAAAAGCTCTATACACAAAGAGTGTTTGTGTCATCCAAGCATCTCCCCATAGTTGATTTAGGATCAAGTGCAGTTGGAAAATAATCTCCTCTCTCCCCACACAGTGAAATTTCAACAGAAATTAACTTTTTGCTGAAGAGCTATTAGGGAGGTGAAACCAAGATATTGATGTGGAGGAAAAATTCCAGGTGAACTCCCAACATTGCCCACCAAACAACTTTAAAATAATGTGTCAAATCAAATTCTGTAGCAGCATAGCCCACAAAAGGTGAAGGTGAGCTATTTTTCCAGTCTGGGACAACTTAGAAGGCTGGAAGGAGAGATCTGTCGCTGGGAGGGGACTAGATGGGAGCACAAGCATGGGCACTGGCAGTGGCAGCAGCAGTAGCAGTTTTAGGAACTCTCACCACTCAGAGGAAGTAAGGGAATTGGACAACTCTTCAGAAAGAGATTACAGGAGACCCCCGTGCAAGCACTGAGAGCAGGGCTGAGTGCCATTTGGCACCTCCGTTGCCCATTACCTAGTCCTGGGTAACCATTCAGGACAGAGAAGAGCACCAGCATCTGTGGCTGTAAGACAGCAGGAGCCCTTCTTAAGACCAGGACACAGACTAGGAGATCAATGACCACACCTCTCCAAGAATCACACCACTTTGGAATTACTGAAAACTTAAAGATCATCTATGTGGTTATTTGCCCAGGGTCATAGAGCCAATATTAAGTCTCTGAGGTTGCCTCTCTATCAGGGCCTGCTCATACCAGCTGGGAAGAGCCAGTTGTTAAATTTCCAAAGTGAACCTTTATACCTAAAAAACTGACAAATGCTACAAATTAAGGCTTGACTTACTGTTTTGTTTGTTGTCTAGACTTAAGAAAGTAATGGAGAAAATGTTGATAACACAGATTAATCTTAAAAGTATGTCTTGTGTACATGTGTATATTCTTTCTTTCTGGAGAACCAGTTCTTAAATCTTTAACTAGCACACACCTGCTTTCTATCCACTTTATCATATCTCCTCTTATAATGATGATAATATACCTTTTGACTTTAGCCTTAGACCGTTGGTGGAGAGTTTATAATACTTTAATATGTTGATTAATTGTGATAATAATTATAATTTTGTATCAATAGATGCAAAAACAGCTGGGTGGAAAAGCCTAAAATTTGGGACGGTGACACTTCACTCTCAGAGGTGAGCAGAGCTCAAATCTAACATAAGTTCAAAGTCAAGAAATAGGTTGGAAAAATCAGCAAATACCAAAAAAGAACCTGACCATTAAAAAAGTTACTATGATGACAGAGAAGCTCAAGACAAACTCAAAGAAGAAATGATGTGGAAAACATCTACTACAAAAACCTCACAGAAAAATGCAGATCAGATACAAGCAAAACAAAAATCTCTAGAAGAGCTAAATAAAGAGATAAAAAGGAGCAAAACAATTATTTAAAAAGTCAAATAAATCTACCTAAAACCACCAGTAATTATATGTAATGGGGATAAGCTAGAAGCATTCCCAATAAAATCAGGGTGAAACAAAGATGTGCATTATCACCATGATTATTCAATATTGTACTAGAAATGTTAGCTTTAGCAATAAGAGAAGGAAAAGAAATTGAAGGAAATAGAATTGGCAATGAGGAAACAAAACTATCACTCTTTGCAGATGATACTGTTTTTCCCTACTTAAAAGTTCTGTTGTAACTAAACTCAGTTGTTGAAATCCACCCTATATGCCACCTGTACCAGTCACAGCCCTCCAAGCAACCACTCTCAATACCCCACCCGTCTTATTTTTTTATCTTACCACCACATTCCCATACCACCACCCACCACCACCACTCCCTCTTTAGATATGAAATTTTAAGCAAACAAAGAGAACAAGGCACAATTAGAAACTTCCTCAAAGAGTTTAATGAGCAAACAGTGACTTTTTTCTGGAAGACAGATGGTTGGCATAAGATATACTTGGAAGACACTCTGTCCTTTAAAAACTTAGAAAAAAATAGGTGGAGATTATAAAGACTTTTTCTTTTTATGCTGATGGGAAGGGGTGGAGGGTTTCAGTTTCACACTAATATCATAAACATTTGAATCAAAGGTATGTGTTTTAACAACAGTATTCTCACAGTGATGTAAGCTTCCAAAGAACTGAAGTTGAGGATCATTGAAAGAGCAGGCTGGGTATGAACAAGTGGCAACACATTGCAAAATGAGGAATTATGCAAGATATACATTGTAAAGGAGGTATTCTGAGAAATGTATGACCAGAAGAAAAAAAAGATGGACCAGTCACATAACGATAATGAGGGATATCTGATGAGTGGTCCATGTGATGTACTGGGTAACTACACAATGTCAAGAGAACGAGAAGGAGGAATCCAGCAAGTCGGGTGGATCCCTTTTGGTGGATTTAGTGATGGAGAGAATGGACAAGATGGGCAAGCATAGATGGTTTGTAATCTGCACTGTTGGAGTGCTCACCCACCTTTACAATAGTACAGTGGACAGAGCACTGGGCTTGGTCAGAAAGAAAGACCTGAGTTCAATTCTGGCCTCAGACACTTATTAGCTGTGTGACCCCTGGGCAAGTCACTTAATCTCTGTCTGCCTCAGTTTCCTGAAACATAAAGTGAGAATCATAATAGCACCTACCTCACAAAGATATTGTCAAGATAAAATTAGGTATCTATAAAGTGCTTCATAAGCCTTAAAGTGCTGTATAAAAACTATCATTATTATCACAATTAATAAAACTATTAAAGTATTATATAATTATATTAAAGTATATAATTATGTACATAATTATAAAAAGCATTTATATAAATATTAAAGTATTATATATAATGTTACATTATATATATTATATAAAGTATTATAAACTCCCATTATAAACCACCCATGCTCTAAGGCTAAGGTCAAAACGTATATTATCATCATTACAAGAGAAGGTATGTTATAGTGTGCAGCTATGTGCAGGTTAAATATTTAAGAACTGGATCTCCAGAAAAAAAGAATATACCTAAGACACACTTTTAAGATTAAACAGCATTTCTACATTTTCTACATTACTTTCTTAAGACTAGACAACAAATAAAACAACAAGTCAAGCCCTGGTTTGTAGTGTTTGTCAATTTTTAGATGTAAATGCTCACATTGAAAATTTAACAATTGGCTCTTCCCAGCTGGTATGAGAAGGCCCTGATAGACAGGCAACCTCAGAGACAGTATAAGATTTTGATTCAAGTCCCACCTTTAATATATACTGGTTCTATGATCCTGGGCAAACAAACTTAGCTTCTCAGTGTTCTAGGTAACTCTCAGACTATAAAATGCATCTAAGAACCCAACTAGCTCTATTGCTCTGATCCAATTGATGAAATAAAGGAACATATATCTAAAAAAATCAAACAATGGAAAAGAAAATCAAAACTTCTTTTCAATTCTATCCAATCATAGTCAAAGGATTTAGAGATGGAAGAGGCCTGGAATGACCAACATCTATTTCAAAATGCACTGGTTTCTCCAGATTAACTCCATGGGAAAGAAATTCATAGTAAAACAGGCCTACATGCTTTTGAATTTTTTTCCTCTGGGCTTGCTGAGAGGCTTCTACATGTGCTTTTTGCTTTTTGAGATCCCTCCTAGCCAGTGGACGGCTTTCCAGAATGGCAAGGCATCTTTAGCCCACAGTTGACACTGGAGAAAGGAGAAGACATATATAGCTAGATTACCTTGGCCAGGTGGAAAAGTTGTATGAAACACACTACCATGTCAACAACATTTATTCTTCTCTTTAGAGTGTGCTGGCTTTCCTGACTTGGGTGCCTGCTGTGAACTCCTATTCTCTGGTTGTTCATCCTTCATTGTCCTTCATTTCCAAAGAGAACCAATGACATCACTGAGTGATATCTTGACTTGCGCGTTAATTGGGTTTAATTTAGGCAAAGTTGCACAAAGTCATCAGCCTCACTCTCTCTTCCTGAGTCATCCAAGTCCAGTGGCAAGACAAAACTCAAGAAGACTGGTGATGGCTCAGGATGTAGTGAATGACCTTGACATCTTCAATGTTTGATCGAGCTCTAAGCACTCCACAACACCTGCTTCAGCCATCTTCATGGCTTTTGAAACAAATCATTTTCATTTGCCCATTCTGTCTGGAGAAGTCTTCACATGCTTGGGGAAACATCCCCCTAACTTACCACTAGGTTTGAGGCCTGTCAGAGGCCTGAACCCAGCATGGCTTCCTTAAACCCTAACCTTTTTCCCCCAGAAGTCCCTTTTCCACTAGCCCAAAATCACTCCAGTCACTGGGCTGTGGCATTGGGCAATGAAATAGTCCCTGCCCTTAGGGATCCTGCATTCCATATCCCCTTTCTAGGAAGTAGGGATTTGACACTTAAGGAAAGTGACTGTAGTATACCTGGACCTTCTGTTTTTATGTAAGCCCAGCATTCTGAATCCAAAATTTCCAACTTTTCCATGACCTCCCCAGTGATTTGGTGTGTCTGAAGCATCAGGTCCCACATACACATGAAATACCTCTCAATTACATCTCTTCCTTTCCATTCCTACTCCACTACTCTAATCTAGGCTTCTAACCTTACGCCTGGGATATTGCAGTAATGGAGGGAGGCACTGTGGTATACAGGAGAGAGTCATGAATTTGAAGGTCAGAGAACCTGGGTTCAAGTCCTGGCTCTGTCATTTTTGCTCTCAGACTTGAGAGAGTAAACCTTTGAACCTTTGTGGTTCTAAATCTATGATCATCCATATGGTCTCCTAGTTTCTAATCAACTTGGACCTCTCACCCCTAACCTATTCTGCACCATGCTCCAGACTAAATTTTCCTAAAACACTACTTTTGTCATATTACTTCCCCCAAAAATACTTCATTAAAAGATTTTCAGTGGCTCCCCATTGCCTACAACACAAAATTCAAACTCTGAATTTAGCCATTCTCAACAGCTTCCACAATCTGCCCACCATCTTAATTTTATAATTCATTTCACATTTACTCCAGCATGCCATAAGCATTTCTGTCTCTTTGTCTTTTTCATTGCAACATCTGACTTCCTTTTAACACTTTGCTCTCACCCTTCCAGGCATCCAAATCCTACTCCTTCTTCAGGACCCAGTTCAAGCGCTGCCCCCTCCATTTCTTTGAAGATTTCTCTGACCACAGTAGACTTCAGTGATTTCTCCTTTTCTGTGAACTCTAATGGCACTGATCAATCTATGATTGATCTTTTGATTGAGTATAAACTATTTGTATTGTTCAACTACTCAGTCATCTTCCCAACCAGTCTGTAAGTTGGTTTTTTTCCTTTTGTTTTGTTTTTAGGATACATCCCTTCCCAAGGGGCAGAGTTCTGGTCCCTTCTGTAAACTCCTCCATTTAGATTCTAATTTCCTTGAGGGCAGGGACTGTCTTATGTCTCTTTTTGTATGCCCAGAGCTTAGCACAGTGCTTTGGTGGCCAATAGATGTTTAATTAAATTGTTTAATGATTGATCGATTCTATGGGAGTATGTGCTCTGGCCTCTTGCTGATTGGTCCCGAGGTCTCTATGACTGAGGCTGCATCAAAAATGATTCATGATTGTGTGAGGAAGAAGGACTCATTAAGTAGATTGCATGAGGAGAAAAAGCTCCATTCGTCCCACTTTTTGGCATCCCCCAGAATGCCCACAGTGACCCAAACGGTGACCCAATAATTGTTGGTCAACTGAAGTTCTTTTTTATGTCTAGACCTTAAAATTTTAGAATTGAAAGAGATCTTAGAGCTCACAAAAGACAAAATGGAACAGTAAATAGGATGTTAGCCTTGAAATCATGAAGCCTTAGACACTAGCAGTGAGACCCTGAGTAGGTCACTGAACCTTTGTGTACCCCTATAGAATCTAAGCTGTGGAGTAAGTGCCTACCCGCATTGGCAGAGGAAAATGTCTTCACTGAAAGTTCCTTATGCTGATAGAAATTGCAGGGTATAATTTTAAAAAAAAATCAAGCTTAGAATGTTAGATTAGAAGAGATGTTAGAGGTCATTCATGCTTCCAGATGAGGAAATGGGCCTAGGTAGAGAAAGTCACTTAGAAAGGAAAGAAAGAAGAGGCACACTAAATGCTGAAAGCACCTACTATGAGCCAGATGCTTGTCAGACTATAGGCAAAGCACTTTACAAGTATCTCCTTTGGTCCTCACAACAGCCCTGGAAGGTTAAGTGTTATTATCACCCTCATTATACACTGAGGAAACTGAGGTAAGCTGAAGTTAAATGACTTGCCCAGAGTCACACAGCTATTTAGTGTCTGTAGTTTGAACTTAGGTCTTCCTGACTCCAGACCTATGACTGTATGCACTGGGCCACCAGCTACTTCACTTTCACACTCAAAACTGGAGATTCTATTCCATGACTTAGAAAGTTTGGAGGTTTTTAGGGGCTGGGTGTGTCCACATAAAAATAACATCGAAGCTATTCATTAGGTAGGTGTTTCTCACTTTATGAAAGCCAAACCCTTGACGCTATCCAAATATTGTAAGGAGGACAGTAAATCTTCATGTGGAATTTATAGCATTTTTATAGCTCTTTAAAGTTGACAAGGTTCTTTATGCCCATTATCTGATTTGAACCTCACAACTAGGAAAGAGGAAGAAAGGGGAAGGGAATAAATATTTGTACAGTGCCTAATAGGAGCCAGGCACTGTGCTATGTGCTTTTACAAATATTATCTCATTTGATCCCCACAACAACCCTGGGAGGGAGGAGCTTAAGTTTTTATCCCCAGTTTACAGTTGAGGAAAATGGGGCAAAGAGAGGTTAAGTGATTGCCCAGGATCACCCAGCTGGTTACCCTGTGAGGTTATGGGTATTATAAGCTTCATTTTTCAAACCCAGGAAACTAAGGCTTAGAGAAAGATAATAGAGAACTTGCCCAGAGTCACACATAGCTAACAAGTGTCAAAGCCAGGATGCAAAGCCAACTCTTGCTGTTCAGGTGTTGTTGAGGTGTGTCTGAGTCTTCGTGACCCCAGTTAGGGTTTTCTTGGCAAAGATACTGGAATGGTTTGCCATTTCCTTCTCCAGCTCATTTTACAGATGAGGAAACTGAGGCAAATAGGGTTAAGTGATCTGCCCAGGGTCACATAAATAGTAAATGTCTGAGGCCAGATTTGGACTCAAAAAATGAACCTTCCTGACTCCAGGCCTGATGCTCTATCCACTGTGCCACCTAGCCACCCCTTCACACACACACACACACACACACACACACACACACACACACACACACACACTCTGCTCAACTAAATCAGAATTTACTTAAGTTAAAATCTTAAACTTCTCTTGATTATAAGGCATTTCATGTTTTTTAAAGATGAATGTCACTTCATTCAGATAATTATGTAGCTGGAGGGTTTTAATTTTTTCTTAAGCCGGGAAGTCAGAATCATTGATCCTCCTATGTCTGTCCAGAATCATAGAGAATGACAGATTGGAAAAGGCCTAGACACATGCCCAGTTCAACTTCTCATTTTACAGATAAAGAAACTGAGACCCAGTGAAGAAGAGTGACTTGCCTAGGGTCACCCAGCCTGACAGAGAACCAGGACTAGATCCAGATCCCCTGACTCCTAGGTCAGTGTTCTTTCCACTGCATGACACACTCTCTCTTCTTTCAAACCCAAGAATACTGAACTTCCTTTTTTTTTTTTCTGGAGAAACATAAGGGCAAATGAAGTCACTTGTTTACTTGATGTTAGACTTGTCTGTGTCTGTCTCACTGCTAGATAGGAAATCAGTTTCTGGAGGGTATGGGCTATGCTTTTAACCAAATTTTTTTTATCTTCCCCAGCACCTAGCAGAGTGCTCCACACAGAGTGGGTCCTTAATAAATGAATGTGGAATAGCAAATTCCCTTTTCGGGGATTTCGGGGGTTTGGAGGGGCGGGGAAGCTTACTGTCTTCAAAGTGCTTTTAAATCTTTATCTTGTTTCTTGCCCTGGAACTTTCTTCAGTGCTTGGGGTCTTCTCTCATCCTGGAAAAGCCCTCTACTATGCCAGCCTCTTCTCTTTGGCAAGTTTCTTCTGGGATCTCCATTTTGGTGACAGGCCCAGGCTGGCCATGTTTCACTCCCTTCCTGGCTGTCCATCTGACTCTGAACTTCCCCACCCTACCCCTAGAGGGAGGAGGGGGTACCACTCCCCTCCCTGACTCCCATAAACAACTTTGCCACTCCCTCCATTAGAATGTAAGCTCCCTGAGAGCAGGAAATATCATTTTTTTTCTCCTTATATTTGTAACCCCAAGCACTTAGCATAGTGCCTGGCATATAGTAAGTGCTTAATAAAGTCTTCTTGCCTTGTCTTGTTTATCACCACAATACTGTAAAATTATGTTTCCATTTTCTTTTTTTTCCTTTTTTTTTTGTAGGGGAGGAAGGCAGGGCAATTGAAGTTAAGTGACTTGCCCAAGGTCATACAGCTGGTAAGTGTGCCAAATGTCTGAGGCCGGATTCAAACTCAAGTTCTCCTGACTCTAGGGCCAGTGCCCCTATTATTTCCATTTTAAAGGTCATTAAACTGAAGCTTGAAAAATACTGGGAGGGGGGGGGAGTCTGACTCCCCATATCATACTATCTCTCTGAGTACTGGGAGTTTAAGGGAGAAAGTCCCTTGTTAAGATGGCATAACAAAATGGCATCACATTATTCCAGCTGTCAATCAATGAACGCTATCTGGAGGCTGTGGTACGGGGAAAAGAGTGTTGCATTTGGAATCAGAGGATCTGAATTCAAATCCTAACTCTTATCATTCGCTGCCCACATGACCTTACTCAGATCATTTGGGGCCTTCAGTCTCCTGATCTATAAAATGAGAGGGCTGGACAATACGGCCTCAAAGGACCTTTCTGTTTCTAAATCTATGATCCTATTTATTCAGTCCCGGTTATGGGTTTATCTAAGTGGCACAGTGGATAGAGTTCTGGGCCTGGAGTCAGGAAGACTCATCTTCCTGAGTTCAAATCTAGCCTCAGACACTTACTAGCTGTGTGACCCTGGGCAAGTCGCTTCACACTGTTTGCTTCGGTTTCCTCATGTATAAAATGAGCTAGAGAAAGAAATGGCAAACCACTCCAGAACCCCAAATACGGTCATGAAGAGTTGGACACACCTATAAAACAACAACAGCAAATAGGTTTATCCTTGTGCTGCTATAAATGTGCACAGAGTAGGGAAATAAAAGAAATGGGAAATGTTTCCTTGTCCTTAGGAAACCCTCAGCTTTATGAGGGTAATAAAGTCATTAAGACTCAAGGGAACACATACTCACCCTTTAAATAGATTACTGACGCAGAGTCTAAAGGCTATACGGGGCCAGTTTCTCTCCACAAAACATATTTTCAGGACCTTCTCCCCACACTTTGCGGTAGAGGCGTCATGGTGCAGTGAAGAGTGTACTGGACTTGGGATCTGAGTTCAAATCTTAAGCAATTTTGAATCTTGGCTCAAATCAGTTGGAATTTCTGGATTGTTTTAAAGGTAGCAAAGCATTTTACACACATTATCTCATTTTAACCTCACAACAGCCCTGTAAAGAGGGAATTATTATCCCCATTTTACATTTGAGGAAACTTTGGCAAACAGGTTAAGTGACCGGCCCCGAGTCACACAGATAATGAGTAGCCAAGGCAGAATTTGAACACAGCTCTTCCTGACTCCAGATGCAGCACTCCATGTGATCCTGGGCAAGTCACTTTCCTTCCAAGGTCTTAACACATCTGTGAAACATGTGGTATCTGATTTATAAATCAGATTTATAAATTTTTAGTATTTTTATAATATTATTTTAATTATATTATACTATATTATTTTTATAAATTTGTTTTATAATTTTATAAATTACTAATTTAATAATTTTATAAAATTTTGTAAATCTTTTATAAATCTATACATTTGATTTATAAATCCCACTCCCCTTCCCAACAGAATTTGACTTAAGTGCAAGAATTCCTAGTTATTGCATAAGACAATGTACAACAGGTGCTCAAAAACATTAAATGTTTTTGAATTAGAGACACCAACAAACCTGATCTCTAAAGAAGAAAAGAAAATCACAACTTGATATTAAAAATAACCCTAGCAGATGCTACCAGTCCATGAGCCCAGAAAGCTCTCATTTACATAATGTGTCTCAAATTTACTAGAGCTAAAGTTTATCATCTTTGACTCTGGCATGGCATCATAACTGCAATATGATTTTAGGTGGCTGGATTATGTTCGTTGACCTCACAATGTCATGGTGATGGGGTGCTTGTGATTTCTACATCCCTGGGTTCATTTCTCCCTCTACAATGGAAGGGAGACTGGGTTTGGAGTTGAAAAAGAATAGGTCCAAATCTCTGCTTAGCTATATAGTACCTATGTGACCTTGGACAAATCATAACCTTTCCTGGACTCAGTTTCCTTTTCTGTAAAATTTGGGGGTTGGACTAGAGAATCTCTAAGGTTCCTTCCAGCTCTAAATCTTGCAAATGGTCTCTGTTTCCTGAGGGAACCTGGGAGATAAATTTAGGCTTCTTCCTCTTAGTTGTCAAATGCTTGAATAGTAGGGCCTGAGTTGGCTTGCTGTTTTATAGAACACCTAAGGCAAATGACTGAATGTCTTCAGACGATGCTAATAAATCTCCTGTCTAGTATCAATTCATTTTATCAAGTTACATGCAAGGACTTTGTGAAACTAGGCTAATAGCCTTTTGTGATTGATTGATTCAGCAAAGGTGAGGTGTTTTCACCTGTTAAGGTAGTTACTTTAAGGCTTGTGGGGTTGTCCAGGTGACCACCCACATTTAAATACTATAACTCACAAGTCCCTATTGGTATATTCTCCCCATTATTAGTAAATACCAATCAGTCAGCCAGACTTAATTCGCTTTTAGAAAGGGGTATTTACTAAAACAATATAGTAAAAACCAACACATAAAACCACCCAAAAGTCAGTTACACAGTCCCCTACCAGTAGAACATTCTGGAGAAAGTAGGCTCAAGCTTAGAGTACATGGGGCAAAACAGATAACTGGCAGCTTTTGGAAGTCATCTTGAGTCCTCAAAAGCTTCCCTCCTTAGGTATGATGTAGCTTTCTTCAGGGTTCTTAGTGTATTCCTGAAGCTGGCATTCTTCAACGTGTCTAGTTTGCTGTTAGTGCCAGGTACCAATATGGTTCCCTGGGGAAGCTGCTATGATGCCAATGAAACATCCAAGTCCTCTGGCTCTCCAAAGTTCACAAGATTATTCATTAGTCAAAGGGGAAAAGAGGAAAGAGGGGCTCTGCTTCCTCTACCCCAAGTGATTCTGGTGATTGGCTAGAAAGCTGAATGCTTGAATTTTGAACTGGTTTGCTATTTTATGGAAGCCCCACAGTGAGTGACTGAATCTCTTTAGCCAATAATAATAAACCTCCTAGACAGTATCACTTCACTTTATCCAATGGCATTCAAGGACTGTGTGGAAACCGATCTGATGGCCTTGTTTGTTTGTTTGATTGATTGAACAGAGGTGAGGTGTTTTCACCTGGTTAAGGTGGTTACTTTAACTGGGAAACGGTTATTGATTAATTCAACAGAGACATCAAGGCCTTTCAAATGCCTAGTTCTAGCAATGAGATGGTAAATATCTAACAAGCAGCTCCTCAAAAAACAAAGCACTTTTAAGTTGAACATGTATTATTAGCATTTTCTCTATTACTTTCTTAAGTCTTGTTAATCAACAAAGTAGTAAATCAAGCCCTGACTTTTCATATTTGGCAATTTCCAAAGTAAAAATACTCACACTGCAAATGTAACAATCAACTCCCATTTGAGCTGGCCCCAACACACCCCTGCATTGTTCGTTCTAATCGAGTCAACTGAGAAGTCCAGATGACCACCCACCCTTAAATATGAGTATGTACAAAACATATACAAAAGGAATACGAAGTAGTTGGGTTTGTTGTTGTTGTTTGGCAGGGTGGTGGGGACCACCAACAGTTGGAGAGATCCTGAAAACTTCAAGTAGAAGATGGTGCTTGAGCTGAGTCTCAAAGGAAAGCGCAGTTTTCAAGAGGCAGAGGTGAGGAGGAACAGTATTTCTGATGTGGGGGATAGCCAGTGTAAAGGCAAGAAGACAGGAAAGGCATGTCATATGTCTAGGCCAGTATGGCTGGATCATAGATTGCGAGGAAAAGAGAAAAATGTTAGAAGGCTGGAAAGGTAGAAAGGGACTGTGAAGAAGTTTAAATACGGGACAGAGGAGACCACATTTGAAGGGATGAAGTCCTTTCCAGTTGTGATGTTCTACGATTCTAGGGCTATCTCTGCCTTTCTGTGAACTCCTCATACAACTCACATGTATAACCATCTTGCTCCATAAAAGATGGGTGTTTCCAGGCACCTGATCACCCTCTTGGAAAGTGTTCTTGCCCCCTCCCCACAATCTCCACTGTTGATTCCAAAGACACTTCTCTAGCCCAATTTAGCCTCTCCTCTTCCTCTTGGTGTCTGCCCTATTAATTAGTCCCAGCTGTTCAAGCTTCTCCCATTCTCCTGGCCTATCTCAGGGGCTCCTCCTTGAGGCAGAGGAGTGTTCATAGAGGATAAAGTGACTGATTAACTCAGCCAAGAAGCCAGGCTCCCTTAAGAGAAGGAAAGCCTAAGATTAAAAAGGTGAGAGCTTGCCACCCTGTGGGTTTCCACAGGGTCTCCTCCCAGGAAAGTAAACATACACGCCCCTTCCTGCCTGGGCCTTTCAAAGGCTGTGCCAAGGAGCTTGAGATGGGGAAATAAAAGGAAGTCCAGTGTTTCCCTCATATATACACATAAATCAGAGGGGACATCGTGGGAAAAGTACTGGACTTGGAATCAGAAAATGAGTTCTCCCACTTCCTGCCTATGGGACCTTGGACAGGGTGTAGAGGACTGCGCCTCATTTTCTTCAGTTGTAAAAATGAGAGAGTTGGACTAGGTGCCCTTCCAGTCTGAATCTTTGATCCTGTGATCCCTTTTAGCCCTGTCACCTTATCAATGAGAGAGTAATGAGATGACTGATCTCTCTGGTCACTTCTAGTTATGAATCCTGAAGACCCCATTTAAACATAACGGTCAGGATGCCTCAATCATAGGTATTAGTTCAAGAAAGTAGGAAGCAGCTTATAAATCAAACAGGCTAAAACTCTAAGCAACTATGTGCAAGCAGCTATTAATGCAGATGAACAGAGTATTTAAATATTAACATTTAAATACTTAACAATTTAATTTAATTAATTTAACAATTAAATATTTAAATTTAACATTAACATTTAAACATTAACATAACCAAAAAAAAACACCTAAAACCATGACTCTGACCAGTGTCAAGTATTCCCCTTTCTGTTGCCTGCCTCCTACTTTGGTGTATAAGAACAGAGCCAACGTCATTCCAGTAATCAGAGCTGCCCTGCTCTTCCCCAGAATTGACCCCAATAAACCTGGCTTCTACCACTGATGAGGCTACTTACACACCCCCTCCCACTCACAACCCTGCTTCCAATTTAATCTTTGTCCCCACCCTGTCTCTAATCTTGCTTTGGATACTTGACTGGAACTAAGCAGGTGGTTCTTGGTCCCCCACCCTTACATCATGCTACCACCCTCAACCCTGACCAGATGGGCAGCTGCCACCACAAATGAGCTATTGGTTGGCTCACTTTGCACAGACAATCCACTATTCCTGGAATACTTTGGACTCCTCCCCACCACCACCCCTGCCTTTCAGTGTCCCCAGGTTCCTTCAAAACTCAGCACAAATCTCACCTTCCTCTTACTTCCCAGTTTCCCCTTTTCCCATCCCTGCCTTCCCCTCTAAATGACCCTACATCTACTCTGTATATATCTATATGCACTTATTTACATGTTATCTCCCCTGAGTGTGAGCCCTTTGAGGGAGGAAAATTGTTTGTCTCTTTAGGCAAATGCTTAATGGATGTTTGTTGACTGAATACCTAGTGCCTCCCCCCCCCAAAAAAAATTCCTTTTGTTTATTTTGTATAAATCTTGTATTCCTAGTGAGTAACATAGTGCTTTATCTATAGAAGGCACTTAATAAATGCTTGTTGATTCATTGATTGCCTAAGATATATATGTAAACATGTCCTTTAGCCTGCTAGATAGTAAGCTGAGGGTAGGGACTATATTTATTTTCATCTTTCTATACCCAGGACATAGGACAGTGCTGGCACATGCAAATACTTAATAATATGTTGACTGATTAATTTGATCTTTAAAATAAGGGAGTTGTTCTGTGCATCCTATCTGCTGCTCTACAGAGCAATGCAGGAAACCATTACAAGTTCATAAAACTTTTCCTACTTAAAGGCCTTCCTTATTTTTTTAAACTCTATAAACTTTAAATGTGGATGCATGACATAAAATGTAGTCTGTTGAAACAAGTTCTATACTTGGAGTCAGGAAAGCGGAAAACTAAATTCAAATTCCAGCTTCTGACACTAAATTGTTTGACCATGGAGATGACTCCATTTCTCTGCACCTCAGTCTTCTCTGTCATGCCCTGCCCTAACAAAGGCCAACAGATGTATGTCTACAAATGACACTAATTTCCAAGTGGGAAGCTGGGAAGGGTGGGTTTCACCTAGGGCCCAAAAAGTGAGAACCAAGTCAGGAGAAAAAACAACTATGATCTGAAAGCCAGGTCACATCAGCGCTACAGATTAGGAAGCCAAAATATAGGGATCACCAAACCTGCTTCTTTGAAGTTTAAGTCGTTGTTTTGTGCTTTGTTTTGTTTTGTTTAATAGAAGCTTGCATGTCCTTCTCCAGACTGGAACTACTGCCCTGAGTGGTCCCAGGCTGGGTCTGCTCTTTTCTCCTGACATAAGTGTGAGTCTCCACATTCTCACCTCTAAAACAGGAGTTATTGGGCTAGATGAGAAGAAAATCCCCTAAAAGCACAGAGCAAAAGCAGGGCCAGAGTCAAAAAGAAAATGTGGAGGGGAGATAGCAAGACTCTTCTAGTGTGACAGCTGAGATCTTAGGGCACAGTATTGTGGGTTTGGCACTAAGGAAGTTGATCAGCAGAGGAAAAATTAACACAGAGTCTGTAAAGGGGGAGTGAGCATGGATCTTTGTGCAGTGTTGCATAAGGAAAGCTCTTTAACAGAGATGATGAGTTCACAGGGATTTTACCAGGATCTTTCTTAGAAGGGTGAAAGGCAGGGGTGGTGGTGGGGAGGGTTAAGGATATCTCCTGGTCATCAGGGATAACTCAATGGACTCCGCTAGTACAGGAAAGAGTGGCTCACCTCTTTGGGCTAGGCACATAAAAGGGAGTCTTTATAGAATTTTAACTTTCCATTCCTCTTTAACCTCCCCCCACCCCACCCTTCTCAGGATAGATTCTAAGAACACAACAGAGCTAAGAGGGGGCCTGGACCAGGTAGCTGAGAGAGTAGAGGATAAATGGAGTTCCCTTCAGGAATATCTAATGCCTGCTATCAGATTGAGGTACGCGGAAGCTGCAGATACTCTTGCCCCGGTAATGGAGAAGAACTCCTCTGGACTGAGTCTCTGGCACCAGCCTCATGGATGCAGTGGCTTAATATCACATCTTAAGAAATAATACCTGGGGAGAGATGATCCCCATGGCCAAATGCTGGGAATTTCTGAAGCCCAGTCTACTGAATAAGAGGAGGGATCAGTACTGAAATAGCACAACCCTCTGGAATCCAGACTTCAAGTGAGAGAAGAATTGCTGAGCAGTGCCAAGTTGAGATTGTCTCTGTAGCAACACCAAGTTCATGATTTCAGGGCTCTAGACCCCAGAGAGAGAGAGGGAATGGGCAATGTCAGCCAATGGAGGCAAAGAGGATAGCCTACATAGTCCCAAAGATGGAAGTATAATAGGAGAATCTAAGCCATGATATGAGGGAGAAAAATATGTAGACTTTGCCTTCCATTATTATCACAAATGATTTAGACAGTATAGGTCTGATGGGACCACCAGAGAGTAATCTGTCTACAGCCCCAAGTTTGCTTCCCTTATCAGGGACAATCCAAATACTCAGATTAGTACCATAATCCAGAATGCTTCTATGGGTTTCTGGTTTGAAAGTCAGACTCACCTGACTTTAGGGGGTTGCCTCCCTAACTACCAAATTTGTTTTCCTTCTGAGGGAATCCAAACCACAGGGTGGTGCTATGAATCTAGAAGACTGGTGGACCCTAGGGAAAGTGGAACCTATCCAAAAGGCAAGAGGTGGAAAGAGAACTGGGTTTAGATTCAAAGGACCTGGGCTCAAATCCCAGGTCTGCCACTTCTTGTCTGTGGGACACTGGACAAATCATATCACCTCTCTGAGCTTTAGTTTCCTTCTTTGTAAACTGAGGGGGGTGTACTAGATCATCTCGAATGTCCCTTCTAGAGCTAAAGTTACAGTCTGATCCTATGATGGGGGGAGAATTGTATTGATTTTTCATTACTGCACTGATGTTCATTTGCTCTCCACATTTTCTGTGGGATTAAATAAATACCAGGATCTAAAATATTCATCGAGTGTTTGTATAGGAGCTGGGGAGCCTTTGCCCATATCTATATCTACATGAGAACTACACAACCTGTATTCAGAGGTCACCCAGAGTCTATCTGGGTGGAGGCAAAATGAGCCAAAGGATTATGCTTTTAGCCACACCCAAAATTGAACTCAACTCATGTAAACCCAGAACAGGGTTCTGGGCCATGGGTTACACACGTCCAACCTAGAGGAGGAGATTAAGATCATGTTTTTAACAAGAGTTGGAGAAACCAAAGAATGTGTCCATGTTCACAAGCAGTGGAGAAACAGCCAGATTTAAAAGCAAAGACATTCCAGAGTAGTTTCGTTCGGGAGCAAAAGCATTAAACTTAAAAGCAAAAAGATTTGGGTTCAAATTCTAGTTTGTATACTTACCAGCTGTGACAAGTAATTTTATATCTCTGAGCCTAAATTTCCTTATGTATAAAATGATGAGAATACTTCCACTGCCTACCTCCACAGGGCTATTGTGAGAAAAGTCCTTCATAATGCATAATTAGCTATATAAGTCTACCAATGGCTGACATGTATGTGGTATTTATATACATGGTCTCAATCACGTCCATATTACAGATAAGCAAAAAGTTTAAGTGATTTGTCCATGGCCACAAAGAAAATAAGGGCTGGAAGTAGGAGCCAAACCCTACTGAAATTCTGTACTGATCTTGGGTACAATTCTCTTTACAATACACCATGCAATATCAAGGTTGCCACAACCCTTTGATTCTAGACAGTACCATGGTTAGCAACTGACATCTTCTAGCTGTTTAAATATGGGAGCAGGTGGCCAGTTCCATCAACCAGCTCCAGCTAGTGTAAGGGGTCCATGGAAGATCAGAAAATAAGGGAGTAACTAAGATGGGATCTCCTTTGATTTAGAACTGTGGTCTCCAATAAGTTATATGTTGTTGTTTGTCTTTTGTTCTAGAAGAGGACCATGACATCAGGGAGGTGATGTCATGGCGTGCAAGTGAATTGGATTTAAGTGAGGGAGGGCTGTGCAAAGTCACTAGCCTTATTTTCTCCTCTGGAGCCATCTGGGTCCAGTGGTGAAATGTAGATCAGGATGACTACAGATGGCCCTGGATGCAATGGGAGACCTTGGCCTCTTTAAGCTAAGATCTTTAACAGATCTCAGTTTGACCTAGGCTGTATTAATTCAGTGATTAAGGCTAGGGAAGAAATGAGGCAGAGAATGGCCTCTTTACCTAGTCAAAAAAAAAATTTAATCTGGGAGGGGAAGATCCTCAGGGTTTTTGGCCAAAACAGAAACAATTGCTATTTACATTAACTCTGAGCCAATGGGGGCCCAAATAATGACCAAGCACTATTGAGACCTATTGTTGACAAATCAATGACAGCCAGAGTGATTTGGGTTTACTGCAGTGTGGGCCTTAAAAAAAAAGTTTCAGAGATCGAAATTTACACTCCTTTGGGCAGAGCACCCACGGTAAGGGTATAACACCCTAAAGGGACAAGAAAAGAAAAGAAAAAAGAAAGGAGAGGGGAGGAGAGGAGAGGGGAGGGGAGAGGAGGGGAGGGGAGGGGAGGGGAGGGGAGGAGAGGAGAGGGGAGGGGAGGAGAGGAGAGGGGAGGGGAGGAGAGGAGAGGGGAAGGGAGGAGAGGGGAGGGGAGGGGAGGAGAGGAGAGGGGAGGGGAGGAGAGGAGAGGGGAGGAGAGGGCTGTGTTGCTCAAGTGGCCAGTTCCACTTGGAGCCCCAGTGGGGTAGCTTCTCTTTCTACTCAAAAAGGTTTGTCCTTGATTCTCAAAGAAGATCACTTCATCTGGGAGGTGATGCCATGCCATGGAAGTGAATTGGATTTAAGTGAAGGAGGGCTATGCAAAGTCACCAGCCTCACTTTCTCCTCCAGAGCCATCTGGGTCTAGTGGTGAGATATAGATCAGGATGACTGGAGATGGCCCTTGCTCTGGAGGTAACTGATGAGGAAAAGCCTTGGGTAGTACTAATAATAACTAGAATTTATATAACACCTACTATGTGCCAGGCACTGTGTTAAGTGCTTTACAAATATCCCATTTGATCCTCACAACAATCCTGGGAGACAAGTACCATTATTATTCCCATTTTAAAGCCAGGGAAAGTTGAGGCAAACAGAGGTTAAGTGATTTGCCCAAAGCCACAGCTGGGAAGTGTCTGGGACTACATTTGAACTCAGGTCTTCCTGACTCCAGACCCAGCATTCTATAAACCACACCACCCAGCTACCTTTTGGCATTAGACTAGGACAAGTCACCTAGAAAGCCAAATCAACACACATTTATTGTCTACTATGTGCCAGGCACTGTGCTGGGCACTGTAGATTCAAGGATGAGCAAATAACAATTCCAGCTTTCAAGGAGCTTACAGTCTAATGGTGAAAACAATGTGCAAACATTGTAAAAACAAATATACCCAGGGTAAATTGGAGATAATCTTAAAGGGAAGGCACTAGCATTTAGGGGAATAAGGAAAGGCTTCATGCACAAAGCGAAATAAGCTGGGACCTGAAGGACATCAGGGAATTAAGGTTACAGATGAGGCATTGGGAAGAGCCAGTGAAGGTTTTGAGTCGGGAGATGGCATATTTTGTTTGAGGAAAAGCAAGGAAACCACTATAACTTAATCACAAAGGAGGGGAATAAGGTATAAAGTGGGCAGCTAGGTGACACAATGGGTAGAGTTCTGGGCCTGGAGTTAGGAAGACCTGAGTTCAAATATGAGCTCAGACTCTTATTAGCTGTGTGATCCTGGGCAAGTCACTTAACCTTGTTTGCCTCAGTTTCCTCATTTGTAAAATGAGCTGGAGAAAGAAATGGCAGACCACTCCAGTATCTTTGCAAGACAACCCCAAAAGGGGTCACAAAGAGTAGGACATAAGTGAAAATAGCAAAAAGGTAGAAAAGGGTCTTGTTATGAAGGGCTTTAAAAAGAGGGGATTTTATATTTTACCTTGGAAGTGATCAGGACATAATGGAATTTGTTGAGCAGGGAGATGACATGGTCAGACTGATGTTTTAGGAAGAACCACTTGATAAGTGGAAGATGTGCTGGAGTGAGGAGAGACATCTGGCTGGAAATAACTGGTGGAACTTTATCCTGGTATTTGGGGAGTTTTTACTCTTGACTTTGCTCTCTCTTTGTTGGAAGGAGCAGCCCCTGGGGCTCTGCTTTGATCTGACTCTTTCCTCTTCTGAGAGATGGAGTATTAGGGAGCATATGAACCCTTTAGCCTCTGAGCGCAAAAGTGACTAGGAGGCCACCTCTTGATGGACAAACGAATGACCAGCAGCACTTCTCTCTCTCTCTCTCTCTCTCTCTCTCTCTCTCTCTCTCTCTCTCTCTCTCTCTCTCTCTCTCTCTTTCTCTCTCTCTCCACCCCCCTCTCTCTCCCTCTCTCTCTCTCTCCATCTCTCTCCTCTCTCTCTGTCTCTTTCTCTCTTCTCTCTCTGTCTCTGTCTCTGTCTCTCTCTCTCTCCCCCCCTTCTGTTTCTCTCTCTCTCTCTCTCTCTCTCTCTCTCTCTCTCTCCCTCTCTCTCTGTCTCTGTCTCTCTCTTTCTCTGTCTCTCTGTCTCTCTCTGTCTCTGTCTCTCTCTCTCTCTCTGTCTCTCTCTCTCTCTCTGTCTCTCTCTCTCTCTCTCTCTCCCCCTCTGTTTCTCTCTCTCCTCTCTCTCTCTCCCTCTCTCTCCGTCTCTCTCTGTCTCTGTCTCTCTGTCTGTCTCTCTCTCTCCCCCTCTCTTTCTCTCTCTCCTCTCTCTCTCTCCCTCTCTCTCCGTCTCTCTCTGTCTCTCTCTTTTTCTGTCTCTCTCTCCTCTCTCTGTCGCTCTCTGTCTCTCTGTCTCTCTCTCTCTCTGTATGTCTCTGTCTCTCTGCCCCACCCCTGTCTCTCTCTCTCTGTGTCTCTGTCTCTCTCTCCCCCTCCCGCCCTCCCTTAGAAGTTGGGAAGTCCATATGACTTCACATCCAGGCAAGCTCCACCGGGTCTAGTACAATTGGCATCACTAATCCATTATTACCTCTTTCCAGGAAACATTGTGTCTCATATTTTCAGAATTATTGTTAGGGATAATGTTCATTATATAGGAGTCATTTTTCATATTGTCTTGTGTTCATTATTGAGCTGTTTCCATTTGTCCATGTGCTTTGTAGTTCTAAACTTACAAGGGATTTGTATATACATAATAATAATTTGTCCTATAATTCACTTGCCAGATATGAAAAAAATGTGTTTTTGTTTTCTGGACCTTTTGATCATTGTCATTGTCAGGACCAGCTTTTGGACATTGTGATGTTCAAAGCCCAGAAGTTCCCTGGAGTACTGGTTCTCAACAGATGAGGAGGCAGGTAGCATCTCTCTCTCTTCTAGCACCACTCTGTAACAATGTTGCTGTTGTTCAATCCAGTCTGACTTTTTGTGTTCCCATTTGGGGTTCTCTTGGTAGTGATGTTGGAGTGGTTTGCTATTTCCTTCTCCAGCTCATTTTACAGATGAGGAACCTGAGGTAAACAGGGTGAAGTGACTTGCCCAAGTGCTCACAGCTAGTAAATATCTGAGGCTGGATTTGAACACAGGAAGATGAGTCTTCCTGACTCCAGACCTGGCACTCTATTTACTGAGCCCTAGTTGCCCAATAAAATATTGCTTCTCGTTTCCTTGAAGCAACAAGGCACAGTTAATATAGGGCGTTTGGGGGTTGTTGGTAAGGCCCAGGCACACTACGTTAGTATATATACATCATGATCCAAAGCCAAAAGGAATGATGCCAACATCACCACCATTTGGCTGCCAACAAAATAGTTGTTCAGCTGTTTCAGTCATGTCCAACTTTATGTGGCCCCATTTGGGGTTTCCTTAGGAAAGGTACTGGAGTGGTTTGCCATTTCCTTCTCCATCTCATTTTGCAGATACGGAGACTGAGGCAAACAAGATTAATTGACTTGCCTGGTATTCTACAGCTAGTGTCTGAGGCCCAGTTTGAACACAGGAAGAGGAATCTTCCTGACTCCAGGCCCAGAGGTCTATCCACTGCACCATCTACAGAAAAGACATGCCCTAAAATGAAAAATTGCTGACAAATAGCATGAACAAGAGTCATAACTTTATTTATGAATAATAAAGGTTAAAATACTCAAGATGGCAAGCAATTAAATATAGTTATTATGATTTCCAGGGCTAACTTCAGAGACAATAATTAAGCCAAAAGAAAAAAAGTGAACTGCATAGGCCAAAGAAGGAAAAGGTCTAAGTAACTTCGATGGGAAAACATTCTGAAATTTTTCTGGCTCAGTTACCCAAGAGGCTGGTAGCTTTTTTTTCCACTGCGGCCCTTGGAGCAAGGCCTGCCTATCTGATTTCTTGAGGTTTTTAAGGAGTTCCCACTGAGCAACAACACCCTCCTCTCTCTCCTCCCCCATCCTACCTCCATATCCTTATGACTGAGAGTCAGCATTGTTGAGTACAGCTATGGATGGCTTTCCATCATTAAAAAAAAAAATGAACACCTTCAGAAGTAAAACAAAACAATCTATTTTCTAAATGAAGAGTTCTTGAAATGTCAATGGAACTCTTTTTAAAGTGCTTATTAATTGAAAAATCACTTGTGAAGTCTTCATATTTAATCGCTTTTCCCATTTGTCGGGGGGGAAAACATTTTGACAATGATAAAATCAAAGCAAAGAAATCTGTTGCATCTGATTCTTCTCCTTGGCTTTGGAGTGACATCTATATCTCCATGGGTGGAAAAACCATTGAAGGAGAAAGAACAATCATACTGATTATCTTCAATATTCTCATAATTTAGATTATTAGATACTTCTTACATGACATTTTATGATTCTTTTTAAAATGATTTCTTAATTTAGTTTTGTGTTTTGTTCAGGGATAAAAGCAGTGGACACAAGATATATAAATTCACTTTTAAACTTTTGGGGAAGAATTTAGTAAATTATATTAAATTAATATGCAGTTCATTTTATGTAATATTTATATGCAAATTTAGCAGTCCTTGGCAGAACTTAGATTTGTCAGGCCCCAGAATAGCTCAGGTTGAGTAGTACTAGGCTAGGTGATCTCCAAAATCCCATCCGAATTTAATAGTCTGCGAATTTCTCTAGTCTGAATGAAAAGGACCAGCCTCCATCTTTCTGGGTTATTCATTGTCTGATGAAATACATGGAGGTTAATGAAGGCAGGTGTTGGAAGATTGGTCCGGCTGACAGATTGTAAACAAGGTCAGCTGCCCCATAGTTTCCATGGAGTCTAATGAGAGCAGAAACAATAGCCAGGCATTCCCCCAGCTAACTGGGGATTGGAAGGGATAGAAGAGCTGTAATACATCTTTGTAATCTCTGAGTACAACAAATTGCTTTTGTTATCCTTGTGCAGGGATGTGCTAGAGCCAGCTTATCAGTGATTAAGTTTTCAATATGAACAATTACATCTCTGAAATGGACAAATGCTACAAATCAGGGCTTGCTTTAGTGTTTTGTGGATTGTCTAGACTGGAGAAAGTGAGAGAGAAATTCAAATTTAAACTAAAATTAAAGTACTAAATTAAAATATTAATAATGCAGATTAAAATGAAAAGCACTTCATAGGTGCATTTTTCTGGAGAACTGTTTGTTAAACATTTACCAGCACGCTACTGCTTGTATATGTCCTGTATGTCTTGTATGTCCGTCACCCAAACCCTTACAGCTTGAAGTGCACAGCCTGCCTATACTCCCCCCGCATCGTTTGGTCCTCCTTTTGAATCTCTGTTTTGAGTCCATGTCCTTCTATCTCTAATACCATCTTCTTTCGGATCTTTTCCTGGTATCTACACGTTACTCTACAAGTCCAAATCTCTTCTCAATCGACAACCATTTATCAGCTGTTTGCTGTATGCCAGGTCCTGTGCTGGGGACTGGAGATTTAAAGTCAAACATTTAAAAGACTCTGCCCTCGGGGAGCTTGCGTTCTCTGAGGAGAAGCAGAACACACATGATTTCTAGAGTCTAGGTCAGAAGTTCTAGGTCAGAAGGGATCTCTTGGTAACAAGCCTGAGAAGTGATCATCCACATTTTCATTAAAACATGTAAGTAAGGGGCAATCCATCCCCTCCTGAGGCAGCCTGTTCCATTTTTCCATATCTCTGTTCTTGGTAACTTTTTCTCACATCAAGTCTAATTTTACCTCTTTGTAACTTCTACCCAAGGTTCTGCCCTTTGGAGACAAATAAAACTAATCTAATCCCTCTTCCATCTGACACCATTTAAAATACTTGAAGGAAGATATCCTATCCCTTCTAAGTCTTCTTTTCTCCAGACCAAACATCCCTAGTTCCTTGGGTTGGAAGACCTCAAAGGGTGTGCCAATAATTTCTGTTGAGTATACCTCAAATGCAAGTGAGTGCCCAATGGTCACCCAATGGTCTAGAACTTGTATTCACATGCACATGTTCCAGCCTCCTGACTCTCCCCTATTGGGCCAAGCTCCCTCCTGGCAAAGAATAATTTTGTACTGTGAACAAAAGAGAGTTTGAGAACCCCAGCTTTCTAGGGATTATGACTAGGGCAGAGTACAGTGGAACTTTCACCTCACTCCTGGGCACTATGCCTCTCTAAGGAGTCTTATTAAATCTCCCCTTTGTCTCCCTATCTCTCTGTCTCTCTCTGTCTCTGTCTCTCTCTGTCTCTGCCTCTCTGTCTCTATCTCTCTCTGTCTCTCTCCCTCTCTCCCTCTTCCTTTTTCTTTCTCTCTCCAACCCCTCTCTCCATTATAATATAAGGACAAAGACTATCTTTTTTTATATTTTTTTTTTCTAGCACTTAGGGCAAAAAGCCTTCAAAAATGCTGTTTCATACATTCATTCTCTTACTGTTTCCTCCTGTTGGGATAGGACTGTGTTAGAACAACACCATGAACCCTGTACAGAACCAGGTCTTTACTCAATAAGCTGCCAATGAATGTCATTTACCTGGAGTACCTAGCTCTTGCCTACCTATCTAATCTAACATTATCATCATCATTATTATTTCTGCCTCAGTGTCCTCAACTGTAAAATGGGAATGGTAATAGCAGCACCCACCTCCCAGGGTTGTTGTTAGATAATATTTGTAAAGCACATAGTAGGTGCTATATAAATGCTGGATTTCTTTGACCCCTAAACTTCTCCAGCTAGTAGAATGGGGACATTTCTGAGCAGAATAGACTTTAGCTACTCCTTGCCTATTCCAGACTATCCTTCCCTCCCTTCTTTTTCTCAGGAACATAGGAGCAATGGATCATCAATTGAGAGCTAAAAGAAAGCTTAGAAGCCATTGAGTTGGACTCCCTCGTTTTAATGATGGGGAAACTGAGGCACAAGGAGGTTAAGGGACTTCCCCAGGGTCACACAATTAGCAAATTGTCTGAGGTAGGATTTTAACTCAGGTCTTCACAACTTCTGTCCAGAACTCTCTCCCCTTTCCTTCACTTATCTGCATTCCTCCAAGTCTGTCAGGGAGTAAAACACAAGAAGTCATCCCTTCACTTCACACCATCTGGCATCTTTTCAAGCATCTCTACGTAGTGTGAGACACATATTAGGTACTTAACAAAGCCCAGCAAATTAAATTAGAATTTAGGTGATTAAAAATCTAGTATGTATTTCCTTTCTGATGTAGCCCAGATATAATTCTTGTAAGTTTCATGCAATTCTGTCATAAGCTGGGTTATCTATCATCTCCATGTGGAAATTATAGACAGTTTTCATTTATATAAAAATAAAATGTGTTTAAAATTTTTTTTTATTAAAGAACCACAACATCAAAAGCAAAACAAGCATAAAGATGCCTCACATCCACTTGAGTCATGGGAATGTAGTAGAGGAACTGGCCAATGAGGACCCAGTCCTTAGATCATGCTTTGCCTGTTTCTGATCCATTTGGAGGAAAGGTGAGACTGCTTCCAGGCATGTGTCATGGAGGGGCCCTCCTCTACCCTTCAGAACACTAAACTATAAGCTTACCGTGCAGTAAAGAAAAGCCTTTTTAATTGGCTACTTAATGAGGACTGAATGTGCAAACAAATGATTGTGCAAACAAGAGATGTGATCAAACAATATTTTTGTTTGACAGATTTCAGGTGGGAGAAGGGACAGCAGCTTGCTCTAATTTGTTCCCCTAACTGGCCACTATGTGCGCATGAACACATAGATAGACAATGATGGCGGAGCCTAACACGTGCAGGTGCTATGCTGAATGCTTATAAACATAGTCTCATTTGATCCTCACAACAACCTGGGGGGGTAAGTGCTAGTATTAGTTCCATTCTACAGTTGAGGAAACTGAGACAAATAGAGGTTCATTTTCTTGCCCAAGGTTACACAGTTAGTAAATGTCTAAAGATGTATTTGAACTGAGATCTTGCTGACTGTAGGTCCAGCACTATCCACTGTGTCACCTAGCTGCCTCTTATCTGATGAAGATGGATGGATGGATGGATGGATGGATGGATAGATAGATAGATAGATAGATAAAAGGATGGATGGATGGATGGGTATGAATAGATAGATAGATAGATAGATAGATAGATAGATAGACAGATAGATAGATAGATGGGTGGATGGATGGATGGATAGATGACTGGATGGGTAGGTGGATGTATGGATGGATGGATGGATGGATGGATGGATGGATGGATGGGTGGATGAATAGATAGATAGATAGATAGATAGATAGATAGATAGATAGATAAAAGGATGGATGGATGGATGGATAGATGGATAGATAGATAGATGGATAGATAGAGGGAGAGAGAGATAGATGGGTGGATGGATGGATGGATAGATGACTGATGGGTGGGTGTATGTATGTATGGATGGATGGATGGATGGATGGATTGGTGGATGAGTGGGTGGGTGAATGGATGGATAGATAGATAGATAGACAAACAGACAGATGGACAGACAGACAGATAGATAGACAGATGTATAAATAGATGATGGATACATAGAGAACTAGAAGATAGATAGATAGATAGATAGATGGATAGATAGATGTAAGTCAGTTGGTAGGTAAGAAAGCAGGTAAAGCATTTATTAAGTTCTTTGTACCAGGCACTGTGCTAAGCACTAGGAATACAAATATAAGTGTGGGGTGGGGTGGGGTTGGGGGGACAACAGCAACTATCTTCAAGGAGCTTATTGTCTTTTTAGGGGCAAACAATATATATGAGAGATATGAAAAGGGGGAGTGCTCTCTAATGACGGGGAAAGGTGGAAAAGTCCTGAGAATCAGGAACAGAGATAGCCTGGAACAGAAACTCACCAATTGGAGGAGGAGACTGTAGAAGTAGGAAGTATCTCCAGGGTAAGAAGGTCTGCTGGATCAGAGATAAAAAATTCTGAAGAGTCATGAATGGAATTAGGAGAGAACAATAGGTGGTGCAGTGGATATAGTGCTGAGTTTGGAATCAGGAAGATTCATCTTTTCTGAGTTCAAATCTGGCCTCAGTCATTTACTAGCTGCGTGATCCTGGGCAAGTCACTTAACCCTGTTTGCCTCAGTTTCCTCATCTGTAAAGTGAAATGGAGAAGGAAATGGCAAACTACTCTAGTATCTTTGCCAAGAAAACCCCAAATGGGGTCACAAAAAAGAGTCAGAAACATCTGAAACAACAACATCAACAAAACATATAATACCTCTATTCTGGGTGTGTTTTTTCTTTCCTTATCTTAAGTGAAAATGTATCTTGAGATGGGAATGCCCATCAAAGCTATCCAGGGTCTCACTGAGAACTGATGTCCTGGAATGTGCAGTAGCAGTAACTGAATCCATACCACAGCCCAGAGAATGGTCTGCTTGACTCAGTCCTGCTAGGCAAGGGAGTGACTTCTCCATCAACTGTGGCAAACTTCACCGAACAAATCCTCTTCCTGAAAGGATTTGTTCTGTAAAACTTGGACTCAGTCAAAAGGCTACATCCAAGAACCTAGAAGGCCACACATGGCCTCAAGGCCCCAGGTTCCCCACCCCTGAACTATGGCACACCCAGCATTGAAACTGGTGGGGACTCCGAGGAGGGAGAAAAAGATTCCCATGGCCAGTAAGGGTCCCCTCTACTTCCTCATCTAGTACTCTTAAGGATGTTTTACAGCAACCAATTTAAGTTTGAGTCCACACTCCCCAAAGACTGAGTATGTAGAAAAGGAAGTGAATCCCCCAGTTTGGAAAGTTTTTAATTGTACTTCGATTCTTGTTATATCTTCTCCGTCAGTATCCCTTTGTTAATTGGTTAATTGAGATTCGAACGCATGGGGGTCAGAAGGAATCATGAGTAGTAAGATTAGAAACCTCAGCCTGTCAGGGTTACCCCTAGAACTCTGAGGGGAAAACTAGTCAGATTCCCTCTGGGGGCCCAACTGCTAGTCCAGTGAGAGTTGGGAAGGTTAGCACAGAGCCTTTGCGCTGGCATCTTTTCCCTTGTTGGCTTATTACTAAAGAACTTTCTGAAATTCTGATTTTTTAAAAAAAAATTTATTGAGATTTATTTTTACATCAGTTACCTTTCCCATTGTATACCTCCCCCAACCTCTCCCATATGCCCATCCTATATAGTGAGAAATTTAAAAGAGGGAGAAAGTTTTTTTAAAGGTTCCACAAAATTAACCAATATATCAAAAAGAGGTCTGACATTATAATGCAGTAATCCACACCCATGGTCCCCTGCTTCTGCCAAGAAGTGAGGGGAGCCAGACAATGTCTCCTCATGATTCTTCCTTGGAATTAAGGTTTTTGTTATTTAGTCTTTATAATTTGGTCTCTATAATTTAGCAGGATTCAGTTTCAGTTCTTTTGTTGTTGTTCAAAAGAGAACAAGAAAAGTAGAACCCCTCCAGAGGAGCTGGTACAATCGTGCCATGTGGGCAAAGGAACCCGTTTATTTTGGTCACATAATGGGAGAGATATGTAATGCACAGTATTCAGCTTCTTTTGTTTTTGAGGAATTGGGGTAAAGTGGGGAGTGATCAGACTTTTGCAGGAGAAAACAAAAGGAGAACAAAAAGATGGGTTTGCCCCCACTGGTCTCCTGTTTATAGATACGGTGAGAATTCAGCATAATTTCTCTGTGGATTGAGGTGGGGTTTGGGGGGTGTTTTTGCTTGTTTTTTTTTTGTTTAGGGTAAAACTGCTTTTTCAGTGGGGATTTTCCAAGATATTTCCTTCTACTTTCTGGCCCTGGGATTTAGTGGTGTTTTACCGTAAATAATGTAGTGCTCCTTCAGTCCATTATCTTTCTCCTGCCATCGATTTAGACTCTGGGTTGTCTCCTAATATTAATATTGCTTTGGATCTGTTCCCTGGGCAAGCATAAAGGCCTGATTCATAGAGCTTCGTTCCCCTTTTCCCTGACAGATTTCCCCCTACATCTTTCTCTGAAACTTCCTAGCTGTGTGACCCTGGGCAAGTCATTCATTGAACTTCTCAGTTCCTCAGTTTCCTCATTTGCAAAACGAGAGGATTGAACTACATGGCCTCTATTGTCAAGTCAGGTCAACAAGCCTTTATTCGTCTCTTACTGTGTGCAAGGCACTGTGCTCACCAACAGGGATACAAATACAAGCAGAAAGACCATCCCTGCCCTCTAAGATCTTACATTCTAATGGAGGGGGGGAAAAAACGTAAAAGGAAGGTGAAAGAGGCACAACTGGGCAATGAAGGTAAAAGATAGTCTGGGAGAAGAGGAAGAAGTTAGGCCTGGAGAGGAATGAAGATATGGCTGATCTGGGCAACATCCTTAGAATGGAGGCTCTGAGGGGAACCAGCCAATCAAAAGGAGGGACCACAGGGTAGGAAGGTACTTCCAATGAGTGAAGTTCAAGGTGAGAATGAAACTTCTAAGGTGAAAAGATCCCTTCCAGCTCTGAACCACTGTTCCTATGATATTGCCTACCTCAAACTTCTTCCCCTCCCAGTTATAATTTCTGGATTTTTGTAGCCCTAGACCTACTTTCATTTTTGTGGTTGTTATTCCATCGGTTTTCAGTCATGTCCAACTCTTCATGACCCCATTTGGGGTTTTCTTGTCAAAAGTACTGGAGTGGTTTGCCATTTCTTTCTGCAGTTCATTTTACAGATGTAGAAACTGAGGCAAAGAGGATGAAGTGACATACTCAGGGTCACACAGCTAGTAAGTGTCTGAGACCAGATTTGAATTCAGGAAGATGAGTCTTTCTGACTCCAGGCCTGGCACTCTATCCACTGCCCTACCTAGCTGCCCTTAACATTTTCTTCTCCAAAGAATTATACAAGGCTTTATTCTTAGCAGAGAAGAACTTAGCACACTGCAAACAGTGCAGGACCAGATGGACTGAAGCACAGCAGGTGCAAAGCTGACCTGAAATTTGCTTCAAATCATAGGATTATAGACCTAGGGCTGAAAGGGACCTCAGACTCTGACTAAATAAAATCCTGACACATAAATAAACAAACAAACAAATAAATGAATTAATTAATAGATAAATATATAAATATATAGATAAATAAATAAACAAATGAATGGATATAGAAATAAATGAATGAATGAATGAACAAATAAATAAATGAGATCTCTGACACATAAAATCTAACCCCCAACCCTTCCTGCCCACAGTTTAAAGAAAAGGGAGAGATTAAGATCAGTGGAGGTTAAGTGACTTGTCCAAAGTTACAGAGGAGATAGATAGATAGATAGATAGATAGACATGAAAGAAGGAAGGAAGGAAGGAAGGAAGGAGGGAAGGGTGAGAAACTTGCTCACTCTAGAAAGAACAATACTCGTTGTGAAGCCAGGAAAGTTCTCATTATATTTATTTTTACATTCATTCTTCCGAATGCATGGCTAGCTCTCTAATGGAGTATGCTTGCTCAGACAAATTCAAGGCTTTTTAGTGCCAATTTAGTTCCAATTTGAATTTCCTGCCTGCCTCTCATTGGCTAGGGATTCATGCTTCACAGCCTATCTGAAGACACCTAAACCCCACCCCCCCACCCCTGCTTACATTTCTCATTTTCTTTATACGTAGTAACAGAACAACAAATCATAAATTCTTTTAAAGGAATTTCCTCAATTGATAAGAACCCAGGGTGTTTGAGTTTCCCTCACCATTAACATAAGAAAAGTCCTCACCTTCAAAACAGAATTGTGGAATGAAATTCTCCTCAGGCCTTTGGAGTTGTGGATTTTATCCAAAGTACTAGGAAGGAGTTGTTCACCTTTAGATTTACTGATAAGCAGAAGCCCACGAGTGAAGTGTTAATAAACATCCCCAAGACTTTCTCTCTAATCTCTTCATTTTCTTGCCTTCCCCAGCAAATACAAGACTTCTGACATATTACATATTTTTCTGTGGAAACAATAGTTAGATTCAGCTCTTACAGAAGGAAGGAAGGAAGGAAGGAAGGAAGGAAGGAAGGAAGGAAGGAAGGAAAGAAGGAAGGAAGGAAGGAAGGAAGGAAGGAAGGAAAGAAGGAAGAAAGGAAGGAAAGAAGGAAGGAAGAAGGAAAATTTATTAAGTGCTTGAAGAAGCTTACATGCTAATGGGAGAAGTCAACGCTTAAAGGAAAGGTGGAAAAGAAGGGGGACTGGAGTCAGAAGGCATGGTGTGGAGATGGCCAGTGAGTGAATGAAATCCTGGTTTGGAACAAGAGGAGACAACAATTCAAGTATCAGAGACTTGCTTCCCAGGGAGCAGACTCCAAGGTAAATAAGCTCCAGAAAGAGAATTTAAAATCAATTCCTCCAACTCCAGAGTCTCTCTTCTTTCCATTGCACTGGATCTCTGCTTCATTCTCAGTAATGCACTCTAAGAAATGTTAGGGACATTAAGCTGCACCTGAGTGCTTTAATAGGAAAGTTTTCTATTAAAAATAGTTCTTTTTTAAACATATTTCCACATTAGTCATGTTGTAAAAGAAGAATCCGATCAAAAGGGAAAATCCATGAGAAAGAAAAAACAAAAACCAACAAAAGAAAGAGAAAATAGTATGCACTGATCTGCATTCCGACACCATAGTTCTTTCTCTGGATGTGGATAATATTTTCCATCA
Source organism: Trichosurus vulpecula (assembly GCF_011100635.1). Taxonomy (NCBI): domain Eukaryota; kingdom Metazoa; phylum Chordata; class Mammalia; order Diprotodontia; family Phalangeridae; genus Trichosurus; species Trichosurus vulpecula. Next base: position 235,742,915 of record NC_050579.1, on the reverse strand, counting down.
TGAGTCTTTTGGAATTGTCTTAGATCATCGCATTGCTCAGAAGAGCTTAGTCTAATAAAGTCAGTCATCGAACAATGTTGCTGTTGCTGGATACGGTGTTCTCCTGGTTCTGCTCACTTCACTCAGCATCAGTTCATGCAAGTCTCTCCAGGTTTTTCTGGTCTGCCTGCTCACTATTTCTTATGAAACAATAGTATTCCATCATAATCACATGCCACGATGTGTTCAGCCATTCCCCAATTGATAGGCATCCCCTCAATTTCCAATTCTTGGCCACCACAAAAAGAGCTGCTATAAATATTTTTGTACATGTGGGTCCTTTTCCCTAAAAAGTAGTTCTTTAAATCAATCCATCAAAAAGAACTTACTGTGGCAAACATCACCTTAACTGCTGGGAACATGAAGAAAGGTTTGTTTGTTTTTTAAATAGTCCTTGACCCCGAATAGTTGCATTCTAATGGGAGAAATAACATGTAAATGAGAATATTTTTAAAAGGCTTAGCACAGGCCTGACACATGATAGGCTTTAATAAATAAATATTCCTTCCTTAAATCAATAGGTATGTATAAAATACACACAGAGTGGATAAGCTATGCTTAGAGGGAAGGAGCTATCTGCTGGGGGGAAGGTTGGGGGTCAGGGTGGGAAAGACAGAGAGAAGCCACCTGGTGACTTTTGAGCTGAGTCTTGAAGGAAGCCAGAGATTCTGAGAGGTGGAGATGAGGAAGAAAAGCATTCCAGGCATGATGGATGGCCAATACAAAAGTTCTGGGTCAGCGGTAGAATGCTGTGTGCAAGGGATGATGAGTGGATTTTTTTTTAAGGAAACTAACCAAGGGGTATATGAAATATCCTCTATTGAGGCCAAAACATTTCTCCTCTATTTAGGTCAAATTAAATAAGTAAATCTCCTTGGAATCAAATTATTGTGATTAGTTCTAGGTAAATTTTCTTTTTGGGCAGCTAGGTGGCCCAGGAGCTAGAGCATCAGGCCTAAAGTCAGGAAGACTCATCTTCCTGAGTTCAAATCTAGTCTCAGACACTTTCTAAGTGTGTGACCCTGGCCATGTCACTTAATCCTGCTTGCCTTGGTCTCCTCATCTGTAAAATGATCTGGAGAAGGAAACAGCAAACCATTTTTGTATCTTTGCCAAGAAAACCCCAAATAGGGTCGTAACAAGTCAGACATGACTGAACAACTTCTAGGTATATAAATTCAA